>NC_083703.1:10000000-11200000 GCF_033118175.1 Dama dama | reverse complement strand
TCTTGCCTCAGGATCTTTACACCTGCTGCTCTTCCTTTTTCCTGACACACACATTCATATGCCCACCCATTCCCATCTTTTAACATAGAATCACATTCAACTCCTAAGGAAGGCTTTTCCTGACTACTTAATCTGAAGGGTTGCAAGGAAGATCTGTCACAGACATATCACCTGGTGTAACTGAAATTATTTTGCTCCCTTGTTTATCTCTTTATTATATGTCTCCCTCCTAAACCACCCTCCACCTTGAGACTGTAGGTTTCATGAGAAAGGGCGTTTGTCTTTCGTAATCTTCTCTTGTGTCACTGGTGTCCAGCAGTGCCTTGAGAATTTCATTTCAAATTCTTTTTTATATCCCTGTTACCCAGGCCTTTCTTTGAGACCAAGACATAATGGGGTTTGTGCCTAATTCTCACTCTCTTAGCAACTATTACCTACGCCAGGACTCTGTAACTATACAATAGAGTTATGGTAACTCATTTTTCTTTTCCCATTTATTATAAAAAGAACAGAACAGAAAAATGCATTTGATAGATGTGCTATTAAAAACTTTGGCATTACGGACTACAAAGGGGTTTGGGCACTAGGTCAGGCTTTCTGTGGCTGCAAGGCAGTCACATCCAAGGTCATTACCTCGACCAGGGTGAAAAATGTTGCCAATGACTACATTAGCAACTGCCCCAAATTTCTGTTACCAGGTGTGGATGGATATTGACCTTTCAGAATGGGTTCAGCAAAAACAGAAATGAGATGCTTGAAACAGCTCACTGAGCACAGATGCTGGGTTCAAAAGCATTCATAAAATGAGCAGGGTACCACTTGCAATATCCCTGAGAGAAGCCTCTCACCCCTCCTTGTGCTGAAATGCATTGTTTGCAACTGGGACCGAGAGGAGAGTTTCCAGTGCTGGGAGTTCAGCCCCAAACCAGCATTTCCAGAAAGTGAGTTGAGAATTAAATTGTGAATTCTTGATTACCCACCTAAATGGGAGTTCTTGGGGAATGGGTGAGATTTAAAAAGACATCTCTGAGTCCACATTTTGAGCTATTTATAAACTGTCAAAGTACTAGTGCTTCCTTTTTGAAGAAGCTGTAGGGCACTCCTGGGGTGATCAGTGGGCATAGATGCATGTTAGTTATGAGCAGCCATCTATGACAGTGGTCCTCAGTTTTCTGGGGACCAGGAACTGGTTCCATGGAAGACAATTTTTCCACAGACTTGGGGGCTGTATGGTTCAGGCGTAATGTGTCCAATGGGGAGCAGAGAGGAAGCTTGTCTCCTTCACCAGCTACTTACCTTCTGCCGTGAGGCTCCGTTCCTAACAGGGCACAGACTGGTACTGGTCCATGGCCCGGGGCGTGGGGATCTCTAGTCTATGACATAGTACTTCATAACACCCATGGAGACACTCAACTGAAAATCACCGCTACATATGGCCTCCATGCTTTTGTTTTTCCTCTCCCTCTTAGCCTGGGAAAGCTAAGAGGAACCTTCCCCAGGAGCACCCCTAGCTTCTCCCTAACACCAGAGCAGGCTGCCTCTGTTGCCTCTGTTTACAGCAGAGCCTGGAACTCTGGGGTGTTGCCATGAGCATGGCTTTGTCCCTGAGGAACTCGACTGGGCTCTGGCTCTTGGGTGGCCGACCTGCCAGAGGTAGCTGCTGATTTTCTGTCCCTGGGGCTCAGGCTGGGGTCCATTTCAAGAGTGCATGGTCTTGGAAATGGAAGGACATGGGGAAATATTTACTATGCTAGGATTAAATGATTTAAAGAGGATCCTAGGCATTTAAGTCAGTCTATTTCTACCACCTCGAAAAGGGGCAGAGCCTCTCTTAGGATGACTCTATCTGACACCATGTGATATTATCCCCCCTAAGCACTGGATAGTGACAGTCCCCATCTCTTTGAGCTGTTGCATATCCTAGGTGAGTTCATGTATGTTGAGCAATCAGCACAAGGAACAGCTCAATTAAATTCCTGCTCAGCAAAGGGACGCTGGGACTGATCTGAGCTGAGCCAGCCTGCCCTAGCTGGTTGGACTTCTCTTTCCTCCACCCCTACATTCATTGGCTAATGTTTGGCACCTTGAACAATACCTTTTATACCAAAGAAATCTGCAAGCTCTCAAAATTGGGGCTCCCCTTCACCCCCCCAGAGAGTACATTTCCCAGCACCTCATTGGTTTTTGACATTCATATTATTGTTTACTGTCATTTACTAGCATTTGTTGACTGGTTGATTCACACAAACAGGCCTTCACTAGCATCAACTGCATTCTTAAAAATCCTTCCAGCAATACTTCTTGTGTGAGAAGAAGAGGTTCAGGGATCAGGGAAGGCTAGCTGTTAACGGTCTTAGGAGGCTCGATCACTCTTCTCAGACACCAGCACACCGGAGCATGAGACTGGACAGAAGCAAGCCTGCTCACCTATATTTGGCAAGGCTTGCTGGCCCTTCATGAACCCATCTTGCACAAAATCCCCCATGATTTCAGCACTCAGATATGAGTAACAAACAGCAGCTTCCCAAGCCCATTCTGCCGGAGTGACTAAGTATCCTTGGGCCACTGAGTGTGACATGAATGGCGGCATCCAGCTGCTAGAGATAAATCTCAGGAAATTTGGTGGGACTAACATCAGAAATGATGATCCACTTAAGGCCCCTAAACCCCTAATGCTGACTCCAACCTTGTGGATTCTGCATTAGCGTTAATGATTTCCTTGAACTCATTCTGTGGTTCAGATAGCTAGTTGCACCTTATTAAGAAGTCAGCCCCCTTTGCCTAGAAATGCATACTTATATCACTTTGGGCAAATGATCCTTAGCAAGATAAGGACCTTAGACTATTGGGCTGAAAGGGCAGTGCTCCCCATGGATGAAGGATGCTCCAAGGACATCCAAGGATATTCCATGTGAAGTGCAAGCATTAATGCTAAATTCATGGAATTTAAGACAGGGTGAACAGCATGAAAAGGCATAAAGATAGGACACTGAAAGAGGAACTCCCCAGGTCAGTAGGTGCCCAATATGCTACTGGAGAACAGTGGGGAAAGAACTCCAGAAAGAATGAAGAGACAGAGCCAAAGCAAAAACAACATCCAGTTGTGGATGTGACTGGTGATGGAAGTAAAGTCCGATGCTGTAAAGAGCAATATTGCATAGGAAACTGGAATGTTATGTCCATGAATCAAGGCAAATTGGAAGTGGTCAAAGAGGAGATGGCAAGAGTGAATGTAGACATTCTAGGAATCAGTGAACTAAAATGGACTGGAATGGGTGAATTTAACTCAGATGACCACTATATCTACTACTGTGGGCAGGAATCCCTTAGAAGAAATGGAGTAGCCATCACATGATCAACAAAAGAGTCTGAAGTGCAGTACTTGGATTCTACCTCAAAAACGACAGAATGATCTCTGTTCATTTCCAAGGCAAACCATTCAATATCATGGTTATCCAAGTCTATGCCCCAAATAATAATGCTGAAGAAGCTGAAGTTGAATGGTTCTATGAAGACCTACAAGACCTTTTAGAACTAACACCCAAAAAAGATGTCCTTTTCATCATAGGGGACTGGAGTGCAAAAGTAGGAAGTCAAGAAACACCTGGAGTAACAGGCAAATTTGGCCTTGGAGTACAGAATGAAGCAGGGCAAAAGCTAATAGAGTTTTGCCAAGAGAACACACTGGTCATAGCAAACACCCTCTTCCAACAACACAAGAGAAGACTCTACACAGGGACATCACCAGATGGTAAATACCAATATCAGATTAATTATACTCTTTGCAGCCAAAGATGGAGAAACTCTATACAGTCAGCAAAAACAAGACCAGGAGCTGACTATGGCTCAGATCATGAACTCCTTATTACCAAATTCAGACTTAAATTGAAGAAAAATAGGGAAGACCACTAGACCCTTCAGGTATGACCTAAATCAAATCCCCTACAATTATACAGTGGAAATGACAAATAGATTCAAGGGATTAGATCTGATAGACAGAGTACCTGATAAACTATGGACAGAGGTTCATGATACTATACATGAGACAGGGATCAAGACCATCCCCAAGGAAAATAAATGCAAAAAGGCAAAATGGCTCTCTGAGGAGGTCTTACATATAGCTGTGAAAAGAAGAGAAGTGAAAAACAAAGGAGAAAAGGAAAGGAAAGATATACCCATTTGAATGCAGAGTTCCAAAGAAGAGCAAGGAGAGATAAGAAAGCCTTCCTCAATGATCAGTGCAAAGAAATAGAGGAAAAGAATAGAATGGGAAAGACTAGATATCTCTTCAAGAAAATTAGAGACACCATGGGAACTTTACATGCAAAGATGGGCTCAATAAAGGACAGAAATGATATGGATCTAACAGAAGCAGTAGATATTAAGAAGAAGTGGCAAGAATACACAGAAGAACTATACAAAAAAGATCTTCACGACCCAGATAATCACGTGGTGATTGGTCACTCACTTAGAGTGATGATTTAGTGTGGTATGATCACTCACCTAGAGCTAGACATCCTGGAATGTGAAGTCAAATGGGCCTTTGGAAGCACCACTACAAAGAAAGCTAGAGGAAGTGATGGAATTCCAGTTGAGCTATTTCAAATCCTAAAAGATGATGCAGTGAAAGTGCTGCACTCAATATGCCAGCAAATTTGGAAAACTCTGCAGTGGCCACAGGACTGGAAAAGGTCAACTTTCATTCTAATCTCAAAGAAAGGCAATGTCAAAGAATGCTCAAACTACCTACAACTGCACTAATCTCACATGCTAGTAAAGTAATGCTCAAAATTCTCCAAGCCAGGCTTCAACAGTACATGATCCATGAAATTCCAGATATTCAAATGGATTTTAGAAAAGGCAGAGAAACCAGAGATCAAATTACCAACGTCTGTTGGGTTATCAAAAAAGCAAGAGAGTTCCAGAAAAACATCGACTTCTGCTTTATTGACTATGCCAAAGCCTTTGACTGTGTGGATCACAACAAACTGTGGACAATTCTTTTTTTTTTTTTTATACATGCTGTTCTTTTGAAATATCCCACCCTCACATTCTCCCACAAAGTTCAAAAGTCTGTTCTGTATCTCTGTGTCTCCTTTTCTGTTTTGCATATAGGGTTATCGTTACCATCTTTCTAAATTCCATATATATGTGTTAGTATGCTGTAATGTTCTTTATCTTTCTGGCTTACTTCACTCTGTATAAGGGGCTCCAGCTTCATCCATCTCATTAGGACTGGTTCAAATGAATTCTTTTTAATGGCTGAGTAATATTCCATGGTGTATATGTACCACAGCTTCCTTATCCATTCATCTGCTGATGGGCATCTAGGTTGCTTCCATGTCCTGGCTATTGTAAACAGTGCTGCGATGAACATTGGGGTGCACGTGTCTCTTTCAGATCTGGTTTCCTCAGTGTGTATGCCCAGAAGTGGGATTGCTGGGTCATATGGCAGTTCTATTTCCAGTTTTTAAAGAAATCTCCACACTGTTCTCCATAGTGGCTGTACTAGTTTGCATTCCCACCAACAGTGTAAGAGGGTTCCCTTTTCTCCACACCCTCTCCAGCATTTATTGCTTGTAGACTTTTGGATAGCCGCCATCCTGACTGGCGTGTAATGGTACCTCATTGTGGTTTTGATTTGCATTTCTCTAATAATGAGTGATGTTGAGCATCTTTTCATGTGTTTGTTAGCCATCTGTATGTCTTCTTTGGAGAAATGTCTGTTTAGTTCTTTGGCCCATTTTTTGATTGGGTCATTTATTTTTCTGGAATTGAGCTTCAGGAGTTGCTTGTATATTTTTGAGATTAATCCTTTGTCTGTTTCTTCATTTGCTATTATTTTCTCCCAATCTGAGGGCTGTCTTTTCACCTTACTTATAGTTTCCTTTGCAGTGCAAAAGCTTTTAAGTTTCATTAGGTCCCATTTGTTTAGTTTTGCTTTTATTTCCAATATTCTGGGAGGTGGGTCATAGAGGATCTTGCTGTGATTTATGTCGGAGAGTGTTTTGCCTATGTTCTCCTCTAGGAGTTTTATAGTTTCTGGTCTTACATTTAGATCTTTAATCCATTTTGAGTTTATTTTTGTGTATGGTGTTAGAAAGTGTTCTAGTTTCATTCTTTTACAAGTGGTTGACCAGTTATCCCAGCACCACTTGTTAAAGAGGTTGTCTTTTTTCCATTGTATATCCTTGCCTCCTTTGTCAAAGATAAGGTGTCCATAGGTTCGTGGATTTATCTCTGGGCTTTCTATTCTGTTCTGATCTATATTTCTGTCTTTGTGCCAGTACCATACTGTCTTGATGACTGTGGCTTTGTAGTAGAGTCTGAAGTCAGGGAGGTTCATTCCTCCAGTTCCATTCTTCTTTCTCAAGATTACTTTGGCTATTCGAGGTTTTTTGTATTTCCATACAAATTGTGAAATTCTTTGGTCTAGTTCTGTGAAAAATACCGTTGGTAGCTTCACCATCACCTTCGGACAATTCTTAAAGAGATGGGAATACCAGACCACCTGACCTGCCTCTTGAGAAATCTATATGCAGGTCAGGAAGCAACAATTAAAATTGGACATGAAACAACAGACTGGTTCCAAATAGGGAAAGGAGTACGTCAAGGCTGTATATTGTCACCCCGCTTATTTAACTTATATGCAGAATACATCATGAGAAATGCTGGGCTGGATGAAGCACAAGCTGGAATCAAGATTGCCAGGAGAAATATCAAAAACCTCAGATATACAGATGATACCACCCTTATGGCAGAAAGCAAAGAAGAACTAAAGAGCCTCTTGATGAAAGTGATAGAGGACAGTGAAAAAGTTGGCTTAAATCTCAACATTCAGAAAACTAAGATCATGGCATCTGGTCCCATCACTTCATGGCAAATAGATGGGGAAACAGTGGAAACAGTGACAGACTATTTTCTGGGGCTCCAAAATTACTGCAGATGGTGATTGCAGCCATGAAATTAAAAGACACTTGCTCCTTGGAAGAAAAGTTATGACCAACCTCTACAGCATATTAAAAAGCAGATACATTACTTGGCTAACAAAGGTCCATCTAGTCAAGGCTATAGTTCTTTCAGTAGTCATGTATAGATGTGAGAGTTGGACTATAAAGAAAGCTGAGCACTGAAGAATTGATGCTTTTGAACTGTGGTGTTGGAGAAGACTCTTGAGAGTCCCTTGGACTGCAGGGAGATCCAACCAGTCCATCCTAAAGGAAATCAGTCCTGAATATTCATTGGAAGGACTGATGCTGAGGCTGAAACTCCAATACTTTGGCCACCTGATGGGAAGAACTGACTCAAAAAAGAGGGAGATCCAACCAGTCCATCCTAAAGGAAATCAGTCCTGAATATTCATTGGAAGGACTGATGCTGAGGCTGAAACTCCAATACTTTGGCCACCTGATGGGAAGAACTGACTCATTGGAAAAAAGAGGGAGATCCAACCAGTCCATCCTAAAGGAAATCAGTCCTGAATATTCATTGGAAGGACTGATGCTGAAGCTGAAACTCCAATACTTTGGCCACCTGATGCGAAGAACTGACTCATTGGAAAAAACCCTGATGCTGGGAAAGACTGAAGGTGGGAGGAGAAGGGGACAATAGAGGATGAGATGGTTGGATGGCATCACCAGCTCAATGGACATGAGTTTGAGTAAACTCTGAGAGTTGGTGATGGACAGGGAGGTCTAGCGTGCTGCAGTCCATGGGGTCGCAAAGAGTTGTGCATGACTGAGCAACTGAACTGACCACTTTTTTCAATCTATGGTTCTTTTAAATAATAAGCTATCCTGAGTATATTAATTGATATTTTAATTGAAATTTTACCTTGGGCTTTATGTTTTACAAAAGGGAAGCAGAGTCCTTGTCTTAAGTTGAATTTTCTCAGAAGACAAATAGACAAACATTTGAGTGCAAGTACTTAATTTGAAAGATTATCCCAGAAAGCAGCAGAGGGGAGCAGGGAGGTAAGACCAGAAAGGAAGGACAACCAATAAGTGTATTAATGAGAAAGTTTAGCTGTGGACAGTTCATTTCTACTAGGAGCCTCTGGGCGATAGTACTGAATCCCGCTGTCTAGTATTACATATCGCCAATGATACTGGAAATGTGAATAGTGTGATTTTTAAATGTGCATGTGAAATACACACAAATTTCACAAACAGTATGGAAAAATAAAGAATGCAAAATATCTGACCAATTTTTATATTGCTTATGTCAAAATGATAATATTTTTGATATGTGACAGGCAATGTTATTTCACTTGTTTCTTTTTACCTTTTTCAATGTGACTAAAAGAAAATCTGAAATTATCTGAATTATCAGGCTGGGCAGTGATAGTTTCTACTGGGCAGTGCTGGTCTAGGACATGCCTCAGATGCATCCGGCAATGGTATCGGTCAACCATCTCCTGCTCAACCTTGGCTGAGAGGTACTCCAGAGAAGTTAACTCCCTGATACTTTGAGTTTTCTTTCATGAACAGAGACAAGAACTTTCCTTAGAAAGCTGCCCGTGCTGTACAACAACCAGACTGCCAAGGGGGCTCCAGCGAGGGAACCCAGAGCTGCTGTCCTGTCCCTCCTCCCCCTCCTCCATTCCACTCCTGACTTTGAGATCCTCCCTCTGCCTACCATGCCCCTTGAATCCATGGCCCTGGGGAGACCAGAGAGAGGTACAAGAGTGGATAGAATGTCAGACCGTTGTTCCAGTGAACTGTTACTACCAAAAAGAACAGATATTATTCCTCCACGAGGACAGTGGGAGGTCAGGTGAGGGATAGAGACTGAACTTCACAAGGAGAAGGATGATCTTAACCAAACCTTGCCCAATGAGACTGTCTGGCTCACAGTTTAAAGAGCTCCCTGTTTGTGGAGCTGCTCAGAACCAAGGTGTCAGTGAATTGTAGGGAGTCTGGCAGCAACAGGAGGTCACACAAAATGAAGGTCTGTAAAATATCTATTTTAGTTCTGAAAACAGGCCCCATCTTGCGTCTAGAGCGGCATGACACCAAAGTGAGAGACATGGGGCTCTCGTCCCACAGAACTGAGCCCTGTACTTTCTAATATCTGTCAGATATAATGTTGAGTAAACAAAGTGATCACCAAGTATGCAAGGAACATTTCAGGTATGATGTCTCATTCAGTCCCCTGAAAAAGACTGTATGGTAAGAGTCATTGCCACCAGAAGTGTAAACTGAGGCTAACAGAGAAAACTCTAATCCAAAGTCTTTAAGTGGAGGAGCTAGGATTGAATCCAGGCCAACTGATTGATGTATTCATTATCAAGCTAATATTGACCTTAGGCCAGAACCAATGGTTTTAACCACTAGATTTCTCTCATCAAACACTGGTCTTTTTTATGAGGAGCAGGCATGTATCTCACTTTCTGATAATGAGAACAATACATCACATGTACAAAATGCATTTTCCAAAGATTCCCTCAGCCATTTTTCAGGTCCTACCTGCTATACAGACCCTCACTGATTCCCACCAGGAAACAGTCTATTCTCTGTTCCTCTGAGGCTGGGTGGGCTTGTGAAGAACCATTCCAAAGAAAAGAGTGTGGTGGAAGTAATTCTATGGGATTCTTGAGGATGCGTCTTAAGACAGGAGTGTGTCTGGCTCGCTCGCTCTCTAGAGAAACCAAAAGGAAACTGGCCACTGGAAGGAAGCCCAGAACACAGAAGGAGGCCGTGCACAGGCATTTCAGAAAACTGCCCCAGCCAAGGTCTCAGGTGACAGGCCTGTCAATCACCAGCCAGAACCGTTGCTGCTGCTGTTCATTTGCTAAGTCGTGTACGACTCTTTGTGACCCCATGGACTATAGCCTGTCAAACTCCTCTGTCCATGGGATTTCCCAAGCAAGAATACTGGACTGGGTTGCCATTTTCTCCTCCAAGGGATCTTCCCAACCCAGGGATCGAACCCAGGTCTCCTGCTTGGCAAGCGGATTCTTTACCACTGAGCTACCTATGAAACCCCACCAGCCAGACATATGTGAGTGAACAAATCTTCTGGTGATTCTAACCCCCAGCTGCTGAGTCTTCCTGTTGAGGCCTCAGATTCTGTGAAGCAGTATTATCAGATCAGCCCTGCTGTGAATTTCTGACCCACAGAATATTTCGGCATATATGTGGGTGCTTTAGCCACTAAGTTTTGGGGGTGATTTGTTATACACTTCCATTAACTACATCATGGTCCATTTTTACCTTAGCTCTCAGGAAGCTTGAAGTCAAGTTTAATGTTTAAATACAGTAACTTTATTAGTTATGTATGGGGCTTCCATGGTGGCTCAGATGGTAAAGAATCCACCTGCAAAGCAGTAGACCCGGGTTTGATCCTTGGGTCAGGAAGATCCCCTGGAGCAAGAAATGGCAACCCACTCCTGTATTCTTGCTTGCAGAATCCCATGGACAGAGGAGCCCAGTGGGCTATAGTCCATGGGGTCACAAATAGCTGGACATAACTAAGTGACTAACACCCACACCCACACACACATCCCCCCCCACACACATTAGCTATGAGTTAGAAAGACCACTTCCTTATTTTGTAACCTTGAGTGTACATTTCTATTATGTTAGCCTTGTTTTGTCTTTCTTTGGAAGATATAAGGTATACATCAACAACAGAATGATCCTTGTCTATCTCCTAAGAATAAAAACATTAATACCTGAATCTTCTTTCATGTCAGCATCTTCTTCTTCATTATTATCATCTATTAAAAATAAGAAAAAGAAAAACTCATATGAAAGCTAGAAATACCAGTATTCTCCAATTTGACTAACAAAAAAAAAAAATCGAGCTAAAGAAAACATTTAGTAGAAAAGAATATTAAATCATGACTTTCCACGGACTTATATTATCATGCTTAATTAGGAAGAAAGTATATACATTAGAGCACAACTTAGCAACTAGGGTTTATATTTCCTTTAAAAAATTATTACATATTTCATAACAAAATATATATGCAATAATCTGTTTCACTTATAAAAGTTATATATGGTCACTTCAATTCTTAAAAAATATTAAAATCACAGATTTTAAATGTCACATTTTCTGCATTTGTTAAAGGTGTGTATGCTCACCTGAAGTACCTAAGAAATGCAGGCATCATCATTTCACTGTAGGCTGACACACCATCCAACATTTGCCCTGCACCAGGAAACATGCTTGTCTGCTACACGTGCAAACCCACACCTTCAACCATGTACTTTCAAGTGTCCCTACCAGCTACTCCATTCCTATTTAACCCCTCTCATCTCACCTTCTAGAGTGAGTCCCTTTGACAGGATCCAGATGTATGCTTCCTCCGCCTGCTGAATGACGTATTTGTTTCTCTGAACTGTTATATGTTATCGTCTCCTCTCCTTATGTGTTCCTTACATCTAGCCAATGCCAAATCCTGACCTACTTCCATATTTCTTCTCCTCTGCTCACATGATTGCACCTGAATCTCAACTCTCATTGCCACTCGCCTTCTCTGTTTTTCCTGACTGTCCTGCTCTTCTTCCCACTTCTGACACCAATTCCCTTTACATGTAGCTGTCAAATCAGTCTTAAAACACTGCTCGCATCTGATTCACAACCATCAGACAACCATTCTCTGTCTAATGAGAAAAGTCTAGAGTCTTTGGAGTAACACTCAAGGCTGACAATATCTGATTCCAACCACTCTCCTCAGGTTCACCACCCCTGTTCCACTCATGCTGCCAACTACAGGCATGACAATGCTTGGCTCTTCCTTATTTTCTGAGGCTTCCTTTAGCTTCCTTCCTCCTGCCTCAGTCCTGGAAGCAATGCTTTTCTCCACCTCTGTTCACACTTATACCTCCAGGCCAAGCTGAGGCACCATAACATCTGCTCCACCCAAATTTGAATGAATAATGTTTGCTTTGGTACCTTATGTTCACTGCCTTCTGAGTATGGACTTTAAGGACCTTTAAGCTTAGATCTGTATACTGGTTCCTCCACCCACACATTCATCAGGTATGTATTCTTGGAGAAATGACCTAATATTCCTGAGTTTCAAGTTCATCAGCCATAAAGTGAGATAATAATAGAGCCTCCTATAGAGAGTTGTTATAAGGATTAAATGAGATAATATAACATAAAACACTAGGACAGCTACTGAAACATCATTTAACACTAAGTATTAGCTATTATTACCATCAAATCCCACAGCCTAGTAACTTGTAAATTATCTGTTTTCCATAGGCCCACCTCCAGATCATAAATCCTACAAAGATAAAGAACATCTCCAGTGTTCTTTTGTGTTCCATGGCACCTAATCCAATTGCTTACACATTGGAATCAACAAAGAAATTTCTGCTGAATTAAATTTTTGTGGTTTTTGTTTTTATCTCATTTTGTATTAGCCAAACTGGAGAATTCTTAGTTTATACTTTCTAAGTGTTTCCTACATATCAGGACAGCATGTATTTAGAAGACTGTCTGTAAGTAACAGGACTCAGTTAAGATTTGCAACTTCCTAGCCAGATTTATTCAATATGACATTCCTCAAAGTGTTAATTATTAATGAAGATTAGAGATATAATAGCAGAAGTGGAAAATGCATTTAATTTGAAGTGTTACACAGGTAATTCTTGATGGCCACAGTTAAATTTCAAAGAAGCAAAATTTCTTCCAATCAGATTGTTAGAAACAATTGTGATTTTCTACATAATTTCTTTTTTTCATTCTTTCTATGAATATAATTTTAGGAGGAAGAATAGCTATTTCTTGGAAATGTGGTTTTCTAACCACATTCTAGAATTACCTAAATTCTACAAAGTAAACTCTTCACAGATTTTTTTCTAAACTTAATATATTAAAATACAATTTTATTTCCCAAAACTGCCTAAAATATCTAGAATCATCTCTATGACAATCTCAGAGTGGGATGGAAAAGACTATATTTTCTAGGGGAAAATAAAGGCTATGTCAAAGATCTCTCTGATTGCTCCCCTTGTATCCATTTGTCCTTCTGATAAACACTAGTTGGTAGCCTAATATGTGCAAGGCTTGTGTTTGGGGAAATAGAAAACACAAAAATAAATCAGACACTTAAATAAAACCTTATCTAGAAACTTATCAAGATTAAGGAAACTAAGACAGGCAGAGAAATTTGAATATATGATGCAGAGTAGTCATTGCCATTACAAGTGGCCAGAGGAGGGATAGATGCTTCTAGTCAAGACTACTGGGATGGGTTCTCAGAAAATGTGACCCCAGAGCTTATATTTGAAAATAGACTCTATTGATAGCATTGGGAGGATAAAATTACCATTCTTCTAGAGTTGGTAACACATGTGAAGTGCTTATACAGAAGGAACATTCAATAAATACTGGCTGTCATTGTCGTCATGTCATTATTATTACTACATTTACTACCTAACCATTTACTGGCCAACACTGTGGGCCAGAACCGTGGGAGGCTTTGGAGATACAAGATGACACTCCTCAAAGATCTCACAAAGAAGTGGGTGACACAGGAAAGCAAAGACAGAAAGCAAGGGAGCTGGAAGCCTTGTATGCAAATCCTGTCAGTCACTTTGTAAAAGGCTGCCCTGGAGGGGAGGGTAATTCCATGACATTTCTCACTCCCCTACTGGTGTAATGATTTCCACTTGAATTTTGTTTCAAGTCTGCTTCTGGAGTCGGGGAGGGGGTTGGGTATTCAAAGTAAGACAAGGTTAATGGAACTCAAGCAGAGGGAAATGCAGCTAAAAACACTTGGATGTGAACAGTCAAGATGCTTTGAAGGCAATAAAACTAGCTCTGAATGGCTGAAGGGAGAATTTACAGAACTATGGATAAAGTGATCTGTTCTACTATTGAAGGGCCTTCCCTGGTCCATGCTGAATATGGTAGTTAATTTTATGCATCAACATGACTGGATCATAGAGTGCCCAGACATTTGCTGAACACTATTCTGACAGTGTCTGGAAGGAGGATTCTGGATGAAATTAACATTTGAATCCGTAGACTGAGTAAAGCAGATTGTCCCTCCTAATCTGGATGGATCTCATCCAGTCTGTTAGGCTGACCCTCCCCCAAGTAAGAGGGGACTCTTTCTGCCAGACTACCTACCTCTGTGCTGAGACACTGAATATCTTGTGTCTTAGACCTCAAACTGGAACAAGGGCTTTTCCTGGATCTCAAGCCTGTCAGCATCTGGATTGAAACTACACTATTGACTCTCCTGGTTCTCAAGCTTGCCCACCACAGATCTTGGGACTTGTTAGCCTTCATAACTGTGGGAGCCATTTCTTTATAATACATCTCTTTCCATATCTATATTATTGGTTCTGTTTCTCTGAAGAATCTTGATTACTACATCAGGTTGAAGCTTTTAAAGTGCATCCTGAGAACCAAACAACTTTTAGCAGAGAAATGACATATCATCCCTTGAGTGATAACTTTTTTTTATGAGAGAAATTTACTTTAAAAATGCCTTCATATTTTGGTATTTGTGTTAAAATCAAGGAAGAGTACTATGGTCTGCAAAGCGCCTAATGTGCTGTTACTTATTAATGAAATCCACTTTAGTACAAGTACAACATTATTCTATATAATGTGCTCACTGGAGCCAGATTTATTCAACACATTTCTAGCAATATTTTTTTTTTTCAAACAAAAACTGGAACCAAAAGACAATGTATAAAAGAAGATGATAATCTATGTAGATGGGAGTCATGCCATTGAAACTTGGGAAGAAGTTAAGACATGAATGGAGCATGGGCAGAGAACTTTTTAACAGTTCTTCAAGCATCCTTCTTTGTTAGAGGACAAAAATAAAATAAAAGGTTCTCAGCCAAAGTGATACCATTTCAAAACAGAGAGCAATCCATCAGCTGGTATTATTCTGTGTGTTCAGAAATGCCAACTCCAGAAAATCTCCTTTCCTTCCTCTGCTAGGGCTTCCCTGGTAGCTCAGTTGGTGAAGAATCCACCTACAATGCGGGAGACCTGGGTTCAATCCCTGGGTTGGGAAGATCCCCTAGAGAAGGGAACCGCTACCCACTCCAGTATTCTGGCCTGGAGAATTCCATGGACTGTATAGTCCATGGGGTCGCAAAGAGTCAGACACGACTGAGCGACTTTCACTTCACTTCCTCTGCCAAGGGCACCCACAGACTAAGGCTCTTAAGGGACCTCTTTGATATGAATTTCATAATGGATACAATTTTTACTCACTTCACTGTCAGATTAACCTGTTGAATTCTTTACAGAAAGTACAAACATGACTAAAGTTCTTATTTAGATCAAATACAAGTATGAAAAACAACTAGTTTTCAGTAATACCTAGCTTTATACACTTCAGAAACTCCTTCATAAGGAAGCATTTAATTTACTTTCACGGCTATCTACTTTATCTTTTATGGGAGATTTAGTTAATATGAAATATTGTTGGCTTAAAGATATCTATCTTTGGAGAAGGCAAATAGTAACAAATGGTTCCACGCTTCCTTGAAAAACGAAGTATACCACAGGTTTTGCAATGACTTGAGGTTTGCCTCTTACTTCTCTACTTACCTAGAGTTCCCATAATTAATGAAGTCTTTCAGGGAAGTAAAAAGAAAACAAACAGACAAACTACAAAACCCCACAGAACTTCAGCCTAAAGTGCGGTCTCTGGACCAGCAGCGTCACTGTCATTATCATCTGATAATTTGTTAGAAATGCAAGTTCTTGGGTCCCATTAAAGATCAGAAGTTCTCGAGGAGGGACCCATCAAATCTGTGTTTTAATAAGCCCTCCAGGTGATGCTCATGTAAGGTGATATTCCAAAGTACTATTTGTGCACTGGAGGAGAATCTTTCAAAAGCAGTATCTGTCTCACTTTACATCCAAGCTAAGCTAACTTGGATGCCTAACCAATATTGATGCTGGTAAGGGCTGCCCAAACTATGTGGTTGCTGCGAGCAAGAGACAGGTCTTCTCCTTATAAGATAATATGTGCTTGAAATCATCCAAGGCATGGTTATCATGGTCCATGGCCAGGACCCTCAGATTGGCTGAGGGACATGTACATGGATGGATATGTACATGTCCAATGAAGCTCCAGCCTCATTCAAAGAGGCCTGTGGATTGCATGGAAAAGAAGTGTGTTACAAAGGAAAGTTACCCTCATGGACCATTAAGGCAGCCTCTCCGCTCCCAGGCAGGGGGTGGGTGGAGGTAGGGGGAGACGAACAACAGGCATGTGAAATAGATAATGCAACACTGTCGTCAAAACTTCAGGGACACCCCCGCATATGGGCAAGTCTGTAAAGCAGAACAATTGCAGTGATCTTCTCAGCTTTTATTTCATGTGCACCCAAGTCCTCTCTCCTAAGGCTTAATTTTCACACCACAGGCTTTTTATCTATCCTTTATTTTTGAAATAATTCATTATCCATGGCTTCTAGGAGCAATTTGCATTTGCAGAGAAAGGAGCTATCATTAGCAAGAACACAGTGCTCCAAACTTTTCAGGATTTCCATGAAGTAGGAAGGATTAAGGCATCCTCATGACTTCTTGGGAAACTTCACAAAGCAGAAACTGAAAGCAAGGAAAGACTGATAAAGATGAATTCCTCACAGAGTGAGTATCTTGCATTACTTTGAGAACTGGGGCCCCCTGGATCTAACAAATTGCTAAATTTACTTTATGCAAGGTCACTGAGGGGGCCAGGAGAGAGTTTTTTTAAAAAGTCAATTTTTTTTTTCCTCCTTCCCCCACCTGGTCATTGACCTAGAGGAGCACTCAAATCTCATTCATTTATAAATAAATCAATAAGTAAAAGGCATTGCTCAGAAAACTGCATGGTTCTGCTGTTTCTGGCTTGGCCAACTAGGTACATGATGGTACCAACCATTGAAATACGGGGTTCAGGAGGGGGGCGATGGGAAAGGGGAGACTTTGGATTTAGTTTTAGATGTGTTGAGTGAGAGATGCTGAGGGACTCTCGGCTGGAGATGGTCGTGTGCAGTGAGGATACAGAGAGAAGTGGAGACAGAATGGTCAATAGGATAAAGGATGCCCAGGCAGGTGACATAAAGGCTGCAAAGGGTCACGTGGGGTCATGTGATCAAATATTCACTGGTTTCAATAACCACACTCCACCCATCCAAGAGGTTTTGATAACCCCCACAAGGATAGCAGCTGTAGCTGGGTAGAGAGAACGGCATGATCACTGTGGACTGCAGAGTAAACAGCAAGTGAAGGAGACAGATGCCTCTTCAGAGATACTTGGCTGAGATCCCACTCCTGGGCATGCACCTGGACAAAACTATCATTCAAAAAGGGACATGCGGGAATGCAAACTAGTACAGCCACTATAGAGAACAGTATGGAGATTTCTGAAAAAACTGGAAATAGAACTGCCATATGACCCAGCAATCCCACTTCTGGGCATACACACTGAGGAAACCAGATCTGAGACACATGCACCCCAATGTTCATCACAGCACTGTTTATAATAGCCAGGACATGGAAGCAACCTAGATGCCCATCAGCAGACGAATGGATAAGGAAGCTGTGGTACATATACACCATGAAATATTACTCAGCCATTAAAAAGAATTCATTTGAATCAGTTCTAATGAGATGGATGAAACTGGAGCCCATTATACAGAGTGAAGTAAGCCAGAAAGATAAAGAACATTACAGCATACTAACACATATATACAGAATTTAGAAAGATGGTAACGATAACCCTATATGCAAAGCAGAAAAAGAGACACAGATGTACAGAACAGACTTTTGGACTCTGTGGGAGAAGGTGAGGGTGGGATGTTTCGAGAGAACAGCATGTATATTATCTATAGTGAAACAGATCACCAGCCCAGGTGGGATGCATGAGACAAGTGCTCGGGCCTGGTGCACTGGGAAGACCCAGAGGAATCGGGTGGAGAGGGAGGTGGGAGGGGGGATCGGGATGGGGAACACATGTAACTCCATGGCTGATTCATGTCAATGTGTGACAAAACCCACTGCAATGTTGTGAAGTAATTAGCCTCCAACTAATAAAAATAAATGAAAAAAAAAAAAAAAAGGGACACGCAACCCAAAGATCATAGCAGCAGCGTTTACAACAGCCAAGATATGGAAACAACCTCAATTTTCATCAACGGATGAATGAAACACTTGTGCTATGCTTAGTCATTCAGTCACATCTGACTCTTTGTGACCCTATGGACCATAGACTGCAAGGCTCCTCTGTCCATGGGCTTCTTTAGGCAAGAATAGTAGAGTGAGTTGCCATGCCCTCCACCAGGGGATCTTCCCAACCCAGGGATCGAACCCAGGTCTCCCGCATTGCAGGCAGGTCCCTTACCATCTGAGCCACCAGGGAAGCCCATAAATACTGGAGTGGGTAGCCTATCCCATCTCCAGGGGATCTTCCAGACTTAGGAATTGAACTGGGGGGGGGGGGTGGGTCTCCTGAATGAAATACTACACAGCCATAAAAAAGAATGAGATAATGCCATTTGCAGCCACATGGACAGACCAAGAGAAAGGTAGATACCATACGATATCACTTACATATGGAATCTAAAATATGACACAAATGAATTTATCTGAAATACAAACAGACTCACAGACCTAGGAAAGAGACTTGTGGTTGCCAAAAGGAAGGAGAAGAGTGGGAGGGATGGAGTGAGAATGTGGCATTAGTAGATGCAAACTATTATATATCGAATGGATAGACAACAAGGCCCTCTGAATAGCACAGGGAACTATATTCAACATCCTATAATAAAGAATATGAAAAATAATATATGTATATGCATAACTAAATCACTCTGCGGTACAGCAGAAATGAACACAACTTTGTAAATCAATTACCTTTCAATAAAATAAATTTAAAAAGAAGATGTGGCTGAGGGCACAAGTCAGGTCTATACATATGGTGTCACGGAGGCTGGAGGATTTTCACCTACCCTATTGTTTATCTTTATTCTTACTTCTGTGTCTTATTAGAAATTATTTCATTTATACACTACTCTCAGAAGTTATTGTTACTTTCTCCACATCTGCCTCAATGTTTTCGACTACACAGCAGAAACCAGTCTTCCCAGGACGTTTGAGGAGTCTTTCTAAAGCACCTTGTGGGGTTTTTTGTAAAGATGCCTACAGCACCCGCCCTTCTGCCAGCAGCATTTTGTCTGCCCTTTTATCAGAACTCCCTAATGAGATCAAACTCTGCTTAGTCAAGGCTTGTGTCCTCAGGTCTTTATTTGTTCTGCTGTTTATCAGCATTTGCTACACACACTGCACATTCTTCCCCTTTGAAGAGACCGATTGCTTTCTGTCCAGGCCTGCTGCTTGTTCCTGCATTCAGGTTGCTTGGTTACAGCAACACTTCACTGGATTTTCATTGAAGGCAAAATGTGTTTGTAGCTTTTGAGGCCCATCAAGTGGAAATGGTTAGCACCCCATTTCCTAAGAAGGCAGTCAACTCATTTACACACATTATAGAAAGCAGGTCTTGTATAATGCTAAGCATCAATGCGACCCTCACATGAAAAGTGTACAAATGAGCACAAAAGGGCCAAGTCCCTGTAAATATTCATAATTGAAGAAAACTTTGAATTCTTTCACTCTGTAGAGTTTTCTATGCACCGAATGTGCCATTTTAAATAAAAACAGTGTGCAATTCAGAGTGGGTCAACAGTTTGCTTGAGTTCCCTTTACGTATTCAAAGACAACTGATGGATTAGTTTACTGGTGCTGCTGTAAAAAATTTCTACATACTTAGTGCCTTACAACAATGCAAAATTACTATGTTACAGTTCTATGGATGAGAAGTCAGGCGTGGACCTAACTGGGTTAAATGAGGTGTTGGCAGGGCTGCAATCCTTTCTGCGGGCTCTAGAGGAGGATCTGTATCTTCAACCTTGCAGCTGCTAGAGGCCACGCACGTTGCTCAGCTCGTGGCCCCCTCTGCATCACAAAAGCTAGCAAGGCTGTATCTCTCTGAACTTTCTTCCACGGTCCTGTCTCACGCAGACTCTCTTCTTTCTGTCTCCTTCTCCCAGTTTTTAAGGACCCTTGTGATTACATTGGCCTACTCAGATAAGCCAGGATAACATCCCTATTTTAAGATCAGCTAATCAGCAGCCCTGATTTCATTTGCAATCTTATCTCCCCTCTGCAATGTTAACGTATTTACAGATTCTGGGGTTGAAGGTATCTTTGGGGGGTTTAAGGCGTCATTCCTCCTCCCACATCTAGTAAATCAGGAAGCAGATGGCTTTGCATCCAAAATATCTGAGGAGTAGAATCAAGAATGATTCCATTTAGACATAGAGATTTCCTATGGGATCAAGTACCCAGGCTTAAAATCAAGGTCTTTTCTGAATTTTTAATTTTCAACTTCATTCTCTTGTATAAAAAGTTTCCTCTTTGCTTTCTTTTTTTCAGTCTTCATTCTTTTCTTTCATCTCCCCCTCCTCCCTTCTTTCCATTCTCTACCCTCCTGTTTTTCACATTTCCTTTCATCTTTCTTTTGTCCTTATGCCTACCTTTCCTCATTGTTTTGGTCATAAAAGAAAAATAGCTAACTAACATCACAAAGACAGATGACTAACTGGGGAGCTACTTGCAACATACATTTGAAAAGATTAATAGCTTTAATATACAAATTGTTCTTACAAATCAATAAGGATAAATATGCAGTAGTATAAATGTGCAAAAGATACGGTTAGCCATCTCACATAGGACATTTAGAGCTATAATAAACAACTGAAAAAGGGATTAGCTATACTACTAATAAAAGAAATGCACTTTGTTATCCATTAATTAGCTTAATTCATGTATAAAATTGATAACATGAGACTGTATACCACTTGGAAGAGTAAGGAAATAGTAAACTCTTAAATACTGCTTATGAGAATATAAATTCTGTGCAATGGACTGAATGTTTGTGCTCCCCCAAAATTCATATTTTGAAATCCTAGCCCCCAGTGAGATGGTATTAGGAGTTAAGACTTTGGGAGATAATTACCTATGAAGGTGGCGCTCTCATGAAGGGGATTAATGCCCTTATAACAGGAACTCCAGAGAGCTCTCATTCCACCACAGGAGGATACAGTGAGGAAATAGCCACCTGCCACTCAGAAGTGGATCCTCACCAGAACCAGACCATGCCGGCACTGTGGTCTCACGATTTCAGCCTCCAGAGCTGTGAGCGACAGATTTCTGTTGTTTATGAGCCTCCTGTTTACAGATTTTTGTTACATTAGCCTGAAAGGCTGTTCAGCGTGAGGTGTCAATGTTCACATTTTTGACTCTGGATATGGTGACTCCTGAAGTACATGTCACTCACTCACAGGCTTGTAAACACAAAGGCCAATTTGACGATTACTATCAGAAGCATCTTGATTTTTTTATGCATTTTGAAAAAGTAATACTCCTTCTAGAAAAATATTCTAAAAATTGTGGATATATGCCAATGTTTACCCATAAAGACGTGCTTCTGTAAGTGTCATTCATCAACAAATAAAGAATAATTTGCAATGATATTTTCACAGTTCAACAATATGATTTTGGGTAAACACTGGGTTCATTAAGATTATGTTACAGAAGAATATATAATGACATGAAAATGTTCATGATTTGTGGTATGTGACACATTGTGAGTTATAAGACGGTACTTTTGCTTGTTTTCATTTTGCATTTTAAAAGATTAAAGTATAAACAATGAAATCCAATTCATTTCTGAACTATAGGATAAAACATTATTTGTATTTTTTTCTTTTGGATTCTCTACTTTTTTTTTTTTTTTTACTACAAATCTGTGCTACTTTTATATTACAGTAAGAAGTTTTATATATTATTTTCTAGAAGCTGTATATATTTTAAAACATGGTCCAATCACTGAAATGCCTCCTTTTAAAATTATAAGAAGTAAACAGGCATATTTTAAATGTATAATCCTTGGTGTAGACATCTCTCTGAATATTCATTTACATTGTTATTCATTCTATTTGGAAATGTCCCATTACCGTTTGTGCACACGACAAAAGTGAAGCGTGGAAAGATTAAACAACCTACACAAAGTCCCACAGTTCTGAGGTGGCTGTCTCAGGAACAGAAACTGACTGTGATGACAAGCCTAGAGGTTTTCTTTCAACAAGCACATGGCTTTGACTACGTACCAAGCTCTTCACTAGTTATTAGTTAGGTTTTTCAGATCTTCACCATGCCTATCACCACCAGGGCCTTCAAACTTGGCCTTCTGACCACTGTGTTGATATGGCAAGAGTAAAGAAAACCTTTAGCAGATCATGGTGCCCAGTTCACTGACGTTCTTGGAAAACAGATGACTGGGGAGCAGATAAGAAGAGGAAGGAAAAGGATATATGGAAATTCCCTGTGGCTGGAGGCATGTTTAGTGCTTCAGAAACTCCAGCACTATTACAACAAATAGATAACATATAGCTTTCTTAGCAGAAAGTCTAGCTTTGGACAACTGCCCACATTTTCAGAATTGTTATGGGAAGAAGTGTTGCATAGCAGGAAGGATTTGAGGTCAGAAATAGCCATCTACATGATTTGGGGCAATCGGCTGAGCTTTCTTCAGTGTCCTGTTCATTGCTATCCCCCCCAAAATCAGCTGATGAACCTATGCCATAGAGTTCTTGTTGGAAGGCCAGTCTCTAGTTAGGAATGAAATAACCCTTCTTAATCCCTCTAAAAGGCTTACTTTCAGGCCCAACTAGCTATTGCATGATGACGAGTGTCAACATTTCTGAGTCAAGGATCCACACGTTTGATAGAAGCATTTTACTTATTTCCCCTGATTCTCTCATCTGAACTGCCCTTCTTCCTCTGTCTCTTACATAACATTTGACATCACATCTCTGCTCCTGCTCATCCTTTTCTTTTTTGGCTGTGCCACACAGCTTGAGGGATCTTAGTTCCTCACCAAGGATTGAACCCATGTTCTCAGCCATGAAAGAGCGAATCCTAACCCCTGGACCACCAGGGAATTCCCTTCTGTTCATCTCTTAAAGCTCACTGCAGGTACTAGAATCTTCATGAAACTTAGCTTAACCACTCTGGTCCTCATATGTATTTGTCTCCGAATTCCTGGTACTATGACTGTATCAGTGCTATACTTGATTATTTGTTGATATTGCCTTCCAACTGTTCTGTATAATACTTGCCACTTCAGGATCTCATGAGAACTGTATTTTAAATGCAATAGTGATCAAAGTCTTGGGCACATAGAAGGCATATAATACTGATGGTGTACGAGAAAAACGTATGAGTGAGAAGGGAGAGGAAAAAGAGGTTGGGCGAATACAGTCAAACCCTTGGTATCTGAAGGAGACTGGTTCTAGGAATCTTAGGCAGATACCCAAATACAGGGATGCACAAGTCCTTTGTACAAAATTGCATATTACTTGCATATAACCTATGCTTGTCCTCTCATATACTTTAAATCATTCCTAGAATACTGATTATACCTAATACCATGTAAATGCTTGGCATGTAGCAAATTCACATTTTGCTTTGAAAGACTTGCTAAAAATTTTTTAAAAGTATATTTTAAAAAAGGTTGGTTGAATCTATAGATATGAAAGCTGTGAATATGAAGGGCTGACTGTACCTTTTTCTTCTTAGCTTTGGGAGAATAGATTCAGGTATAAATTTTAAAAAATCATGTCCATTTGTCAGAGGATATAATTTTAGAAAGATATTTTTAGAGAAATACTCTTCCCTTATGACAAAAAATAAATGAAAAGAAGTGCCATTCCTTTATCTAGATTAGGATTTCTAAAAAAAAAAAAAAAAGCCCTTTTACTTGAGTGAAAAGTGAAAGTCACTCAGTCGTGTCCGACTCTTTGCAACCCCATGGATTGTGTATAGTCCATGGAATTTCCAGGCCAGAATACTGGAGTGGGTAGCCTTTCCCTTCTCTACAGGATCTTCCCGACCCAGGGATCAAACCCAGGTTTCCTGCATTGCAGGTGGATTCTTTACCAGTTGAGCCACAAGAGAAACCCAAGAATACTGCAGTGGGTAGCCTATCCCTTTTCCAATGGATTTTGCTGACCCAGGGATCAAACCAGGGCCTCCTGCATAGCAGGTGGATTCTTTCCCAACTGAGATATCTGTTTTATCTTTAAAGGTCATGGTAGCTTTTTGTTAGTTTAATAAACACCTACTATATATATTTTGAAATTTTCCAGATTATGGAAGTACAACAGAATATCAGAAATGGTCTTGATTCTCTCCAAATTTACCTTTCTATTGATGAGACAAGACAAAGGTTAAAAAAGAAATCATAACATAAAAAATTCAGCTGGAGACAAATTGTAAGAATGTATATAATTTAGACAGAGATAAATGACAGAAACACAGTCAGGAAAATTAATGAAAGATGTATTTGTATTAATACAATTTAATTTATGTTTGGAAGTCTATAAGGAGGTTGAAATAACTGGAACCTGATTGAGAAGATTCTTGACTTGTGTTTAGAAATTAAGAGGCATATGTTAAAAGGTATGACAATTCTCATCAAAATCTATATTTGGGGTTTTCTTTATGATGATCTTTTTGTAAGAATGGAAAAAAGCATGAAACCTAAATATGTCTGCATATTCAAATAAAATAAATTAATAATATATCTGTCAAATTTTTAAATAAAACCTATGTAATTTAGGCAACCATTGTCATCTGTTTAATTTTTAGCAGGTTGCCAATGTAGAGTTCTCAAACCTGACTTATGCTTTGACTTTTTCATTCAAATGATTTTGCATTATATCCAACAAAGAAAAATTTATGTTTAAGGGCAGAAATCATCTCCAGTAAAATTCATAATTTATAAACATTCATAATTCTATGTCTATTAATTGTATCTACTCATAACTTTATACAGGTCATACATGTGTTTCTATATGTGTATATTAATACAAATATATTTCTCAAACTCATTTTTAAGGCATTGAATACTTTTGCAGCTTTATAAAGTTTATCATTATCATACTGTACTTGGAAATGCCTCCGAAATATATTAGTGGGTCAAATGGTTCATTATTTTGCTATGTCTATCAAAAAGAGAGTGAAAATTTCAGCCTCTTTTTTATTTGATTTTCTTAAATAGTTTTCAAATCACACTTAAACACAAATGAAATTTTCTGTCTAAAGCAAATCTTCCTCTTAGAGACAAGTGGCAGGTTTGAGAAGAATACAACTTCATCTTAGAATAATTTTCCTATTTTATTAATTTTCTCAGCTACTTACTATTAGGAGGATACATATTTAATTATAGTTAACTCTGCATAAGTCAACATGAATATTGTGTATAAGCTATATAAATATCCTACTTGGAAGAAAAATTAGACAAATCTAATCACTTTCAGGGTCAAACTATAAGGAACATATGAATAAATTTTTTTAGTCATAGTCACTTTCTTTGTGAATGAGTCAACTAAGTTTGGATACTGGTAGGGGATTGAAGATCTCTAATATCAAATATATTTGTGAGCTCACAAGGTAATATTGTCAATGAATGGTCACTAACCCAATGGTCATTGACAAAAGTGAAACTTTTAGCCAAAGAAATCATAACTTTTGCTTGAGGTATGTAGAGAGACTAACTGGTGAATTTGTTCTTCTTTGTTCTGCCTATTTGCTTCACCTCTACCCTTATTCATTCAGTTCAGTTCAGTTGCTCAGTCATGTCCCACTCTTTGTGACCCCATGAATCACAGCACTCCAGGCATCCCTGTCCATCACCAATGCCCGGAGTTTACTCAAACTCATGCCCATCGAGTTGGTGATGCCACCCAGCCATCTCATCCTCTGTCGTCCCCTTCTCCTCCTGCCCCCAATCCCTCCCAGCATCAGGGTCTTTGCCAATGAGTCAACGCTTCACATGAGGTGGCCAAAGTATTGGACTTTCAGCTTCAGCATCAGTCCTTTCAATGAACACCCAGGACTGATCTCCTTTAGGATGGACTGGTTGGATCTCCTTGCAGTCCAAGGGACTAAGAGCCTTCTCCAACACCACAGTTTAAAAGCATTAATTTTTTCTCACTCAAGCTTTCTTCTCTGTTCAACTCTCACATCCATACATGACCACTGGAAAAACCATAGCCTTGACTAGATGGACCTTTGTTCGCAAAGTAATGTCTCTGCTTTTTAATATGTTATATAGGCTGGTCATAACTTTTCTCCCAAGGAGTAAGCATCTTTTAATTTCATGGCTGCAATCACCATCTGCAGTGATTTTGGAGCCCCCAAAAATAAAGTCAGCTGCTATTTGCACTCTTTCCACATCTATTTGCCATGAAGTGATGGGACCAGATGCCATGATCTTAGTTTTCTGAATGTTGAGCTTTAAGCCAACTTTTTCACTCTCCTCTTTCACTTTCATCAAGAGGCTTTTTAGTTCCTCTTCACTTTCTGCCATAAGGGTGGTATCATCTGCATATCTGAAGTTATTGATATTTCTCCCAGCAATCTTGATTCCAGCTTGTGCTTCATCCAGCCCAGCATGTCTCATGATGTACTCTGCATATAAGTTAAATAAGCAGGGTGGCAATATACAGCCTTGACCTACTCCTTTTCCTATTTGGAACCAGTCTGTTGTTCCATGTCCAGTTCTAACTGTTGCTTCCTGACCTGCATATAGGTTTCTCAAGAGTCAGGTCAGGTGATCTGGTATTCCCATCTCTTTCAGAATTTTCCACAGTTTATTGTGATCCACACAGTCAGAGGCTTTGGCATAGTCAATAAAGCAGAAATAGATGTTTTTCTGGAACGCTCTTGCTTTTTTGATGATCCAGCAGATATTGACAATTTGATTTCTGGTTCCTCTGCCTTTTCTAAAACCAGCTTAAACATCTGGAAGTTCACGGTTCATGTATTGCTGAAGCCTGGCTTGGAGAATTTTGAGCATTACTTTACTAGCGTGTGAGATGAGTGCAATTGTGCGGTGGTTTGAGCATTCTTTGGGATTGCCTTTCTTTGGGATTGGAATGAAGAGTTCCAAAGAAGAGCAAGGAGAGATAAGAAAGCCTTCCTCAGTGATCAATGTAAAGAAATAGAGGAAAACCACAGAACGGGAAAGACTAGAAATCTCTTAAAAAAATTAGAGACACCAAGAAAACATTTCATGCAAAGATGGACACATAAAGGACAGAAATGGTATGGACCTAACAGAAGCAGAAGATATTAAGAAGAGGTGGCAAGAATACACAGAAGAACTGTACAAAAAAGATCTTCACAACTGAGATAATCACGATGGTGTGATCACTCACTTAGAGCCAGACATCCTGGAATGTGAAGTCAAGTGGGCCTTAGAAAGCATTGCTACAAACAAAGCTAGTGGAGGTGATGGAATTCCAGTTGAGCTATTTCAAATCCTGAAAGATGATGCTGTGAAAGTGCTGCACTCAATATGCCAGCAAATATGGAAAACTCAGCAGTGGCCACAGGACTGGAAAAGTTCAGATTTCATTCCAATCCCAAAGAAAGGCAACATCAAAGAATGCTCAAACTACCGCACAATTGCACTCACTTATTCACTAGGTGTATAAAAACTACATAACAGTTAACCACACTTTCTGAGATTATTACATTAGATCTCCTAGGTGGCAATAATGAGCAATATCAGGAGTGGGCTGGCGCTGGAAGAACCAGGCCATTGGGCTGGTGGCAGCAGAAACACACACAAAGAAATATGTGGGTCCAGAGTGAATGGGGAGAAGGCAGACCCAGAAGACTAGACCAGGAGATGGTTATGAATCTAGGGAGTCAAAGATCAGGGTGAAGGCAGAGGTTCAAAATCCAGCTAAGTTTGGGTAAGGTATTAGCAAGTAGAAATAAACCCGATCCAAAGGCAAAGCCTGCTGTGGTGGCCTGAATTTTAAGAGAGAGACGGTCACAGTAGAGCAGTTTCTCAGCTTCTGCCCTGTTGACATCTGTGGTCAGAAAAGTCTTTGCTGTGAGGTTCTTGTGCATTACAGGACGTTGAGTTCCATGCCTGGCATTGACTCGCTGGTTGCCAGTAGCACTTCCCTTCCTCTAGTTGTAACAAAAATGTCTCCAATTGTTCTCGGAAGGGCAAAATCACCACTATTTGGGAAACCCTACAGTAAAGAAATTTGACTTTCCCTCCAAAAAAAGGGAAGGTGGTGACTTGATCCTATCTTTCAAGTTTCTAATATGAGGATTCTTTGATCCAATCTCAAAACTGAGAATTGGACATTCTTATTATGAAGAAAATTAATGTCCTTAAATTCTCTGTTAGGACTTAAGGGTACAATAAAAAAAAATCGACTCCCACATTCAAAATCAGAACTTGGGTTTTTATGCTTTGTTTTTTATATTCACTGAAAACTACACAAAATAAATCCTACCCACTGAAAAATCCAAACCTTTTATGTAAAGAACAAAGAAATTTCAGACTTGAATCATACAAATATTACTTGCTGTAGGCTATGAAATGACACATGTAACTATAAATTATTTGCAACTAAAGTGTATGATAATTCCATAAGCTGCCACACCAGACTGCTAACAAATACTCCCAGAAAGAAAAAGTCACGTGTGCTTCACCCACAGAGACATAAAACTGTTCAAAAAAAACCTGTTGCTGGTTTCTTTCCTCCAAAGTTCCTAATGCATTTCCCTAATGGGCTCTATTAAGGGCTAAATGTGTCCCCCCAACACTCATATTTTGAAGCCCTAACAATCTGTCTAACAAGTCCATCCTAAAGGAAATCAGTCCTGAATATTCATTGGAAGGACAGATGCTGAAGCTGAAGCTCCAGTACTGTGGCCACCTGATGCAAAGAACTGACTCATTTGAAAATATCCTGATGCTGGGAAAGATTGAAGGCGGGAGGAGAAGGGGATGACAGAGGATGAGATGGTTGGATGGCATCACCAACTCAATGGACATGAATTTGAGTAAGCTCCAGGAGTTGGTGATGGACAGGGAAGCCTGGTGTGCTGCAGTCCATGGGGTCGCATAGAGTCAGACACGACTGAGCATCTGAACTGAACTATCTGTGACTGCTTGGAGATAGGGTTTTAAAGAAGTAATTAAATTAAAATGAATTTACCAGGATGGACACTGATCCAGTATGAA
Organism: Dama dama; assembly: GCF_033118175.1. Classification (NCBI taxonomy): domain Eukaryota; kingdom Metazoa; phylum Chordata; class Mammalia; order Artiodactyla; family Cervidae; genus Dama; species Dama dama. Next base: position 11,170,899 of record NC_083703.1, on the reverse strand, counting down.
TGATGTCCCTATAAGAAGAGGAGACTGAAACAAAGACACGCAGAGGGAAGACCGCATGAAGTCAAAGGACAAAGATGACCATCAACAAGCCAAGGAGAGAGGCTGGCGAATAAACCAGCCTTTCCTACACCGTGATTCTGAACTTCTAGTCTTCAGAATTGTGAAAAAATAAATTTCAGTTGTTTGAGCCATTCAGTTTGTGATGCTCTATTATGGCAACCCTGATAAACTAATACAGATACTTTTCCATCTTCTCCCATGATCCCTTTGACTTCCTAGTGACCACTTATCTACAGAAAATTGTACCACACTACCTGGATGAGTTAGATGGAATTTGATTTTGAAATCTATAATAAGGTACCAACTTGACTCTAATTAGAGTGGTTTCATGAGGAAAAATTCAGATATTAGAAGGAAGAGAAGCCTAGCAGATTTGAAAAGTTATGAGAATCAGATGAAATCAGGGAGACTTTCTCGATGCTCCAGATGCCTCTTAGGATTTGACCCCAGCCTTCTCAGAAGGCCCTGTTATTACTTGTGCAATGACAGATACCATTCTCAGTTTTAAAATATAGCTCTGTTACTCCCTAGCTGTATGTCTCACTTTTCTGAAGTGTGCATAATTTCCACATCGAAAAAGCAGGGCTGCTATCATGCTGACTTTCTCAGAGTTATCATGAGGAATTAACTGATTTAATCTATGTATCTTATGACTGATAGAAAGCAATCCATAAGGTTAGCTATTATGCCTGTTACTAACATCAAGCAGTAGTTATGTATGTGTTGTATCCTTATTATGATCATTTCTAGTCTAACTTCTATTGTTTTCTCATTCATTTTGTCTTACTCTCCATTATGAAATTTAAAGACATGGGACTACAGTATCCCCAAACACAGAGATCTTGTTTAATATAAAAATGACTTTCCCCCCTAAACTATGATCATTATTGCATTGAGAAGGGTTAAGAAGACTAGCTAGATAATCTGAAGTCAGTCTAGGGAGTATGTGCAAGTCAGAAAAATTATATTCCAGTCAAAGATAGTACGGTCATGAATTAACCATAAATTCAAATTATGGACAGATAATGTATATCATCTATATTAGCAGTCACATATTCCATTAGAAGTCACTTTTATTTCATATTTCATATTTAGAATTTACAAATGGCTGACGCCTCAGCATTGCAGAAATACTGAACAATATTGGAGGATTTTGACATTTAGTTTAAAAATGTACTTACTATTATAAATATGTAATAGAAATAATTTCATGAGCACGGCGTGATTCAAGGCACTGATGTGAAACTGAGAATGATTTTATTATTATTTCACTCACTTGAGTGCTAAGATGCATTTTGGATTTATTTAAAGTAGCAATTTTCAAACAATAATTCATTTGCATAGTTATTAATACATTCTAGACCACTAAAACTGTCCCATTTTTTAAAACTTGTAATGTGATTTTTGGCTTTGCATCACTGGAAACACCTGCTGATGGATAGATTTGTTTTAATAGCAATGCATTATATTTGTACAATTATTTTTTTCCTCATATGTTAGGGTGAAAGCAAGTTTTCATTTTCAGAGGTTTAAAAATAAATATGATGTCATTATTGCCAAACATATCAAGGAATCCAAAATTTATAAAATCTTATAAATTATGCTGTGGTGTTAACAAGACATTTACAATCACATACCATAGCAAGTTGCATTTTTTACCTGAATGGACATTTTCTTTTAAGAAGACTTTAAAATACAGAAATCTGCTCACTGTGATTATACAGGAAATAAACAGAGAAGATGGAACAAGGAGATTGAAACAGAAAGAAGCCATGAGATTATGGAGAGAAGAATTTATTAAATTCAACTCATATCATCAACTACTTATTAAACAGCTATCATGTACTTTATATGCTGGAAATACTGAGTTGCTTGAAAAAATGAATACAAGTGAAACAAGGAGGGGAAGGAGGAGGAGGAGGAGGAAAAAGAGAAAAAAGATCACAACCCTGATCTTCTTCATCACATGGGAGTCTCTCTGGATTGATGTTATGTTCCAGGTAGGGGGATATTGTAAAGTCCCAAATGAAATACACTTAGCAGGTTCACCTTCCAATTATAACATTAGGGAGGACTTCAAATCAACCAGGAGAACTTAGCCCATCTTGATCATCTGCACAGAATGGAACATCTCCAGCATTTTCTGTAGCTGTTCCGTAGGTAGGCAACCGATCCTGATCTGAGGGTAGACAGGGCATCCTCTCTATCATGAGGTTCTGAGAGGTTGCTTAAGAGGGTGGCAGATATCAGCAGCCTTCATTCACAACTTCCTACCTGCCAGAATCACTAGTTAGATGAAAGACCATATGAGATGGACCTCAAAAAAGACTTTCTGAAAGGCACGTGCCACAGTGTTCATTATTCAGTTCAGTCACTCAGTCATGCCCAACTCTTTGTGACCCCATGGACTGCAGCACGCCAGGCTTCCCTGTCGATCACCATCTCCCAGAGCTTGCGCAAACTCATGTCTATTGAGTCTTTGATGCCATCCAATCATCTCATCCTCTATCATTCCTTTCTCCTCCCCAATGTCAGGATTTTTTCCAATGAGTCAGTTCTTTGCATCAGGTGACCAAAGTACTGGGGCTTCAGCTTCAGCATCAGTCCTTCCAATGGATATTCAGGACCGATTTCCTTTAGGATTGACTGGTTTGATCTCCTTGCAGTCTAAGAGACTGTCAAGAGTCTTCCCCAACACCACAGTTCAAAAGTATCAATTCTTTGGCATTCAGCTTTCTTTATGGTCCAACTCTCACATCTATACATGACTACTGGGAAAACCATAGCTTTGACCATATGGACCTTTGTTGGTAAAGTAATGTCTCTGTTTTTTAATATGCTATGTTTGTTGTAGCTTTTCTTCCAAGGAGCAAGTGTCTTTTAACTTCATGACTGCAGTCACCATTTACAGTGATTTTGGAACCCAAGAAAATAAGGTCTGTCCCTGTTTCCATTGCTTCCCCATCTATTTGCCAGGAAGTGGTGGGACGACATGCCATGATCTTAGTTTTTTGAATGTTGAGTTTTAAGCCAGCTTTCTCACTCTCCTCTTTCACTTTCATCAAGAGGCTCTTTAGTTCTTCTGCTTTCTGCCATCAGGCTGGTGTCATCTACGTATCTGAGGTTATTGGTATTTCTCCTGGCAATCTTGATTCCAGCTTGTGTTTCACCTAGCCTGGCATTTCACATGATGTACTCTGCTTAGAAGTTAAATAAGCAGGGTGACAATATACAGCCTTGATGTACTCCTTTCCCAATTTGGAATCAGTCCATTGTTCCACATCCGGTTCTAACTATTGCTTCTTGACCTGCATATAGCTTTCTCAGGAGGCAGGTAAGGTGGTCCAGTATTCCAAACCCTTTAAGCATTTTCCACAGTTTGTTGTAATCCACACAGCCAAAGGCTTTAGCATAGTCAATGAAGCAGAAGTGGATGTTTTTTGGGAATTCTCTTGCTTTTTCTATGATCCAAAGGATGTTGGCAATTTGATGACTGGTTCCTCTACCTTTCCCAAATCCAGTTTGAACAGCTGGAAGTTCTCAGTTCACAAACTATTGAAGCCTAGCTTGGAGAATTTTGAGCATTACTTTGCTAGCATGTGAGATGAGTGCAATTGTGCAGTAGTTTGAACATTCTTTGGTATTGCCTTTCTTTAGAATTGAAATGAAAACTGACCTTTTCTAGTCCTGTGGCCACTGATGGGTTTTCCAAATTTGCTGGCATATTGAATGCAGCACTTTAACAGCATCATCTTTTAGGATTTGAAATAGCTCAACTGGAATTCCATCACCTCCACTAGCTTTCTTTGTAGTGGTGCTTCCTAAGGCCCACTTGACTTCACACTCTGGAATGTCTGGCTCTAGGTGAGTGATAATGTGATCATTAAGATCTCTTTTGTGTAGTTTTTCTGTGTTTTCTTGCCACCTCTTCTTAATATCTTCTATTTCTGGTTAGGTCCATACCATTTCTGTCCTTTATTGTGCCCACTTTGCATGAAATGCTCCCTTGATAGTTCTAATTTTCTTGACGACATCTCTAGTTTATCCCTTTCTGATTTTTCCCTCTATTTTTTTGCACTGATCACTTAAGAAGACTTTCTTATCTCCCCTTGTTATTCTTTGGAACTCTCATGGTAGTTTGAAATTACCTGGGAGCCGTTCTGTACCATGGCTGAAAAAAGTGCATGGGGCACCGGGACATAGTAGAACTATAAAAATAGTAAAGTATTCACAGACTGGAAGAGGGATAGTGGGCGTGATATTCAAATGAATCAAGTACAGTTAATGGCACATCCAATGGATGTAAATCATTTACTCAAGGTTCTTTAATAATCATGAGGTTTCTCCTACTTTCTAAAAAGAAGTGTGAGATAAGATGAGTGCCTACCTTTTTCAGATTGCCCTAGAAAGGAATGCTCTCTCCATTGCAATTTGGAGTGAGAAAACTGGGGAGAAGAGGGATGGAATGCAGTAATAATCTGAATTGTGACTACAAATATTAACGGGTTTCATACAACTTCTAACATGTTTAACATGGTGATGTGTGCACAGACCTGGACAACTTATGAGTGTGGGGAAGAAATCACAGGACATGAAATTTAGGGCAAGAGAAAATACTGTTCGGTCCAGACCCTCATTTTTGATGTGAGGGGCTGAGACTCAGGAGATGAACCAACTTTCCCAGGACAACACAGTGACCTCACAGGAGCAAGAGGCATATAGCCTGGATTTCCTGTCAACTCCTTTAGGCCTTCACAATGAGGTACCATTACACGCCAGTCAGGATGGCTGCTATCCAAAAGTCTACAAGCAATAAATGCTGGAGAGGGTGTGGAGAAAAGGGAACCCTCTTACACTGTTGGTGGGAATGCAAATTAGTACAGCCACTATGGAGAACAGTGTGGAGATTTCTTAAAAAACTGGAAATAGAACTGCCATATGACCCAGCAATCCCGCTCCTGGGCATACACACTGAGGAAACTAGATCTGAAAGAGACACATGCACCCCAGTGTTCATCACAGCACTGTTTATGATAGCCAGGACATGGAAGCAACCTAGATGCCCATCAGCAGACGACTGAATAAGGAAGCTATGGTACATAAACACAATGGAATATTACTCAGCCATTAAAAAGAATTCATTTGGATCAGTTCTAATGAGATGGATGAAACTGGAGCCCATTATACAGAGTGAAGTAAGCCAGAAAGATAGAGACCAATACAGTATACTAACGCATATATATGGAATTTTAAAAGATGGTAACGATAACCCTATATGCAAAACAGAAAAAGAGCCATAGATGTACAGAACAGACTTTTAGACTCTGTGGGAGAAGGCGAGGGTGGGATGTTCTGAGAGAACAGCATCGAAACAAGTATACTATCAAGGGTGAAACAGATCACCAGCCCAGGTTGGATGCATGAGGCAAGTGCTCAGGGCTGGTGCACTGGGAAGACCCAGAGGGATGGGATGGGGAGGGAGGTGGGAGGGGGGATCGCTATGGGGAACACATGTAAATCCATGGCTGATTCATGTCAATGTATGGCAAAAATCACTACAATACTGTAAAGTAATTAGCCTCCAACTAATAAAAATAAATGGAAAAAAAAAAAAGTAAAACACAAGTTGTCAGACGTGACTGGTGTATGGAAATCACACTTGAAAGACTATTTATGATGCAAAATAAGGTAGTAGAACTACAAGTGATGCCCTCACTTTTTCAACTTACAATTTCAAAGGAAACAAACTGCTTTACTCACCTGCCGGGAAAAACTCGCCCATTTTCTTTTTGTAGATTTTGAAGTCGACTTCTAGGAAGACACAGAAGATGATCCGATCCACCTAGAGGCAAACAATAGATACCTAAAGTGAGAGGAAATATGGCAAATGCATTCCCAGAACATGGTCTTGGAACAAAAAATAAACAAAAGACCCTCTCGCAGATTCTTGGTGCTATATTGCTAACTATATGAGAGTACCAAGTGAAGTGCACACAGGTGAGTGTGTGTGTGTGTTTGTGAATGCACTCTCTATGTAAATAAACCCATGGGCAATTTGGTGGAAAGATGTTGTATAAATCAAATAAGAAACAATAAATGACAATAAGCCACTTTGCAGCAAGCTATAAATAAGATCTGAGATTCCACCAGGATACCTAGACTTTTATGTTCTATTAAACAGCCACACGAGAGGTGTAGAGCGGAATGACAATAAAGTATGTCAGTAAACAGAGAGCTCTTTGTCCTACCCTTGTTAAACAAATATATTTATCAAAACTGTTAGTATTTGAACATGACCTAAAAAGCTTCACACAGTATAATTTGCATGCAGTCACTTGCTTTAGCTTTACATACTTGGAAATGCAGCAGAAATAAACTATAATTAGTTGACAGTACATGAGGCCAATATAACTAATCTGGTAGGTTATTACTGAATAAGGAAATGCCACTTCAGAAGTGAAATGTTCACACAGTCCCTTTTTTCTATTTTGAGAGCTTCTGCATGTAAGGAGTTTCTCTGAGACATTCCTAGAGTAATTGGTACCAGAGAAGAGAGATGGGATACACCTAACAGCTCAGGGATATCTGATATTAAATCAGTGACTCAATTTCGTGTCTTGAAAACTAACACCCCCTTTGTTCCTTTATTTTAACAATGTACAAAAAGTTAAAAATTACTCCATTCATCAAATTGCAACTGGCAATTGAACAGAACATCAGGAGGGAACAGAAGTGGGGTGTGTGTGTGAAATGACAGGAAAAAACCCAAAAGGATTTCATCCACCCAACCTCTCAGCCCTCCCAGCCTGTAGGGGACAGAGTCACATGAGCCAAGTCCCAGAGTTCCTAGGAGGAGAGTGATCTACATGACTGAGAGGGGAGAGAGAGGATTAGGACACGAAGAATCACCAGGGTTCTCTGAGCTGATGGAGACTCAGAGATGTGGCTTCCTGATCCCTGCACAAGGCTAGACCCCCAGCTAAGTGGACTGCCTCCTGGGCAGTCACTGGACTTTAACAAAAACCGTGCATCCCCAGCCACTGTTCCCACACGGTGGAGAGAGCACTTAGCCTTCAGAAATGGAAGGACTGGGGTACAAATAACCCTGCTTTCCTTTCCCTCTATTCACCTGAGTTTCTGGTGTCCAGTCCTGCCTACGTGGCATTAACATTTTCGACAAATGTAAAAACTCACCATCAACTCACTGTCCAGGTTACGTATACATTTAGTTGAATCAGTGATTAACTATCTGTGCAATACTGAATGCTCACCTCCAGTTTCCCTATGGAGTGTTTATGCCCTGTAGCTAAAGATAAAAATCATAATGTCGAGCATTAAAAATGAGTTACAAAAGGACATACATGCTCTGAGGCCATACATGCTCTGATGCTACTACACAAAGTTTTAAAACACAAATATAGAAGAGTGTAGAGATTCGTTCATAAGCACTAACTCCCAGAAACATATGTAGGAAAGTTGTACATGAACTTCAAGACAATGATGATATCTGGAAATGGAGGGAAGGTAAAATGATGGACTGGTGAGGCTTTAACTGAATAGTGAATATTTTATTTATATAGAAAGAAAATAGATTCAAGAAAAAGTATGGTGATGGGTAACTGCTATTAACTATGGGGGTAGGTACATAGATATCATATTCTATACTCATTCTATACCTTTCTATATATATGAAATACACCATAATTAAAAGTCCTAACATTAAAAATAAGATTCTGTTACTATTCAGTCATAAAAATGAAATAATATCATTTGCAACAACATAGATGGATGTAGAGATTATCATACTAAGTCAGAAAGAGGACAAATACCATATGATCTCACTTACATGTGGAATCTAAAACATGACACAAATGACCTTCTCTATGAAGCAGAAATAGACTCATAAACACAGAGAACAGACTTGCGGTGGCCAAAGGGAAGGAGAGGTAGGGTAGGGATGAGGTAGGGGTTTGGGATTAGTAGATGCAAATTATTTTATATTGAATGGATAAACAACAAAGTCCTATTGTGCAGCTCTGGGAACTATATTCAATATACTGTGATAAATCACAGTGGAAAATAATATGAAAAAGAATATATATTATATATGTATATATAATATATATGTATAACTGAATCACTTTCCTGTATGGCAGAAACTAACACAATATTCCAAGTCAATTATAGTTCAATATAATATAGTTCAGTAAAAAAAGTAAGATTCTGTGTTAGACATACTCTACTCTTCAGCTTCAGTAAACTACTTATAATTTCCAAACACCATAATTATTCTCACTTCTGTGCTTTTGATGGCTGACTTTTTTCTCCAGGCTTCAAATGATCGGATTATCTCTAAAGTCCTCTAATTAAGATCAAAATCAAAACAAGAAAACTTGGTTCAAAGCAGATCTAAGAACAAGCCAAGCCAGACAGTCTCATTTGTACTAATTTCTCCTTATTTTTATGTTCACTTAATATAAATTGTGGAATTAAAAAAAAAACACTTATGTTGCGTGTGTGTGTGGAGTACATTTGTTGGGGGGGAGGAAGGGTTAGTGGTAATGTTATTCACTGCTATTAAGTGTACTTTTAGGTACTACAGACTAAATCCAGATTTCTTAAATATTGCATGGAATTGTAATCCACCTTTTAACATTTTAGGGTTTGTTACCATGGAAATGGTATGGGTCCAAAATTCAGCAGCCTGATTTATTCATTTTTTTTTTCCTCACAGAGAGAAGATGGATGATGAAAGAAAAGTACTTTTATTTTAAACTAATTGGGTGGCCCAGTTCTCTGCCCTTATCCTTAGGCATAACACTGGAAATATCTTAGAAGCCAGTTAAATCCAAGAATTAACCTCATTTGCCAAGTACTTGTTATATATATACACATATGTGTGTGTATTCTCATACATATATATGCTTGGGGTTATTGTTGGATAAGAGCTCATTAGCTGGCAAGCTCTGTGTTTATAAACTCATTATGGGTATTAGTCACCACTTGTGGTGGACTGTATTTTCCAAGATGGTGTGCAAGATACCCCATCCTTCAGGTTCCTCTTATGATGTAATGCTGACCATCTCCTCATTGAGAGGTGGGGTCTATATTTCCTTCTCTTGAATCTGGGAGTGCCTAGAACCCTTGCAGAAATGATATGTGAGTTCTGGGTCCATGTCGTGAAAGGTGATACAGTTTCTGCCTGGTTCTCTTGGGATACTCACTCTTATACCTAATCATTGTGCCCTGAGAATCAGAGGTCCCTGGAGAATTCATTTGCAGAAGGTCTAGCCAACAGACCCAGCTGGAAGTGAGTAGCCCCTGGGTGATTTCAGCTCCTGGCTTTTGAGCTACTCTAGGTAATACCATCTGGGCCAAAGACGAGCCCTTCCTGCTGAATTCTGCCCAAACTGTGGATTCACGTGCAAAACATCGAATCGCGTAGTTAGAAATTGGATATTCTTCTAGCTCCTGCTTATTGCCATTTTTGGATTCTTGCTTCTCCAGCTGCATGGCATTGACTCCTACTGAAAAGCTCAGACTGACTGGATCAAGTAGAAGTCACAATGGAATGACAAGAAGAATACAGACAGTGTAATTACTACACAGTTGAGAGATAGAAAATCTGACTTGTGCAAAGGAGGAAGAACCTGGGTGATCCATTCTAGCTGCAGATAAATTTCATGAGCATATGGAAAGATGCCTCAGTACTGAGGCTTTGGAGCATGATTTCAATTTTCTTCTATATTAGGTATAAATAAAACAATTTTGTACAAATGGTTGTTCTTGAGAGACTATATTTATTCATTTGTTCTTCAGATATTAATTGAGCACCTTCAGTTTGTGGGTCTTAGCAAGTCTCTCATAAGAAAACTTGAATCCAGAATTGAGAGATGTTTCCCCCACCCAAGGCCAAACAATTAGTGGCAGAATTCCAGGCCTCTTACCTTCACATGAAGGGTTCTTTCTGTGAAGTCACCCAGATGGTGACCCGAGGGACTGAGTTTCTGGGCCTGTCACTTGCTCTGGGACACTGGATGAGCCATTGTCTCTCTGGGCCTCAGTGTTCACGTCTCATAAGGAAATGATTGCATTATATCATCTCTATCTCTTCTTTCTTCTCCTTTTTTATCTCAGAGTCTGTCTCTGTGGTTGTGTGATACAATCTCAATTGAGTCAAGCTGAATTCACGTTTCTGTGAAGAGTTCTGGCTTAGAGTTGCCCACAGAGCAAGAGATCTGGGGGCAGAAGTGTGGCTGCACCCTCTGCTCTGGGCAGGCGTGGAGGCTTCCGGGCAGGTCTGTGTTGCTGCCTCCCTTAGCCCTGCTGGCCCTCTGAGTCCTGGGCCAGGCACACGAGCAGCCCTGTGCCCAGGGCACCGGCTCCTCTTCTGCGGGGCACGGCAGCTCCGGGCTCCTGGGCACCGAGAGGCACATGTATGCGGCAGTTTGTTCCTGGGGTTCTTCTTCGCTCCCGTGGCTCCCACTGTCTTTGCTCACTTCCACTGGGCATCCAGCTGTCCTCAGGACCCTCCTGCCCTGCTAACACCCTCCAGGCCCGGTCAGATGTGAAGGTTCGGCACCTCCCTCTGCTGGGCCCTAGGTAGGGACTCTTCTCTGTTCCGCGAAGTCATCCCCTTCTGGACACTGACTTCCTCAGTTTCTCACTGTTGAATAAGTTCTAATCCCTATAAGAAAAACCCTTATTTCATATCTCTCATAAAGTTCTGCTTCCCTGATTACACTCAACTGATGTAATCTTTAAATCATTTAGTTGGATATTATGGTAAAGAACATGATGAAGGGCAAAGAATAATAAAAATGCTCCTTTATGAAAGGGTATAACCTGTCAAGGTTACTCAGAGTCCGGTGACTTTCTTCAGTATAGACTTTGGTTGGTCCCAGTCCATCTTCTTGGTGAACTTCCTAATGTATGCAGGTGATGTTTGGTAGCTAAAGAAACTTCTGTGCTTAAAATGACTCACATTCTTCTTTTTTAATGTGCAAGTTATTAGTAAACTCAGATGGGTCCTCAGGCTAACACATACTTGCAAATAATATAAAAGGTGGCATTAACATTTTTAGGAATTGATGATGTAACTGTAGTTCTTGTTACAATCTTAAACTAGAACCTTATGAAGACTGGGGTGATGCTCACCTTTGCATTGTGTAGTTCCTGACACATAACAGGAACTTTGTAAGTATTCCCAGAGTACTAGTTAAGGAAAACAGAGCTGACTAAAAGGCAAGTTCATGGCAGATGTATTTCAAGGGTATTTTAGTTCCAGAACCAAAAATGACTTCTTTTGGAAGAACACAAGACTTTCACTTATGTTTGTCAGAGGACCTAAGTACAGAATTATAGAGGGGCCTGGATGTTTTACAAAAAGTAGAAAAGAGCTACACAAAGGGTGAGTCATTTATTGTTACTGATTGTCATCTTATCCATTGAAACTATGCCAGGTACAAAGTTGCCTGAGCCCAGCACTGATGTTTTTATACTGGGTGCTTCTTAGTTTCATAACAGAAACAATGATAGTACCTGTAAACTATGATGTTTTAGAAGTTTTAAAAACCTTTTTAAAGTGAATAAACAGTCTCAAATATTGGCAAGGATGTGGGTTAACAAGAACTTTCATATATTGCTTTACAGTCACTTGGGAGAATTATGTGGCAGTACCTACTAAATTAGCTGAATATGTACGTACCATACAACCCCACAATTCCACCCCTAGGCAAACACCCAGCAGAATGCATATGTATGTTTACACATACTTCAACATTCACAGCAGCATTAATTTGTAGTTATCTCCAACTTGGAAGCTACTTACTGCCCACAAAGAGTAGAATGAATAAATTAATTGTGATCTATTCATACAAAGGGCTTCCCAGGTGGTGCAAGGGGTGAAGAACCTGCCTTCAATTCAGCGGACATAAGAGACACAGGTTCAATCCCTGGGTCGGGAAGATCCCCTGGAGGCGAGCATGGCAACCCACTCCCGTATTCTTGCCTGGAGAATCTCATGGACAGAGGAGCCTGGTGGGCTGCAGTCCATAGGGTTGCACAGATTCAGACATGACTGAAGTGACTTAGCATGCATGTGCGCATGCATACAAGGGGATACACAAACTGGAAAGACTTGAAAATTTATAACTACACACAATAATACAAATTAAAAATACTGAATAAAAGAATCCATAAAAAAATGGAGTTCACACTGGATGGTTCCATTTCTATAAAGTTTAAAAATGTTAGAGAAATAGGAAGAGTCACCTATGGTGTTAAAAGTAAACACAGCATATTACTCTGGGGTGAGGGTTGGTGAAAAGACACCTAGGGAAATGCTTGCGATCCTGGTTTTTCAACCTGGGTGCTAGTTCCCTAGATGCGTTCGGTCTGTGAAAAGTCATACTTAGGATCTGTGTCCTCTGAATATTATACTTCAATAAGAATTCTTTCTCAGATTGAAAGTCTTTTGTTACAGTTGTCTTGGTCAACAATCAAAAATCCATTTTCACTGACTTAGAGGTTAAAAAAGTCCTTTAAAAACTGACCTTCTGAAGGCAATCTCTCTATTTCTTCTGATGCCAACTGTAGCTCACCCATCAAGGCGTAAAGGAGTAAAAATGTATTTTTCTCCACCAAGATATCCATTAATCCACAGTTGGGGGTTTTACGCCCCATAAATATGATGACATAAGTTCTATTAATCTTTTTCAGCATCACAGCCACTGCCCCTGAAGAGGGTTACGCAGCAAAGCAGGTTTGGAATATCTGTGGCCGACCTCCATTTTTCATGGCTACCAGTCCTAGGGCAGCTGACACAGCCAAGATTATCGTGGGTTCAGCGATCCTGGGAGAATGAATGGAGTCTGATGAATGCAACTTGCTTCCCCAATGACAAACGACAAACACTCAGAGACCTAGCGTGCAGGCAAATATGGCCTTAACTGATGGAGGGGTATCCTGTGTAAATTCAGCCTGATGGGCAAGCCAATGTTCAGCCTTATTGACAGATAAACCAACAGCCTCACCAGGGCAGGCTTGGATATTGGGGATCTTCCTAAAACAGTGGCTCTATGGTGAAACAGATCACCAGCCCAGGCGGGATGCATGAGACAAGTGCTCGGGCCTGGTGCACTGGGAAGACCCAGAGGAATCAGGTGGAGAGGGAGGTGGGAGGGGGGATCGGGATGGGGAATACGTGTAAATCTATGGCTGATTCATATCAATGTATGACAAAACCCACTGAAATGTTGTGAAGTAATTAGCCTCCAACTAATAAAAAAAAATGCCAACAAACAAACAAACAAAAAAACAGTGGCTGCTGCTAATAAGTGAATTAAATTCCAAGGCTTAAGTATCAACGACATGAGAACAGGTTTTGAGACGGATGGAAGACCAGGACAACTGGAGCTTGCTTGGGGCTTTGGGTAAGTCAAGTTTAAACAGACTTAGAAAGGGATACAGTCACTACTGAATAAAGAACAAAACCAAGAAATGGGTACATTTCTGGGTCCTAGCCCCTTCTCTTTGATTCTGTGAGTAAAAGGAGACCAATCTCTCCTCGCCCCAGTATATTAGTTCTGGTGGCATATAACAGATGACCATAAACTTAGCAACTTATAAAACAAAGTTTTATTGTCTTAGAGTTTCTATAGGTCAAAAGTCCAGACCGTACAGAGTTGGGTCCTCCACTCGGGGTCTTGGAAGCTGCGATTAGGTGTCAGCTGCCCTGAAGTTCTCACCTGAGCCCAGGGTCCACTTACAGCCTCATTCAGCTTGTTGGCAGACTCTAGTTCCCTATGGCTGTAGGACTGAGGTCCACAATACCTTGCTACTTGTTGACTGGGGACAGTTTTAGCTTCCAGAGGTCACCTGCAATTCCTTGTCATTGTGGCCTTGGAAGGCAGTTCAGGATATGGATTCTTTTTCCTTTCAGGCCAGCAAGAGTATGTGTCTACGACTTCCTCCATCTCCAACCTGCAGATGCCTTTTAAGAGTTCAGGCCCCATCAGGAAACTCTCCTTTTTAATGAGCTAAAGTGATTAAATACCTTCATTACATCTTTTAAAAAGTCTCTTCTGACTAATTTGGGGAGTGACCACCCCATCATATTTATATTTACAGGAGAAGACAGGGGCTACGGGCTTGGGGACATCTCTGTCTCCCGTCTCCCACAGTGAGTCACCCCTGTATTCCAACGCCAGCTGGCTGTGTTCCAACCTGGACCTGACCACTTAGCTCCTCTCTGATCCTGAGCATGCCACTACCCTTTCTAAGGCTCAGTCTCTTCATCTCTAAAATGGAAATGCTGACGTTGTGGGGGCGATACATTAGCTTCTTCTGTTGCATAACAAGCGACCCCAAGCTTTGTGGCTCAGAACAACCTCTGACTATTGGCTTAGGGTTTGGTAGATCAAATCAGCCTGGTGTGACTGTGTTTTCTGGTCAGGTATCAAAAGGCTGAAATCAAGGTGTCATCAGGGCTGACCGCTAATCTGGAGGCCGTGAAGAGAAAGCCACTGCCAAGCTCCTTCTTGCTGGCAGAATACAGTTCCCTGCAGGTGAGAACTGAGGTCCCTGTCCTCTGGCTGACTGCCAGTTGGAGTCCACCTGCCTCCCCTGCCAGATACCTGCCTCCATCTTCAAGACAGTGAAGGTGAGTTAAGTCCTTGATTCTGAATCTCTAACTTCCTTCATATCTGACATCTAGATCCAGATGTAAAGAACTTTTGTCATCTGGCCCACTTAAGGATGGTCTCCCTACCTTAAGGTCAACTGATTTGGGACTTTAATTACGTCTGAACAACCTCTTCCCTGCATTTTCAGACCTAGATTACTGTTTAAACAACTGGGAGAAGGTATGTGTGCACCAGACACTGGGAATCTTGGGAGAATCTCAGAACCTTTCTGTCACAGCTTGCTGTAATGACCACTCGAGACAGTCTAGGTAAAGTGCTTGGCAAAGGGCCTGACATGCAGTAAGCTCATAAACATTGATTGTTTATAAAGTTATTATTCACAAGGTACTTGAAGCACTTAGCACACCACTGGCATATAGATAAAATCACTGTTGTATCCTGATCTTTTAAAACAGGTCAAGGAAAAGTATAAGCCAAAGAGAGAACACTGGAAATGCTTTTACTGGCTGGTATGCGGAAAGGTCACTTTATTCTACTTCCAACTTTGCAGAGGAATTCTAACTTAAAAGAAACATTTACAAAAATGGTCCATATTATATATAAAGCAGCTTTCTTTTTTTTTTTAGTTTGATCATACCAGCCAATGAGAGAAAGGGAAAAAAAAAAAAAAAGAATAAGTTCACAGTTGAAGCTGCAGTAATGGAAAAGATTTCACAAGACCCTCCAGGAGTCTTAGGTCTGATATTTTAATATCGTTGTCAAATGTCACTGAATATAATTCTTCCGGCTCTTGAAGGTATTAAGTATGTCTGTATTTGTGCACTCCACCACAGACACTAGTATTTCAATCTGTAAATTACAGAATGAGAAAAATTTTCTTTCTGTGTTTCCAGAGACATTCGGAGGAGTTGGAGAGCATTCATAATCCATACACACTCAAAGGGCATCTTTGCATTTTGAAATTACTTCTGCATGCATAAAAAGAATCCTTTATTGTTGGGGGCTTTTTGCAAACTCAGTTCATCCGTCATTACTCAGTGGCAGCACAATTCAGAGTCTTCTTGTTTTGTTTTGATAAATTGCTCTTTTTGACTTTTCTTCAACTTTATAAGAAAAAATGGCCATGGAGCCAAAGAACCAAGACTTATTTTGACTTGAGCTGGAGGCTCATTCATACAAGTTAATTTCCAAACCTGCCTTGCATCCATCAAAGTGGACACCCTTGCAAATGACACATCTCTTGTGATCCTTGAAGCTCTTTCATAAAATGCTTCACATAGAAGAGAGATAAACACACACAAGGGCTTAGGACCCCTGGTTCTAAATGTTAGCATGGTAATACACATGCCTTGCCCTGCCCTGCCCTTGAAGCCAAAGAAAGCACCCTCAGATGATTGGCAAGGAGGAGGGGGACCGTGCCAGTCCAAGATAAGAACAGTGGCAGTGCTACCCACAGGAAGTCGAGGGAAAGTTTGTCCTGACGTGGCTGAAGCTGTCCAGAGCTGAGATACACTTCTGCAGATGTTATTTCTTGTTTCTAATGCCAGGCATATTCTTTCGATTAAAAATAATGGATTTCTTTTTGAGTAAGAGGTGGGTTACTTCAGTGGCTTTTAACAAATCCATAAAAATGAGTCCACGTGGTCCGAAAGTTTGGTCTGGAGATGTGAGGCACTCTGGGTCCTGTCCATATCCCCTCGGGCCTTAGGACTGTCAAAGCCTGAAGCCTTTCTTAGTGCTAAGAGGTTCGAACCAAACATCCAGTAAACTGGGATTTTGGAGAATGAATGCTTCCCAACCCAGCAGTTCTCAAGCAAAGACCAGATGGACTTGATGTTGAAAATATCTCCACTGCATCACCCTTGGGTGGCAAAAATCAAGAGTTCTCCAAGGGGAGAAACTTCTGGTTGTGCAGGGTGTAAACTTGATCGCATGCTTCTCTTAACCTTTCTCACCCCTACTTAATCCACAAATAATTTACCTGTAGTCCTTGTTTTAGAGTCTGCTTTGGGGAGAACTCAGATGATGAGATGAGAAGAAAATTGGTCAAATTCAACTTAGCCTCTCAGTATCCTGCCTACAAATCATAGAAAAAGCAACAGAATTCCAGAAAAACATCTGCTTCTGCTTCACTGACCATGCTAAAGCCTTTGACTGTGTGGATTATAACAAACTGTGGAAAATTCTTAAAGAAATGGGAATACCAGACCACCTTACCTGCCTCCTGAGAAACCTGTATGCAGGTCAAGAAGCAACAGTTAGAACGGGACATGGAACAATGCATTGATTCCAAATTGGGAAAGGAATACATTAAGGCTGTATATTGTTACCCTGCTTATTTAACTTAAATGCAGAGTATATCATGTGAAATGATGGGCTGAATGAAGCACAAACTGGAATCAAGATTGCTGGGAGAAATATCAATAACCTCAGATATGGAGATGACACCACCCTAATGGCAGAAAGTGAAGAGGAACTAAAGAGCCTCTTGATGAAACTCAAAGAAGAGAGTGAAGAAGCTGGCTTAAACCTGAACATTCAGAAAACTAAGATCATGGCATCCAGTCCCATCACTTCACAGCAAATAGATGGGGAAACAATGGAAACTGTGACAGACCTTATTTTCTTGGGTTCCAAAATCACTGAAGATGGTGACTGCAGCCGTGAAATTAAAATATGCTTGTTCCCTGGAAGAAAAGCTATAACCAACCTAGACAGGATATTAAAAAGCAGAGACATTACTTTGCCAACAAGGTCCATCTAGTCAAGGCTATGGTTTTTCCAGTAGTCATGTATGGATGTGAGAGTTGGACCATAAAGGAAGCTGAGTATAGAAGAATTGACGCTTTTGAACTGTGGTGTTGGAGAAGACTCTTGAGAGCCCCTTGGACTGCAAGGAGATCCAACCAGTTCATCCTAAAGTAAATCAGTCCTGGATATTCATTGGAAGGACTGATGCTGCAGCTAAAGCTCCTATAATACTTTGGCCACCTGGTGCAAAGAACTGTCTCATTGGAAAATACCCTGATGCTGGGAAAGATTGAAGGCAGGGAGAGACGGGGATGACAGAGGATGAGATGGTTGGATGGCATCACCGACTTGATGGACATGAATCTGAGCAAGCTCTGGGAGTTGATGATGGACAGGGAAGCCTGGTGTGCTGCAGTCCATGGGATCGCAAAGAGTTGGACATGACCGAGTGACTGAACTGATCCAGCCCACAAAGGCTGATTTAATATAACTCAGCTTCTGACTCAGTTAAGTTATAGACCTCCTGCGCACACTTTGCTGTCACTTGCATGGTACACTCAATACCCTTCCAGCAAGAAGACGATGCCAGGAATAGGTCTTTTGACTCAAAGTTCTTCTTCACAATATAGTCCATGACATGAAATTACCCTTCCAGTGACGGAGCTATTGTGTATCAGGCACTCACGTGGCGCCCTTGTCAACCCTGCTAACCCAGCTGCAAACCCCTATTGTATATTTCATACTTCAGCTTCTAAGAACGTCTGTTTCTGTTCCCTTTTATTTGATGAAGAACATCTGCAGAGGTGGTTCAGCTACAAAAGTTAATAATTACTCTTTTTTTGTGTGTCACCATAATTAAAAATTTCAAGGAAGAATTGTCATTCATTGTCGCTTACTGAGGTTGCCCATGGCGCGGATAATGCTTTAGGAAGCCCACAGATCATGACCTTAAAAAAAATGCCATCATCAGGAGAAACAAAAACTCTCCTCAAAACAGGGATGCTATGCCAAGCCGTGAGGTGGCTCTGAAGTCTGCTCACACGTCCAGCGACACGGGGGCCCCCAGAGAACCTTGCACATCACTGTCCCTGCATTCTCATTTTCCCAAGGTTTCCATCCGTATCTGGCAGTCCTGTGGATGCCAGTTATGGTTCAAAGGAAGCTGATTCACACAGCATCCCCAAGGAGCATTTTGTGAGGACAAAAGCTGTTTTTCTCAAGCTGGTGTTCCTCCCATTCCCGCCAGAAAGGATCTTTTTGTTCAAAAGACAAACGCCAAGGGGGACAATCACTCCGGAGTAATTTTCCCTATGTTCATGTTTCATACAATAAGAAAGAGCAAACCAAAGAGGTTCTAACGTGCCCCCAGAGGGCTGGGGGGTGGTAGCGGTCGGGTGTGTGGGTGGCATTTATGCGGTTTTGGAGTGTATAGAAGACAAGGGGGGAAAGAGAGCATTCTGTTTACATCTCTCCTCCCAGCCACCCTTGGTCCTCTCTTTATCTTCTCCATCAGACACTGTCTGCTCTGAGCCCTGGATTGTTCATTTCTATTTATATAGATATATTTATCTATTATATATAATAATATATTTTATAATAGTTATACATATTATACACTTACATTAATGTTTACATTATATATTACATATACAGATATAGATTTATATTTATTTATATAGACTTTATTGATGTATAGTTGCTGTACAATATTATTTAAGTTACAGGTGTATAATACAGTGATTCGTAGTTTTTAAAGATTATACTCCATTTATAGTTATTATAAAATACTGGCTGTATTTCCTGTGTTGCACACTATATCCTCAGAGCTTCTTTTGTACATAATAGTTTGCTCCTCTTAACCCCCGCCCCTACTTTGCCCCTCTCGTCTCCCCAACTGGTAACCACTAGTTTGCTCTCTACACCTGTGAGTCTGCTTCTTTCTTTGTTTCAACTTCCAATGACTCTCTTGAAATGTCAGATGAAGGAACGTGTGTCCAACCGGAACATAAATCCCTGGGGGAGACACACCTTTTAGTTTAGTCCTCTTTCCATCTAGCAAGCGATGCAGCCAGCTGAAGGGTAGAGAAGAAGGCCCTCAGTCATACTGCTTCCTGGACAAGGAGGCTCTGAGCGGCCTGATGACCCAGCTCTCTGACTACGGGACCCCAAAAGAAGGGCCATTTGAGGAAAAAGGACGGCCCTGACTCCCTTCCCTCTCCCCTCTGCGGTTCATCCACATCCACGCCATCCTTCTAAACCACACCACCATCACCCTGACAGGTTGAAATAAAGTTGATTCCCACTTCATATTCTGAAAATCAAATACAGCTTTCAGTTGTTTATTCATTAAATTTTTTTCAGATGTCTATCAGAGAATGCCCTCAAGGGTTGTCTCACTCAGGGACTCAACATGGCAAAATACCTCCTGCAAAATGTTATTTAATTTTGAGTTTTGCCACATGGTCTTTTGTTTAATGGACTGCACAAAAAACTCATGCTGGTAGGCATATAGAAACAGTGTTTGTCCTCCCAGTGTTTACAGATCCTCAGATCCTCAAGGAAGGTGGGTTCTGCCTTATAGCAGTTTCAAGTCCTACCTGGCACATGGCTGCATACACTCCATAGGGGCTGGACTCCACTCCTGCCAGAAAAGTAGGCCTGTCTGACATAAAGCCAGTGTGCTTGGTATACTGATATATTTGCATGAGAGAGACAGACTGGTAGACATAAAGATATTTGAACTTCCAAAAGCATCTACCTTTAGGTACTACAGTGTTAAGCTATGCTCCAGTCTTCTAAATTCTACATTTTAAAACCAAATCCATCATGGATATCAAACCTTCTCAGGGAAACAGGAGAGAAAGGACTAATAGTTACTGAACATTTCTCTGCTAGGCTCTGA
The DNA here is from genome assembly GCF_033118175.1 of Dama dama. Taxonomy (NCBI): domain Eukaryota; kingdom Metazoa; phylum Chordata; class Mammalia; order Artiodactyla; family Cervidae; genus Dama; species Dama dama. Next base: position 11,150,541 of record NC_083703.1, on the reverse strand, counting down.
GGTATGTAGCTTCAACTGTGTGAACCCAGGTTATCCAGAATACTCCCTGTGAAATAGCTATTATCTTAATTTTGTAGTAAGAGAATCTTTTCTTTCTTTTTAAGAAAAACAAAACAATGAAAACAGTAAAAGAATAACCAACCTACCAAAAATAAAAACAGAAAAGGCAAGACTAGAGCATAGGAATGTCAACTGCATGTCAACTTTTATAATCACTGGGGGGAACATGGGGGGGAAAATGAACAATTAAAGTCAAGTATCCACTAAGATTATTTTAATAGAGGGTAATAGAATGGCAGCTTTCTGAAAATAGCCAACAGATGTTCCCCTCCCCCATCATTACACTGAGTCTTGTTATGTAACGTCTGCCGCTGTAATCCCTTAAAAATCTATTTTTTTAGACTCACTTCTGCGGCAGCATCTGTGATGCTAAACGCTACAGCGGCTGTTTCCTGGTTTTCGTGGATGCCAGTTATAGGTCAAAATTTAAGAGCAGTAAAATAAAGACTTTGTTTGCATTTTCAGCAGGAAAAATGATGCTTCATTCATATCGGGGCTGTATCCAATAATGTTCTGTTCTACCATCCTTCAGCAGGAGGGGAAGTGCCCAAATTACAAAGATGTGCAAATGTAATTGGCGTATCGGCACAATTTAGAGTAACTAGTTAATTGCTAAGGGAGATACATTCCTGAAATAACACTGCCCACCATCCACACTAAACTTTCCACCTGAAGTATGGATTTGTTCCATGAATTTAACTGGATGATTTATTTGCTGAAAACAGACCAATTCTCTATGTTATATTTTAGGGGAGATTGGGGAGGGGAAGCCAACATTTAATTTTGTGAACAGATGTAAAAAGTATTCGGAAAGACCCACTGATGATGTGTTCACTGAAGAACTTGAACCAGGATTCTGCTATGCTATTTAATTTCTAAGTTGTGAAACACAAAGGCACATTCCAGAAAACAAATTATTTAAAATATACTTAACTCCTAAGTTAAACATTTTGGAAACTGGATGTGGAGAAGCCATAAACATTTCAACTGTGTTGAGGTCCCGCCTTGAGAAAAGTGCTGGGCTCTAGGGAATCATTTAGTCTCTTTCCCCAGGATGTTGAGCATCTCACTGTGTAACATTGGTTTACCATCTATTCCAGGACGAAGGAACCTCTATGTTTCCTAAGTCAGTCACCAGCTCTAATCTTCAGTCACACTTCTGTAGCCAGTGGGTGTGAAATGGTTAATGGAAACTTTCTGGACTACATAGTTCGTGGGTTTACAGAAGACCTCTTATGGTGTTCTTGATTTTGCTCAGTAGTGAAAAGACCACTTTTTCTCTTTTGTGTCCAGCCAGGAAATCACTTTTTTTTTTTCCTGCTAAAATGGACTAAAACCACACTCTTGCTGCCACCACTGAGAAAATGCAGTAGAAATAAAAGTCAGGGTCCTCAGATTAGAGAACACTGCTGCTCCATCAAGTAAATATGTCTCTATGAATGCTTCCACTTTGCAGAATGTACCAGAGGGGCAAGTTCAAGCAAACATGAATTGGTATACACCATCCACAAGAAAAATGTTACTTTGCTCGCACTGTCCATTTAAAAGGAGCATTAATCATACTTTACCTAAATATCAAGTAAGAGTCATCTTTCAGAAATGAGCCCCTGCCTTCTTTGAACACGTCCAAGCTCAGTCAGTTGGTGAGGCCTGGGAAATGGTGATGATAAATGCGTGATAACGATGCCAGTTGGCATCAGCATAAAGCTGTTTCATTGTCAGAGTGTCTTTCGTGTCCATTACTTCTTTTATTTCACTATTACACTTGCAGTACTCAGAACAGAGGCGTGATGAATGGCCGCATTTCATGCCTAAGGTGAGCGCAGCAGAGAGATTACACAAGGGCAGTGCCACCAGGAGGGAGGGAAAGGGGCAGGACTGACATGCTGGCTCCTGCTTCCTGTCTCTTCCCAATGTGTGTGCCTAGTCACCCAGGCGTGTCTGACTCTTTGTGACCCCGTGGGGATTCTCCAGGCAAGAATACTGGAGCAGGTTGCCATGCCCTCCTCCAGGGGATCATCCCAACCCAGGGATCAAACCCAGGTCTCCCGCATTGCAGGTAGATTCTTTACCGTCTGAGCCACCAGGGAAGCCCCAAAATACTGGAGTGAGCAGCCTACCCCTTTTCCAGGGGAGCTTCCTGAGGCTGAAACTGAACCAGGGTCTCCTGCATTGTGGGCAGATCCTTTACCACCGTCCTTGTTTAGTCCACTAAACAATTCTGCTTCAGAATATAGTTCATCTCTAGTCAAATTCTTCTGGGCACTGAATCTTCCAGCTTAAATTGTCTAGCTTATTTAGCAAGGCCAGATGTTTATTTCTTGAGAGATGAAGCAAACTCCTGAGACAAAAATGGTCAAGAGTATGACATGTCCCATACAGCCTTGGGCTGCGTAGTCTGTCCAAATCACAGTTCAAGGTCCTCTATCTATCTGTCTATCCATCCATCATCCATCTATCCATCCACCCACCCACTTGTCCACTCACCCACCTGTCTGTCTTTTATCCAAGCATTAGAAAACAGCAACAATAGAATTTAAAACCAGACAATCACACTGTTCAAAAGCAAGGCAACCAATATGATGCTTTCTGTGGGATGTATTTCTGTAATTCCCATTAGTGAGACGCAAGGGAAATTGAGATGAAGTAAACAAATAGTGACCAACTTATTTGGGGTCTACCAGAGGCAAAAAACAAAAAAAAACTCACCCAAACCCTCAAAATTACTTGGATTAAAAAAAAAAACTCTGGAATTTTTGCTCATTAATTTTGGGCTTGATTGTTAACAAATCATGGACTTGATCAGAACATCTATTTTCTCATCTTTGAAATAAAGAGGTTGACACTAGAATTTTCCGAGGGCTTACTTATTCTCAAATTTCATAGTTCTTGATGTTATACCACTCCCAATGCCTCTACCAGTGGACATCACAGGCATCCCAAATAACTGCCAGACAACTGCAGGTCCAGCCCTGCTGCAAACCACAAAGCCCACCCTAACAGTGGTCCTTCGTACTTAGAGACAGCGTCAAGAATGAGTCAGACCTCATTCTGTATCACTCTCATGCTGGATTATATCACTATGGCCCTGGAAAAAAAGGCTTCGTTCACACCTCATTTCACGGACTCTTCACTTCAGCCCCAAGTGTCCAATGCCTTTTCAACCTCTCCTCTAGTGGAACCCAACACACCTGTGTACCTTTTACTAATTCCTCTTCCCAGGTCTTGACTTCCTATTTTCCTTTCCTCAAGTTGGACCCAAATCACAATGCTATAAGAAAGAATATGAGGTTAGAACTGAAGCCCCTTGTTCACTTTTTATAAATTTTTTTATTGAAGGATAATTGCTTTACAGAATTTTGTTGTTTTCTGTCAAACCTCAACATGAATCAGTCATAGGTGTACATATATCCCCTCCCTTTTGAACCTCACTCCCACCTCCCTCCCCACCCCACCCCTCTAGGTTGACACAGAGCCCCTGTTTTGAGTTTCCTGAACCATACAGCAAATTCCTGTTGGCTATGTATTTTACATATGGTAATGTAAGTTTCCATGTTACTCTTTCCATACATCTCACCCCCATCTCCCCTCTCCCCATGTCCATAAGTCTGTTCTCTATGTCTGTTTCTCCATTGCTGCCCTTCAGAACCATTTTTCTAGATTCTGTATACATGCATTAGAATACGGTATTTATCTTTCTTGTTCTGACTCACTTCACTCTGTATAATAGGTTCTAGGTTCATCCACCTTATCAGAACTGACTCAAATGCATTCCTTTTTATGGCTGAGTAATATTCCACTGTGTATATGTACCACAATTTCTTTATCCATTCATCTGTCGATGGGCATTTAGGCTGCTTTCATGTTCTAGCTATTGTAAATAGTGCTGCAATGAACAATGGGATACATGTGTCTTTTTCAACCCTGGTTTCCTCAGGGTATATGCCTAGGAGTGGGATTGCTGGGTCATATGGTGGTTTTATCCCTAGTTTCTTAAGGAATCTCCATACCGTCTTCCATAGTGGCTGTATCAGTTTACATTCCCACCAACAGAGCAAGAGCATTCGCTTTTCTCCACACCCTCTCCAGCATTTATCGTTTATAGACTTTTTGATGATGGCCATTCTGACTGGTGTGAGGTGATATCTCATTGTGGTTTTGATTTGCATTTCTCTAATAATGAGCGATGTTGAGCATCTTTTCATGTGTTTGTTAGCCATTTGTATGTCTTCTTTGGGGAAATGTGTGTTTAGATCTTTGCCCCACTTTTTGATTGGGTTGTTTGTTTTCCTGGCATTGAGTTGTATGAATTGCTTGTATGTTTTGGAAATTAATCCTTTGTCAGTTGTTTCACTTGCTATTATTTTCTCCCAGTCTGAGAGTTGTCTTTTCACCTTGCTTACAGTTTCCTTTGCTGTGCAAAAGCTTTTAAGTTTAGTCAGGTCCCACTTGTTTACTTTTGTTTTTATTCCCATAACTTTAGGAGGTGTATCATAGAGGATCTTCCTTTATGTCATTGAGGGTTCTGCCTATGTTTTCCTCTATGAGTTTTATAGTTTCTGGTCTTACATTTAGGCCTTTAATCCATTTTGAGTTTCTTTCTGTATGGTGTTAGGAAGTGTTTTAATTTCATCCTTCTACATGTAGCTATCCAGTTTTCCCAGCACCATTTATTGAAGAGACTGTCTTAGCCCCATTGTATATTCTTGCCTTCTTTGTCAAAAATAATGTACCCATAGGCACATGGGTTTATTTCTGGGCTTTATGTCTTGTTCCATTGGTCTGTATTTCTGTTTTGGTGTCAGTACCATACTGTCTTGATGACTGTAGCTCTGTAGTATAATCTGAAGTCAGGAAGATTAATTCCTCCAGCTCCATTCTTCTTCCTCAAGACTGCTTTGGCTATTCGGGGTCTTTTGTGTTTCCATATGAATTGTGAAATTTTTTGTTCTAGTTCTGTGAAAAATGACATTGATAATTTGATAGTGGTCACACTGAATCTGTAGATTGTGTTTGGAGGTAGAGTCATTTTCACAATATTGATTCTTTCTACCCAGGAAGATGGAATATCTCTCCATCTGTTTATGTCATATTTGATTTCTTTCGTCAGTGTTTTATAATTTTCTGTGTATAGTTCTTTTGCCTCCTTAGGTAAGTTTATTCCTAGATATTTAATTCTTTTTGTTGCAATAGTGAATGAGACTGATTCCTTAATTTCTCTTTCTGATTTTTCATTGTTAGTATATAGAAATGCAAGTGATTTCTGTGTATTGATTTTTTAATCCTGCAACTTTGCTAGATTCACTGATTAGCTCTATTAGTTTTCTGATACTATCTTTAGGGTTTTCTATGTGTAGAATCATGTCATCTGCAAACAGTGAGAGCTTTACTTCTTCTTTTCTGATCTGTTTCTTTTATTTCTTTTTCTTCTCTGATTGCTGTAGCTAGGACTTCAGAACTATGTTGAATAATAGTGATGAAAGTGGAACCCTTGTCTTGTTCCTGATCTTAGGGGGAATGCTTTCATTTTCTCACCACTGAGAATAATGTTTGCTGTAGGCTTATCACATATAGTCTTTACTATTTTGAGGTAGCTTCCTTCTATGCTCACTTTTTGAAGAGTTTGAATCATAAACGGGTGCTGAATTTTGTCAAAGGCTTTTTCTGCCTCTATTGAGATGATCATATGGTTTTTATCTTTCAATTTGTTAATATGGTGTATCACATTGATTGATTTGCGTATATTGAAGAATCCTTGCACTCCTGGAATTAAACTCAACTTGTTTATGGTGTATGAGCTTTTTGATGTGTTGCTGAATTCTGTTTGCTAAAATTTTGTTGAGGACTTTTGCATCTATGTTCATCAGTGATATTGGCCTGTAGTTTTCTTTTTTCTGTGTTGTCTTTGTCTGGTTTTGCTATCAGAGTGATGGTGGCCTTGTAAGATGAGTTTGGAAGTGTTCCTTCCTCTTCAATTTTTTGAAAGAGTTTTAGAAGGATAGGCATCAGCCCTTCTCTAAATGTTTGATAGAATTCTGTGAAGTCATCTGGTTCTGGGCTTTTGTCTTTTGGGAGATTTTTGATCACAACTTCAACTTCAGTGCTTGTAATTGGCTAGTGCATAATTTCTATTTCTTCCAGGTTCAGTCTTGGAAGATGGGACTTTTCTAAGAATCTGTCAATTTCTTCCAGGTTTTCCATTTTATTGCCACATAATTGTTCATAATAGTCTCTTATAATCCTTTGCATTTCTGCATTGTCTGTTGTAACTTCTCCTTTTTCACTTCTAGTTGTGTTGATTTGATTGTTTTCTTTTTTTCTTGATGAGTCTGGCTAAAGGTTTGTCAGTTTTGTTTATCTTCTCAAGGAACAAGCTTTTAGTTTTATTAATCTTTACTATTATTTCTTTCATTTCTTTTCCATTTATTTCTGCTTAGATCTTTATGTCTTTCCTTCTACTAATTTTGTTGGCTTTTTTGTTGTTGTTGTTCTTCTTCTTTTTCCAGTTGTTTTAGGTGTAAAGTTAGGCTGTCTATTCAATGGTTTTCTTGTTTCTTGAGGTAGGATTATATTGCTATAAACTCCCCTCTTAAAACTGCTTTTGCTGCACCCCATAGGTTTTGAGTGGTCATGTTTTCATTGTCATTTGTTTCTAGAAATTTTCTGATTTCCCTTTTGATTTTTTTAGTAACCGGTTGGTTATTTAGAAACATGTTGTTTAATCTCCATGTGTTTGTGTTGCTCATAGTTTTTTTCTTGTAATTGATATATAGTCTCATATTGTTTTGTGGTCACAGAAGATGTTTGATATGATTTCAATTTTCTCAAATTTACTGAGGTTTGACTTTTGACCCAAGATGAGGTCTATCCTGGAGAATGTTCCATGTGCACTTGAGAAGAAGGTATATTCTTCTGCATTTGGAATGTCCTGAAGATATCAATGAGATCCATCTCATATAATTTGTATCATTTAAGACTTGTGTTTCCTTATTAATTTTCTGTTTTGATGATCTGTCCATTGGTGTGAGTGGTGTGTTAAATTCTTCTACTATTATTGTGTTACTGTCAATTTCTTCTTTTATGTCTGTTAGTGTTTGTCTTATGCATTGAGGTGCTCCTATGTTGGGTGCATAGATATTTACAATTGTTATGTCTTCCTCTTGGATTGATCCCTTGATCATTATGTAGTGTCCTTCCTTATCTCTTGTAATATTCTTTATTTCAAGGTCTATTTTGTCTGATATGAGGATTGCTATTCCAGCTTTCTTTTGCATCCCATTAGCATGGAATATATTTTTCCATCCTCTCACTTTCAGTCTATATGTGTCTTGAGGTCTGAAGTGGGTTTCTTGTAAACAGCATATATATAGGCCTTGTTTTTGTATCCATTCAGCCAGTCTGTGTCTTTTGGTTGGAGGATTTAATCTATTTACATTTAAAGTAATTATTGATATATACGTTCCTATTGCCATTTTCTTAATTGTTTGGGGTTGATTTTGTAGATCTTTTTTCTTCTCTTGTATTTCTTGACTATATAAGTCAGTTTAACATTTGTTGTAAAGCTGGTTTGGCGGTACTGAATTCTCTTAACTTTTGCTTGTTTGAAAAGTTTTTGATTTCTCCATCAGTTTTGAATGAGATCCTGGCTGGGTACATTAATCTTGGTTGTAGATTTTTCCCTTTCAGTTCTTTAAATATATCCTGCCATTCCCTTCTGGCCTGCAGAGTTTCTGCTGAACAATCAGCTGTTAAATGTATGGGGTTTCCCTTGTATTTACTTGTTGCTTCCCCCTTGCTGCTTTCAATATTCTTTCTTTGTGTTTAGTCTGTTAGTTTGATTAGTATGTGTCTTGGCATGTTTCTCCTTGGGTTTATCCTGTATGGGACACTTTGTGCCTCTTGGATTCAGTTGACTATTTCCTTTTCCATGTTGGAGAAATTTTCAAGTATAATCTCTTTAAAACATTTTCTCATACCCCTTCTTTTCTCTTTTTCTTCTGGGACCCCTAGAATTCAAATGTTGGTGTGTTTGATATTGTCCCAGAAAATGGAAGTATAGATATGCAAAGTTAAGTAGAAGTAGATAAAGAAGATCTATATAACAATATATGTAATGTTATATATAATATATTAATATATATTATTACTATATATAATATATAATAATGTTATATATAGATATAATGTTATATATATAATGTATATAACATTAACTGCAAGGGGAAAAGAACAGTAGGAAAAGCAAACAAGGGAATAAATATAGAAAAAAATAGGTTTAAAAAATTAAAATTAAAAAAATGAGGGAAAAAAAAAAAAACTCCCCGAACTGCAAACACCTGCTTTAGAGGCAGAGGCTTATAACAACAATAAAAAACGTGACTGAGGAAAAAAAGGGAAAAAAAAGGTCAAAAGGTTAGTTAGATTTCATAGTGCCAATAAAATTGACAACTACAACAGCGGGGGTGGGGGAAGAAAAAAATACACAAGAATCTACACTACACGTCAAAACGTAAGAATAGCAAATGTTTTTCTTGAGTCGCTGCTGTCAGAGTCCTTGCCCTCGCTGGGAGTCACAGTCCACCTCACCTCCCTAGGATGCCCTCCAACACTGTGATGGTCTCTGGACCTGCTCTGGGGGCAGCTCAGATTCTAATCTGGTCCTGCTCCTGTGTGTTCTTGCCTCCAATGTCCACAGCTGTCAGAACTAGTGCGCTTTCTTTTGTGGGAGCTCTCAGTGGCCTTTTATATATTCCACAGACACAGAGTCTGCCTAGTGGATCGTGTGGATTTAATCTGCAGCTTGTACAGCTGGTGGGAAGGTTTTGAGTCTTCTTCCTTAGTCACACTGCCCCTGGGTTTCAGCTGTGGTTTTATTCCCACCTCTGCACGGGGGTCGTCCACTGGGGTTTGCTCCTGAGGCTGCCCTGGAGGACTTGGGTTTGCCCCTCTGAGGGCCGGGTGTGGAGGGGGTGCAGCTGCTTGGATCACAGGGGTTCTGGCAGCACCAGGTACTCAGGGGAGTTGGCGGCTAGGGCAGCAGGAAATACAGTTTTCTAGAAGGGTGTGGCAGCCAGTATTGGCCAATATGCATCAGTCTTCTTGCCTGGAGAACCCCGCCTCCCTGACAGAGAAGCCTGGCAGGCCACAGTCTACAGGCTCGCAACCAGGCAGACACTACTGAAGCGACCCTGCACACATAGATGTAAGACTTTTTTGCCTGGGGCAGCTCTGCTCCCGTGAGGGTTGAGCATGAAGGTGGTGCAGCTGCTTGGCTTGTGGGGACCCTGGCGGTGCCAAGTGTGCAGGGACACGGACGCCTCTGCCGCAGGAGTTGTGGCCCTATCAGAGCCTTTTTTTGAGCCTTGTAGCTGGCGATCAGAAGGCCTCTTTGGCCAGTCTTTCTCCGCAGCTCCGCCCATTGAGGCACTTAGAGGCTCCCTTGCCTGGGGTCCTTCTTTGTTGTTCCGCATGTCAGGCACATAGAGGGGCCCCCCAGGCTGGGGTCCTACTGTGTGGTTCAGGGCATCAGGCACTTAAAGGGGCACCCTGGGTGGGGTCCTGCTCTGTAAATTGGCACGTCAGACACTTAAAGGGGCACCCTGGGTGGGGTCCTGCTCTGTAGTTCAGTGATTCAGGAGTTTGATGGGCCAGCCTCTCCACTGTTCAGCAGCATGTGGGGGGAGAGAGGCTATGGTGATGGCTCCACCCTTTACGCATGACTCAGCAGTATCGCCTTGCTTCCATGGCTGCCTGGCTTTCCTCCACAGGCATTTCCCACCACAGTCTCCTCCCTCACCTCCCCTCCATCTGTCTCTGCACAGTCAACAGCAGTCCTCGCCCTGGGATTGCTCCACACTCCCCAAACTCCAGCTCCCAGCCACTGCACCTTCCACGGTACCCTCGTCCCTGTCCAGGATTTGTATGGTTGCGGCAAGGACTGTCTGATTCTCATTCCATTTAGGCTGCCACAGATCAGCTGTTTCCCTCTCAGCCTTAAATGTTTCTCCTGTGACTCAGACAGTTGACCTGGTGTGGGGATCAGACCCCCACTTCAGTTCCCCCACCTGCCAAGGGCAGGTCCAGTCTGACTAACAGTCCCATCTTCACCCAGTTGCTTTGTACTACTGAGTCTTGTGTTGGCCTATATATACTTTTCCACTGGACAGGTCCTCCTGTCCACTCTCAGCTGCTGTTCCGCATGCACTTCTGTGTCTGAAGGTGTGTTCCTGATGTATCCGTGGAAAGAGATGTACTCCACGTCCACCTACTCCTCCGCACCTTGTTCCTCCTCCCTTGTTTACTTCTTGCTGTTTCTATTTTTCTGGGGTTGGATGTCTAGCTGGACACATTACAAACTATCTCTCCCTTAACAAATTTCACCAGGACCCAATCAAGCACCACTGTCCGGGCCTCCCATAATCATTCAAAGCCTGCTCACACTGGACATCTCCCCAGCAACCCTGTGACTGGGCACTATTCCTTTGGTCCCTTCCATTCTCACATACTGCCTTTAGCTCAGCCCTTTCTCCTCACAGCATGGGCCATCCCAGATGAAGGCCAACATGTGAAATGCAGATAAAGCCATTCCATCTCACCAGGATAATGTGAGAATAAAATGATATTACAAGAGGGAGTGCTTGGAGAAACTTAAAAGTGAAATACAAATATGAGATTTCATGATGCTATGGAAAGAAATTTAAAGACTAAGGTTTAAATAGGACTCAGAGCTTTTTGTTGAAAAATATATTTCGTTTTCTTTGTAAGGACAAAAGCCAAAATCAAAACCATTTCAGACTTAGGGTGTGTACAGACTCTTACCATAAATTTAACCAAGGTGGGTAACATTCAATGTGTTCATGGCTTGCTGTGGGAGAGTATATTGCCTTATTTCAGTCCTGTCCTCTGTGTTTCTTGCTCTCTCTGGACTAACAAGTTACATAGAGGATATTCTTAAGTTAGTGGTAAAACTATAAGAGGGAAGAGTGAAAACACGCAAGGTCTCTTAAGATACGGCCTTGAAACTAAAACAGAATCACTTCCTGTGTCCTCCCACAGGCCAGGAGGAGTCACATAGTTGAGGCCAAAGTCAAGGAATTAGTACATATTTTCCCCCCACACTGATACAATGGAAAGGGTGTAGATATAGAGATAGTCAAGAATTGAGGTCAATGATTCAATTCACCAAGGTGATAAAAGATTTGAACTCAGGCAATCTGATTCCATAAAGTGACAGTGAAAGTTGCTCAGTCGTGTCTGACTCTTTGTGACCCCATGGACTATACAGTCCATGGAATTCTTCAGGCCAGAATACTGGAGTGGGTAGCCTTTCCCTTCTCCAAGGGATCTTCCCAACTCAGGGATCAAAACCAGGTCTCCTTCATTGCAGACACATTCTTTACTAGCCGAGTCACGAGGGAAGCCCAAGAACACTGGAGTGGGTAGCCTACCCCTTCCCCAGCAATCTTCCCAACCCAGGAATTGAACCGGGGTCTCTTGCATTGCAGGCAGATTCTTTACCAAGTGAGCTATCAGAGAAGCTCATGATTTTAAGCGCAACATTCTACTTCCTCTAGAGAGATGCTTCTAATTCTTCTCTTTATGGAGAGGTATAGTTTAAGCACCCTCTTTTGAGGAATGATGAGTAAAAAGGTGAGATCTGCCCAACATTTGAGATGTAAGCATAAATAAGATTTCTTTATGTAGAATGAAGCAAATATTACATATGAATATATCAGAAAATAATTTTGGAAAAAGTCAGTGCATATATTTATAACCACATCATAACTACATTTGTATGTATACATATATGCATGTGCATGTATATATCAACACATAAAATACACACACACACACACATATATATACATATATACTGAGTAACCAAAGTAGTTCCCCAAAGTATCTGGGCCTTCTGTCATAATTTTACAATAACAACTGACATTTAGGGAAGCAGTCTTGGCTTTACAAATGCTTTATCGAATAAAATCAAACTGCAAGTTCACAATTTTCCTGCTGTATTTATTTAAAAGATTCAATCTGTCTTAAATCAGAACACTTTGAATGCAAAATGATGCTTATCTTTTTTATTTTAATATGCTACTTCTGTGTATATAGGATCCAAGAATTCACCAAAAGCTAGCGGGGCCCACTGGACTTTATCTCACAGGTATTGTGATGTGGCTACACTGGGCAATCTCTTCTTATCCAAACAAAATTGCCACAGAAATAGCTAAATGGAAAACCACAACTGCTAAAAAATAATGAAATAAAATGAACCCCTCAAAGCTGTATCTCCAATATAAATCACAAAGTTATGTTGCAATGATCCAAAGACGGATTTAAGGATGTGTGTAATCCAGAAAAAGCTCAACTGATGATTAATTTGTGCATTGCATCTGTTAATGATGTAATTAAGGGCTCCACAAGATGAACACATTAAGCAAGTGGTGTAGAAAGACAAGAAATGTGAAGATCAGTATTTGGATGAAAGCAACACCTTTCACTTGTAGGATAATTTCTCTGAAACTTAAGACCATTAGTCACTTTTGTATTCATAGTTTGCTGTTTTCCTTATTAGAAAGGGATTCTAAATGTTAAGTTAAAAGGAAAGGATAGAATGTATCATGGCTCCATAGAAGCAATAAGCTTGATACTCTGATCGAAAACTTTCTATCCTTGACAGGAAAATTAATCTACACAGATTGCTGGGGTATTTAATGAAATGTTACATAGCAGTTACTCTCATACGTTTTAGTCTGACAAATTTATGAGGCTAGAGTGAGATATTACTGGGTGCTACAAAACTCAACAACTGATGGCCCAAAAGCCTCAGTGACTGATGGATTTGGGATAGCTGATCATTTTCAGTTTGTATTGCAGGTCCAGGGAGGTTGGATTTGAGAAGCCAAGAGGTTGTTTATGGGCTTGGAGGTTCACAAAAATTACATGGGATTCAAATTACCTACAGGCTAAACAGGGGTTTAAGACCAACAACCAGGAAGTAAGGACCTACTGCCTTTATACATCATCAGAGATAGACCAAGAGGAATGTAAAGTGTCTCGGGTCAGAAGCAGCTCAGAAACCAAATCATAAGTTAGTAAAATTGTTTTATCAATGACTTGGAGAAAACTAAGTTTCCAGAAATTCAAGGAAGGTAGAAAAGAAAGACTGAGTCTTGGTGATCTTAGAAGTGGGTGCAGAAGGCAGCGAATCAGAGAAACAGATCAATGGATCTGGTGCCCAGAGGACAGGCATGAGTCCAAGCATCACACAGGGTCTGCTTGCAAGAGACCTGGAGGAAATCCTGGGGTGACAAGAGGAGCCCCTCTCAGAGGAGGATCAGAGTCTGCAGAACTGTAGGCAGTGGCTCAAGGACAAAGCTGAGGGACCAGCCTACTCTGATGCAAAGGATCAGGGCTCTATTCAAGATCTTCTATGCCTCACTCCTACAGACTTTCTCCCTCTGTTAAAAGACCAGATTACTCAAGCAAGTACCACAGGACATAACACAAAGAATATTACATTTCTGCAAAGGCTTCTGTGGTTAAACAAGTTGGGAAACACAGGATATTTTATCTGTTTAAACATTTAAAAGGGTGTCTTTAATGTCTTGGTTCTCCTTCATGGTACATACAGCCCTGTCCAGGAAAATCTACAGTCTTAGTAACATCAAGAGAAACACACAGACCAAGTGCATGTACGCATGGGTGCAGACAGCCTGTTTTGCAGAAAACAAACAAAAAACAGATAACCTCATGAACTGAAGCCAAAACTCCTTAATCTCTGATTCAAGAATAGACAGTGAAGTTTTCTTCTGGTTTTCATTTAGCAAGGCAATCCTCATAGGCTGTCTTTCTCTAGTATACAATCAGATCTTCTACAGAGAAATAGCCACGGTCTACCTGCTAAGATTCTGCCCAATTAGAGCAATATTTCTTCCTTGAAAATTCCTGATTTTCCCATAACATTGTATTGCCGTTCTGAGTGCACAGCTCAAGCTCAGCCAGATCACATTAAAGTGGCAAAATCCACCAGCCATTCTTGTGTCAAAGTTACTATGGATGGTCATTCCCTTTCAATGCATCATTTATTCTCTGCAAGCAATTTGTAAAGCAAATAAGAGGAGCATTGCAAGTTAGAATAAAATTACAGAAAGTATTTTAAAGCTAAAACTTATATTCAGGTAAGGGAATGTTTTTTGGCTAACCACATGCTGCTAACCCAGGCCTGGCGGATTGATGTGGTGAATTTTTCTCTCTTGGAAAAGATCATGCCTTGATTGCAAATAGAGGAGAAAAAAAAAAATAATCCAAGATAATGACTCCTATGACTCAAGTCTCTATAACTGACCTCCAGTTGATTGTAATGAGATTGCTTTTGCAGAAGATAGAGGTTTTAAGGAGAGGAGTGTATGTCAATCATAAGGGGGCGGGTTGTGGAAAATACATTGCAACACTCATTTCATAGTCAATGGGATTCACATCTGCATCAAATCCATTTAGTGCATCAAATCACATGTAGGCAAAGGAAACAGCTCTGTAATCTCTAAGGTGCTATGAAAAGGTAAATAATTACTATTATTAGTATCCATTATGAGTCTGAAAAATGCAGAAGAGATTGAATTGAAACACTGTTACCAGAAGAGTTACCCAAGTTTCACAAACCCTGAGGACACCTGGAGTCCTGTGTGGGAAGAGACATTTAGTCTGTCTTCCCACCTGAGGTTGCTACTGCCCACAGCTCTATGGGTCCGAGATCCTGACTCACCCTAGAAGAAATGCTCTGGTACACTGTGAACGAAAGGGAGACAAAATGACGCCTGTTGCTTGTGCATCATTTAGGCATTAAGAAAGGAATTTTAGTTTTATCTTATTCAATTCTCACCATGCAGGCACAGGTTAACCATCACTGGACCAACTGTGCAGTGATGGTGCTTCCAGTTTAAGACAGATCCTGTCTTAATCACGACTCAGTATCCTATTGGTTGTTTGACTTTGAACAAATTAACCACTCTAAGCCTCAGTTTCCTCATTCGTCATGGGGATAGCAGGGATAGCAGCATTTCTCACTAATAGACAAAATAATAATTAATATTGAAAACATTGTTAGTAGTTCCACCAAAACATTGGTATTTTAATAATATAACAGTTTTATTACTATTTTAATAGATCAATGTCATATAATAGTTTGAATAAGTTCATTAAAATTAATAATATAACAATGCTGCAAACAGTTTACTATCGTTGTTGTTAGGTGATCAGTCATGTCTGACTCTTTGTGACCCCATGGACTGGAGTACGCCAGGCTTCCCTGTCCTTCACCATCTCTTGGAGCTTCCTCAAATGCAAGTCCATTGAGTTGGTGATACCATCCAACCATCTCATCCTCTGTCATCCCCTTCTCCTCCTGCCTTCAATCTTTCTCAACATTGGGGTCTTTTATAATGACTCAGCTCTTTGCATCAGGTGGCCAAAGTATTGGAATTTCAGTTTCAGCATCAGTCCTTCCAATGAACACCCAGGACTGATCTCCTTTAGGATGGACTGGTTGGATCTCCTTGCAGTCCAAGGGACTCTCAAGAGTCTTCTCCAACACCATAGTTCAAGAGCATCAATTCTTCAGTGCTCAGCTTTCTTTATAGTCCAACTCTCACATCCATACCTGACTACTGGAAAAATCATAGCTTTGACTAGATGGACCTTTGTCAGCAAAGTAATGTCTGCTTTTTGATATGCTGTCTAGGTTGGTCATAGTTTTTCTTCCAAGGAGTAAGTGTCTTTTAATTTCATGGCTGCAGTCTCCATCTGCAGAGATTTTGGAGCTCAAGGAAATAAAGTCTGTCACTGTTTCCACTGTTTCCCCATCTATTTGCCACGAAGTGATGGGACCAGATGCCATGATCTTAGTTTTTTGAATGTTGAGTTTTTAGCCACCTTTTTCACTCTCTTCTTTTACATTCATCAAGAGGCTCTTTAGTTTCTCTTTGCTTTCTGCCCTAAGAATGGTGTCATTTGCATATCTGAGGTTACTGATACTTCTCCTAGCAATCTTGATTCCAGTTTGTGCTTCATCTACCCTGGCATTTCACATGACATACTCTGCATATAAGTTAAATAAGCAGGGTGACAATATACAGCCTTGATGTACTCCTTTCCCAATTTGGAACAAGTCTGTTGTTCCATGTCCTGTTTTAACTGTTGCTTCTTGACCTGCATATTTGTTTCTTGGGAGGCAGGTAAGGTGGTCTGGTATTCTCATCTCCTTAAGAATTTTCCACAGTTTGTCGTGATCCACACAGTGAGTCTTTAGCATTGACAAGCATAATATTACTTTAATACCAATACTTTGTTAATAATGTATTATTAATATTGATATTAAGTCACAGACAAGATTTCAGTAGCATATCCATTTTCCTCTATTCTGTCATATTTCCTCCCAGGGCAAAGTGGGGAGAAAGAAAATGTCTGTTGACACATAATAAATAACACCCAAACTTGGATGCTTAAAACAATAATAATCATTTATTATTTCTAAATTTCTAAGGGAATTTGGGCATTTTTTGACTAGGAAGCTTTGGGCCTTTCATGGGGACAGAGTCAGATATTGGGGGTGCAGTCATTTGAAGGACTGACAAGGGCTGGAGGATTTGTTTCCAAGATGGCACTCACATGTCTGACAATTTTGGTGTTGGCTATCAGAAATTAACAAGGAAACACAAGCCTTAAATGACATGTGATGTCAGATGGACTTAATTGATATTTATCAAGTATTTCACTCAGAAGCAGCAGGATACACATTCTTTTCATGTGCACATGGAATGTTCTCCAGGAAAGATCACATATTGGGCCACAAAGCAAGGCTTGGTAAAGTTAAGAAAATTGACATCATATCAAGCATCTTTTCTGAACACAATGTTATTAGCCTAGAAATCAACTACAAGAGAAAAAAAAACTGTAAAATACACAGATACCTGGAGGCTAAATAATATGTTACTAAACAACCAATGGACCACCAAAGAAATCAAAGTGAAAATAAAAAGATACCTAGAGACAAATGAAAACAAAAGCATCAAAATCTAAAACCTATGGGGCACAGCAAAAGCAGTTCTATGAGGAAAGTTTATAGCAATAAAATCCCAAATAAACAACTTAATCTTACACCTAAAGCAACTAGAGAAAGAAGAACAAAAAATCCAAAGTTAGTAGAAGCAAACAAATCATAAATATCAGAGCAGAAATAAATGAATTAGAGACAAATAATAAATAATATAAATAAATTAGAGACAAAGAAATAATATAAATAATATAATATAAACAAATAATATATTAATATATAATAGAATAATATAATATTATAATTGTATTTATCATAATTTTTATAACATAAATATATATTTATATTATAATTTATATAATATAATTAATAAAATAAAATAAATACAATATAATTTATATTATATATAAATAATAATCATCATTATTATAATTAATATAATTATATACTATCATATATGATATATTATATATTATTATATATGATTATTATATATTATTATATATAATGTACATTATATAACATAAGCATATTATATATTATTACATGTTATATGTTATAATTATATATTATTATAATCATATTATATATATTTATTATAAATTTATATATATTTATTATCATTTATATATATTTATATTTTTACTATTTATTTATATTATTATATTTTATATTATAATATATAATATATTATATTTATATTAATATTGTATATTATATTATAAAATATTTTATTACATTAATTATTAATATATAAATATTATATATTATAGTATTATTTTATTATATTGTAATACAATATTTTTAAATTAAGTTTTAAGTATTAACAAATATTCATTATATTTATATTATATTATTATATATCATATCATTATATTATACATAATATATATGTGACATATTATGTATAATATATTACATATTAATGATTAATATATATTACCTACAATATATATTATCATTATAGTTATGTATATTATTACTATATTTAATTATTTATTATTATATTTATATATATTATATAGTTATAGTTATTATTATTATATAATTATATTTATTATATTATATATTAATATATAGTATATAGATTATAATTTTATTATATATTAATATAATATAATATATATAATATTTAAATATTTATATAATATATAAATAAATAATATATATAAAATAGAGACAAAGAAATATTAGAAAAGATCAAGAAAACAAAGCTGTTTCTTTGTAAGGATAAATATAATTGATAAGTCTTCTAGTCAGACTTCTCAAAAATGAAGAGAGAGGACTCAAATCAATAAAATCAGAGAAGAGAAAGGAAATGTTATAACGGACACCACAGGAATACAAAGGATCATGAGAGATTACTACAAGCAACTATAATCTGATAAAATGGACAACCTAGAAAAAATGGACAAATTCTTAGAAATAAATACTCTTCCAAGACTGAACCAGGAAGAAATAGAAAACATGAAGAGATGAATCACAAGTATTGAAATTGAAACTATGATTTAAAAACTCCTAACAAACAAAAGTCCAGGACCAGGTGGCTATATAGGCAAATTCTATCAAATATTTGAGAAGAGTTAACACCAATACTTATGAAACTACTGAAAAAAATCACTGAGGAAGGAGTACTCCCAAACTCATTCTATGATGCCACAGTACCCTGATACCGAAACCAGACAAAGGTATCAATACCTTTTAAGACTTAGCCTCAGAAATCACACACCATCACTTCTACTATAGTCTGCTGACCCACACGTCAGCCTTGATTTGTTAGGAGACATGACTGTACACGGGCGTGAGGACCAGAAGGTGAGAGGCATGGAGGCCATCTCTGAGGCTGGCTAGCACAAAATGTAATTTTTAACCAAGAAAATAAATTTATAAAATTGTCCAATTCAATTTATCAGATGTTTACTGACTGTCTATTATATTCCAGGCTTCAGGGATACAAAGAATGAGATAAAAATCTTCATTACTGAGGAAATCCTAATCAAGTAGAAAGTCAATAATGAAAAATGACTTAAAACTGGACAGATTTCTATGTGATAAGATTCAAGAAATGTATGCGGGATGAACTATGGGAGCACAAAAGGGACAGAAGTGAACCTAACTGGGCCAATGGATAAGGCAATGAAAGCTTTGAAATTTGATCTTGGCCTTAGAAATGAAGATGTACTTAACCAGTTGTGATTGGCATTTGGGTTTGAGCAAAAGTACAAATGTTGGAAAATACAGTGTTTGTGTTTGTTTTTTTAAAATATTTCTAAAGTACATTCTATGGCAATTACACTCTTGACCCTTTATTGTTCACAAATGAAAGATATCTTGAAAACAAGTGTGTATAACAACAAACTAGTTCGATCCCTGAGTCGGGAAGTTCCCCTGAAGAACGGAATGGCAATCCACTCTAGTATTCTTGCCTAGAGAATTCCATCGACAGAGCAGCCTGGTGGGCTAGTGTCCATGGGATTGCAAAGAGTCAGACATGACTGATTGACATACAGGTGCAGCACCTGAGAGGATATAATATTAAGTTTCTAGAATTGTGAAAGCAAATCTATCAGATTCACAAGGTATTCCAATAAACTGTGGCAATCTGACTGTATGCAGATATAAAACCTAGAAGACATGTAGAATAGAGAACTTCAGAAGAAATGAACTTAAGAACACTGGTCTTTAGAGAGTTTTGGTTATTTGTGTTTGATGATTTTTTTTTTTTGATTTTTTAAACTTCTCACTTTATATTCCTGTATCAGCCAATTAGCAATGTTGTGATAGTTTCAGGTGCATAGCAGAGAGACTCAGCCCTACATAGACATGTAGACATTCTCCCCCTAACTCCCCTCTCATCTAGGCTGCCACCTAACGTTGAGCAGAGTTCCCTGTGTAGTACAGTAGGACCTTGTTGGTCCTCCATTTTAAGTACAGTACTATATACATGTTGATCCAAAACTCCTTAACTATTCCATCCCCTCACCCTTCCCCACGGTAACCACAAATGTGTTCTCTAAGACTGTGAATCTGTTTCTGTTTCATAAATAAGTCCATTTATATCATCTCCGTTTTGATTCTGCATATAAGGGATATCATATGTATTTCTCTTTCTCTGACTTCACTTAGTACGACAATTAGAGTATGTTTAAATAATATCAAATTGTTCTGCTTGTTTAAAGTGAAAGTGAAGTCGCTCAGTCATGTCCGACTCTTTGCAACCCCATGGACTGTAGCCTACCAGGATCCTCAGTCCATGGGATTTTCCAGTCAAGGATACTGGAGTGGGTTGCCATTTCCTTCTCTAGGGTATCTTCCCGACCCAGGGATCGAACCTGGGTCTCCCGTTTTGCAGGCAGATGCTTTACCGTCTGAGCTACCAGGGAAGCTTAAATAATATCAAATCATTCTGCATGGTCAATAGTAAGTAGCCAAGACAAGATCCGATATAACTTTAACAGGACATGGGTGGGTTTCCATATTATAGTCTCACTGAACTGTATGTTCTGAAAGACCTGATAGGTCACTTAATTCCAATCCTGTCATGTTAGTTATGGAACCCAAAGACCAGAGCCTTTGTAGGACTTACCCAAGGTGATCTGGTGCGAGGGTGGGGGCACTGGAAATGCAACACAGTTTGTTACACATGCTGGCTTCCCCTTAGTTTGCATCAGACCATGAAACCAGTGATGAGATGCGTGATTGGCTCAAGGATGATCATCAATCACTGGCCATGTTCTTAATGAGACAAATTTGGCCATGAGCAATACACATCTAATTTATAATGATGTCAATTTCTTACATTAAAAAGTAAATTAACTATTAAAGATGAATCAGCTCTACTTGGTGAACCAAGTATTGGACTCCTTCAGATCTTTATTCACCATCAAGAGCAATAGCCCCATTTTAAGTATTTATCTTTCTTTGCTATTCTCATTCCATATTCTTGTTTCCCTTCCTGGTTTACATAAAAACTCAAAAACAGAGTTCTTAATGCCTTTCATTAGAAACAACTAAAGCCCATAGAGGCTTTCCACCTAAGGGGTCTTGAGTTCATTTGCCACAGGATTCCACTGGATTAAATCAGAATTCTTGTATCTTTTCCCCACACTCTCATATACAGAAATTATTTCCATACATAAAAAATGTCATGTGTGTTATATTAAAGCATGAGAGGCAGTATAAAACCTTAAGAAAGACTTAATTAAGGACAGTCTAGAGAGGAGTTGAAAAAAGAGTCAAAATGTAGGGAGTACCAGCTAACATCCTAGTGGGCTGAGCAGTTCACAATTAATGCAAGTGCGACTTTAGACCTCATTCTCATTTGAGAGTTCTATTTTCAGCCATCAGTTATAGACATTAATACTAATGAATGCTGGAAATAGTTGTACTACATTGTTGAGCTAATTTTACATAAATACACCTCATGTTTTCTGTACTTATTGGACTACTCTCCAATGTCATTTGAATAGTTCACCTTTAGGGATTTCTAAAGGTTGATTTCTAAAGTCAAAAAATACCTGGAGTAATAGGCAAATTTGGCTTTGGAGTACAGAATGAAGTAGGGTAAAGGCTAATAGAGTTTTGCCAAAAGAACACACAAGAGCAAGCACCCTCTTCCAACAACACAAGAGAAGACTCTACACGTGGACATCACGAGATGGCCAACACTGAAATCAGATTGATTATACTCTTTACAGCCAAAGATGGAGAAGTTTTACACAGTCAGCAAAAACAAGACCGGAAGCTGACTGGGGCTCAGATCATGAACTCCTTACTGTCAAATTTTCAGACTTAAATTGAAGAAAGTAGGGAAAAGCACTAGACCATTCAGGTATGACCTAAATCAAATCCCTTATAATTATACAGTGGAAGTGACAAATAGATTTAAGGGATTGGATCTGATAGACAGAGTGCCCAAAGAACTATGGATGGAGGTTTGTGACATTGTACAGGAGACAGGGATCAAGATCATCCCCAAGAAAAGGAAAGGAAAAAGGCAAAATGGTTGTCTGAGGAGGGCTTACAAACAGTTGAGAAAAGAAGAGATGCTAAAGGCAAAGGAGAAAAGGAAAGATATATCCCTTTGAATGCAGAGTTCCAAAGAATAGCAAGGAGAGATAAGAAAGCCTTCCTCAGTGATCAGTGCAAAGAAATAGAGGAAAACAATATAATGGGAAAGACTAGAGAGCTCTGCAAGAAAATTAGAGATACCAAGGGAACTTTTCATGCAAAGATGGGCACAAAAAAGGACAGAAACGGTATGGATGTAACAGAAACAGAAGATATTAAGAACAGGTGGCAAGAATACATAGAAGAACCATACTAAAAAGATCTTCATGACCCAGATAATCACAATGGTGTGATCATTCACCTAGAGCCAGACATCCTGGTATGTAAAGTCAAGTGATGCCTTAGAGAGCATCACTACAAACAAAGCTAGTGGAGGTGATGGAATTCCAGCTGAGCTGTTTCAAATCCTACAGATGATGCTGTGAAAGTGCTGTACTCAATATGCCAGCAAATTTGGAAAACTCAGCAGTGGCCACGGGACTGGAAAAGGTCGGTTTTCATTCCAATCTCTAAGAAAGGCAATCCCAAAGAATGTCCAAACTACCACACAATTACACTCATCTCACACGCTAGTTAAAGTAATGCTCTAAATTCTCCAAGCCAGGCTTCAGCAATACGTGAACCGTGAACTTCCAGATATTCAAGCTGATTTTAGAGAAGGCAGAGGAACCAGAGATCAAATTGCCAATATCCACTGGATCATTGAAAAAGCAAGAGAGTTTCAGAAGAACATCTATTTCTGCTTTATTGACTATGTCAAAGCCTTTGACAATGTGGGCCACAACAAACTCTGGAAAATTCTTAGAGGTGGGAATACCAGACGACCTGAACTGCCTCTTGAGAAATATGTAAGCAGGTCAGGATGCAACAGTTAGAACTGGACATGGAACAACAGACTGGTTCCAAATAGGAAAAGAAGTACGTCAAGGCTGTACATTGTCACCCTGCTCATTTACCTTATATGCAGAGTACATCATGAGAAATGCTGGGCTAGAGGAAGCACAAGCTGGAATCAAGATTTCTGGGAGAAATATCAAAAACCTCCGATATGCAGATGACACCACCCTTATGGCAGAAAGTGAAGAGGAACTAAATGATGAACGTGAAGCAGGAGAGTGAAAAAGTTGGCTTAAAACTCAACATTCAGTTGGCTGATTCATGTCAATGTATGACAAAAACCACTACAATATTGTAAAGTAATTAGCCTCCAGCTAATAAAAATAAATGAAAAAAAAAAAAACCTCAACATTCAGAAAACTAAGATTATGGCATCTGGCCCCATCACCTCATGGCAAATAGATGGGGAAACAGTGGAAACAGTGACAGACTTCATTTTTTGTGGCTCCAAAATGACTGCAGATGGTGACTGCAGCCATGAAATTAAAAGATGCTTGCTCCTTGGAAGAAAAGTTATGACCAACCCAGACAGCATATTAAAAAGCAGAGACATTACTTTGCCAACAGAGGTCCGTCTAATCAAGGCTATGGTTTCTCCAGTAGTCATGTATGGATGTGAGAGCTGGACTATAAAGAAAGCTGAGTTCTGAAGAATTGATGCTTTTGAACTGTGGCAGTCCCTTGGACTGCAAGGAGATCCAACCAGTCCATCCTAAAGGAATCAGTCCTGAATATTCATTGGAAGGACTGATGCTGAAGCTGAAACTCCAATACTTTGGCCACCTGATGCAAAGAACTGACTCATTGGAAAAGACCCTGATGCTAGGAAAGATTGAGGGTGGGAGGAGTAAGGGGACGACAGAGGATGAGATGGTTGATGACATCACAGACTCAATGGACATGGGTTTGAGTAAACTCCGGGAGTTTGTGATGGACAGGGAGGCCTGGCGTGCTGCAGCCTGTCCATGGGGTTGCAAAGAGTTGGATGCTACTGAGCAACTGAACTGAACTGAGGCATTTCTAAGGACTGTGCAAAAGGGAGACACTTTATTAAATGCAAATTTGTCATATATTCTATGTATTTTATTTATTATATTTGGGGAAAAGTCAGAAGAGGGGGAAAGTCAAAAAGTTCACATCTTTCCACCATCAGAACTTCTGGCTATAGTGGTCCTATCTCAGGCTGCCTTACAGGAGAGCCTGATGAGGTCAAGAGTTTTCCACATAATGGAAAATGCTGGTGCACGTAAGCATCACCTATGCAACTTGTTGACAATGCTACGCTCAGAGATTTGATTGAGTAGGTTGTCACTTTTCTGTTTGCCCTCAGCTGCTTTCCCTGCTCTGGTCTGTATCACAGGGACCTGCATATCCCTGGATACTCTGTCCCTGTGGCTTTCATCCAGTTAATGGGCATCATGGACAGAAGATTGGCAATTTAAGATGGGGAAAAGCCTGGGGCCATTACCACCCTCTCTTTCTGTTTCAAGGGCATTTCGGGCAGTGGCATTCATACAGGCCAGCCTATGCTTTCACGGTCCCAGCTCTAGGCTGGTAACAGCATTGCCACCTGTGTTCCTTCCCTCACAAGGCTGAAAACGGCTTCCTGCTGATGTTAGGGTGTCTCACTGTTTCCTACTGGGCTGTCTCCTGTACCACTGATGGCAGGATGTGATGGGCAGAGTATCACAGCAATCGCCGAGAGCGTCAGATGCTGAATTCCCCACAGAAAGCCTCCTTCCCTCATCCTCAGCTTGGTAGTCCTTCAGTGGCCATACACACATACAATTTCCCAGGTAAAAATTCATGGAGAACTGCTAAGAAAACTACAACCCTCACGTATCATTTGGCTTCCAATGTTAGTAGTCACAGTATTGAAATTTTTTTTTTTTCCATTTTGAACCACTGGCCAAAATCAAATCACGTAGCGCCAACAAAGGACACATGTAGGTAGAACTAATCTGAATTCTCAGCTCCAGCCTCAGTTCAAGGCTTAGCTACTAAGTCCAACAAACCCCAGAGATATCACAGTGACATTTAGATAACATTTTCTGTGAGAGTTAAACAACACAAACATATCGGCACAGGAAGTCAGGAGTTGAGGATAGCTTCCCTGGAGACAAGTTTTGTTTTTCTTCAGCCAGAGCTTCCAGGACAAAGGCCTGGGACTTGGACTGGCTTAGCTCTCTGGCTTCCCTGGTCGTTCAGATGGTAAAATAATCTATCTCCGCTGTGAGAGGCCCAGGTTCTATCCCTGAGTCAGGAAGATCCCCTGGAGAATGAAATGCCAACCCACCCCAGTATTCTTGCCTGGAGAAATCCATGGACAGAGGAGCTTGGCGGGCTACAGTCCATGGGGTCGCAAAGAGTTGGGCACAACTAAGCAACTAACATGCGTGTGCACACACACACACACACACACACACACACACACACACACAAGCTCCCTGGCACCTGATGCTTCAGGGACAGAGTCATAACTTGGTGTCACTAGGTCACAAGTCCAGGGCTTTGCATGGGGTCTTGAGGTCAGGCGGGGAGAAGGCAGAACTCTGGGTATAGTCCAAGCAATGCCGAGGGTGAAGAGAGGCCTTCTGCAGAGCAGAAGGAGGAGGAACAGGAAAGCCAGGCCTCCAAGTTGGGCCCAGACAGAATGAGAGGAAGCGTCAGGCAAATGGAGACGGAATGGGGGCTGGTGCGGGAGATTCTGGGAGCTGGGCAGAAGTTCTGCATGCAACTCTTTTATGGGCAGGTCAGGCCAGGTGAGAGGCATCCAAGCTTCAGGCTCCTCCCTTCAGATGCTGCACTAACTCTTCATGTATTCAGGGTTCTTGAAGCAGTTTTTGCAAGCAGGCCGGTCTCTTTGATTAAAGCAAGGGAAATGCCTGCAGATTACAGCTCCAAGAATCAGTCTCAGGACCAACCCCTCCCTTGATATAACTTTGATCAAGGAACATGACAGAGCTCAGCCTCACAGCCCGTGAGTGATGTGACTGATGGCTATTAGGATGCATGAGAGAAACATCCAGAGGGGAGCTGTCACTGAAATCCAAGGCCGCAGGATTCTACTTTTTTAATGGCAATCGTGACTGTAGACCTTGGTTGATGGTAGCATCTAATGTCTTGTTGTGTCAAAAATCTCCGTTTATGAGCTCATGTTGGTTCTAAATAATGTGAATACTCTGAGCCTTTAAATCCAAACACCCTGCAGACCAGATAACCTAATGAAGGCCTTTCTTTGAACCGAAAGAAGTACTATTTTACTCTCACACTGTCAATATTTTAAGAAAGAAAGAAACTTCCAAAGCGAGGACATATGCCTATGTATTTAGGACGTACACAGAAAATAACCACCTTAATTTACATACTGCTTTGTGGTTTTCAAATGATTTGATATACATTATCACATTTGATGGATATTATTTTATTGATTTTTCATACCACTTTGGAGGCCACAGAGGCTCAGAGAATTCCATACCCAATAACAAGCAATAGAGGTGTAAGATCTCCTGACCCCCATAATTACTGCTTTCTTTTATTCGATAGGTGCACATACAACACAGAGGGAGCCTCCCAAGTTAGTGAACAAAATCTCCCCCCTTGGCATCTCTTTATTAAAAGTTAAAAAAAAAAAACCTATTTTTGGCTGTGCTGGGTCTTCGGCGCTATGCAGGTTTTTCTCTGCTGCAGTGAGCAGGGGCTACCCTTCATTGCGGTGGGTGCACGTCTTACTGTGGAGGCTTCTTTTGTTGCAGAGCACAGGGCAGCTTCAGTTGTTCGGGCAGGTGGGCTCAAGAGTGGCAACTCCCAGGCTCTAGGGCGCAGGCTCAGCAGTTTAGCACATGGGCACAGCTGCTCCACAGCACGTGAGATCTTTCTTGATCAGGAATCGAACCTGTGTCTCCTGCACTGGCGGGGGCA
The DNA here is from genome assembly GCF_033118175.1 of Dama dama. Classification (NCBI taxonomy): domain Eukaryota; kingdom Metazoa; phylum Chordata; class Mammalia; order Artiodactyla; family Cervidae; genus Dama; species Dama dama. The sequence goes on along the minus strand of NC_083703.1, from coordinate 11,123,540 downwards.
CTCTTCACCCCCGAGCCACGAGGGAAGCCCCGGCTTTGGCATCTTCAGTCACACTTCTGATGCTGTATCTCCTTGTTCCACGACACACAGTTCTTATCTACTCTCTTCTGCCAAATCACCTGATTCATGAGGTTTAATGCATTAGAACCCTCATTATTGGGACAAAGACAAAACCCTGGTCATGAGATGTTCTATAACACCAGCCTGGTTATTTTGAAGGTTTTATGGCAGATTGGAATCATTTTGGCATGGATCGACCTGCAGAAATTTAAAAGGCTTTCACTTACTTCTCCCGTGTCTGCCTTCCTACCTGGAGACTTTGTATGCTGTGCATGCCTCTCCTTGCTCTGTGGCTAAGTGGATTCCTATTGATTTAGGAAGGTTTTTATTTGGAATGTGGAGGTGCTGGGGAGAAACCTTTTAGCCCCTGGCATGACCTCTATCCATACCATCCACTGTGGCCATGGGTCCCCTAAGCATGTATGGTGTCCGTCATCCTCACTCTCAAAAGAACAGAAACTCCCTAAGGGTTGGTAGCTTTCATCAGTTCTCTCAAATCCATTGTACACTGCAGTTGTCCACAACGATCTGAGGATTCTGGAACATGGCATGCCATGGGTCTGCCCTGCTGCTCTGCGTATGCTATGCCTCGCATCTAGGGAGCCTGTTTTTTCTTCCTTCTTTCCAAATGTCTTCCTTCAATAGTCCTTTCAGATTCCACTCCTGCTTTAAGCATCCCCCTTCTAGGCTGAATGAAGTCCTTGCCCTCTGTATCCTCATAGAGCTTGTCTAACACTGTACCATTTTACCCTGTTTGATTCACTCTTTCAATCCACTGCCCCCACCCTCACCCACAGGAGCTTGGACGTGTGGCTCTGTGGAACTCTTCCTCTGCGCTTCTGGTGCCCTGCAGCTGCCTGCAGAATGAATGAATGGGAGGAAGGAAGGAAAGAAGGAAGGGAGAGAGGAGAAAGGAAGCAAGCGAAGAAGGGAGGGAACGAGTGAGGAAATGGGTGAATAAGTTTGCTAAATGGAGACCCTAATTTAACGAGGATTAAAGATGAGCTCTCCACCATTTGGGCTTTTGAATGAAGCTCTGCTCCCCGTGCTGGTCACAGGGCTAAGGCTGGGAGCTGCAGACATCATTTAATGGGATTTATGATTTCTGCAGTCTGTATGGATGATGATGTGTTTGTTTGATTCTGTTTTCAAATCCATGTTTCTCTTCCATGATCCTACTTCATTTCTAGCTGGGGACTAAAACCCCGGACTGGTCAGACAACACAGAATAGGCTGTTGCACTGACAAGTCACGGGAGTGGAACTCTCTGGATATGGGAAAATGGGAATATCCTACAGTTAGGGGAGACAGTACCACTTGAGTACAGGATGCAAGTAAGCTGATTGGTAGGCAGCAGCTGTGAGTAGCATTGGCTAAATTCCAGGGATACTTTTTGAGGAAAACCAATATCCTTTGCTTTTAAGTGCCTTTCCACTCTGAACACATTTTCAACTTCAGGGTTATTCTTTTCTTTATAAAAATCAGATGAATGCTAGAGTAATCTCTGCCACTCACATTTTGCCTTGAGCAGAAGGTAATTTTCTTTTTTATTGAATAATCCTTAAACATAATTAAAAAGAATTGCTTTCAAATATCAAGTCTGTGAAACATCAGCTTCTTAACATAATGCTCATTTTTCTCTTAAAAAAAAAAAAAAAACTATGGTATTTATAAACGATTGAAAGATCACAGCTCACAGGAACATTTCTGCATTTAAAATAGGTCCTTAGAGTAAAGCATATAATCTAATCATTCACCCTCATTCATTCATTCAACATATATGTAAGTGCCAACTGTGTATTATGTCGTAACTACTTTTCTGAAGAAAGCAAACACAGAGTATGGTGGAACACAGGCAATATATGGTGACTAATGCTCAAAAATATAAAGTAAAATGTGGAAAACCAAGAAACACATTTCAGATGATCCTCTGGAATGTACCCAATATTGGAAAAGACCCTGATACTGGGAAAGATTGAAGGCAGGAGGAGAAGGGAACACAGAGGATGAGATGGTTGGATGGCATCACTGACTGAACGGACATGAGTTTGAGCAAGCTCCGGAAGTTGGTGATGGACAGGGAGGCCTGGCGCGCTGCAGTCCATGGAGTCGGAAAGAGTTGGACACAACTGAGTGACTGAATTGACAGTGCAGTATATGACATTAAAAACCACTGTGAAAACTTCCAGCTTTTTCCTGTGTGGTTACAAACTCATCTGAAAAACATCTTCATTCTGATGTTTTTTCATGGCCATAAATTGGCAAAAATCTAATATTTTCCCCTTAAGAACCAATGTCAGGGACTTCCCTGATGGTCCAGTGGTTAAGAATGCAGGGGATGCAAGTTCGGGCCCAGACTGGGAACTAAGATCCCACATGCCGAGGAGCAAATAAGCACCTGTACCACAACTAGAGAGTTTGTGCACCACAGCTAGAGAGTGTATGCATTGCAACAAAATAACCCCATGTAACTTAGTGAAGTTTCTGTTGCCATGACTAAGACCGGATGCACCCAAATAAATATTCTAAAAAATCCCCAAAGAATCAGTGTTGGCAACTGTTACCTTGCACTCCTAAACTGAAGTATTAACAGAATTGAGTTTGAAGATATTGATGGGAGAACATGGTATTTTTGGCACAAAGGCGAGGCCAGTTTAAATTTGCTCATCCAAGTTTTCCCCACTTCAATAAAGGTTGTAAACACTTATAACCCAAAGAAATCAAGGCATTACTAATGACTGGTTGTGATCTCACTGGGTGTGATCTAAGCACTGCCCTATCTATTCTGTGCTTTTCCAGACTCGCTCTGGTAAGGCATAAAGGTTACAGCGTCACTGCCCTAGAACGCACTGATATGGTTAGTCTTAGGTGGGCTTCCCAGGTGGTGAGCTAGTGTAAAGAACCCACCTGCCAGTGCAGGAGATGCCCGAGACAAGGGTTTGATCCCTGGGTCGGGACGATCCCCTGGAGGAGGGCACAGCAACCCACTCTAGTATTCTTGCCTGGAAAATTCCATGGACAGAGGAGCCTGGTGGGCTACAGTCCACAGGGTCACAAAGAGTCAGACACAACTGAAATGACTTAGCATGCATGCATGGGTGCAGAAGGACCACTCAGTTGGAATCCCTCTGAGAAAGCCCCGGAAGACTCTCCCCCAGGGCCCAGCAACTGTCAATCATTCAGGCAGATAAGCTTGCTCCAGCCACCACTGTAGAAGTGCACACTTCAGAGCCTGCATATCCATTCTTGGGTGTACAGTCTACTTAGTGTAGCCTTGACTCCCGATTAGAATGAAAGGTAGTCAGAACATCCACAAATATGCAGCTGAGAGTGTATTATGTGCTGGTCATTTTCCTGGCTGACTGATTCCATTAATTAATCTCAGTACTTCTCCCTTCCCCAACTCAACCCCATCCCCACAAGCAGAAAAGGAAAACATAGTGAGCAATGGAAATTACTACCTATTCTTTCTTTTAAAGGTATGTGGATAAACACAGCAGTTTTTCTCTTCCTTTGCAGCGGATAATGCTACCAGGCAGACCCTTGAGACAACTTAAGACCATTTATTAACGAGGGTTTGAAGACACTTCTTGCTGTTTTTGTCTTATTTCCTACGAAGGCTACCATTGTGCAGAATATTTGCTTTCTTTTAGGTGTGTCATAGAAAAAGGTATCTGAGATGTTTAATGATCCTCCTTTTTAAAGAATATCCTCAACGTGATAATCTTCTTTAATATTTATTGAAAAGATCTAAATTCTCTTTTTGGAAATAGAGCATAAATCATGAATATCCTTGAAAAATTATTCTTGAGGCCAACTGACATTCTCTGAAACACTGCCATTGTTTTTCTTCTTATCTTTGAAAAGTTTTGCAAAGTTTCCTCCAAAGATTATATCCGTCAGGAAGAGAGTAGCTTTTGAAAATATCAATAGCTTCTGAAGAAGAAAATGGCTTTCAAGAAACAGCCATCCAAAGGAAAAGTTCTACTATATTTAAGACAATTAGTCTGTCATTTACCATGATTTAGAACCCCATATCCTCATGAGAGATGACAAATGCAACTTTACTTACTATTCCTTTAACCACTTACTAGTACTGGAATAAGGTAAAGCTGTAGAATTGAAATTTATATATCAGCCACATTTTTATTATTAACAATGCTGAGAATTTTAGAAGGAACATAACAAAAACAGATAGTAGAACTAAAAGCCATATAATTTCAAAGATAAACTTCATCACATGTTATTTTGTTACTTATATTCTACCCAGTATCCATTGTACAGACTATTATTCCTCTTTATGTTTTGCAGAAATATAATTTATAAAGCATTATACTAAACATCACTTTGAAAAAAATGCTTTAGTAAAACAATCTGTGTTCAGGCACACCTTTGCTTATACTTTTGCAGAAAACAAATCCACTGACTTTGAAATAAAATAATTTCACAGCAGTAACGCTTCAAGGTAGGTGAAATTTCTTTCTGGTTCAAAACAATAAGAATAACTTTGATGGATTAGGAAAAGGTAACCCACTCCAGAATTCTTGCCTGGAGAATCCTATGGACTGAGAAGCCTGGTGGGCTATAGTCCATGGGGTTACAAAGTTGGACCTGACTGAGTACCAATGCACAAGATGTTTACTCATAAATGTTTAAAAAGAATATATTTAATATGTTTAAAGACAGTATCTGTATAGAAATGTTTGCATATAGAACCTCTAAAACCTCCAAGTTCTTGGGAGTATAGACTATACAGATAGAATTTAACACACGGTAAGTTTTTAATAAATGTTTTGCTTTACATCTTTTTTTCTGTTTAGGTACCTACACACACACTCCCCCAGCCCCAAATTCCAGCTTATTCTCCTACAAGGGACAACAAGAGCATAATGTAAAATAGTCTAACTTGAAAGGAATCATCTGAATAGAATGTCTAGGGACGAAGTTCTCTACTAATATATTGATATTCAAGAGTAACAAATACCAGAGTACGTCTTTAGATTGAAAATTACCAAAATCTGTGCAAAATTCTCATTAGTATCAAATATTAATATTACTATATTTCTTTTTTTAACTTTTAATTTTATATTGGACTTTCATTAAAAATGTTGTGGTAGTTTCAGGTGTAGAGCAAAGTTATTCAGTTAAACTTACACAAGTATCTATTCTTTTCTGGTCTTTTTTGCCAAGAGAATGCACTGGTCATAGCAAGCACCCTCTTCCAACAACACAACAGAGGACTCAACACATGGACATCACCAGATGGTCAATACAGAAACCAGATTAATTATATTCTTTGCAGCCAAAAATGGAGAAGCTCTACACAGTCAGCAAAAACAAGACTGGAAGCTGACTGTGGCTCAGATCATGAACTCCTTATTGCCAAATTCAGACTTAAAGAAAGTAGGAAAACCACCAGACCATTCAGGTAAGACCTAAATCAAATCCCTTATGAGTATACAGCAGAAATGACAAATAGATTCAAGGGATTAGATCTGAGACCAAAAGTGCCCAAAAAACCATGGACAGAAGTTTGCAACATTGTACAGGAGGCAGTGATCAAGACCATCACCAAGAAAAAGAAATGCAAAAAGGTTGTCTGAGGAGGCCTTACAAATAGTTGAGAAAAGAAAAGAGGCAAAATGCAAAGGAGAAAAGGTAAGATATACCCGTTAAAATGCAGAGTTCCAAAGAAGAGCAAGGAGAGACAAGAAAACCTCCTCAGTGATCAGTGCAAAGAAATAATGGAAAACAATAGAATAGGAAAGACTAGAGAGCTCTTCAAGAAAATTAGAGCTACCAAGGGAACATTTCATGCAAAGATGGACACAGAAAACGGACAGAAATGGTATGGACCTAACAGAATCAGAAGATATTAAGAAGAGGTAGCAAGAATACACAGAAGAACTATACAACAAAGATCTTCACGACCCAGATAACCACAATGGTGTGATCACTTACCTAGAGCCAGACATCCTGGAATGTGAAGTCAAGTGGGCCTTAGGAAGCATCACTACAAGTAAAGCTAGCAGAGGTGATGGAATTCCAGTTGACCTATTTCAAATCCTAAAAGATGATGCTGTGAAAGTGCTGCACTCAATATGCCAGCAAATTTGGAAAACTCAGCAGTGGCCACAGGACTGGAAAAGGTCTTTTTTTCATTCCAATCTCAAAGAAAGGCAATGCCAAAGAATGCTCAAACTACTGCACAATTGTATTCATTACACATGCTAACAAAATAATGTTCAAAATTCTCCAAGCCAGGTTTCAGCAGTACGTGAACTGTGAACTTCCAGATGTTTAAAATGGATTTAGAGAAGGCAGAAGAACTAGAGATCAAATTGCTAACATCCATTGGATCATCAAAAAAGCAAGAGAATTCCAGAAAAACATCTACTTCTGTTTTATTGACTATGCCAGAGCCTTTGACTGTGTGGATCACAATAAACTGTGGAAAATTCTTAAAGATATGGGAATACCAGCCCACCTGACCTGCCTCCTGAGAAATCTGTAGGCAGGTCAAGAAACAACAGTTAGAACTGCACATGGAACAACAGACTGGTTATCACCCTGCTTATTTAACTTATATGCAGAGTACATCATAAGAAATGCCAGGCTGGATGAAACACAAGCTGGAATCAAGATTGCTGCGAGAAATATCAATAACCTCAGATATGCAGATGGCACCACCCTATGGCAGAAAGTGAAGAAGAACTAAAGATCCTCTTGATGAAAATGAAAGAGGAGAGTGAAAAAGTTGGCCTAAAACTCAATATCCAGAAAACTAAGCTCATGGCATCTGGTTCGACCACTTCATTGCAAATAGATGGGGAAACTATGGAAAAAGTGAGAGACTTTATTTTTCTGGGCTCCAAAATCACTGCAGATGGTGACTGCAGCCATGAAATTCAAAGATACTTGTTCCTTGGAAGAAAAGCTATGACCAACCTAGGATATTAAAAAGCAGAGACATTACTTTGCCAACAGAGGTCCATCTAATCAAGGCTATGGTTTCTCCAGTAGTCATGTATGGATGTGAGAGTTGGACTATAAAGAAAGCTGAGTGCTGAAGAATTGATGCTTTTGAACTGTGGTGTTGGAGAAGACTACTGAGAGTCCCTTGGGCTGCAAAGAGATCCAACCAGTCCATCCTAAAGGAGATCAGTCTTGAATATTCGTTGGAAGGACTGATGTTGAAGCTGAAACTCCAATACTTTGGCCACCTGATGCGAAGAACTGACTCATTTGATAAGACCTGGATGCTGGTAAAGATTGAAGGTGGGAGGTTAAGGGGATGACAGAGGATGAGATGGTTGGATGGCATTACCGACTCAATGGACATGAGTTTGAGCAAGCTCTGGGAATGGACAGGGAATAGTGGAGTGCTGTAGTCCATGGGGTTGCAAAGAGTCGGACATGACTGAGCAACTGAACTGACTGATACTTTTTCAAATTATTTTCCCATTTATGTTATTATATAATACTGAGCAGAATTCCCTCTGTATGTTGTACAGAGTTGCCTTGTTGGTTATCCATTTTAAATACAGCAGTGTGTATATGTCAGTCCCTGGAGAAGGCAATGGCACCGCACTCCAGTATTCTTGCTTGGAGAATCTCAGGGACGAGGGAGCCTGGTGGGCTGCCGCCTATGGGGTCACACAGAGTCAGACATGACTGAAGCGACTTAGCAGTAGCAGCAGCAGCATCTGTCAGTCCCAAATTCCCAAGGGTCAGGGTGGGAGAGAGATAATATTACTGTACTTCTTAATAAGCACATATATTTCAAGACAGACTGTATTGCCTCACAGTGAATCATCTGTTTTCACTGAAATCGTCTGAGCAGAAGTTGGCTAACTATGGCCCTTGGAAGAGAGGGAATTTCTACAGATGGTATGAAGTTGGATTCGGGCAGAGGTTTTAAATCCCACAGATACATAAAATGCATTAGAACCGATGCTATATAGGTTCTACATAGCACCTATATGGGTGCTATATAGGTATCCCAAGTTTTTATTATCAAATTAAAGACACACATCCATATGTGTGTGTGCATGCCAAGTCGCTTTCATCATGTCCAACTCTTTTCAATGCTGTGGACTGTACCCTGCCAGGCTCTTCTGTCCAAGGGATTCTAAAGGCAAGAATACTGCAGTGGGTTACCATGACCTCCTCCAGGGGATCTTTCCGACTCAGGTATCGAATGTGTCTCTCTCATATCTCCTGTATTTGCAGGTGGGTTCTTTACCACTAGCACCACCTGGGAAGCCCCATACATCCACATGCATCACTGCTATTTATTCTGATCATTATACCAAAAAGAGATATCCATCAGTGAGTCAGAAAATCCTGCTGTTTGTGATAACATGGATGGAACTTGCATAAATCAGACAGAGAAAGACAATATAGTATGATTTCCCTTATATGTGGAATCTAAAAACATGTTATATGTCAATTATATCTCAACAAAGCTAGGAGAAGAAAAGATATTTTGACATCAAAAGAAGTAAGAAGTGCAGAGTCTTAGAAGAGGCAATCCTTCTCAGAAACAGGAGCTAATAATCTTACACAAGTGAATGTATGTCATGGTTACAAGTATCTACGACTGAGAACAAGCCAACCCAAAACTTAAACAGCAAGCTTTTTACTATCTTTTCAACTGTGTGGGTTGACTGAGCTCAGAGTGGGGCTCGATGTAAGGCAGCTGGCAGTTGGCTGGGTGCTCAGCAGTGGCTGTTGACCAGGGTCTGCATGTGATCTTGGCATTTGGTTTGAGCCTTTTATCATATGGTGACTGGGTTCTGGGAGGGAGTGTCCTGAGAGCAAGCATCTCACCACAGGAGGCAGAAGCTTCCAGTACTCCTACAGTCAAGGCTTAAACTGGCCCAGAAGTCACAAGGTCCTCCCTCGTGTAAGAGAAAGGGGAACAGTCTCCAACTCTCAGTGGGATCATGAAGATTTTTGAACATCTTTAATCTCCGCAAACCATCACTCTGAAGTTTTTCTCATTTTGCTTTGACTGGTGAGAGTGTTGTCTAAGATGGGCACCTGTCTATGGACCATTATTAAGAAATGAGCTGGTGTGAGCAGCTAATTCTTTCCTCTGAAGAGAAATGTCCTTGGCAGGTTTTCTCCATGGGTGGGGGAAAGCTCATGGGCTCCGTGTTTTTCCATAAAGGTTTTATAACAATTATTTACTTTGTCATGCCACATCACAATGGCATCAAGCTCTACTTATACAGGCAACTCTGCAAAACAGAAGGAGATCTGACCCTACTGTGCCATGTATAGACAGAAGGAACCATGCAGTGGGTTTTCTCACATTGAGCAAGTTAGAATGAAGGAAGGATGTGTTTCTTCTCCTCCACCCCTTCTAAATACACAGTTTTCACACAAACTTGAATTTCCCCTCTCTCACCGATCTCTGCAACAGTCTATGTTGGTCTTGTTGCTTAGTCACTAAGTCATGTCCACCGACTGTTGCCTGCCAGGCTCTTATGTTGATGGGATTTCCCAGGAAAGAATACTGGAGTGTGTTGTCATCTCCTCCTCCAGTGGATCTTCCTGATCCAGGGATAGAACCCACACCTTCTGCATTGACAGCTGGATTCTTTACCACTGAGCCTCTAGGGAAGCCCTGTAACAGTCTATAGAACTGTCCAGTGCAACTTACTCCCACAAGGTAGAATAGCTGTATCTTAAAATAGCACTATTCATCAGAGATGTCTTAAATGTATTACTGTTGAGAAAAGAAAACACACACATAGACAAACATGCACACACACACACACACACAAATATGTGGTATATCTATGAGTTCAATGAAATCAGCAAACTTAAATCAATCCCATCCCATCCCCAGCATAGTAAATGCAATTGTATAATCAATCAGGAAGCTGTACAATCCAATTCAGGTTCATCACTAACAGCTGAGCTCATCAGCAAGACCACCAGTCACTGATGGCTCAGCAATTAATTGGATCTCTCTGGTTGATCCAATTACGCCATTAAGAAATAACCAGACCAACTATTTTACAGTCTGGTTATTCCAGTTGTCTTAATGACTGAATTGGACTGGGTTGCCCAGTGACCCCAGCAATTGCTTCATGATTGGCCTGCAGGTGACTGAGACAGTCAGTCATCCCTGGCCAGTGTAATCTCACTAATAAAGTGGAGCTGTCTTTTCATATGCTGCAGAAGCACTAACAGGATTGTTTTCACCATAAGCTGTGGCCCCATCAGACACAAGGACATTTTCTGACAATTATGCAGCCGTATGTGCATTTGACCGGCCGCCCACAGCTTGGAATGAGTCTACCACCTTGGTATGGAAACTGCAGCATGACTGAAGATGCAAATCAGATTAAGTAAATTGTAGTTGGAAACCAGGCATGTTGATCAATAGTTGGAAACTTTTATGAACATCGTGATGACTGCTATTTAATGTAAATCTCTTTATTTTTCCTGCTTTCAAAGGAAATAAATGACCACTTTTTTCATTGGCTGACATGTTTGATCAAAGCATAAGGAACACTGGAGAAGTAGTGCTTTTAAAAGCAATCTAGTCATGCTCGGACTATAAAACCTTAATTACAACCCCAGATTTTCCTGGCAGATGTGTCTGTTAAATGAAGCTCTTCTCTATTCAGCAGATATGGGCCTTGGTTTGCAAATATGATTTGCTACCCACAGACATGAACACACACACACACACACACACACACACACATACACACAGTGCATACATTTCATGAAGAGCTCACCTGCTGTTATCTTACATTTTCCTCTCTCTAGTCAGCTCTATTTGCAGAGGGCAGATTTTAAGGCAGTCATTAGAGATATTTTATAGTTCACTTTTGCTTTGTCATTAGCAGTACTCTTTCAAATATTTATCCATGTTGTTTCTAAATAAAACACCCAAGCAAACATTTATGAGTCATTTGTGAATATATTTAGGAGAAAAGTGATTGTCTGTGGGTCATAAGCCATTCTCACTATAACAGATTTTAACTCAGCATTTTATTTGAGGGTGTGCAAGTGAAAACTACCATGCTGACTGGCTCATGACCCAGGGGAGCATCACAGAACAGAAATTAGTGTAATTTAGCATGTACATTGTCATGGCAGCAGGCATTCCCCTCTTCTCCCTCGAGCTCCTGGATCTTCTGGGTTCTTTCCTACTTTACAACCCTCTCCTAATCTCTAAAATCTCCGCTCCTTCCCTCACTGAAAACCCCATAAAATATTGATGTGTGCTAAGTTGCTTATTTGTATCTGACTCTTTGCAACCTTATGAACCATAGCCCGCCAGGTTCCTGTCCATGGGATTCTCCAGGCAGGAATACTGGAGTGGATTGCCATGTCCTCCTCCAGGAGGTCTTCCTGACCCAGGAATCAAACCTGTGTTTCTTACATCTCCTGCACTGGCAGGAGGGTTCTTTACCACTTGTAAAGCTGGGAAGCCCCAAGATATTGATGGGTAATATTTAAATATCTAACTATATAATCTATTTAACTATATAAATACTAAGGAATTTATCTAATCACTTTGTATTAAGTAATTAATACTAAATCTATACAAATACAAAGTGACAATTAATTGAGCAAAAGTAAATTTCTTTCAATCATGGTATCAGTTTAATAAAGTGAAGACTTATTTTTCCATGCAAAAGTAAAAACTTCCCTTTTTTTTTTTTTCCAGTCAGTTCTCTGTTATCTGGAAAATGTACTAAAAGACAGCAGTTAATGGTATAGCAACTTACAGTTCCATGCCTGTATTTTATCAATTTTTGCTAATAAATGTAACTTAAGTTATGACTTCAAAGATCATATATTTAACTATAACTTTTCCATAAATTATCCATGCAAGAATTAAAGGAAAATCCAATATCTAAACAGAAGTTTAGCATACATCAAACATCATTTGGCTTAGAGAACATTATTATAGCTTATATTAATACATTAGAAACTCATCAAATTGTATATCTCATCAAATTGTAGATCTGTTGTCTGATAATGTACATGTCATAAGGATGCAGGGACAGACTCAGGATTCAAGCTGGATTATTTTCCCTAGCTGGATCTTGATTTAATTTGTATCATTATCTTGGCCAACTGACTTGACCTACCTATTTCTAATTTCCTGATTCTTAAAGTTCATTCTGATGTTTTCAATGATTAATAAGGCTACCCATCTTGCAATGCTTCTTAACTAAAAGCAACAAAGCAATCACACAATAATTATTTGTGTGAATTTCACAGAATTTGTGCAGAATTTCAATGTGCTTCACATGCTTTCTTCCTACATCTTAGATTGCATGCTCGAAATATTGTACAGTTCATGTTCTGAAATCACATTGAAAGATGCAGTGCTATAAAATAATGCAATTTTTACAACTTTTCATATGTACACATACATGTAAGTATGCACAACTCATTTCAATAAGAAAACTGCAAATTAGTATTTTCAAATGGCCAGCCTGAATTTCATTTAATGTAAATGTGTCATGGTGGTGTCAGAGTAAGAAATCTCTTACTAGCACCTAATATACTGTTTTATCATCAAAATTAAATTAAAAAATATGCATTGTAAATAGAAACTAATTACAACCAAAGAATTTGCCAAATGTCATGGGGGATGTACTAATAGACTAGAGGAGGAGAATTGCTGGGTATTTAAAAACTATCTTTTACATAACAGAATTAAGGCATATTTTAAAATAATTTATTACAAATTATATAATATTGGGTTGGCCAAAAAGTTTATTTGGACTATTCCATAACATCTTATAGAAAAACCCAAACAAACTTTTTGGCCAACTCAATACGTACAAGTTAATGCTACAAAGATTAATAAATAATGCTTTAAAGAAATAAATACATAAAAGAATTTATAAAGGAGAAAAATTGGGATTTTTTTAAAATGAAGAACTTGTATTCATTAAAAGACATCATTAAGAGACTACAAAGGCAAGCCACAGAGGAGATGATATTTGCAATATGACAAAAAAATTGTGCCCAGAGTATATTAAGAACCCCCTAAGATTAATAGGAAAAAAAATAGATAATCCACTTTTGCAAAACAATCAAAAGGCTAGAATACATGTTTCACAAAAGAAGATATTCAAATGGCCAGTGAGCTTATAATGAGATGTTTAGTAAATGCAAATTAAAACTACAGTAAGATATTCCTGGAACAAAATGGCTAATGATAATAATAATATCAATTGGGAAGGATGTGGAGCAAATTGAGCTTTCATACTCTGCTTGTGAGAGTGGAAACTGGTGTAGCTACTCTGGCAAAGGTTTTAGGCAACCTATCACTAAAGCCAAAAATATAATTTCCTAGGACCCAATAATTCCACTTCTGATACATATCAAACAGAAATGATGAATACTTATGTACACCAAAAGACATACAGAATAATATTCCGAGAAGTATTATTTTAAAAAGCTCAATTGGAAACAACTCAAATGTACATCAAAATGGGTAAAAACAAAACAAAACCCAACTCATGCTATAACTATACAATGGAATATTCCTCAACAATGACAAGAAAGCAACTATCAAAACAGGCAACAACACAAAAAATCTAGAGGGAAAAAAAGCAAAAAAAAAAAAAACAAAAAAACAAAAGAAAATGTCCCTTAAACAAGAGAAAAAAGTGAAAGTGTTAGTCGTTCAGTTGTGTCCGACTCTTTGCAACCCATGGACTGTAGCCTGCCAGGCTACCCTGTCCATGGAATTCTCCAGGCAAGAATGCTGGAGTGGGCAGCGATTCTCTTCTGCAGGGGATCTTCCCAACCCAGGAATCAAACCCAGGTCTCCCACAGAGCAGGCAGATTCTTTACCATCTGAACCACCAGGGAACCAGGCACAAAAGAACAAATACTATATGACTCTATTTATATGAGCAGGCAAAGCAAGTCTACAGGGACAGAAATTGAAGAGTGGAACAAGAAGAGTGGTTACACTGGGAGGGAGTACAAGAGATGTTTCTGGAGTATTAGTATGGCTATTATCTTGACTGAGTGGTGGGTAGAGGGTATTTTTGCAAAAAGCCATCAAGTTGTGCCCTTAAGATGCATGTAATTTATAGAATGTATGTCACATTATTTGTTTAGAAAAATATATGTGTGTGTGTGTGTGTGTGTGTGTTTATCTGGGAAGACATAATATGATATGAAAGTTGTGTTTAAGAAGGTAGGAGGCCTTCTGTTTGTTTTGTTTTTGGCTGTGCTGTGCGGCATGTGGGATCTTAGTTCCCTGACCAGGGATGGAACCTGCACCCTCTGTAATGGAAGCACAGAGTCTGAATCACTGGACCACCAGGAAAGGTAGGACATTCAGTGTTTCAGCTTTGCAACAATCACAGTTGTATCTCAAATTCCCCATCTAATAAATGCATGAGCTAAATGAGATACTTTCCAAGGAAACTTCTCATTCTAAATGTCAGTGATTCTATAATTAGGCCAGCTTAGTATTTTGGCTTATGTGTTGGCAACATATGTGTGTGCTAAGTTGATTCAGTTGTGTCCGACTCTTTGTGACCCATGGAATGTAGATCACCAGGGTCCTCTGTCCATGGGATTCTCTGGGCAAGAATCCTGGAGTGGGTTGCCATTTCCTCCTCTAGGGGATCTTCTGAACCCAGGGATGGAACCTGCACCTCTTAGGTCTCTGGCATTGGCAGGCAGGTTCTTTACCACTAGCGCCATCTACGTATGGGGAACAATCCAGTGCAGACCCATTTACTTGGATGTAATGGACGTCGTGTGGTCTGAATCTGGAGTCTATGAGGGAAGATCCTTGTTCACACAGATGTCTCAACACAATGTTCAGATCAGAGAGTAAGTTGCCAAATCTACTGACAGATGACTTCTAAGTAGGAAAGTGGAGGGCCATGAGGACTTCCTTACCCACCTTGCTCAGATAAATCAAAGAAAAGCAAATACTATAAGTTTTTAAGGTTATATTTTGCTAATTAAAAATCAATGCAAAATGTATTCTCTATAAATACCAGAATTTTCCTATAAAATATTTTCACTCATCTTACTGAATTTTTAATATGAATATGTAAAACAAATTTATATACAAATAATGCATAAATTTATGTATTAATATACAGAGTACATATTAACATAGATGTTAACACACATGTATAATACATACATACATGTACATGCATGTATATGTACATACATGTATAATAGATGTATAGTACATCTAATAGCATTCATTTCTCACTATTGGACTCTTTCAACTAAATTATCAAGAGCGAGTGAGCAATGGCAAGAACATATGACTGCGTCGCATGAGATGCATGCCGGCTGGTCTATTTGGTGGCAAGATTCTCAGATGTTCCACCATGAGATGTGAGCGGTGGCAGCCTTGTCCCAGGGCTGAGCACAGTGCATTTAGGCAGCTTTGGGCTGTGAAGTCTAAACAGAGGACTTTTTTTTTTTTTCATGTTGGTATAACATGAATATGAATGACCAGATCTACAGTAGAAAAGCTCAAGTAAGTTTGTAGGGAGAGACAGAGATAATGCAAAGAAACAAAGCATGATTTTAAAAATGTTTAAAAAGCAGTCCTTCTGGGAGGTCTGCTATAAGCAAAACTCTGGGGGTAAAAAAGATGGCAGTGAACACATTTAAGAAAATACATGTTAAAGCCCATTTTAAAAGGGTTTATCTTTAGTTCTAACAGGCCATTGAGAACAGGTAAAGATTTAGTATAAAACAGGCAATTGGATTTTAGTTGGAGGCACATCCTTCTTCTTAAAATTTCCAACTTATGTCTTGAAAACCAGAAGTGAGGTGGAAGGGTGGGTGGTGCAAGTATTTTAGCCTCACCCGGAAAGCACAAGGCCTGTCTTCTCTGGAGGTGAGGGAACATGGTATCGGTATCACAGTACTGTGCTTGAAGCCCAGAGAATGGCTCTTTGAACCCCTGCCCCCCCAATTACTAGCTGTATGACCTTTAACTACATTTGCCCAGCAAATGTTTGCTGAACAGATGCACAGTGCCAGCTGCTGGGAACATATAACTGAGAAAAGCCACAGTCCCTGACTTCCCAGTGGGAGGAACAGACACGCTAACAGTTGCTTTCATTAGAGCGTGGTCAGTGCCGTGCTGGGGTCTATTAGCACAGGGCACTTGCTCCAGGAACAAATCAGCAGGATCCTAAAGGCAGTCTTGAGAGGAAGGCACAGAAAAAAACCGAGAGGATGGGACAAAATGTGCAATTTGAGTCCTGAAGGATGAGCAGGGATTCACAAAGAAAAATGAGAGAGAGAGGAGACTTACAGGTCAAACAGCCTTGAGGGAAAAGAAAGAACAGTTCTTTGGGGGAGGCCACGTTGTTCAGGAGTTAATTAGCATGGGAGGCATGCAGTGATAAGTAACTCAGGAGAGGTGGGTAGGGCCAGGCCAAACCAGGTGAAGGATGCTCAGAAGCTTTATTCTGATATCAGTGGGGAACGTTGGGGAGAAAACAGCCCAACTGGGATCTCAACTTTCAAAAATTCATTGCAACTCCATAGGATGGGATGGAAGGGCTGGTGGTGGCAAGAATACAGGTAGAGAGATTAATTAGGATGGTGTGGCAGTGATTCAATAAAGATATGATGGTGGCCTAAGCTAAAGATGCTGGAGCTGGGGAGGGAGAGGTGGATGGAGATTTGAGAGGCATTAGGGAAGAGGAATGAACAGAATTTTTTAAAATAATTAATTTACTTTAATTGGGGACTAACTACTTTACAGTATTGTGGTGGTTTTTGCCATACACTGACATGAATCAGCCACTGGTGTACATGTGTCCCCCACCGAGAGCCCCGCTTCCCGCTCCCTCCCCACCCCATCCCTCAGGTCGTCCCAGCGCCCTGCTTCATGCATCGAGCTTGGACTGGTCATCTATTTCACATATGGTAATATACATGTTTCAATGCTATTCTCTCGAATCATCCCACCCTCGCCCTCTCCTACAGAGTCTGTTCTTTATATCTTTTGCTGTCTCACATATAG
Organism: Dama dama; assembly: GCF_033118175.1. Lineage (NCBI taxonomy): Eukaryota > Metazoa > Chordata > Mammalia > Artiodactyla > Cervidae > Dama > Dama dama. The sequence goes on along the minus strand of NC_083703.1, from coordinate 11,106,457 downwards.
GGTCGTCGCTACCATCTCTCTAAGGAGTGAACAGAATTTGATTAGACACAGGCCATGGAGAAGAATGGGGCTGCCCTGGTAACTCAGTGGTAAAGAACGCGCCTGTCAAGCAGGAGATGTGGGTTCGATCCCTTGGTCAGGAAGATCCCCAAGAGAAGGAAATGGCAGCCCACTCTGGTATTCTTGCTTGGGGAATCCCATTGACAGAGGAACCTGGGGGGCTACAATCCATGGGGTTGCAAAGAGTTGGACACAGTTTAGCATCTACACAGCAACACGGCATGGGGCAGAATGGGGTATCAGAAGGAAGGTTTAGGTTTTTAGCTTGCATACTCGTGAGACACCATCTGAAACTGAATAACACGAGTTCCAGGGAAAGTACCACTTTTTCCTGCCACAAATGCCAAATGGTTATCACTTACATGTGAAGTCTAAAATACGACACAAATGAACTCATCTATGAAACAGAAACAGACTCACAGGCACAGAGAACAGACTTGGGGCTGTCAGTGGGGGCGGGGAGCGGGAAGAGCTGGACTGGGAGGTTGGGATTAGTAGATGCAAACTATTTTATAGAGAATGGCTAAACAATAGGGTTCAACTGTATATCACAGGGAACTGTGTTCAACATCCTGTGATAACCATAATGGAAAACACTATGAAAAATAATGTATACATACATGTATAACTGAATCACTTTGCTCTACAGCAGAAATTAATACATTGAAAATCAGTTATACTTCAATAAAATAAATACAACAAAGAAAATAAATCTGTTTCTTTGCTTTGACTAAAAGAGCATTGAATACCTGAAGTACACCCTCACCAGCTGACTTGCACGATCAGAGTTTCAAATGCTTCTACCTATTTTCACAAAATCCTCCCAGTCTTTTATAGGTTAAAGTCCTCTGTCTCCAGCAAGACCATAAGAACAGCATACAACAGGGATCTCACCATATCCCTTCTTTGCTTTGGGGCTTACTATCCTAATACCTAGGACAAACTAGAGCTAATGAAAGCCCACTGTCCAGGACTGAACTGATCAGAGGGTAGATCGCGCTATCAGAGTATCAGATGTAAGCCTGCCTGTCAAATACCAGAGGAGTAGAAGGAAGAAGGTGTTGGGATTCTCAAGGTCTTCTTGATAGGATATAAGGTCTACAATTATATAACTCCATTTGTATCTAGCAAGAGGTGCCTGGTTGGCTACAGCCCACAGGGTCGCAAAAGAGTTAAACACGACTTAGTGACTAAATAACAGCAAATCTTAGCTTAGTGGTGCCAATTTGCATATTTCTATGGCTTATAGATAATGAAAACTTGAAATTGGTTGTAAACTAGAAAAAGATGAGAATTTGAAGCCTATGCCATTTGAGGAGAGGATGAAGTTTCAGGTTTTCCAGAATAATTCAGTTGTAATAGTCTGGTTCACATAAATTAGTGGGAAAGTCTGGTTCCAGTACAATCTTGTGGTTCAGTGTTGACCTAAAACACAAAAGCCACTACAGGTCACTTCTGGAGCAGAGGACACTTACAAGAGATACTGTCTGCTAAGGGGGACAAGAAGCTGAATTATCTACCAGATAATTTACATCAATTCATTGATCTGCCTACCATGAACTCTCTCCATATTACTTTAGGTAGGCCTATGAGTAAAGTACTATGGGCCAAATAGGGTCCTTATTATTCTTTTAATGTATGTATATATATGCATGGCAGAGAGATCAGGAAGGGAAAAGGGCTTTTCCATGAATAATGATTAAATAATGCCAGCACGGCCCACTAATAGCCCCTCAATCATTCAGGTTCCAATTCACCAATTACTGACTCAGTCTTCAGATTTAAAAGCTTTGCAATCCAATAATCAACATGATGGAAAAAAACAAAACTTGTTGATGTTTAGCTCATGAATGACAACAGATTGATTGAGGGAAGAAATGTAAGTTATATATTTTGACTAAAAGTCTAAAGTCAGACTTGTATGATTTTGACATGATGCCAATAATTGAGGCAAAGTGTTTTTCAGGAAATCTCTGCCTCAATTATCTTGAATAACAAAATTTCAAGGTAGTGTATTATTCATACAATTTTCAAACATTTTACTTTACAATGAAAAGGAAGACATAACTCAAGTAGAAGTGTTTCCTATTTTTTCTTTTTCTTTTTTTTACCACTCTCACATTTCTTTTCTACCCAGAGGAGGCTGAGACTCTTACAATATCATATGAACACCAGCTGCTGCATATAGGTCTGAAGCACTATTTCATTTTAGACTATGTATTTTAAAAAGAACTATTGTTTAACTGTTAAAAAAAACCCTGCTGAAATATGCTGCAAGTTTTAGCCTTGGGGAAAATAACCAAGTGGAAACCCATTGAGTTCTTTATCCTCTAAACTTTAAGATGCTTTAGAGAGGTGTTCATAAAATAAGTTATGTGCATTTTACCCAACTTGGACAGGCTCTCACTTTGCTATACTGAGTGATAAAATCTTTCCTCTCTCATATTCACATTTCTCAAGAAATGAGTCAATGCATACTCAGCTTCCATGACCAACAAATTGGAAACCAAATTCTTCTCATTTGAAAGGGAGAAAGGTGTCCAGAATGACTAGTTTTATGAGCTGCACCTCTGTGATAAATTATTCCCAGATGTTGAGATGGATAAAAATACCCTTCTTTCCTCTGAATACCCGTGTAAGCAGGTGGATTTCAAGCAGATGGCTTCAAGTACCACATATCCTGCCATTGTTCTAAAGCTGGATAAAGACCTCTCCATTGCCAAGGGCATAATCATCACACTTCATCTGATAAAACATTTTCTAAATATGGACTTTGTGTAGGAACTATGCTAAGGCATAAGCTTTCTACTCATAGGGCGGTCTACTTTCAGAAAATACTTATGAAACACATACCTATGATGGGTATTGACTAAAGCAAGGAAAATTCATGGCATGGGTAAAAGCAACACCATTAAAAACTGGTTAATAATTCTTAAATATAGGAGCTGTTATAATTCCAGTGATTGGAATCCAAAGAAAAACTGCTATGAGCAGAAATAGTGGTTGTCTTAATTCGGGTTCTAAAGGAACTGAGTCTAAGACTAGAATATGAGTTCAAACAGTTTGTTTCAGAGGTGATCCCAGGAGGCATGGCAAGAGTAGTGAAGTGACACACGAGAGGAAGGCAGTTAAATAAAGAATGAGTTGTTGTCAAGCCAACTACCACAATGGACCACTGGAGTTTAATGCTGCAGGCAAATATTAAGAAGTGACGCCTAAGAGCAGAAGAGCTAGGGTATTTATAGACTGGAGAATCATTGACTGAAGGTACGGTTCCAATGGGATCTGCTACTGGTAAAGAATATTTCCACTGTTATGGGAAAGCCCCTCAGGCACAGAATTACAGGTAGCAGCACTTGGAAATTTGTTGGAGCACAGTGAAATGTTAAGGTCCAAGGAATTAAACAGAGAACAGGCAACATCTCCTGCAATGGCAAGATTTTATCCCCTTGGAACTTCCCTTTTTCTGACCATTCTCTCTTTTCCTTTCATTTCTGCCCTCATCTAAGTTGATTAGGGACATCAGGGCAGAGAGACTGACTTGTCTCTTAGTTGTTATTTTCCCCTTGAGAACATTCTTTCATACATACTTGGCAATTTCATTTAAAAATTTATTTCCACAAGCAGCCTGAATATGGAAAGACAAAAGCTTTTTAAGAAAAGCAATAGTATGTAAACCAAGTTATTTTACATGGCTGTAAATTACATGGGCTATTTAATTTCCTTCCTCTATCTACACACATCAAACTGGCATTTCTAAAACATATCTGAAGCTCAAGATGGTTTAATATTCAAGGCTTGATAATATAATCAATTCTCTTCAGTTTTCATCTCCCAAGGAACAAAACATTCTTCAGTCTATGCCTCCCTAGGTCAAAGGTTTCTCGTAAGAAATCAATCGACTGGTAGACTTAATGTGATTCTACAGGGCTTCTTCCTTTTATACAAGCAATCATCATTTAAGACCAGTGAGATTAAGAAGAAAAAGCAATAAAAGGAATCCAAGTTGGAAAAGAAGAAGCAAAACAGTTGCAGTTTGCAGATGACATGATACTACCTATTGCGACCCCATGGACTGTAGCCTACCAGGCTCCTCTGTCCATGGAATTTTTCAGGCAAGAGTACTGGAGTGGGTTGCCATTTCCTTCTCCAGGGTATCTTCCCAACCCAGGGATTGAACCTGGGTCTCCTGCATTGCAGGCAAATGCTTTACCATCTGAGCCACCAGGGAAGCCCAATATATGTATATACACACATATATACATATATATATACACACACACACATATACACACACACACACACACACACACATATATATATAAATCCTGAAGATGCTACCAGAAAACTACTAGAGCTTATCAATTGACAGAAATGTCTTGCATTCCTATACACTGACAACAAAAAATCAAAGAAAGATTAAAGAAATAATCCTATTTACTGTCACTTTAAAAAGAGTAAAAATACCTAGGAATAAACCCACTGAGGGAGACAGAAGACCTGTACTCAGAAAACTATAAGATACTGATGAAAGAAAATAAAAGATGACACAAATAGATGGAGAAAATACCCTTTTCTTTGATTGGAAGAGTACTGTGAAGATGACTATACTGCCCAAAGCAATATACAGATTCAGTGCAATCCCTATCAAAGTACCAACAGCATTTTTCACAGAACTAGGACAAAAAAGCTTACAATTTGTGTGGAAACACCACGAATAGCCAAAGCATATTGGGAAAGAAGAATGGAGCTGGAGGAATTAAGCTTCTCGGCTTTAGGCTATACTACAAAGCTACAGTCATCAAAACTGTATGATATTGGCATAAAAAGCAAATACATACATCAATGAAACAGGATACAAAGCCCAGAGATAAACCTGCACACTTATGGTAATCTAATCTATGACAGAAGAAGCAGGAACACAATGGAGCAAACACAGCCTCTTTTATAAGTGGTGCTGGGAAAACTGGACAACTGCATGTAAAAGAATATGCAAAAATGAACTAAAAATCAACTACAGACCTAACTGTAAGGCCAGATACTATAAAATTTGTACAGGAAAACATAGGCATGACACTCTCTGACATAAATAACAACAAGACATTTTTTTGATCCACCTCCTAGAGTAATGAAAACAAAAACACAAACAAATGAGACGAAATGAAACTTAAAAGATTTTGCACAGCTAAGGAAACCATAAACAAAACAAAAAACAACTCTCAGAATAAAAGAAAATATTTGCAAACAAAGCAAGTGACCAAGATTAATTTCCAAAATATACAAATAGTCCATGCAGCTCAACATACAAAAAAAAACAACCCAATCAAAAAAATGGGCAAAAGATCTACATAGACACTTTTCCAAAGAAGACATACAGATCAATAAAAAGCACATTAAAAAAAGCTGCTCAACGTCACTAATTATTAGAGAGATGCAAATCCAAACTACAATGAAGTTATCACCTCACACTGGTTGAAATGGCCATCATTAAAAAATCTGCAAACAATAAATACTGGAGAGGGTGTGGAGAAAAGGGAACACTCCTATATTGTTGGTGGGAATGCAAACTGGTACAGCCACTATGGAGAACAGTACGAAGGTTCCTTAAAAAAAAGAAATAGAGCTACCATATGATTCCATATAGGATCCCATTCCTAGTCAGATATATGAAGAAAATCATACCTGCACCCCAATGTTCACTGTAGCACTATTGATTAATACTATAGCCAGGACCTGAAAGCAACCTAAATGTCCATCAACAAAGGGATGGATACATGTATAACATGAATATTACTCAACCATAAAGAAGAACAAAATAATGCCATTTGTAGCAATATGGATTGACTTAGAGATCTGCATACTGAGTGAAGTAAGTCAGAGAGAGAAAGACAAATATAGGCCACTTACATAAGAAATCTAAAAAATGGCTACAAATGAATTTATTTACAAAACTTAGGAAGAGCTACAGATGCAAAAAATAAACTTGTTGTTACTGAGTGGTAAGTGAGGAGGGATGAACTGGGAGCTTGGGACTGACGGATACCCACCACTGTATACAAAGCAGACACCCAGTAAGGACTTACTGTATAGCACAGGAAAGTACTCAATACTCTGTCATGGCCTATTTGGGGAGAGAATCTAAAAAAGAGTGGGTATAGCAGATTCATTCTGCGGTACATCTGAGACTATCAGAACACTGTGAATCAATTATATCCCAACAAAAATGTTTAAAAGTAGCAGACCTTGTATGTGAGAGATGGGGTAGGTACACCCTTTTAGAAATGTCTAATGACAGCATTGTTACAAGTCAAGCGAGTTTCTGCAAATTTGCTTTAGTTTGTGCTTCTCTAAGTATGTGCTAATTGATTAAGGGACTATGTTCCACACAGTTATAATAAAGACATGGAAAATTAATAAAATGTATAGAAAAATACAGCCTTCTGAAATGAGTGAAAAAGAAGTTAACCTTATAAAATCTAACGAGAGGCTTTCAGATACTTCTGGGGAATCTGAAGTTGTTAACATTCCAATTAAGTATATCAAGCATCATCGTTATTAATATATCATTTCTCCATTTTGTGTTCAATCTCTGTCGCAATAATCAGAACCAAATTCCAAGGTGCTTTTGTTTCAGCCTGTTGGAAACAATGCAACTCCAGGAGATAATTGACGTAATGGTGAACAACTAAGGCACTCTGCCCTTTCAACACTAGAGAAATGAAAGCAAAGGAAACAACCTTTCTTAGCCTGGTCCAGAATTCTGACCACCAAGAGTTGGTTTCTACTGCAGAAGACTAACCTCTGAAAAATGGACAGCTATTTTAGAATTGATTATTCCCACAAGAATGTAGCCTTTTCAGGTGATTCTTTGATTAAAAAAAAAAAAATCCCATGTGTCAGGAATTTGTTTGGTTTCTCTTTTCTATACCAATTCAGGAAGGAAACTGCATATATGTGTGTATGTGTGTGCATACAAACACATGTACATACACATACATACATAAGTATATACATACACATACATACATAAGTATATACAGACAGACACACGCACGTATGCACTGTCCACATCTCCAAAAGGTCTTTCCCCGGCCTTCTGCATTGTCAAGGTGATATTTTTCCACATTGAAAAGCTTTGGAGCATATCAGTTTATTGTGCATGTCCATCCTCAATATTAATTCAAAGTAACTATTATGGAGGGTCAGTGGAGCATGAGCTCTTCTCGCACTTTATGTGATGTCCCAGAATAATCTAGACAGCATCTAGTTCAGATAATGGCCTCAAATATCAGTTCAGATAACGGCCTGTAGAATAACACGAGAAAAGATTCGATTCAATTCAACAGGAATGTGCTGGGAGCCTACCTTGCAGGAGGCGCAGAGTTAGACGTGGAGAATTCAAGAGGCGAGATATGGCCCCCGACTTTGTTCAGCTGACAGTCTCAGGTTTAAACACTGAGATGGAGTGGGCAGGCAGACACTCAGAGCACGGCTCACTCTGTAGCATATTCGGACAGCTGGTTTTATGATACGGTCCAAATCAGGTTTCTCATACGTCACTTCTATCACTTGGCGGGTTCCAGCATATCAGGCACGGCCTATCTACCCTCACACATCACTATTATGCCATCTTCCAACAGGACTGAACTTGTGGTTCTCTGAGCATGGTAGACTCCTCCAGGCCACCAGGATCTTGCTCATTTGCCTATAAGAAAAAGCCCTTTGCTGATGGTCTGAATGACAACTGCTGGTAACCTCCGGTGCCAGGGAAGGTACTGTCTCCTTCAGAAACTTTTTAACTTCCCAATCTGGATTAGGTACCATGTCTATTCCCTCCCCTAGCACCCCGAACTCCCTCTGCTTGACACTAAACTCCATCATATTTCATCTATCCCTCCAGCCTGCCAGCCCACCAGCAGTCAGACAGGCACCAGTTAGCCAGCCAGCTGTCATTTAAATATTGAGAGTCCTTTATGTGCCTGGGGAAAGATGACCAAAGAAAATAAAGCAAGCTTATGTGCTCAGTTCTCAATAGACAGTACACAGCTAAATGTATTTAAAGTAAAAAAAAAAAAAAAAAAAAAAAAAATAGTTGCTAGTGCTGTAAAGAAAATTAAATAGTAACATTGAGACCTAAGGCTACTGTCAGCGGAGCAGGAGAACTAGGCCCTGGGGGCCACAGAAGGCCACTCAGAGGTACCCAAGCTAAGGCTCCCTCTGTTTTCCACTATCCTGATGGCTTAAGAAAGATTTCCAGGCAGAGTGATGACAAAGATAGAGACTCTGAAGCAGAAGCCAGTTGGAGAGTTGAGCATGAAGGGGAAGTGGAGTCTGGGGTGAAACTGGAGAAGGTGAGCTTATGCAGGGTCTTCTGGGTTTTGCTAAGGTTTTTTTCCCCCATGTGCATTAGAAATTCACTCCGGAATTTTAAGTACTGGCAGTGGGAGGAGTGAAACAAAAAGATTTATTTTTTAAAAAATGTCATGTGCTGCTACATAGAAAATGACTGCTATATACAAAATGGGTGGATTAATCTAGCTAACAGCAACAGTACTTATCAGCCTAATGACCCATACCTCTCTACTATATTTTCTCTAAGTAGAGGACACATCATGTATTTTTATCTCCATAGTTTAGGATAAAGGCTTATTGCTTGCATATTATAAAAATACCCAACTTATGTGAGACGGCAGATTCCAGCAATAATGTCATCTCAGGATGGCCTCTCCCTTCCTGTCCTGTCTCGAGCGCCAAGTCACTGCGTGTTTAATGAATTTGTTCTCACCAACCCATTCTTCCACCCAATGCTTTAGCACAGGGAAACTGAAATAAGAGCCTCCTAACATAATTGAAAACAAAAACATTCTATATTATAGTATTGAAAAGTTACAAAGACACTCTTACAGATTAGTATTATTTACTTTGGTGGTGAATCCTGCATTTCTCAATACGTATCATTTAAATGAAGTATTTGAAAACTCAGTTAAATGATAAGTGCACCCTTCTCCAAAAGTTTTTTTTGTTTGTTTTATTATTGAAACAAAATTTAATGGAAGAGACAGACACAAACAGTAACAAAAACAATATTGGTATAAATAAAATGCTAATGAAGTTGAAGTATGCTGAATGTTCATAGTTTGTAGGAAAATAAATATCTTATTAATAGTTCTGTGTATGTGCGTAGAGTTTTAAGATATTTGTAAACTAATTAATTTTGAAATACTGGGCCTCACTAATTAGATGGTTTCGTTGGCATAATTTTCCATCAGATAGGCATGATGTTGTTGGGTGAATTAAAGGGAAGAGCATGTAACTAAGAAGCTTACTTTATTTTCTGAAATAGTGAAAGAGAAAAGTCCACCCACTTCTTAAGTTCCTCATTCCCAGAGCTGGCCAAGGCTGCTGCTATTAGTCACTTCAGTAATGTCCACTCCGTGCAATCCTGTGGACTGCAGCCCACAAGGCTCCTCTGTCCATGGAATTCTCCACGCAAGAATATTGGAGTGGGTTGCCATGCCCTCCTCCAGGGGATCTTCCCGCCTCATGGATCAAAACCGTGTCTCCTGCATTGCAGGCAGATTCTTTACCGCTGAGCCACCGGGGAAGTCTAATAGAAACTATTTAACAATACATGTAATTTAAATTTTCTCATGACAATATTTTAAAAGTAACAATAAATGTGCACTTAATTTTATATTTTACTTAAGTGAATATATACAAATATTATCATTTGAACCTACAATTGATATAAGAAATTACCAAAGAGCTAATTTGTCTTTTTTTCTCAGTACTAAGTCTTTGAAATCTGCTGTGTGCTTTATAACACATCTTGCTTTGGATTGTGCATCTTTCCAGGGCTCAACAGACACATGTGGCTGTTATATTGGACAATGCAGCGTGATGTTTTCATTATACATATTCCACACTGTAGGGTGTGTGTGTGTGTGTGTTTGAAAGTAGGAAGCAGATGGCTCAATATGCATTCAAAAAATGGATCTTCCTTTTAAATTCACAGAATGGTTCACATATTGATCGATAGCCTTATTCCTTTTTCAGTCATCAAAGAGGGCCTCATGAAGGCCTTGCTTTGGGCATTAAGATTCTGAAGCTAACTGCATCTGGCTTTTCCCCATCACTCTAATAACACAAATAAATGCTTATTGGGATAAGTTAATAATAATTTGACTGAATTAAACCAAAGAGTCAATTTGTAGATGCTACTTATGTCTAATATGGTATCGTGTTTCATTTCACTTGCTTTCTCTAGGATTCCTGGGATCCTTGTCTGAAGGGCGATTATTGGTGGGAGTCTGTGTAATAAGTTGTACCTCCAAGTGGAAGAGATAATATGAATAAACTTTGTCAAGTTAAACATAATTTTTCCTTTCCATAACAAATATTTTAGAATTAATAACATATAGGACTATATTGGAGAAAGTAGGGAAAACCACTAACCATTCAGGTATGACCTAAATCAAATCTCTTATGATTATACAGTGGAAGTGAGAAATAGATTTAAGGGACTAGATCTGATAGACAGAGTGCCTGATGAACTATGGACAGAGGTTTGTGACATTGTATAGGAGACAGGTATCAAGACCATCCCCATGGAAAAGAAATGCAAAAAAGCAAAATGGATCTCTGAGGAGGCCTTACAAGAAGCTGTGAAAAGAAGAGAAGCGAAAAGCAAAGGAGAAAAGGAAAGATATATCCATTTCAATGCAGAGTTCCAAAGGATAGTAAGGAGAGATAAGAAAGCCTTCCTCAGTGATCAGTGCAAAGAAATAGAGGAAAACAATATAATGGGAAAGACTAGAGAGCTCTTCAGGAAAATTAGAGATACCAAGGGAACATTTCATGCAAAGATGGGTTTGATAAAGGACAGAAATGGTATGGATGTAACAGAAGCAGAAGATATTAGGAAGAGGCAGCAAGAATAAACAGAAGAACTGTACAAAAAAGATCTTCACGACCCAGATATTCACAATGGTGTGATCTCTCACCTAGAGCCAGACATCCTGGAATGTGAAGTCAAGTGGGCCTTAGGAAGCATCACTACGAACAAAGCTAGTGGAGGTGATGGAATTCCAGTTGAGCTATTTCAAAGCCTACAGATGATGCTGTGAAAGTGCTGTACTCAATATGCCAGCAAATTTGGAAAACTCAGCAGTGGCCACAGGACTGGAAAAGGTCAGTTTTCATTCCAATCCCTAAGAATGTTCAAACTACTGCACAGTTGCACTCATTGCACATGCTACTAAAGTAATGTTCAAAATTCTCCAAACCAGGCTTCAGCAATACGTGAACCGTGAACTTCTAGATGTTCAAGCTGGTTTTAGAAAAGGCAGAGGAACCAGAGGTCAAATTGCCAACATCCGCTGGATCATCAAAAAAGCAAGGGAGTTTCAGAAAAACATCTATTTCTGCTTTATTGACTATGCCAAAGCCTTTGACTGTGTGGATCACAACAAACTGTGGAAAATTCTGAAAGAGATGGGAATACCAGACCAGCTGACCTGCCTCCTGAGAAATCTGTATGCAGGTCAGAAGCAACAGTTAGAACTGTACGTAGAACAACTGACTGGTTCCAAATAGGAAAAGGAGTACATCAAGGCTGTATATTGTCACCTTGCTTATTTAACTTATATGCAGAGTACATCATGAGAAACACTGGGCTGGAAGAAGCACAAGCTGGAATCAAGATTGCTGAGAGAAATATCAGTAACCTCAGATGACACCACCCTTATGGCAGAAAGTGAAGAGGAACTAAAGAGCCTCTTGATGAAAGTGAAAGAGGAGAGTGAAAAAGTTGGCTTAAAGTTCAGCATTCAGAAAACTAAGATCATGGCATCAGACCCCATCACTTCATGGAAAATAGATGGGGAAACAGTGTCAGACTTTATTTTTGGGGCTCCAAAATCACTGCAAATGATGATTGCAGCCATGAAATTAAAAGACGCTTACTCATTGGAAGGAAAGCTAGGACCAACCTAGATAGCATATTAAAAAGCAGAGACATTACTTTGCCAACAAAGGTCCGTCTAGTCAAAGCAATGGTTTTTCCAGTAGTTGTATCGATGTGAGAGTTGGACTGTAAAGAAAGCTGAGCGCCGAAGAATTGATGTTTCTGAACTGTGGTGTTGGAGAAGACTCTTGAGAGTCCCTTGGACTGCAAGGAGGCCCAACCAGTCCATCCTAAAGAGATCAGTCCTGGGTGTTCATTGGAAGGACTGATGGTGAAGCTGAAACTCCAATACTTTGGCCACCTGATGCGAAGAACTTACTCGTTGGAAAAGACCCCGATGCTAGGAAAGATTGAGGGCAGGAGGAGAAGGGGACGACAGAAGTTGAGATGGTTGATGACATCACGGACTCAATGGACATGGGTTTGAGTAAGCTCTGGGAGTTTGTGATGGACAGGGAGGCCTGGCATGCTGCGATTCATGGGGTCGCAAAGAGTCAGGCACGACTGAGCGACTGAACTGAATTGAACTGAGGACTATATGGACAGAATTATTAATATACAGGTCTATATGAACAGAATACTGGTGTATTCTCTCTTCAAGAGAAGGTCAAACAAGATGCAAACTATTACATAGAGAATGGATAAACAACAAGGTCCTACTGTATAGCACAGGGAACTATATTCACTATTCATAATGGAAAAGGATATAAAAAAGAACATATATGTATATGTATAACTGAATCACTGTGCTGTATAGCAGAAATTAACATAACATTGTAAATCAACTATACTTCAATTAAAAGAAAAGAAAACGCCAAAAAATGTCACAGTCGTACCTGATTAGAGATTGGTCATTTACTGGGGTCAGTGGGTAAATACAGGCTTCCCAGCAGGCACAATGGTAAACCATCTGCCAACAAAGGTACATCTAGTCAAAGCTATGGTTTTTCCAGTAGTCATGTACGGATGTGAAAGTTGGACTATAAAGAAAGCTGAGCACCGAAGAACTGATGCTTTAGAACTGTGGTGTTGGAGAAGACTCTTGAGAGTCCCTTGGACTACAAGGAGATCCAAACAGTCCATCCTAAAGGAAATCAGTCCTGAATATTCATTGGAAGGACTGATGCTGAAGCTGAAGCTCCAATACTTTGGCCATCTGATGCGAAGAACTGACTCATTGGAAAAGACCCTGATGCTGTGAAAGATTGAAGGTGGGAGGAGAAGGGGGCGACAGAGGATGAGATGGTTGGATGACATCACTGACTCAATGGACATGACTTTGAGTAAGTTCCGGGAGCTGGTGATGGACAGGGAAGCCTGGTGTGCTGCAGTCCATGGGGTTGCAAAGAGCTGGACATGATTTAGTGACTGTGTACACACACACACACACACACACATACACACAGGTAAATACATCGTGGGCTCATTTCTAGAGTGAGAGAACAGCTCAAACCTGTCACCCTAACTGTCAATTTCCATTCTTTTCAAAATCCCTTCTCTGTAATGGAAGAGTTAAACTCATGGAGTTTTCCCTTCACCTGACTCATTCAAAAAACAGCACATTCATTGTCCTTAGCAATTTTCAAATGGCACAGATTTACATCATGTTAGGATATCATGTATATCCTTTCCTCTGCACTATATTTTATCAATAAGCTGAAAAATAAAATACTAAAAGGCACACATTACTGGCTGGTGAAGTTTCCTTAGGAACTCAGAGATCACTTAAGACCATCAGGCTTTCTTCTTAGACATATTTAAGTAAATAAATCCTGACGTGTAACAAACAAGCAAACATTCTGGGAAGCTGTGCCAATCAGGAGAGCCATGTGTAAAGAGCATTCTGTTAGTTTCCAGACACTTGAAGGGTGTTAAGTGGCTTGAAAAGCTGTGCAGAGTGAGTGGGGGCGAAAATGTGGTTGCTTCTGTGTTCAGGCAGGGAACATTTCAGTTACCTTTTCTGAGCAAGTGCAAGGGAAGCTGCCTCTGGTGGTGATTGTTGAGAGGGGCTACCAATTGTAAACAGGTCCTGGCTTTGACATACTCAAAACGTAGCTCTGATCATTCATTAAAGGGTCTATTGTTAAGAAAAACTTATTTTTTTATTCATAAAGAGAAAAGCCAGGTTCGAGGACTTCAGTGCAGGGAAAAGATGTATGTGTATTGGAGGGCCAGAGAAAAATCCATTAAAGTCATATGAAACACTGACTACATTTCCAAAGGTTTCACAAGGTCCTTTCTTTGAGAGAAATGAATCCCATTCTGATGAACTACACAGGGCTTCAGGATAGTCTCAGGACCAATAAATATTATTCTGTAAGCAGGGCTACAAATTAGGCATAGATCAAACCTGCCAAGAAGACTGCCACCCTCTTCGTTCTCTGAGCAGGTTATTCTGCTTCCTCCATTCTTCCCATTCCTCCATCACTAACTCAGGCAGCATCAGCCCCACTGATTCTCCTTCATGTCTTTGATTTGTCCCTGATCTTTGTTTTAGCTTCTTCCCAACCAATCCAAACTTCCTTTGTCACTAAGAGTGGCAAAAGTCATTTCCCTAGGTTCCAGGCTCTGCCGGCAGACACTTCCTCCCTTTAGTACAAAGCACAGTAGACAACAGAAACGTAGAATCATTTCGTGTAAACAACACACCCATCCTTGTTTAGCAGCCTGCAGCACTTCTATATTAATACCCACTGTAATTATCAGGCTTCTCAGACTCCCAAGGCTACCGCAAAGCCATACTCTGCCCCTCGGAATTAGTCTTCCTCTTAAGCTGAGTTTCCTCAACAGACCCCAGAGACACAGCATGTGGTTTCAGTAGCTTATTAAGGAAGTGGTCATTGGAAGCACTAGCAGGGAAGTTAGAAGGTAAGGTAGGGGAAGGAGTCAGTAAGGATGGACTGGAGGGCAGGTGACCAGATGGGCACTAGGGTTGGTCTCCCTCGGGAGCTCTAGGAAACAGTGTACAAAATGCCTCAGAGTTACCCACCAGTTGCTGAGAGAACTGGGTATGTATAAACCTGTACCCTTGACCCTGGTTGGGAACCACTCAAGGGCTTGGAGTTTGTCAGTTTAGCACTGAAGTAGAGCCCTGGGGTGGTGGATGGTAGTAGTTCAACCCAAGAACACACAGGAATTGAAGCAGGGGCGTTTATGACTTAGGTCCTGGAGGCAGTACACGGCACATCCCAAGGGGTCCCTAG
The DNA here is from genome assembly GCF_033118175.1 of Dama dama. Taxonomy (NCBI): domain Eukaryota; kingdom Metazoa; phylum Chordata; class Mammalia; order Artiodactyla; family Cervidae; genus Dama; species Dama dama. Next base: position 11,091,229 of record NC_083703.1, on the reverse strand, counting down.
GGGAGGTCCAGAGAAAGAGCCCTGAGGACCTGGGGCACATCCTCTGAGAGTCCATCAGCGGACGGCTTGGAGGTTCTCAGGCTGGGACTGGATTGGACAATTCAAACCAAACGAAGTGAGATTTCGGTAAGCTTTGCAGGCGTCTTACTCACGGGGTATCTTGGGGAGACTGAGGCACACAGGGTTGCTCAGACAGTCACGACAGAAGTTTACATTGGTTTGTCTCTCCGCGGCCTGCTGTCTAGTGGCAGGTCAGGCCCCTGTAGGCTGCTTGGCCAATCAAAGTGGATACCGAAGCAGTGGTATCATGGATTAATCTGGCCTCACTCTGGACACATGGGTATCAAGTCCCAGCTCCTCTGCCTGCCCCACTCACGGGCTGTATGGACGCCATGGTGAGAGGAGGCCCCAGGGCAGAGAGCCACTGCTGGATGTCGCTGGACTGGCATTCATGGGACGGATCGAGTACCAAGGAGATACAGGTAAACACTGACATATTTCTTCAGGAAAGTGAAGCCTTGACCCAAACACATAGCTTGGTTCCAGCATCACCCGCCTTCTCTACTCATCTGTGTGCCTTTGTGCAGGGATCATGCTGAGAAATCCTGTCGTGGCCCCCAGGGAGCTCCTCGACCAGACCATCACCAGCTACACAGCTGCTTACCTCCTCCCTCCAGCACTCCTGGTATATTTAATCTCTGAGTCTGACCATTTCATTCTCATAAAGGAAACGTCCTACTGACATTCTTCCTGCCAATTCTTCCCCCTGAAATGGTTTCTCAATCTCTGATCAACACTTAACTACCTCCATAATCAACTCAGTCTGTCCACTGGACACCATCTGAATGCAGGTACAGTATTCATTTTGGTTGCTTCACTACCATTGAGTAATTAAGTCTTGATATAGTCTGTAGATCAAACTGTAATTTTCAATGCACATCAGCTTTGAAGGTAAGAGGACCTGGGTTCCAGACCCAGCCCCGCCAACATGTCCAAGGGCAAGAACCTTAATCTTTGTGGCCTCAGTTTCTTCATCTGTAAAATGGAGATGACGCTAGTTTATCAAAAGGTTGTTGTGAGGATTAAATGAGATACTGTCTCTGGTAGCACATAAGATGCAGCAACTATTTGAGAAATGTTCATTATTAGTAGTTTTACCCTCAACATGAGGATTTGTGTATCATCAGTACCGTCTTGCTATAAGCATGGCATAGATTCTCTAAAACTAATGATCATATCTTTTTTTTTAATTATAAAAGAGAAATAGACTCACAGACATAGAAAACAAATTTATAGTTACCAAAGGGGAAAGGAGGAAGAAAGATAAATTGGGAGGCTGGGATTCATATATACACACTAGTATATATAAAGTAGGTAACCAACAAGGAACTATTGTATGGCACAGGGAACTATACTCAATATTTTGCAATAACTTATAAAGGAAAAGAATCTCAAAATGTTCACATATATAAACTGAATCCCTGTGCTGTATGCCTGAAACTAACATGGCATTTTAAACCAACTACACTTCAATAAAAATAAAGAAAGAAAGGTAATGATCACGTGTTCTATTTCTTTAGTATCCTCTATACTTGACTTTTTAAAGACAGACTGCCTCCGATAAAATAAGCAGTCAGTTAAGACAGTGCTTAAAAAGAGAGCTGGCCAAAAGGCAACTTTTTAAAGCACTTCACATTTCATTGAAAAATGTACTGTAAAATGTTATTCAAATGAAAGTCTATCATGGCTTGTAGAACCAGTCAATATTTGGAACTAGGGAGGTCACTGCTTTATAGGATTACAATGGACCCTTTTGTTGGATTCTTAAGTATTAAGTAGCATGCTATTAGGGTGCTTTTGAAACAAAGTGAGACAAGTACAAGTATTCTTCACACACCTGTGGGCAGAATTTGTTCTGGAGTGATTCAATGGTCTCTTTTCTGAACTACAGTGAGACCTATGGCGTTCCACTGCTCATCACTGGAAACTAGGCACTTCTTGCCTGAAATATACTTTCTCTTCCTTTCCTTCCATCCATCCACCCGTCCCCCTTTTCTGTTATATTTCAAGGTGAAAATTAAGAATCCCTTTCACTAAGGTGGCTTTTTCAGCTATTCAGTTAAGACAACTTAAAATGAAGATGGCCTCATTTTAAAGCCATCAAAATGCATTTCTTTTGGTACATGATATAACCTCTTTGTTGATGTTCATCTTTTTTGAAAGTATAGACCCAATCTTTCCAAAGACTATAAGCTCTTTGAGGAGGGGAGTAGAGCCTTGGACTTTACAGTTTTAGCATTATTCTTATACATAAAGAAATTCAAGGGTTTTTTTTTTTTTTTTTTTTTTTTTTTTTTTTTTGCTTCATAACAATATTAAATGATATTTGCTCTGGATTCTTTTCTTTGCTCATTTGTTTCCATCTCTGCAGAACTGAACAAGCTTTTGCAAACATGAGAAATCACTAAGATGTGGATGGCCTGACAGCTAATGGGGACATGAGGAAGCAGCGGCATTGGCCACATAAGACTTAGTGGTCAGTCCCAGAACAGAAATACTGCCATGCAATGCTCTGTGGATCTACATTCTGTGCTCCGATGCTAGGACACTGGCTTCTAATGAGGACTTCTAGAGCCTCAAGAATCCTTCCGTGGGGATTTGTCAGACACCATTATGTGTCTGTCTACAGCAGAATGTACTTTCCATAGAGGGCCACAGGAGTATTTCCCATGCTGCATGCTCTTCTATAATGTGAACCTGCCATTTCTTCAAGATGAAGTCTAATTCTCCCTTTGAATATGAGTAGGCTTGTGATTCACTTCTCAGCAACAGAATGAGTCTGAGTGATGCTCATGACTTCCAAGGCTAGATCATTCACGACCATGAGCGTCCCCCAGGTCCTGTGAAAGTCTCCCTCTCAGGACCCAGCCACCACGCTATGAGGATCCCTGGCACTGTGAGAGGCTGTAACACATAGGTGTCCTGGTCCAGAGTCAGAGTGTAGCAGGTCACCTTGTCATCCCAGCCCAGATACCAGAGAGATGAAGAGAAGGTCCAGATGACTCCAGTCCCCAAGCATGCAAATCCATGCCAGTCATTTGAGTCTTTCTAGGTGAAGCCCCAGACACTGTGGGCCAGGGAAGAGTCATCCCTGTGTGTTCTTACAATCCACTAAATAAACGAGTGTGATAAAATGGAATGATTTGTTATACAGCCACATACTTGACCCTTACTCCAGATCTCCTGAAGTAGAAATTCTGGGTGTGAGGCCCAGCATATTTTTTTGTAGTAAACTCTTCCGGTGATTTTAATGCATCATAAAGGTTTGAGAACCACTGCTGAATGTTAACAAAACTCTTGATTTTCTTTCTTTTTTTTTTTTTAGGCTGCAATGTTGCCAGTCTTCACTGGGAGGATGACTGGTCTACCCAGGACAATCCTGTTACCTGCCTTTTCAGATACCCGTAGTGCACTGCAAAGCTTGCTGATAGTTCCGGCCACTGAGACGGAGAAATTTTGCTGAGGGCACTTCTTGGAAAGCACTTGCTTTACTGATAAAAATGACATCATCTATGGATAAAGAAGTTGTGGTATATATATATGTAGAGTGGGATATTACTCAGCCATAAAAAGGGACAAATTTAAGTCAGTGGTGCTGAGGTAGATGAACTTAGAGTCTGTGATAGAGTGAAGTAAGTCAGAAAGGGAAAAGCACATGTCCTATATTAATGCATATACATGTAATCTGGAAAAATGGTACTGAGGAACCTACTTGCTGGGCAGGAACAGAGACACAGACACTGAGGACAGACTACTGATGGACTCAGAGCGGGAGGGAGAGGGTGGGATGAACTGAGAGGCCAGCACAGAAATATACACATTACCATATGTAAAACAGATAGCTCACGGGAGGGAGGGAGGGAGCTCAGGCTGGTGCTCTGTGATAACCTGGAGAGGTGGGATGGGGTTGGGGCTGACAGAGGCTCAAGAGGGAGGGATCATATGTATGATATGGCTGATATCACATGACTGATTCATGCTGTTGTATGGCAGAAACCGACACAATACTATAAAGCAATTGTCCTCCACTTAAAAATTAAAAAAAAAAAAATGACATCATTTGGTGAAGACACTTTCTTTGGTTTGTAATGCTGGTAGGAGGCCTAGAAATCATAGCTGCTCCATGACCATGGGGTAATTAACCTCAGGGTAGAAGCAGGTAAGGCTGCCGGGAGAAAATGGTAAGAGTTGGATCCTCAAGGACATTGTTGAGCATTGCAATCAAGGTCAGAAACCTCCTCCCATGATTTATAGCAAATATACCACTAATTATTCAGACCACTATTAGCTGCAGCCAAACACATTTCTAACTCATGTAACAGGCATACAATAACAATAGCAACAAGCCAAAAAAAAAAAAAAAAAAATAGGCATACCAATTTCTATGTCATTTTTAGTATATTCAAAAAATTCTCACATTCCAATTTGGCCTTGAAGAGGCCCAGGAAGCTATGAGCGAAGTCAAGTGTGCTTGCTTTGGGCTGGATTTATACCAATTCATTTTGTTAACAGTAATCCTTTCAAGTTATCTAGCAGTTAAATTTGGCTGCATCAGACACCAAAGACATTTGGGAGTGGTGACAATTCTATCAAAGCCTTATGAACTACTTGCCAAATGCTTGGCATTCTTTTTTAGTTCAGTTCAGTTGCTCAGTCTTGTTCAACTCTTTGCGACCTCATGGATTGCAGCACACCAGGCCTCCCTGTCCATCACCAACTCCCGGAGTTTACCCAAACTCATGTCCATCGAGTCGGTGATGCCATCCAGCCATCTCATCCTCTGTTGTCCCCTTCTCCTCCTGCACTCAATCTTTCCCAGCATCAGGGTCTTTTCTAATGAGTCAGCTCTTCGCATGAGGTGGCCAAAGTATTGGAGTTTCAGCTTCAACATCAGTCCTTCCAATGAACATTCAGGACTGATATCTTTCAGGATGAACTCGTTGGATCTCCTTGCAGTCCAAGGGACTCTCAAGAGTCTTCTCCAACACCACAGTTCAAAAGCATCGATTCTTTGGCACTCAGTTTTCTTTATAGTCCAACTCTCACATCCATATATGACCACTGGAAAAACCATAGCCTTGACTAGGCATTATTCTTACATGACCTTGTTTTTTGTTTTGTTTTTTTTTAATTGAACCATAATCCCAATTTCTCCCCATTTCAGATGGGGAGACCAAGGTATAAATCGAAAAGGGGACTTTTTCTGTTGGCGTATCATTTATGTAAGTCCAAAGAAACTGATTTCAGAGCTCATTCTCACAACCACTGCTAATATTAAGTAACTTCCTGATTTAATTGCATACTCAACAAACATGTATTATGTTATATCCAAATACCTTAAAAGGCATAACCTTGCAGCAAACATGTAGATCAAGAGGAGAGGATGTCTCAAATGGCATTTGTGGTAAAGAAGTTTAAGATTTCTGAAATTTGAACAGCTCAGTGAGTAGTGACCTGAACCTCCAAGTATTTCCATCTACCTTGAACCTCTGGAAGAATTACAGTTGCCAGAATCAAAGAAAAAAGAGTCTCTGAATGTTAACATGGACTTCATGTAGTCAGCACCGCTCTGGAAAGTGACTCAGATAAAACAGGGCTTATGTGTATCATTTTCTTTACATCCTTTCTTCTCTGTCCACGTATTCCTCCATCCATGCCTGCTTTCCCAAATCGCTCCTCTTTCAGGCTCTGGAGTTACTGGAGGGCAGTATGGAGCCTTTGAACAGACACCCCCCACTGAGACAGCGCCCTTCAGAGGGTTCAAAGCCCCCCCCTTTTGTGTCCATAGGTTGAGAACTGTCTCTCTGTTGATCTCCCAGCGTCTTATGACCACAGAGCAGGAGAATAGAAATGCAAATGTGACATTATGAGTGCAAGGTAAGGACTGTCCGGCCTTTTGTGGGCAGGATGCCTGCGGGGTGAGTGAAATGTGCGCATACAGTAGACTGAACGCCATCCCGGGTGTTCCCACAGTCAGCGCTCCGAGGCAGACCGGGCCCTGGGGGGCTGTGTCCAGGTCCGGTTTTGAAAGACAGCTTGACATTCTTATAATGCCATGCAAATGTATGCACTTATACAATGCCAGTGATTACTCAGACTCCCGGGACAAGCCACACGTATCTTAATACATCGAGACTATAGATTAAACAATTTAGAGAAGAATGGTCTTTCACAGAGGGAGCAAGCCATGGTTTCTGTTCTTCAAATTAGGAGACAGAGTGTGTAAATCATTCTCAGTCAGAGCTCACCCCAGACACACGTGGCATTTTGTTGTTCCCAACTACACTGCGCCCCACCCTCCCACTCTACTCCCCCAAAAGTGTGACTCAGCCTGAAATGCCCAAATTAAATGTCACTCTCTTTATGAAGTTTTTTCTGATTCTCAAACCCCATCCCAAATACAATTCATGACACCCTCCTGGCTGATTTTGAACTCCTTTATTTAGATCTCTGGAGTCACATAAATAAAATTGAATTATGAGTTGTGGTATACAGTCGTTATGGGTCCTTTCTCCTACCCAACCCTTCCCCCAAATATGAACTCTACAGAGGACAGACAATGTCTTATAATTCATCCTGATGACACCCACTTACGCTTGGGCCTAGATTACTGCCGTGTGTGACTGGACAGACTGTAATTGCATAGCCCCCTGGGGTACTATTCATATCAAAATCTAGATAAATGGCAACTTTGAGGATTGTGTGGCATTTTTCTTCATTCCTAGCCAACACAGGAGTTCACTAAATGCTTATTAAATGAAATAATGGAACAGGGCTAGGGAAGAAGAGGAGCATGATTTCTGTAACATTCACCTGAGCTAGCTGTAGGGTTCAGCTCTTTTCAATGGCATATCAGTCAATCTGATCATAATTAATCAGGTGTTAGCGGCATATGGTTTGAGGGAAATAGTGTTCTCTGTTATAGACATCAGTTAAAACAAAACAAAACAAAACAAAAATTAAAGCTTCAGTTGGTGCAAACTGCCTGCTTAACACAGGCCATGAGGAGATGGTGACAGACAAGCTTTACATCCTCGACTTGCAATCAATTTGCTCCTGACTGTGATTCCAAGTATTAACCTTGTTCTATCAAACCCCTGGAGTGTAGGGCAGGGAAGAGGAGAGCTTGCACAGTGGAAGCTGGGATCAGCCAGAATAGCTAATGAACCACCAGATTTGATCTTTAGGGAAAAGGAAAAAAAAAAAGAAAAACAAAACGGCCTTGGGAGGGAAAGCAAAACATAAGAATCCCTCGCCCCAGTACCCGGACCGTGACTTGCTTTGCTGCTGACATGGTCTGGTGCAAAGCCTGCTTCTCAGGTTTTCTGCCCCATTTGGAGATATGGGGGCTGGTATAGAGAGATTCCAGCTTGTAGTTATTTTGTATTTGTTCCCATATATTATGTAATGTGTCTGTGGGATACTACACAACAGATACTGAACAAAGGAAACCATATAAACAACAGTAACACAGACAAGGTTATAGAAATACGGCCTGTTAAAACAAAAGGGGAACAGGATAGGACTGGACAAGCCGTTCTTTTTGTTGTTGTTACTGTCCTAAAGGTTTATAAGTTCTGAACCAGAAGAGGCAATGCAATCATAAAGACGTATTAACAGAAATACAGGGAAGACAGCAAATTCCAACACCACCGTTCTCCCTCAGGGATTTGTCATCTTGTCTGGCATCTTAAATACTGCCCCATTATATGAATCAAATTCCATGCATTTGTCACTCCCACTTTACAGATCAAATGGCTTTTTTTGTTCTCTTAGAATCTTATATATATATATATATATACACACACATGCATATACATATACATATATATATACACACACACATATATTTGGCATTAAATTTGATATTATGAGAGGATGTGAATCACTGTGTTCTTAAAATATCTCAGAAGATTTAACTTCAGAGTTCAAATTGGGACACAAGGAAGTATGTAGGAGGGTTAAAAGGTGGGAGAGATTTAATATCCCACCAAGCCTATTGCTAAGGAAAATAAATAACCAAACAAAATATTTAATTGTAAGTAATAAGCAGTAGATATAATTTTATTTCAAAGGCTTAAAATTGATAACAAATTTACAATAAATCAGTAATATTTGACTATTGCTTTTTCAATATGATAAAGACATTTAAAATGCTCCAGAATCCCACTACATAGATTGCCATTTGTGATATTAAAGAAAAGAGAAATTAATATATGATTTCTAAAAATCAAAGGAACGGGGTACTATTAGGTTGAGAAGCCTAGTTCTTCTACAAGAACTGTGACCCAGTGTGACTTGGGGGGCCAGAAGCACCAGCCTCCCCTGGGAAATTGTCAGAAATGCACATTCTTAGGCCCCACCCTATATCCACTGAATCAGAATTCCTGGGGGTGGGGCCCAGCTATGGGGCTTTAACAAACCCTCAGGGCGATTCTCACAGGTTGACCTGTGAGAACCATTGTTCCCAAAGGCAATCAGAGCTAAATTTCTTAATTTTTTTGCATCTTTCTGGTTATATTTTAATCATGCACATGCACACACATAAATGCATATATACAATATTTCTTTATACTAAAGGAATTATTATACACACTGTGTGATTGCTGCTTTGATTTTTTTTTAAATGCATCATTTCTCACATGTCTTTCCACTTCTGCACTTCATGCCTCAGGAGATTACATAGTCTTTCATTTAATATGTCATACACCTTAGTGGTTCAGCCAGGTCCTTGGTGTGGTTATCTTTGCTATTTAAGTTTGTTCTGTTAGTTTTACCATGCTGGGACACATTCACACATGCATGAATATGTTCTTGAACAAATTCCTGGCAGAGGTGATTCAAGATCATACCAAAGAAAAACCATCCCAAATAAAAAAAGGCAAGAAGGCAAAGTTGTTGTCTGAGGAGGCCTACAAATAGATGAAAACAGAAGAGAAGCAAAGGCAACAGAGAAAGTGAAAGATATACCCAACTGAATTCAGAGTTTCAGAGAATATACCAAGGAGAGATAAAGCCTTCTTAAGTGAACAATGCAAAGAAATAGAGGAAAACAGTAGAATGGGAAACACTAGAGCTCTCTTCAAGAAAACTGGAGATAAGAATTTATCTCCCAAGAAATTTATCTTATCAATCCAAGAAAAGAGAACATTTCATGCAAAGATGGGCACAATAAAGGTCAGAAACAGCAAGGATCTAACAGAAGCAGAAGAAATTAGGAAGAGACTAAAGAATACACAGAAAAGCTATACAAAAAAGGTCTTAATTACCCAGATGGTGTGGTCTCTCACCTAGACCCAGATATCCTGGAGTGTGAAGTCAAGTGGGCCTTACGAAGCATTACTAGGAACAAAGTTAGTGGAAATGATGGAATTCCAGTTGAGTTATTTCAAATGCTAAAAGATGATGCTGTTAAACTGCTGTACTCAATATGCCAGCAAATTTGGAAAACTCAGTATAGGCCACAGGACTGGAAAAGGTCAGTTTTCATTGCAATCCCAAAGAATGCTCAAACTACCACACAACTGTGCTCATTTCACACACTAGCAAGGTAATGGTCATTATCCTTCAGGCTACGTTTCAGCTGTACATTAACCAAGACCTTCCAAATGTACAAGCTGGATTTAGAAAAGGCAGAGGAACCAGAGATCAAATTGCCAATATCTGTTGGATCATAGAAAAAGCAAGGGGATTCTCAAAAATGATCTACTTCTGCTCATTGACTACACTAAAGCTTTTGACTGTGTGGATCACAACAAACTATGAAAAATTCCTCAAGCAATGGGAATACCAGACGACCTTAGCTGTCTCCTGCAGGTCAAGAAGCAACAGTTACAATTGGACATGGAACAATGGACTGGTTCCAAATTGGGAAAGGAGTATGTCAAGGCTGTATATTGTCACCTGCTTATTTAACTTCTATACAAAATACATCATGCAAAATGCCAGGCTAGATGAATTGCAAGCTGGAATTAAGATTACTGGAAGAAATATCAACAACCTCAGTTATGCAGATGCAAGAAAGCATCTAATGGCATCTAATACACTAACCTAAAGCATCTAATGGAAGAAAATGAGGAGGAACTAAAGAGTATCTTTATGAATGTGAAAGAGGAGAGTGAAAAAGCTAGCTTAAAATTCAACATTCAAAAAACTAAGATCATGGCATACAGCCCCATCACTTCATGGCAAATAGATGAGGAAACGATGGAAACAGTGACAGATTTTACTTTCTTAGGCTCCAAAATCATGGTAGGTGGTGACAGCAGCCTTGAAATTAAAAGATGCTTGCGCCTTAGAAGAAAAGCTATGACAAGCCTAGACAGTGTATTAAAAAACAGAGATATCTCTTTGCTGGCAAAGGTCCATATAGTCAAAGCTATGGTTTTTCCAGTAGTCATGTACAGATGTGAGAGCTGGACCGTAAAGAAGGCTGAGTGCTGAAGAATTGATGCTTTCAAACTGTGGTACTGGAGAAGACTCTTCAGAGTCCCTTGGACAGCAAGGAGAACAAACTAGTCATTTCTAAAAACAAAAATAAAAAATAAAAAATCAACTCTGAATATTCAATGGAAGGATTGAAGCTGAAGCTCCAATAATTTGGCCACCTGATGCAAAGAGCAGACTCAGTGGAAAAGAAGAAAGATTGAGGGGAAGAGAAGGAGGGGGCAACAGAGCATGAGATGGTTGGATAGCATCACCTACTCACTGGACATGAGTTTGAGTAAACTCTGGGAGATAGGGAAGGGAAGTTTGGAGTGCCGCAGTCCATTGGTTGCAAAGAGTCAAATACAAACTGCATGACTGAACAACAAGATCTTAAGGAAATGTATATGCTCCATTTTAATGCAGATGACATTAATGTTGGAAAAAGAGCTTGCACCAATTTATACTTCAAGCAACAATTTACCAATAGTGTCTATTTTTCTGGATGGTCACTGACACTGGATCTTATCAAACTTATTTCAACTGGTGTCAAACTTATTTCAACTGGTGTCAAACTTATTTCAACTGGTGCCAATCTGATAATCAATCAAAATATATATTTAATCAAAATATGGCATCTCATTATTGTTTGACTTGTGTTTCTTTATGAAATTGAAGATGGTCATTTTATATTTTTATAAAGGTATACTTCTTTTTTGGTGACTTGCCCATATTCTCTTGGGTTATTTATATACTTTGTTCTTACTGATTTGTATGGATTTTTATAAATTAAGAAAACTATTATTGGCCTGTCACTTGTTTTTACTGTACTTTTCATTAGTTCAGACATTTTAAAGTTGGTCATGACTTTATAGATTTGTTCATGTTTTCCTGTCCATGCTCTGTGTACTGTATCTTTACTGGAAAAACTTCCACCAATTTCAAAATTCTAAATAAATTCACTTGGGATTTTCTTCAAATTGCTGCAGATTTTTACTTCCCATAATTTACTGAAGTAAAAGAAATGAGATGGAAATATAAATTTTTTCATACAGTTAGTTTCTTGTTCCAACATCAGGGAATGAACAAACTCTTTTCCCAATGGTTTGTATATCCCTTTTACCTCTGATCTAGAGAATTCAAGATAATTCTCCTATAACCTATTGGTTCTCTATTTTCAAGTTGTTTCAATTAGCACATCTTCATTATCAGTTTTTATACTAGATTGTTACTTCTGTCTCAGTCATTCATCTTTTTGAAAAATGTCATGGCATTTTTCTTTTATTTTTCATGGTGAACTTGGTCATTTTGTGAAATACAGAAATGAATTTAGATGGAATGTTAAAACTGAATTTATATTTAAAGAAATGGAGCTTTGTCAATGCACAATATTCTGTTTCTTATAAAAAGAATACAATCATTTCTAATTTTATCAAAGTCTTCTTTTACATAACATTAGAGCTTCAAGTTTTCTTCCTATTGCTCCTTCAGAGTTCTAGAAAACTTTAATATTAGCTATTTTACTTTTTGGCTGCTATAATACATGTTTTATTTCTCTCATTGTATTTTCTAGTTGTTCATTGGTTGTATATAAAGCAACTCCTCTACTTTTTTCTTTTTTAATAATACTGTGAACAACAACAGCAACTTAAAGAGCAAAAGAGCAGCTGTCATCAACCAGATACAAGGGTTAAGTCACAACCCACTGGAGTGGACACTCTGTGCTCGGTAGTTAGATGCATATCTCAGGACGAATTTCAAGGCTCCCAGATTCTTCCACCTTTCCATACATAGAAAAGTACTAAAGTCATTAAATTGGACATCTGTTATTTGTGATTAGCAAGAGTCTTTTATTTAGATGTAGGCCTGACTACATGTATGGATGTGAGAGTTGGGTTATAAAGCTCAGTGCCAAAGAATTAATGCTTTTGAACTGTGGTGTTGGAGAAGACTCTTGAGAGTCCCTTGGACTGCAAGGAGATCCAACCAGTCCATCCTAAAGGAGATCAGTCCTGGGTGTTCATTGGAAGGACTGATGCTGAAGCTGAAACTCCAATACTTTGGCCACCTGATGCGAAGAACTGACTCATTGGAAAAGACCCCGATGTTGGGAAAGATTGAAGGCAGGAGGAGAAGCAGATGACCGAGGATAAGACAGTTGGATGGCATCACCAACTTGATGGACTTGAATTTGAGCAAGTTCTGGTAGTTGGTGATGGACAGGGAAGCCTGGCGTGCTGCAGTCCATGGGGTCACAAAGAGTCAGATGTGACTGAGTGACTGAACTGAACTATGCCTGAGTACAAGTATTTCCCTGTCCAAAACTTCATATACATACTGGCTCCACCCCTACCTCTTGGAGCAGCTCCTAAAGGGTATCTCCTGGGTTACTGTCCTCAGTAAGACCCTGAACAAAACTCTAACTCACAACTTCCATGTTGTGTGGTTTTCTTTAAATAGACACCATATATCTTCAATACAGATGATACATGAAATGAATTCTTAAAAACACATGCAAAAAAAGCACATCTGAATGAAGGTTCTCTACTGAAAAGAAACATGAACAGGTGCTGTTGAGAAGGTATTTCTGGAATTGCCCACAGAAGACAAAGTCCCATTTACTCCCTAGTGGTACATGGAAATTTTTTGACAATGATTGACACGGTCTTGCTTGGTCAACCAGTATAGCAACTAAGCTTTGTTTAGACAAATATAATCATTTTCCTATAGCAACCTATGAAAACAAACAGGGAGGTCTGCTACCATTTGGGATATTCCAAAAAATAGTGTTAATTCTAAATAAATGTTTAAATATGAAGTTACAGAAATGCCTTGGCCCATGGAGAGACCACTGAGGTTCCAGTGAAGAACTCAGAAAAACTGAATGCATCTACTGAAATGGAATGAACAGTGATGAGAAATATTTTATTTTAAATTAAAAAAAAAAAGGAACAGTGAAATTGATTATAAATCTAAAATAATTTTTCCTCTTCCCTTCTAGGTTCTTTGCTGAGAGACCCCTATAAAAAGATGGATTAACAGGGAAAAAAATACAAGTTGAATAACATGTATTCCTCCGATACACATGGGAAAGACCCAGGAAAAGCAACTAACTCCCTGAAATGGCAAAAGCCGCTATCTTAAATAACAAATCTCCAGCCAAAGACACGAGAAGATGCTACAAGGAAAAAGCACAGTGAACAAGGGTAAGGTTGTGAATGCTGACATAGGTCTTTAGGTCTCTGCCTTCTATAAAAGTTCCAGAGATTCAGTCATCCTTCTCTTCCTGGTGCAGAAAAGAGATACCTTTACAAATGGAGTTTTCCCTTATAAATGTAAATTGCTCTTACAAAAGAATAATGTCTCCTCACTTTCCAGAGCTTCATTTGTGCCTGCTATTCCTTAAAAATGGTCAGGCTAAGGATTGTGAATTCAGCTCTCTTTTATAAGTTAAAAAGCAAGACAAAACAATGTAAAGTGTAATGAAAATGACAAAGAGAGAAGACAAGTAAACATAAGAGATGATAATGGAGCAGCAACACAAAGAGGAAGTAAAATTAATCATAAAATCATACTTCATTAAACTTTTCCAAATATATAAAAAATATCTGGGTATAGTTAAACTATACGTAGGAAAAAATAAGATGGGAAGTGAAAATTGATTCTTATTACTAGTGACATTTTATGTTAAGTGATTGTTTTATAAATTTTTCAGTTGATTATATTGGATTTGCTCAAAATACAATTATATAAGCAACAATTAATGTGTGTCTCATCCTTAGCGATATTTACACATTAAATTATCATTTCTCATGTACATGGGCTATTTCAAGAACAAAATAGTAGGCATTATTATTTTTATTATAGATATGAAAATAAAGCTTTTAATGTCTTACTCTTAAACTTGCTGCTAGATATTTGTTTCAGAAATATATATTCTTAGTAAATGGTATAGTGTATAGTGTTTTTAATGTACCACTATTCTGTTTGCTGACATTTAATATTCTGGCCCCAACAGTAATAAGACTGTATTGAGATTGTGAGATGTAAGAATATTGTATTTTGTCATCTCTATCAGATTTCTATTTAAATGTTGTGATGCCTTGTACAAAGAATTTGGAAGTTGGCATTCTTTATGTTTGAAAAGCTTACATAATTTGTAAATTTGTTTCTTTATGAAAGTTTAAAATAACTACTTTTTGATAAGCATTTGATTCTGGAAATTTCCTTTTGCTATATAACTTTTTAATAATTTTCATAGTTATTCATCAACTAGAAGTTTCATTTCTTCTCTGTGGACACTTTTGTTAATTTTGGGGGGGGGATTTTTTAACATTTTTTATAGAGATTTCTAATATAACATTTTCTTCATGCCATTTTTAATTTTGTGTATTTGTGCTTTCTCCTCTCTTTAAGCTCTGGTTCCAAAGAAGTCCTCAGAGTTGAAAATGTTTCCATTTTCTAATCTATTTTTTAAGTTTTTCTTTGCTATCTCCTTTTCATTTTGCAATTTTTTTTTCCAGTTATTCTATATTCAACTTGTTCCTTAGATGCTAAATAGTCTCTCATGGCCCAGGGTATTTCTGAAACTTTACTTGGGAACTCTTCAGAATTTGCATTACATTCTTTTGAATATTCTAAGTGGTGACGAATCTTTCTCCTTTGTGTTCGTGCTATAATGTAAGAAAAGTGGCTGAATGTTGTTTCAAACAAAGCTTGCCTGATAGAGTGGTTGACCAGCTTGGTCATACAATTTTGTGTCAAAAATCATGTGCCTCTGTGATTAAATGAGGCATTGTTTCCTGTGGGTTTCATACACCAACTCTGAAGGCAATGCAAAAAACAGTTCAAAATACATTTTCACCAAAGGCTCTTTAGAGGCAAACACTTCTTTGGATGTGTAAGCACTTCTTTCTGTCATTTTGAGGACTCATTACCATGTAGTCAGCTGAGCGTGCATTGTGGCTAGAAATCAGAAAGGCAGATAAACCAGGAGTGCAAAGTGAGGGCTATGCAAAGCTGGGAACTCTGCGCTTGTCCTGAGCTGATCTTTGTTATTAGTCTAAAATGCAAAGTCGTCCCTTCCAAGGAAAGAAGTAGCCGCACTTATTTATAGCTATTAGACAAATATGCAGAACAAAAATCGGTTTTTCTAAATGAAGAATGAAGCACAAATCAGTATAAATACATCAAAACAGAGCGTGCTTTTGATAAAGGACAATGAAGAGAGAAACTGTGAGAAAAGACATTGGTAAACGAAATTTTTATATATCCCTTCGCCAAAGCTAGGGTTCTGAACACCCTCATAATCCCCTTACATACTGTAGTTCTGTCATTTAATGTGAATGTTAATGTCATTTATAAAGAAAGCAGTCATACTTCCTGGATAATTACTGCGTATCTATTAAAATGAATCATGTCTCGCTTTAAAATGTGCGTTTATTCCTCTCCCATTCGGTTAATGCATATCTTTTCCTTCATTATGCTGCTAAAATGTCAACTCTGCTATGTTGAAGAAATCAATAATTAAATAGCTTTACGGTAATTACCTCCCAGTAACACATTTTTCCACCTTAACAACACAAACCTAACCCACTAACATCAAAGTGACACAAATATATTTGTGAGAAGGTCATTTTGTGAAAACATAACTGTTGGGGAGGGAAAATTTTCCACTGTCCTTCTAGATTTTTTTAATTTAATAATTACATTGATGCAACAGATTAACAGGAGAAAAAGAAAAAAAATAATAAACACATTTTAATTTCCATACGGAGAAACGAAAGAAGAACACAAATTTTATACTTTTTAGTCAAAGAAACAATATATTTATGATAAATAGACAAGACAGAGTAACTAGGCTTGGGTACTAATTAGTGGAGAGTCTAAGCAGTTTGTTTACATAGCCTTCTTGCCCTGAATTCCCTGTTACTTGTACAAAGGATGTCTCTTTACCTCCTGGTGCAGGGAGGGTACCTTTCACATGGGAGATTTATTTCATGCTTTCGGTGGAGGGTCAGCATTTCTTTTTGCACCAGCTGTTTCTCAAGTAATTTTAATTTGAAATAATCAATATGCCACAAAGGCATGTTTTGGGGCTGCTTTCCCTGGGTCCCATCCTAACTCAGTTTATAAACATTGTGAATCACATTTTAAACACCAACTTCTCTGTTTTTTGGGGAGGGAGGGTGAAACACACAGTTAAATTTTATTATTTTTGTTTTTTTCAAAGGAATTAAATTTTTTTTTATGTTTTTCCGTTGGAAGATGGACTATTTTTACAATGTCATGTTAATTTCTTCTGTCCAACAAAGTGAATCAGCTATATGTATACATATATTCTCCATCTGCCACGAAACACAAGAAAAACGCCCACAGAAACAAATCTAAAGTAATTAAATAGGAATATACATATAAATAACTACCTTGAATGTAAATGGATTAAAAGTGCATGTGTGTGTGTGCTCAGTTGTGTCCAACTCTTTGTGACGCCATGGACCCCCAGGCTCCTCTGTCCATGGGATTCTCCAGGCAAGAATCCTGAAGTGGGTTGCCATTTCCTTCTCCAGGGGATCTTCCCAACCCAGGGATCAAACCCACATCTCCTAAGTCTCCTTCATTGGCAGGCAGATTCTTAACTACTGAACCACCTGGGAATCCCAAAATGCTCCAACCAAAAGACACAGGCTGGTTGAATGGATACAAAAACATGAGTTTTATATATATATATTTATTTACATATGTATATATATGTCTCAAGTGTCAGAAACACTAACTCCTGAGAAGAAACATTGAGTATCTGTTCTGAGCAACTCACATGAGCTTCAACTCTACATTTATAAAGAGCAACACTCTACTCTGGCTCTGGGAGTTTGGAGTCAACCTTAAAACTTACAACAATAAAAAACTATGACTCTCGCAATAAACTATGTCATATCTTACAAAATTTCCATATGTTTTCTAAGTTTTCCAGGAATCTAGTCAATTTCTGTGTCTAAGCTACTAGGAACTAGGCAGAATTGGCCACTCTGGTGCTTTTACCATCTCACTGGCTAAAGATGATTACCTAGTCAAAGCAACTAGTCATGTACCAGTGGGCTTCTCACAGACATGATGAAAAGACCAGAGAATTAGTCTCAACATGATGTCCGTACTATAGGGGAGCACAGTTTGCCACCCCACAATGTGTCTTTTTATTGTGAGGATTATTTCAGGCTGTTTTTAAGAAACAAAAGACTCATCTTGGGGAGAGCTTTGACAACTCCCCCCACCCCTTAACTGCCTAAAAGGATTTAGACAGGGGGCCTATCCCAGGAAGAGAGCATGACAGACATTTGTTTACCAAATATTTGCTTTTCTCAACTTCTTGTAAATTATTTTCCTCTCCTTTAAAGTCCTAAATCTTTGGCCCTTTCATTTTTTTTCCCCCCCAGATGGGACATAAGCCTCAATTATCTAACTTGTCTTGGGGTCTCATTTTTCTTATGAGGTCCCCATATGTATGAAATTAGGTTTTCTTCTATTAATCTGGGTCATGTCAATTCAATTCTTAGACTAGCCAGAAGAACCTGAAGAATAGAGGAAATCTTCTCCTCTCCTCTCTGTCTGCAGGATTCAGAGGAAACAAAAGTGATAGTTCTTTTTCTCTTCCTCTGTATGTGACTTAGCAGGATAAAATACTTGTGAAGCTAGATTCTTGGGTATAGCATCTCTGGTAAAAATGTGACTGATCTATTTCTTCCTAAGGATGGTCCCTGTTTCCCTCTGTCTCTGTTGTGTCCTGTGTCTTGTCTTGTGTCCTCAGAGCTTGCTTTATGACTAGGGAGAATGTTCTCTGTGGAAGGTGCATGTAGCAGGGTGCACTGGTGGTCAGTAGAACAAACTAGGACTCCAAGCAGCTGTAGCCAGTTGGTCAGAAGCACAGGCAGCAACCTAAACTTGCAGCTGGTGTTTATTTGTCCAGCTGTGTCAAAGTGTAACTTGCTCAGTCGCGTCTGACTCTTTGCGACCCCATCGATGGTAGTCCACCAGGCTCTTCTGTCCATGGGATTCTCCCAGCAAGAAGACTGGACTGGGTTGCCATTCCCTTCTCCAGGAGATCTTCCCCACCCAGGGATCAAACCTGGATCTCCTGCACTGCAGGCAGATCAGCTAGCCTGCTCTTGATGGCAGCTCTCAAGGGCATCTGTCATAAGGGGGCAGAGTCCCTAAGGGGTCTTTGTTGTCTCAACCTTCACTGTTTTATGTCCTATGCTGCCAGTGACAACAAAGGTCTTTGCCTTCATGGACTAACTCTGGGGGCGAACATTCTGGATCTGATGAGGGCTGCCTCCTCTGAGCATCTTGCATCTTCAGTTAAGCCATAAAAAGACTTCTTCATCCAAGCTGCTATTTGAGATTAATATAAGATTCTACTTATCAATGGCCAGATAATGGATCCTTTGAACTGGTTTTATTTAAAAGGAAAAATCTTAGATAGCGCTCATTTTAAAATCAAATTAAAAAATGGAGGTGTACACATATAATTACACATTTACATGCAGACACACACACACAACACATAGCTTCAGGGACTTTAATAAGATGGAAGGACAGCAATTAGAACAAAAATCAAAGTTCACTCAAACCCCTTCCTATTTGCCTTCAGACAGTTGCAAATAATTTTTTTTTTTTTTTAAAAGAAAGAGATATCAGGACATTGGAAGTACAATTGCCCTGTATGTAGGAAAAAAATTTTTTTTAAAGAAAGAGAACTGTTGCAAGTTGGGCAAATAAAAAATCTTAAATGTCTAAGAACTACATTCTTAGAAGTTATAAATATCTTTAAAAAAACAAACAAAAATGTGTGTTGCACCCCATTTGCAGCTGGACTCGTAGGTTAAGCTCCATTTGTGACTAGAATTCAACCAAACAGCCCTTAAGGAAATTACGACCTAGGATTATTATGGTCATTATGAAAAATGTTCCATTAGATAAGCTTATTTTTAAAGTACACTGAAAAGCAAGGACTTTCAAATCACACAAACAGAATGGGATACCTATTTTAAGTGGTGTGCAGGAACTTCCAAAAAGCTTCAAAATTCCAAAATACCTTCACTGGAAGATTTGTTGTAAAAAGGCAGAAAGCAAGATAGAAGGCCACCTATCTGATTGAACTTCTCATCCAAACTGATATTCAGAACTGAAAAGGAAATTTTTTAGGTCTCCCCCCACACCCGCCCCAAAGCTAAATGTACCCAGGGATAAAGAAAAACATTCCAACAGAAGTGGATGGATATATCAGTCCTTGGATAAGCAACTAATCTCACTGACTTGTCTCAACAGGCTTGTAAGTATTCTAGCCTCATAAAACCCAAGTCCTTCTCGGAGGAAAGTACATTCCTCCCCTGTATCTTTTTTTTTTTTTTTTTCACTTATTTTTATTAGTTGGAAGCTAATTACTTTATAGTATTGTAGTGGTTTCTGCCATACATTGACATGAATCAGCCATGGATTTACATGTGTTCCCCATCCTGATCCCCCCTCCCACCTCCCTCCCCATCCCATCCCTCTGGGTCTTCCCAGTGCACCAGCCCTGAGCACTTGTCTCATGCATCCAACCTGGGCTGGTGGTCTGTTTCACCCTTGATAGTATACTTGTTTCAATGCTGTTCTCTCAGAACATCCCTGTATCTTTGCGATGTAAACTTTCTACAAATTTCAGGAGGTAACTCTTATCAGAAGAAGAACAAAAGGGGGATAAGACTATTTGAAAACTAAAACAAATGAGAATTCATGTCTTATTTATTGTTTTATGTTCTTTCTATACTTAAACATATTTGAGTGACAGTTTATATCTTTATTATCTCTTTATCCCTAGAATTTAAGTTCTATTTGTTGGCTGAATTTCATATTCTTATTGTCCCTTTTCCCCTCACCAAAATAGTATAAAAACACTTTATCCCCTCAATTTATTTACCTGAAATGATCTATTCTTCGACTTTATATTCAAAGGAGAAGGAGTTATCTTTTTTCCATCATAATTTCTTTCCCTTTAGCCTTGTAGATATTAAGCAACTTTTTTCTGGCATCAAATTCTACATCAAGCACCTCATCTAACTCACTTTTTTTTTTTTTTTTTTGCTTATGCAGAAATGTAATTTTTTCTTTATACCTGTAGTTCAATAATTTCAATACTATAGTGCCTTTTCATTGATAATTTTTATCAAAATTTCCTTTCTTCCTTACAAATTAAGATCTTCTATTCAACTGATATATTCTCATTTTATCTTTAAATACATGTTCCTCCATTTATTCTCAATTATATATGTATAAATATCTTTTGATTTTTCTCTATATCTCTTATCTAATCTAGAATTATTTGACTTGTTCCTTTTTTTATATTGTTAAACATAGAAAACTTATTTCCCTGTTCTTTATCAAAATTTAGTCTAGCTTCTCCTTTGTTACTGCTAATGTGGCTCATCTCTATTGCTTTTATGCTTCAAAATATTAACACTTTTTATTTGAACCCTTGTATCTCAGAACTGTATTTTTAGAAAAATATGTAACTGGCACTCTGAGAATGTGAAAAACTATTTTATAAAATATTCCTGTTTCTTTGTGCAATTAATCTTATGGTGTATTATTTCTATCTGCTTTTACGCATGTTTCTCCATTTTTAAATTTATTTTAAATTGGAAGATAATTGCTTTCCAATGCTGCGTTGGTTTGTGCTGCACAGTAACGAGAACCAGCCGTAAGGATACATGCATTTCCTCTCTCTTGAGCGTCCCTCCCGCCCCCACCCCATCCCTAGGTCATCACAGAGCACTGAGCTGAGTGCCCCATGCTACACATCTTCCCTCTAGCTGTCTGTCTCACACTATAGTGCATCTCTGTCCATACCACTCTCTCAGCCTCTCCCCCAGCCCCCCCGCTGTGTCCGCACGCCTGTTCTCTGCATCTGCATCTCGATTCCTGCCATGCAGATAGGTTCATTAGTACCATGTGTCTAGATTTCATATACATGGCTTAATGTATGATTGTATAATTTGTTTTTCTCTTTCTGACTTACTTCTCTGTATAGCAGGCTCCAGGTTCATCCACCTCACTTCAACTAACTCATTCATTCCTATATACGGCTGAGTAGTATTTTATTGTGTATATGTACCACAGCTTCTTTATCCATGCATCTACTGAGGGACATCTAGGTTGCCTCCATGTCCTAGCCACTGAAAATATTGCTGCTATGAAGATCCTTTGTTTTCCTCTCTTGTCCTTTACTAGTCCTTTGCTGTTTATTGTTGAGGTGCAGGATGGGTGCGATGGCACAGCTGCAGACGCTCCCTGAGTGTGTTAGGACACTTGAAGGCTTGTGTCAGCGAGGCTCACAGCCAACGCTCCGGCTGCGGGCCCTCTGCGCTTTGCTCTGACACTCACTGCCTCCTCTCCCTCCTTCAGAGCCCCTCACTTCAGAGAGCGCCCCTCTTCTGATGGGTCTGGTTACAGAACATAGAAATGACTCATCTGCATAGTTTTCCCCAAACTCATCTTCTTTCTCTGTGCGATTTGTTTTAATGTAGTTTTTCTCCTCTACCAATGTCAAGTCATATTAGTGACTCAGATTTTTATAACTTCAGGGAAAGAATCATTAGATTTCTCTTTTAGGATGGCACTGGTTGCCCGGAGCACCAAGAACTCCTAGACCACTGAAAACATTTTACAACGAAACCTGTGTATTATCTAGATTCTAGCACTAAGGTTTTACTGTTTTTGTTTAATCACATATCTATCCATTTATCTAGTCCTCTTCCCCACTACCAATGAATTAATCATCTTTGTTATTTAAAAAAAAAAATGAAGAATAGCAATTTGCCAGGGGAAGGTGATTATGAAGTAGTAAAATTTCATTTATAGTGGCAGTCAGTTTAGAAATCATAGGTATAATGAAACTCTTGTATAGCCCTTTGACAAAAATGAGTAATGTTATCAAGTAATAAGTAACATAATCAAGAATTATTTTATAGGCAATTATTATAAGGATGAAACTTGCATTAATAACCAGATTCATAAATTTCTTCTCTCTGTGACTTGGTCCCTTGGGGCATCTTGTCTCAAACAAAGAGTTTATTCTAATATCATTCATATCATATAAAATTAAAACATATAAATTCCTTCCATACGGCTCAACTTTCTTGATCCTCTCACAAGGTACCAGAGACATGTAATAGCATATGTCATTATCACATCAAAGAGGACCTTGGTTCTCAAAAGCATGTGTTGAGGGTGGGAGATGTTGCCTATTACAAAAGCTTCAGAGTTGTGTCACTCTGCAGAGTCACACACAGAATCTACTAGAATTGTTCATATACTTAGTTCTCTGCCGCAGGTTTGACATTTGAGACTATTGCATGGAAGACCAACTAACAAGGGACGTTCCTTCAGGGATTATGTCAGGAAATGTTCAAAACGAGGCACAAGAATATATCCTCGAATTGTGAAGGGGTCGGGAATTAAGAAACAGGTGGCCAGCTTGCATTTCTTTCCTCATTATGGGTCAAAATCAGGATGAAGTAAAAGGAAAAAAAAAAAAACAACATGAGTGCAGTTCAAGTAGATTTTCTGCACCTTGGCTGCTACTAATAGTAGCAGTATGAGGTGAATCTCACTGGGATAAAACCCATCAGTCTGGGGGGGGTACAATCTGAAGAAGAAGGTCCAGCATGGGGAGATGGGAAATTGAACACAGTGGCGACCGTGGCTCCAAGTATGACATCACATGGGTGGAAAGAGAGCTTTCAGAGTTAGGGAAAGAAATGAGTGAAAGTTAGCAGCAAAAGATGCTGTTTGAAAAATTAAAATGGCGTTGGGTAATCTTAGTAACTGTGGTATACCATCCCCCAAAATGATCATCAACAATTCCTTCTATCTTTGTATCACAACAGGGCTCCTCCCATCAAGAGGATTCCCTTTTCCATGAATTGGTGGCCTTGTGACTGGCTTTGATTAACTAGAGGTGGTAGAAGTGTGTCTCAGGGACTTCCCAGACCAGGAATTAAGAAAACTGGCATGTTTGATAGCAAACAACAAAATTCTGTAAAGCAATTTGTCTTCAGTTAAAAACAAAACAAAACAAAACCTCCCCGCCCTCCCCCCAAAATGAAGACTGGTAGCTTCCACTTTCTCCCTCTGAGAACAGTTTCCATGTTGTCCAGGATAGACCAGTGGATGAACAGAGGCCTTAAGAAGAGAGGCTTTGACAGAAGGAGAGCTCTTTCTATAGTTCAAATCCCATTCCAGTTCAGGCTGAATGCAGTTACAAGTGAACCCAGTTGTAATCACAGAACAGAACTGCTCACCAGAGCCCACCTAAGACATGGGTTGATTGTACCAAGTAAGCCACTAAGCTTTACAATGGCTTGTTAAGTAGTAATGCATATTGGAAACAGTAACATTCCTTATGTAACTGGTATATGCCAAACTTTCTGGTAAGTACTTCTTCCGTGCTTTCTCATTTAATTTTCAAATCCCTCTGGTTTTCTTTCATAATATCATTGCTTTATGTCAAGCCCTCATTCTTGCTCAAACAGAAAAAAAGAAAAAAAGGGATAAAGAGCTTTCAAGTTTGACTCCTAGACTTCTGACTTGATCCAATCCCCAACTGATCCTCTCTGCTGTCAGTAGATAGAGTTACGCAAAATACAAATTAAGCCATGACCCAGCTACGAATTCCAGATTCCTCTCTCATCTGCCTCTCTGGTGTATTTATCAGCTGTGCTCCAATACTACCCCGTTACTTGCCCCTCCTCCAACTTTACCCATGATGTCGCTTGCCTCTGTACCTTTACCCCTGAAGGACCTTCTCTATTCTCATTAACTTCATCTACAAAATTTTTGTGTATCCTTCAAAATGAAGACAAAAACCAAAACTATTTTCCTCAAAATGAAGCTTATATATCATCTCTTCTAGGAGGCCTGTCTTGACTGTATCTGCTCAGGACCATATCAGGTGCCCCTTCTTGGACTACATGGAAAACCATCAATACAGTCATTATAACAACTTTGCCGCAACACTGTATCTATCTGTTTATACGCTGGTCATCTGCAGTGGACAATAACTCTGTGAAGACAAGGATTTGCTGTTCCCAGCCGTTGCTTTTTAGTCATGTGACCTTAGGCATGTTCTTAGGCTGTCTTGGCCTCCACAGTCTATGTCTGGAAAGCAGGATCCCTTCCATAGAGTTTTACTGTGAAGATTAAATGAGTGGGCCAAGTAGCATGCTTAGAACAACTTACACCTTTTAACTCATTATTTTTACTATTGCTCAATATGTTTGCTGAATGTAATTATTCTCAAAAGACAGATGATATTTGGTAGAGAAAGGGGAAAGGAAGGGATGTTTGCAAGATGGAAGCAAGATTCTCCCTAATTCAGTAAACAGTCTCACCAGATACCCAAGCACTCAGACCACAAACCCAGGAATTCAGACCACAAACCCAGGAGGCATTCCTGAGATGTCCCAGAGCTCTGCACTCTTCATATTCCATCATCTGTATACATTCCTGATGCTCCAAAATGCATGCTGAATCTGTCCACTTATCTCTATGTCAGTGGACACCATCCTAGTCTAGAACATCACTATTCTCTTTGTAAATAACCACAGTAGCCTCCCAATGGGCTTCTACTTTCCCCCTTGTCCTTTGCCCTTTAGAAATTCATTCACGAAAGAGTATTGAGAATGACCTTCGAAAGTATCACTCAGGTATTTTAAATCCTCTGCTTCAAGCCACTGTGGCCGTGGTATTCTCCAGGTCCCACCTGGCGCAGCCTTGCCTCCCGGGTGCATGCCATCCACACTCCCCTCTCTTCTCCAGGCACAGAGGGCTCCTTCTCAGCCCCCACCAAGCCTTTCCCAACCATATGAGCTCTGTGTACCACATATGCTTGGCTGGTTCTCTTTCTTTTGTTCTCCCAGTAGTCTTTCTTTTTTATCTTTCAAGCCTCAGCTAAACCACCTCCAGTCTTTCTCTTGTGGCAGCACTGTTCTGTTGGAGCACTTACCTGAATCCTAAGTAAATTACTAACGCATATATATGGAATTTAGAAAGACGGTAACGATAACCCTATATGTAAGACAGAAAAAGAGACACAGATGTACAGAACAGACTTTTGGACTCTGTGGGAGAAGGCGAGGGTGGGATGATCTGAGAGAATAGCATCAAAACATGTATACTATCAAGTGTGAAACAGATCACCAGCCCAGGTTGGATGCATGAGGCAAGTGCTCGGGGCTGGTGCACTGGGATGACCCAGAGGGATGGGATGGGGAGGGAGGTGGGAGGGGGGATCAGGATGGGGAACACATGTAAATCCATGGCTGATTCATGTCAGTGTATGGCAAAACCCACTACAATACTGTAAAGTAATTAGCCTCCAACTAATAAAAATAAATGGAAAAAAAATTACTTATTTTTCTGTGTACTTGTCTAAAGTGTGTCTTCCACACCAGATTCAAAGTTAGAAGGAAGAAAGGGGTAAGGACATAGAATGTTAGCTAATTACCGTGGTACTTAATGGGATTTAAGTATTAATTCACCTAAAGATTTATATTCAGAGGCTGATTCCCCAAGAAGAGAGATAAATTTTTTAAAATAACTAATTTTACAAGAGGTAATGCTGCAACTGAGTGACTCCTCTATGCTAAATGCTCTGTGCTCCTCTGTGCTAAAATGCATTATTAACTTATCTTTTCCCTTTTTGCATATAAGGAAGGTATAGCAGAGTAGGCTCCAACACAGACTGAGCAGGAATCTCTTCACATACAATAACCCTAACCCTAACCCTAACCCTACCCCTAATTTTTTCTGCATCTGAACAGATGCAATGGTTTCTAAGCTAGCTCCAGGGGCAAACTCTTGGTTGTATTTTTTCATACAGATCTACTTCTTTATCTGGCAGAGTTCTTATGGGAAGCAGAAACAGGAAATGTGACGTCTTTCGAGCTAGTTTCCTGAACTTTCTTAATCCTTACATCTACCAAGTACAGAGGAAAGGAAAAGTCAAACTCTTTGAGTTGGGTGAAGGTTGTCATGGTGTCATTGCGGTTTTTGTTTTTGACCAGCCACTTTAGTATACCTCTAAGTGACACTAGCTGCCAATGAGAACACTTTTCCTGATGCTACTTGTTATTTGGATATATGGGAACACTTTGCAAATGGAGTTTCACAGTACGACATGAAATTCAACAAAACAGAATATATCAGCGAACAGTGTCTATGTCACCTCTTTAGCCAAATATCAGAACTCATGACTGAACCACTGGAGCCCCCCTGACCGAGGCACCAAACACAAATGTGTGCTTAACTGAGACAGAATTCAAGAGCACCTCCAGTTCAGTTGTTCTGCAATCTGAAACATACAAGGATACAGTTGCTTTTTAGAGCATCAGTATCAAGGTGTATGCAAACAACTCCAGGGGGATTTTCAACAATAAGGATGATGTTAAATCCAAATGTTCTCTGAATACTCTCTAGGTGGCTCTGAGGACTCCCGTGGAATATGATGGTTAAAGGATCAGATTAACTTGAATCATCATTGCTTGTCCCTGTCTTACGCCTACTTGATATTCTTCCACTCCTCCCCTCTCCTTTGTGGTCTTATGTATTTTTCTTTTACTCTGTGATCCTCATTTGATCAGACTGCATAGAACTTTCAGTACCCAGAGCTACTATACGAATCCAGAAAATCAAGATCATTTTATAAGAAATTATGTGAACCCCCCATGGCTTTTCCTTCAACTCTTTTCTAGGAATCGCTTCTCTCAAATTGTACTGGAAGCGTTCATTGAGAACAATCAATAACATTTCATCCATCTGATAAATGAATGAATACATAGAACAGGGATCTGAGACTTTTACTTTATTAAACCCGGAATATAGATTTGTAAGAGATTTCCAGGATTAATAGCATGCCAAACACAAGTGAATATTTAAGGAAACTGGATTTCTTGTGTTCGGACATCTGACTATTTCCCGCCTCAGTTTTGTACATACAGACCTAAGTGGTACTGTCAGGAGTTCCCATGATTAAACGTGTATTTCTTTTTCTACTTCATGCGCCCAAAACTTCTCAGGAGAAGCCTTAGGAAACACCAAGCTTCAAGAGGAGAATAGCAGGTATGGATCCACAGGAAGAGGCTGAGATCTGGTGGTCAGCAGTGGGACGGATGAGCAGAGGGCTGGATGCAGCTTAAAATCGGTCTCACGAAGCACGGTGAATAAATCCACTAGAGACAGACAGAATCCCTTCTCATGTTGAGCTGGCATGGCGCCTAAGCTAACAGTTCCTCCATTTCTGTCATTCTATATTTTATAATAGCTTTGACTTAAGTAAAGTAATTAAATATTTAGGGTTAAGGTCTTATACTAAGCTCCAGGCTACATGGCAGAGTAAAATGCAACTAGAGATTCAAATAATCTCATCAAATCCTCTTCTACCTTCTCAAAAACTCTGCAGAAAAAACTGCTCTGGTGTCCACTTGGACTTAGCTACAGTTATACTATGTCTACAGTATACTATGGGGTTTACTGGTGAAATATTTTGAGTTTGGTAACCACTAAGGGGGGAAAAAACCTTCATCTCCTTGTAGAAGGCACTCTATGCGTAATCTTTGTTGCTCTGAAAACATGCACAGAGTCACTGGAAACAGTGGAAATTTCAGTGAATTTTAAAATACTTCCGTATCTTAGGAAAAATGCTTTTTAAACAAACAAAAGAACTTGTAAAATTACTTTCATTCTTCCATTATTCTTGAATGTAGAGGAGCAAAACTCACATATCTTAATCTCTTAACTATATCTAAAGGGACTTCCCTGATGGCACAGTGGATAGAGTCCGCCTGCCAATGCAGGGGACATGGGTTTAATTCCCGGTCCGGGAAGATTCCACACACACAGGAACAGCTATGCCCGTGGACCACAGCTCCTGAGCCTCTGTGCCCTAGAGCCCGTGATCTAACAAGAGAAGCCTCTGCAATGAGAGGTCTGAGCACCGCGACCCAGAGTAGCCCTTGCTGGTGGCAACTAGAGAAAGCCCACTCAAAAACAACAGAGACTCAGCACAGCTTCAAACAAACAAAAAATGTCTAAAAATCACTATTTTCATGAGCTAGAAACTGTAACATATTTTTACCATTATCATCCAAGTGACGGTATTGATAGGGGTTATGAACTTTCCTTCAGCTGGGGCACAGAGACTACTCTCCCATCACACGTGAGATGGCAGAGGTGCTGTCTAGTAAATGCTTACTTTGGTCCACTAATGAGACAGTGGTTTCCTGAAAGCTTTAACAGCACTTCCGGAAGTCCCATCTCTATCTCCAGAGCTGGGGGAGTGATTTCTTTACTCCAGATGGCATGTATGTGCTGTACTTAGTCGCTCAGTCGTGTCTAACTCTTTGCGAGACCAAGGACTGTAGCTCACCAGGCTCCTCTGTCCATGGGATTCTCCAGGCAAGAACACTGCAGTGGGTTGCCATGCCCTCCTCCAGGGGATCTTCCCATCCCAGGGGTCGAACCCAGGTCTCCTGCACTGCAGACAGATTCTTCACTGACTAAGCCACCTGGGAAGCCTAATGGCATGTAGGACTGTTACTAACTCAGTGGTGATCTCTGTACCTGACATTCTGCAGGTACACCAACCTCAAGTTCAAGTCCACCTAAGGACTGTGAGTACCTCATTAGCTAAAGAACATTGCTACTTGAAATAACTGGTTACTTGTCTCAGACCTACACTAGCTTTGGAAACACCTCTATTTGTCATTTTATTTTGCTAGGTGCAGACAAAGCCAGATTGAATAAGCACTTCAAGGGGCAGGGCAAGAGCACATCAGTGAGAGTGACTTGGTTCAGATGTTTTAGGAGTAGACTCTAGCCATTTTGAGCAGGGGCAGAAGTGATCATCCTTTCTTTAGCAATTGTGAAAGACTGAATTACATGTCTGTCAAAACAGGGAGATGGCATTGCCATGGTGCCCTTCAGCAGCACCCATCCTATCCATTGGGAATTTACTATAATAATAAGTATCTGCCATAGTGTTCAGGGTAACCCAACTAGGGTAAAGTTCCTCTGAGACTGCTTAAAGATAGGCTGGTGAGCACAATGCCACCCAAACTCTTACCAGTAACCTTTACAAACTCTGCTTTCTTGGCTTTCTCTTCCAGTTGGTCTCTCGGGTTGTTCATAAAGCATCATTTCCTACTTCTCCCGGCTCTGGCTCCTGTCATTAACCTGTATTGACAGGTAGTGTCATAAACACACCAAGATGCTCTCCACTGCCTTCTCAGGTCAGAAGAAATCAAAGTCCACAATCACTTACATAGTTCTCAACTCCGAGCTCACGGGTTCTGGATTCAGGGAGCTGATCTTTTCAAATTTGATACAACAATGGAGTTATGGCTAGTATAGAATTATTAAAATGTCATGATCAGGTACATTTTGTCATTCGGAGCATGGATGTAGAAAATCGCACTCAATTTGACTTATGGTCTATTCTACCACCTTGGATAAAAACGGTTATGAGGATAGTAGAGAAAAGTGCTTAAGATAATAGTTAAAGGCTTTGGAATCAGATTAAGCCAGATTGGAATTCTGGCTGTACTTTAGGTCTATGTGACCTTGCCAAATCACTTATCTACCCTGAGTACTTTTATCCTCATCTCTAACATGGATGATATTGACTCCATGGGGTCAGTGAGATTGTTTACCGAGATAATTCAGGTGAGACACAGTTCCTACACACAGCAAATAAGCAACAAATACTAGGCAAATAAAGCACAAAGACTTGACCAGGAGTTTCGAGCCTTGTATTCTAAATCTGGCTTGACCATTACCAGTACCTGAATTTGAAAAACTCTTACAATGTCTCAGTCTCATATTCTCATATGGAAAACAGAAAAGCAGGACTATGTTAGCCCAGCTGGTATTGCTTACCAACACCAGCATTTTCTTTTTAGGCATAATTTTACATGGAACCCCATTACATAAAACTAAATAAAGGAGTAGATGCTTCTGTGGTTGAAGTAGGGAGACTCATAAACAGACATACACATTACCTGTATATTTACATTCACACACACACACACACACACACAGACACACACACGTTTATGCTAGCGGCAAGAAGAAGCAAGTCTCTAAATTCATATAACCTCGACAAATAACACTCCAGAAAAAAGCTTTTCAGCAGATATTCTGGCAGATCCTCAAATAAGGACTGTTGTTTTTATAGGCTCTAGCACTGAATTGCAATGAGCTGAATTTCAACTTTCATTCATATTTAATGGACAATCGTCCAACTAATCTATACTAAGGAGGTTTCTTTTCATCTCAACAGTCACATTCTTTCCATGTAAGCAAGGCAACGCTGAGTACTTACAGTGATTGCAATTTCTTCCAAGAAAATCTATGGCACTTATGTATAATCAGTACCTTGCTCAGGACAACTTGTGTCATCAACATACTCTCTTATTGAGTAATCAAAGCATGAAATTTAGTTTGGCATTTTCCCCCCACCTCCTGTAAAACCAAAATGTATTTTTGGGGTGAATATGTTGCTGTTGGGCAGATCTGCAAATGTTAACTTTCGAAAGGGAATGTTTGGATTGTGATTTAATTTAGAAAGAGAACAGCCTTGTAGGTGTGCACATTAGTAGCATCAATGTATGTATCATCATTGCCTGGCTGCTTAATTGTTTTATTATGTGATTTGATTTAAATGACCGCTAGGTTGACACTGGGGTGGTCTGGAGCAAGTTCAAGATGACAGCCTGGAATCCACAGTATGAAGGGCCAGCACTGACTGGGGTGGAGAGCCTAGGTGGGGAGTAGCCAGTATCGGCCAGCAGACACACCAAGGTGGATCCCACTGGGCCTTGGAGTGAGTGAAGGCTCAGAGATGAACAAAGCCCATTACTCCAGAGAACATCTTGGGACATCGGAGAGGCTGCATGATAAACACAACAGCAGCGGCAGCCCAGAAGGTCAGGAAAGTGAGTCAAAGGTGCCAGGGGTCAGACTTGTGAGAGTATATGTGTGTGAGGGGGTTTAGGGGGTAGGGGAGGGGACTGGATGTGACCACGTGGACTTGGTGAGAAGGCTGCTCCCTAAAGAAGTAGCTGTTATTCAGTTCTTGAGCTTGTGTACCCAGGTGTTCCAAGAGAAGCCAGGAATCTGGATTTCTATGGGAAATATTTGATTGTTAAACCTTATCAATAACTTCATCTGGTTTTTAAAATACTGTGGAAATGGAAGCAACCTATGCTGGCCAAATGGAATACTT
This sequence comes from Dama dama, assembly GCF_033118175.1. NCBI lineage: Eukaryota > Metazoa > Chordata > Mammalia > Artiodactyla > Cervidae > Dama > Dama dama. Next base: position 11,059,425 of record NC_083703.1, on the reverse strand, counting down.
CTGCAAGATCTACAAAGCCCTCGGGTTTCAAGTAAATCTAAGCATTCAGGTCCGAAATTCTATACTCAGGTTTCATGCCTATAAATTAAGGGATTTAGGGGGAAACTATGAACATTTTTCCACTTTTGTCATAATTCACTCCTTTATGTCTGAATGATCCCAATCATCAAGTTATCTTAGTATTTATGAGAGGCCAAATTCATTCTTCGTTTGGGATTCCAAAGAAACATCCTCAAAATCAAGAAATATTGCAGTCTGTTCAGGGGTGGTCTCACCTTCTTAGTTAGCCTGCTCTCTTCAAGAAATGCTAGGCTGAACTCTCTGTTCCCCACCATTTTTTCATTAGCCAAAAATATCTCACAACCTAGCAACGCATTGCACAAAGGGTTTGGCTGTTTCATAGGATATGGCATTGGGGCCCAAGGCACTTTAAATGCATGCAGGAATTGGGATAAATTCGAAATCAAATGGAATGGCTCACAGTCATACAGTCATTAATACATGTTTTTCTGTAGAAGATGCACAGAGGGAAAAGTATTACTGTTACCACACAAAATACTTTTACTCCTTTGCTTCCCATGAGACTTTATTCTCTTCACAGTGCTTTCGAAGGGGAGGGCAATGAAAATGCGTGTGTGTTGTGGGGGCACCAGTCCAGCTGTCTGTCCTCTGTCTCCCTGGGCACTTACCGGAAAGTCTCCACCTGGCTCTCCAGCTAGGGAGACCTGCTCCTATGTGAGAATTTTGGCCCTTCCTTCCCCACTCAGCCTGAAGAGGCCTCTAGGGGAATTCTGACACCTCAGAATCTCCAGAACACACTCAAAGGTAGACAGCGGATCCACGAGCAGACGCCTTTTGAGATTGCAAAGGAGAAGGGGATTGGAAAACTCTAAATGGCACAGCATAAACAGGAAAAGACGCAGAGTGGAGTCACTGAGAGGAAAGTGGGCCCTGGAGGTGCTGAGGAAGCCAGCGGACTAAGCATTTTGAAATAGCAATTAACATAACTCTCCTGAATGGCTCAGACGTTCCTGTAACTTCACTGCTTTTACATATAGATAACTTTTACCCCCTTTAGGCAGCAGTTCATACCATCTATTAAAACTCCCCTAAACACAAAGCAAGTTTCAAAGTAGGTGGTTACAACCGTCTCAGAGCCCAGGAAAGTGAAATGGCAGAATCCTCTGACCTCCAAGGGAAGCTCTCTTATTACACTGAAGAAACATAAGAAGCAGGAAAGAGAGAAAACAGTTTCCCTTTTGGCTGACATGATCAAACGGATTTTACTAAGTGCAAAATGGACAGCACTATTGCTTCCCTTTGATGGAAGACATTTGACTCACTGCTCTAAGGCTGGTATTAACAACAAAACAGCAGCGAAATACTGAGAAAGGACATTAAGTGGAAACTGTATCTCCCCTTCATCTTCTTATTTTGTCAACTTTGCTTGGAACTATTAAGTGACTTCTTTCAAGTGCATGACATCTATACATTATTTTGCTTTCTTTGTAATTAGGGGGAATACAGTCAGCACCTCCCAGAAGGATGTCTTTTATCACTAATTGTCATGAAAAGAACGACACCCACTTGAACACCGAACTTTATAATGCTCAGTTTATCAACCTCTGAGTAATATATTGCACATCTCTATTAAATATGAAAATAAATCACTGAAATACACTTGGCCAACAGAGCTTGGATTGTTAGAATGAGTTAACAGGGAATTGATCTGATTAATTAATAAGTGATGTGAACCTGGATGAAAACTGTGTCTTTCTAAAGAGCTCTGAGTGCTCTTGTATCATCTTACTTTCCTCAGACAATCTGGAGAGTGAAATGAGATGTCAGAGCTGAAAGTCGCATGACTGATTTGCAGGAGAATCAATCTTTATCCCCTCATTTTTAGGAACATGTCATAAAACACTGAATCATCATATTTCTCTAATTTAAAAAAAATAGCATTCGGTATTTACAGGGTAACATCTGTGACATTCCAAAATCGCACTGTGTCACCGGGGGTCAAGTGGAATCACAAAACAAAACCAATTATTTCTAGACAAAATAATCATTATTTAACCATCTGAGGGGAAAGAGGTTTAAAGACATAAGAGCCGATGTAACTCAAAGCGTAAAACAGGATAACAGTAACATCATGATTATCTTGTGGGCTTTCACTAGCTCTTCATCAAAGAAAGGATTTAAATGTCTAAAAAAGAGAAGATATTTAAAAGTACCACTCTACTACATATTAAACATTAGAATCAAATCATAACAGCAGCCAGAATAGCTTTGGTGTTTTGTAGATCTATGATTATCTAACCTCCTTGCCATTTGGGAAGGGGTTAAATGACCTAGAATCTTAACTTCTGCTATGACCTTGAACCTATGACCTTGGAAGACTCATTTGATCTTCCTGAGTTCCAGTTTGCTCATCTACAAAATGATAATGCCACCATTTAAATCAGTGGAGGTACTTGAAAGCACTCTGTAAACTATGTGGTTGTCTAATGATAGACTATTATTACTATTATATGTGACTAACATGTATATTTTATTTGTAGGAGGCTCTACAGAGGGATAGGCTGGAGAGGCTGGCCAAGGTTAATCCTGCTTGTGGTAGAGCAAAATTGTGGCCTTGCTGTTGATGGACACAAAGAAAGATTTTCGAGCTTTCATAAATGTGTATTTACAGGGCTGTGTATTGGTAACAGAAAGCGATTTCTGATCAAAAGTTGCAAATGGCAGTCTTCATATTACAGCCGGTCTGTACAGTTTTTTGTTTGGCTCAAACATGATTTTTAAAAGTATGCTGATTTCCAACACCTAAAAATGAAAAATTTTAACATAAGATTCTGAGTTTCTGTGTGCTCTCTCTGAACATCAAATTACTGCAGAAACTCCCCGGGGATTCCTGTTAAGCAATCATCCTTGAAGCCGAGTTTCTGCTGTCTTCTTCCGATAGTGTCTTCCCTCTGCTGTTTGCTTCATCTCCCACATAGACTGCTTTACTCAAATGGTTGCTGGCAGTCTCTTTAGGAATCTCAGTTTGTGATATTTCTTAGATGATGGTGAAACACCAGGCTATCATTCTGTAAGTCTTTATGGCTCTTCTCACGTCCCTGTGGACAGCATACATGGTCATGCTTCACTGATCTGGGGTTTGAAGGAAGACTTGATTTGGTCAAAGGACTGCAGCAGATGTAACGTGAGCAGAAGTCTTCACCGCGCTTGGGCGTCTGGCCTGGCTCTGTGTTTGTTTTCCTGAGGAGTGGATGCCCAGGCAGTTGCTGCCCCTTTATCTTGAACCCTACAGTTAGACACATGGAATGCAACTGAGTCCTTCCTTCAAGACCTTAGCCTGAAGCCAACGTCAAGTGCCCAACCTGAAGCAGAGTTGCTCTGGCCAGTCTAAATTAAAAAAATAAAATAAATGCTTATTGCTAAGTCGCTGAGTTATAGGTTAGTTTGTTGGGCAGCATTATTATGCTGGTAGCTGACTGATACATTTGTGGGTAAGATAAACCTCCTTCAAATGCAAACTAAAACATATTTGGAGTATGTATGCTTGTGTATATGTACACACATCTGTGTCCACCTGGAAACTTTAATATTTTAAGGAATGTGAGCCAGTTATCAGTGATAAACAACATTTTTAATATATCACTAACATCCTCTCAGGAAGATAAACAAGCTTAAACATTTCCCAACTTTCCTTGTTTTTTACTCTTTCCCTCTTAAATATAAATTTAAGCTCTTTCAGAGGAAGTTAATATAGAGACTCAGTGTTACTTTTTGTAATGACTGCAATGTTATAACAGACATACCCATACACACCTTTTATTTCTTATTTATTGCTTCATTTTATTTTGTGACTGAATTTTAATACCCTAATTCTAAGTTAGGATATTGTTTTATAAATGATGTCTGTTCATAGATACATATTTTTTAAATGCTTCATGTTACCTATTTCAAAGGATGGAAAAACTTGGTTAACAGAAACAAACCATGAAGTTATTTGCACCTCCTTCTTATTCAACAATTGCACTGTGGTTTTATGTCAAGATCTCCAAAGTTGTTACAATGACATTTGCCAAAAATTAAGGATTGTAAAATCTCCTTGCAAGATTCTCAGTACAAATAAATGGTTTGAAAGAATGCTACACATACAGCATAAAAATCCCAATAATGAAGTATTTCTATATTAGAATAGAACATATCATGTTAAAATACACTGCTGACTTTTTCAAATGAGCTACAACATGCATCATTAAACTTGCAGAAAATACAGGCTCGCTAGACATGCTTAGTAGGCTGTAGTACATCCTGGGTTTCCAAAATAACCTAAACGCTTCCAGTTCCAGGAGACAACATCACAGCCTCCAGGAACATAGAGTGCCTTTGGTAATCAAAAGTCAAAAGAATCAGCAGAAATTTCCTGAGAGGAAGAAAAAAATGCATACACACACACACACACACACACACACACACACACACACATATACACATTAAGACAGAAAAAAAAAAATCTTTTAGAGATGAACTTCAGAAAAAAATGGAGTCCAGAGAGAAACAACTCTAGATGTATTTTAAAATTGTGAAATTGTTGGCTTGTAAACACAAATGTTAACAAACACAGTCTACAAGAATTAAGACTGGGGTGGCTTTGCCCTTAAGCAAATGAAAAAAGACAAGGTGGAAAGAAATGAGCAGCGAAAGATAATTTATGCAAGTTTGGGACTTCCTCACCCTTTGTTATAACAAGTCCTTCTTCATTTGAGAAAGGATGGGCTTGTCAGCATAAGTCACAAGCCAAAAAGTCACTTTTGTTAGAAGTATAAATAAATGTTCTTCCTTTTAGACATTTATCTATTATTTACTAAGAAATTGTCATAAAAATCTAAAATCACCAAGAATATTGTGTGAATAGCATCTCCTAGATTGGGCAGCGCACAGTCTGTACCATCTGAGGCAGTTCTCCGGAGTTGAATAAATTGTCACCAGCATCCTTACAATGTGGTATACCACAAGGCTTCTGCGATTCCTCCCAAAAGATGATCCATACATGCTTTGGCAAAAAGAATAACAGGATACCAAAAAAAAAAAAAAAATGTAATTACTCATTGTCTAGAGAAAGCACACATTTTGTGTTACTCTGTAACCATTATAATAGAAAAAAGAAGCCACCCGCTCATTTTTGATGTCTGCGGTAGATTTCCAAAAATGTATAAAAATTCTTCGCATTTCTTCCCAGGAAGAGGTGGGAGAGGTCCTTCTCTGAGTTTGGGTTTGGACACGTGATTTGCTTTGGCCAGTGGGACAGTAGCAAATGCAACATAATCAGAGACTTGAGAAGTGCTTGGGGCCTGGGGCTTGCCCTCTCTGTCCTGCAGACAAACCTGGGCCAACCAGCTGGAGAGGGAGGTAGTACATGAAAGAGACATGTGTTTTTTAAGTCATTGTATTATGCAAAAAGTAACCGTTACAGTGTCTCAAATAAGAAAAATGTTGCAATTGCCCATTATCCCATCAGTTATCTAAGTAATAGAAGATGGGACAAGTCATCTCTTGTCTTTGGGAATCTTTCTATGTCAAGTCCACAAAGTTCTTTGTTTGGGAAGACAGCTTTTTGGGGGTCATTCTTCTTCAGATTAGGGTGAATGGTGGTTTCAGATACTTGAATTTTTTTTAAGGAAAAGGAAACTTCTTAGCAAATAGCAAAAGAAACCAGCATAAATGCTTACCATTAACTTCAGTAGAACATATAGGTGATTTATAAAAGACTTTAGTTGATTTTTTAATATGTGAAAATTATCCCACTGTTTACTTTAAAATTGTGATATCGCTGGCTTGTAAACATGAATGTGAACAAACACAACCTATAAGAATTAAGACTGGGGTTGCTTTGCCCTTTAACAAATGAAAAAAGACAAGGTGGAAAGAAGTGAGCAGCTAAAGATAATCTATGCAAGTTTCATAATCAATTACTTGAGGACTAGAATAGAAAGGAATGTTTCCTAACCACTGAAAAGGAATATTAAGGTGGGTCACCAAAAGAAAAATGTCCTTCTCTCAGAAAAAGCCAATCTGATGCTATTCTAAAGAAAGACTGCTAAGACTTTACACAGCGGAAGGGAAACCATAAGAAGAAATGACACCGACAGGCAAGGCTTGTGATGCTTAGAGCTTTGGTTTTCAGAAAGAAATCTCCAGATCAGAAGTGTCATGATAAATTGCAAAAAGAGAGATTTTAGAAGGCTCCAGAGAGAACTGTGACATGCAGTTTGGGGATTTTTAGGCAGTAGAAAAATTAGAAGAATTCTCTGAACCTGTAAAATCAATGACAAGACTCACAGTAAAAAGCACGCTTCACTGGGGGTGGGGCCAACAATTAACAAATGAAACGCGCGCACGCGCGCGCACACACACACACACACACACACGCACACGAGTAGTCTTCAAGTAGAGGAAGAAGAGTTATATTCATTTTCTCCTTCCTCCCTCCTCCTTTATTGCCTGTCTCTTTCCCTGTCTTTCCCTTTCTCTGTATCTCTCTGAATTTTTTTTTACTGGTTCCATGAAAGGAAGTAAAAGACACAAGTATAGACATTTGTATTAAATTAGCTTCTCTTGAAAGTATAGAAGTACAAATATTTGTATTGCATAGACTGTCACTGCAATGTAAAAAAAATACTCTTTGAAGTCATGCCAAGGAGAAGATTGATCTACTGATCTGTCCACACACACGTGTATATATCTGCGACATGTCCCACTTGTCATATTTCTTTCTTGTTTCTGTAAACACGTTCACTTCATTTCATTTTTGGGTCTCACTAACTTTTGGTTTTCTAACAGAAGAAACACATAAATATATGGAAACAGCAGATGAAGAGGAGCTGAAGACAGACTGTATGGATTGAAAAATGAAAATTCTCCTCCTACTCTAATCATTTGCATGTGTCCTTCCAGCTTGTGTGTGCTATTTTCCAGGCATTTACAAACCTCTACCATGCACTCTGCTATAATAAGTGCTTCTGTAATGCAAATTAGAGCACAGTCACTGGTAAACAGGGAAGTCATCACTACAATGAGGAAGTCACACTGGTTCATATGTGAGCTATTTATAGGTAAGAGGAGCCAGAAAAATGGTAGCAGAATTATAAATTTGAGCAAAGAAGAGTGTCTAGAGCTCAGTGTTGGAATTGGCAACAGGAGTCTTCTATCCATATTTTAAAAATTGTTAAAAACTATCAAGTGCAGCCAAAATCACCTTCTCGCTGTCCATGGGGGCAGACTGCGCTACAGTGAAGGTAAAGAGTAAGGGCCTGCAGAGCGTGAAGGGCTGTGTTAGAGCAGTGAGGGCACGCTTCTGCGAGAAGTGGCATTTGCGAGAGTGAGCCAGAGAAGATGGGGCAGGGCAGTTTTCCAGGCTGAGGGAACAGCACTGGAAAGGCACTGGGTTCGGGAACAAACATGGGTGGTCAGGGAAGCGTGGGAGGGTTAGCAGGGATAGACTGAACAGGGCAGACAGCAGCAGGATAAAACAATGGAGAGAGGAGCAGGGACTAAGCCCTAAACACCTCTGTAGACTAAGAGGAAAAATTTAGATTTTATTCAGCAGGTGCTAGGAAACCACTACACGTTTCCAAGCAAGGAGTGAATATATCTGTTTGTGCTTAAAAAAAAAAAAATCACTCCAGGGGCTGTGTTAGAAGTACATACTGTGGGCAAAGAGTAAAATCAGGGAAATCCATGAGCAGCTTAAATAAAAGATGGTGATGCTTTGAACGATGGTGATACTAGAAGAGGATAGACTTTGAAGTCAGAGTTGGTAGGGCTCACACACAGATTATAGGAAACGTATGAGAGAAGGAGAGAAAGCAAGGAAGGTTCCTAGGCTTGGACCTGGGGAAACGGGTGAATGGTGAGACCATTCATGATGGTGCCAAAGACTGAGGCAAAACAATTTTGGTATAAGTAGTGAAGTCAAGAGCTTTCTTCAGTTAATTGTAAGATGCTCATGAGACATCCACGTAGAGAACTGCAGATTTCAAGGTGGTATAGGATGGATGAATACAGAATAAATATTCCTTGTAACAATCTGCTAAATCAGGACTAGTTAATGATTCCACATGTAAGTGATGCTCATCTAACCAGATCAATATCACAGAAAACAGTTTTAAAAAGAGAAGACACAGAAAGGTTACAAAATGGAACATAAATGCTAGGTTGTGTCTAATTGGTTTGCAAGTTCAAACAAGGTAAAAATGGTCTGTGAGACACAATACAGTCAGCTTTCCCTTAATCATAGGCTTCCCTTCTGTGGAATGGAGGGGCTTTGTTTCTGGCTGACCATTTCCGGTCAGCCACTGTTTACTGTCCCTACCCCCACAAACCACCAAAGCAGAGGACAGCATACCCTATTCCAAACCCTGGAATCTTTTGATTTTAAAAAGGAAACTCTTTAATATGTTATTAAAATTACACAAATCTTACTAAAATTCTAACCTGCATAAAATAAAACTCTCAATTTCCCACTTTGATATTAGAAAATCAGGGGATATTTCACAGATTTCCTACTATCATAATGTGTAAATTTCTACTCATGCATCAGAAAAGCAAACATTAAATGAATCAACTGACCATAAAACAGAATGGCCTTAGAATACTTCAGTTTGCCTTTGGGACAACTGACCCAAATCCACTTTTCTCAGTGAGATTAACGTGAACCAAGTTAAGTACAATGTTGAGATGAAAATTCACCTTTTTAAGGCAAGATTAATTGAATGTGATTTCTGTCAATATTAAGCCAGTTATCCACTTCATCTTATATGCTCGATCATAGTTTAAGAATATAACTATGACTGTATCACATAGTCATCTCAAGCACCAGATAGGTCAATACACCAAAAGTCAAAGTTACAAGACTCTTTGACTCAATCACAATCTGAGAACAGCTTCAAATGCTTTATGAAATGTGTGTGTATGTGTGTGTGTCAATGTGTGTATGTACACTGTTTTTTTCCTTCTGCATTTGGCCTTAGCCTAGTAATTTATAAGATTACATGATGCCACTTGATGGCAGCCTCTGATGTTGCAAAGTTTCTTCCCAATTCACAATGATTCATCACTGATGATCTTGTTCAAAGTCAAAACCACCTCAGGTAGCCCTACAGCTGAGAATCACCAGGATGGAATTTGGCAGAGGAGTGCTGGACAGTCTCTGCCCTGTGGGGGTCTAGATGCCTCTCAGCAGCACAAAGAGTGTCTCTTTAAGCATCAGTTATCAGGGAAATGCATCAAAAGCCAAAGCAAGAGCGAAGCAGCTAAGCTTTTAATGGGAAAATCAAGAAAGAAATGGAAGAGAATTTTCCAAAGGAAAACAATACTGAAACTCCCTCTCCTTTGATAATAGTATATTTATTTGCACCAAATATTTTTCTGGATGTAAAACTGATGCTTTTGAACTGTGGTGCTGGAGAAGACTCTTGAGAGTTCCTTGGACTGCAAGGAGATCCAACCAGTCCATCCTAAAGGAAATCAGTCCTGAATATTCATTGGAAGGACTGATGCTGAAGCTGAAACTCCAATACTTTGGCCACCTGATACAAAGAACTGACTCATTAGAAAAGACCCTGATGCTGGGAAAGATTGAGGGCAGGAGAAAGGGACGACAGAGGATGAGATGGTTGAATGGCATCACTGACTTGATGGATATGAGTCCGAGTAAGCTCTAGGAGTTGGTGATGGACAGGGATGCCTGGCGTGCTGCAGTCCATGAGGTCGCAGAGTCAGATACAACTAAACTGAACATAAGACAACAAACTTAAACTCAATTTGGTGTGTGTATGTGTGTGTATATGTGTGTGTGTGTGTGTGTGTGTGTGTGTGTGTGTGTGTGTGTGTGTAGATATGGCTTTCCCAATGGCTCATTGGTAAAAATACACCTGTAACACACGAGACACAGGAAATCCATGTTTTATCTCTGGGTTGGTAAGATCCCCTGGAGGAGATGGCACTCCAGTATTCTTGCCTGGAGAATCCCATGAGGAGCCTGGCAAGCTACAGTTCATAGTGTCACAAAGAGTCGGACACACAGTGTGAAGATGATATATATGTGTGTACGTGTACGTGTGTGTGTGTGTGTGTGCATGTGCATGCATACCCATTCATTTAGCATATATTCTGCAAAACAGACTTAGCAATTATGAAAACATCCAAAACTCAGATGACAATGATCATTTACTACTGCTTACTCATCTTTGGATCATCTGAGCTTTATTAGCAGGTGAACCTGGGCAGCACGGTCCCATGTGTCCCTTGTGTTCATTGGCCTGCAAGCTGAGCAGGATATGGTCTTCTCAGATCCATGACAGTGAGCGAGAAGACAGGCAGAGGCATTGCGGCCAATGAGAGCCTGGATTGAGAGCTGCCAGCAGGCTGCCACCTCTAGCCAAAGCAAGTCAAATGGCTAAAGCGAAGATCAAAGTATGTGGGATGGGGAAATAGACTCTGTTCCTTTAGTAGAAGCAGCTCCAGAGTCATAGGGCAAAGGGCATGGGCACAGGGAGGGTTAAGGATCATGGTCAACAACACCATCTACACCAGACCATCTATTCCTGTTTTAATCTGGAGAAATATTGGGTTGGTCAAAAAGTTTATTTTCCTTAACATCTTGTGGAAAAACATGACTGAACTTTTTGGCCAACCCAATAAAAGTAGCATGAGGTCATAAAGCATAGATTTGGGGGAGAGTTGAGTTCAAATCCTTACTAGCTCTGGCCCATGAACAATCAAAATAAAGTCCTTGTCCTTATTTCCCCTTTGAGTAAACTAGAAATAGTAATACTTGCCTTGCAGGATTCTGAGATTCTTTTTTTTGTTTGTTTGTTTGTTTGTTTTTGATTTTGAGATTCTTAAAAGGCATATTTATAAACAGTAGTTAGTCCATCTAAATCTTCCAAAAAGTAGTGACACTCATTGCTATTATTGCTATCATTATCAATATTCTCATTGTTATTACTCAGACATAGCCAAGGCTTTGATCCTACTGACACTGGCCTACTCAATTTATTCACCAAATTACGCTTCTAGATGTGAGTTGTGTACCTCTGACCACAAAAGGAAACCAAATAGAACAAAATGAAAAGCGTCCACTTTGTGTCCTGCATGCTTCCTGGCCCACACAGCTCTTGGAAGGAGAATCTCTGTGGATTAAAATGTCGTGTCTAAAGAGGGAATTTTAAGGAAAGCTTTGTGACAATAAACGCAGAGAAGTTCTGCCTTTATCAGAGATCTTCCTGCAGTCATTTCCCAGGTAAAATGAGTTGCTTTGCTTTCAGAGTCATTAATTTCTTTTGAAATCATTTGGAAAATAGGTTGCTTGGAGGGATCAGTGGTTGCATAGTTGGCTGGGGCTTCCTGGCTTTTCCTGGGTCATGTCTGCTTAGGAGACCTCACCCCACTGTGGCCCCAACTTGCCCTCATCTGCTTTGTTTCACATCCAGGGACATTCCTGAGGTTCTCCTGGTATTTTACCGCTAAGGTGTGCATATATATGTAGCATATATTCTTGAGTCAGTTGAAATAGACCCAAATCAACCTTTTTTTCCTCAACTGAGTGCATAACTGAAGCTATTTTTATTTTTTGCACAATTACAGTAATTGTCTTAATTTTCTACTAAGCTAAATCTGTTCCTTTTCCACTGAGGTGGTACTTGAATGATAACAATGTGACAAATTTTTTAAAAAGGACAATTTAGAGAAATTCAAAATTTTAATCTAAATGATTATCCAGAATAAATTCAATTAGTGTTATTGACTCAGCATTTGCAGAAACCGTTTTCCATTCCCTTCTAGGCTTCATTTAAACTCAGTTTTCTGAATCTAGCAAAATTAGGTTCTCTTCCATCACTGACTCAATGGACATGAGTTTGAGCAAACTCTGGGATATGGTGAAGGACAGGGAAGCCTGGCGTGCTGCAGTCCATGGGGTTGCAAAGATTCGGACACGACTGAACAGCTGAATAACAAAATAGTAATAATGCTGTTTGCTTTTTTTTTTTTCTTCATATTTTACCTTCCAAATCTTTAATTTCTGCCATTATTGAATTATAATTGCAAAAACGGTCCCTTCTAAGCCTTGGTGTCTGTGTCCATTCAGGAAATATTAGCTGAAGATCAGTGTGCAGAGTATTTTCGGCATTTTACTAGAGGTGTTGCTGAGGGAGTGCCTTATGTACAAACATATTTCTACCTTGAGATCTATTCTTCCCTCTCCTTAGGGGTTCTCTTGGCCACTCCCCCTCATGCTGCCCCAGAGATGGAGGACTCATCCACAGCGGGGTGAGGGCTCCCAGGGGTGAGGAGAGATGCAGGGAGTCTCTTTTCTAGGCCTGGCTCTCCAGTCCCAACGACCTAGATGAGAACCAGTGTTGCCTTCTGCCATCCCGGAAATGCTATCAGCAGAACCTGCTGGGCTGGAAAGAAGGCTGTTTCCAGAGCGGTGCTTTCCCCAGCTGTGCTCCACTTCTAAACATAGCAGACGCCCCTCCCTGCAATGCCAGCCCCAGCTGGAAAGCCCACCTGGCTCCCAGGAGGCATTCACTCTGAGCAAGCGGCTGTGAGCAGCTGAGATGCCCTCCAGGAGCCGGCAGCTGCCGCCACGGCTTTGATTCCTACAGCTTCAGTGAGCAGCTCTGGGTCATTTTCACGAAGCCCAGACACTCCTCAAGACGATTCAATCCAAAGGATCAGACGTGACCCCACGGTTCTGTTTTGATCCCAGGAGCATCTAACAAGCAGTACAGGGAGAAGCTCTGTGATCAGCTCAAAGGGTTGATCTTTGTGGAGCTCAGCTTGTGAATTTCTATCAGGGAGAACGGTTCTGTTGTCCGCTTGTACCATGAGCCCAATGTTGTTATTATTTGCTCTTTTCTAAGCTTTACAGGCAAAAATTCAGTCTGCCTCTTGGGGATGCTACTTTTCTTTAAGACAAGAGTTGTAGCATTTTCCTAGCATAAATGCACATACAGGTTTTGTAAAAAAAAAAAAAAGAAAAAGCTCCTGCAGGTATTCGCTGATGTTTCCCTTCTGGCCTAAGCTGCTGGGTGTGACTCGTTTAAAAGCTGTCAAAATGACATAAAACAGTTATTAAAACCACTAGCTGCCTCACTGCCAGAGGGCAATATTGTTCCATAAATTGTCTGCTTCACAACAGTGCCCAGAGCAAGGCTAAGCCATTGGACCTAAGGGCAGAAGGCATTTTAAACCCACAGTCAGGTGCAATCATAGAGTCCCACACAAAAGTACCTGAAAACAGTTTTTGCAGCGGTGATTTGGGCAATAGATACAAGTGAAACCTAGGTATTTTCAGTATCTATTTGAGCACCTAAGTGAACATGTAATTGCATGATGAGTTTTTCATGGCAACTCAATTAAACACATAAATTACTGTCAAACGTTCCCAGCGGCCACAGAACATACTCGGTGTCCAATGTCATTATCCTCTATCACGCGTTTGTGCATCAGAGTACACACTTCTGTAATTAAATAGCAATTATTTTTACTTCTAGTCCCATTAGTAATATTGAAAATCTGAACTCCTATATTGCCTTCCTTCATTTTTGGCTTGGATTCATTATATGTTTAATGAAAACACACTTTATGGCATCAGTGGGTTCCCACAGAGGTGTCTTTGGAAAGGTAGGGTGACTAGCAGTCCTCTTAAAACAGAATCACAAGAATGTGTTAATCTGCGATGTCTCTTTGAGAGTCTTAACCCATAGCCAACACTGAGAGATGAGCTACTAGTAGTTTACACAGAATATTATCAACCTTAAGAAATAATATCCAATAGGTATTGGGTTGGCCAAACATTTTGGCCAACCCAATATTTACCAATAATATTTTTTAAGCAATTGTCTATCCTGAAAAACCGGTGGTAACTGTTTCTTCTATTCAATTTATAGCATTCCTTGTAACAAGTGGGGCTTCCCTGGTAGCTCAGATGATAAGACTCTGCCTGCAATGCAGGAGAACTAAGTTTGATCCCTGGGTCAGGAGGAAGCCCTGGAGAAGGGATTGGCTACCCATTCCTGTATTCTTGCCTGGAGAATTCCATGGACAGAGGAGCCTGGCAGGCTACAGTCCATGGGGTTGCATAGAGTTGGACATGACTGAGCAACTAACACTTGAGAACCTCAACTGGTAAAAAGTGAATGGACAAACTAGAGGCATTATTTTGAGGACCTTTGTGTGTGTGTGTGGGTGGGGGGCACTGGCAAGGACAAGAAATAAGGTGTCAAAACCTCATGGAGACACTTCCTAAAGTGGATAGTCAGTTTTCAGTCCTTCCAAGGGAATTTAAGTAATGAAGTCTCATAAAACATTTGTGATAGGAAAAAGAATCTTCTCTGATAGAGGACAGTAGTATTAACAGCATCCTCTGGCTTCTAGACAGGAAGAGAAGTCCAACAGAACCCCCAAGAAACCTGGGGCTGCTGAATATTACTGATTTAGCCAGATGAGATGGAGCCAAAACAGTCCATTCAACTGGTCGACTTTGATCTCTCCTTCTACTGATAAATAACTACTCCTGTTTTACAACTCATTTCAATCACTTAGTAGCAGCACTACACAAGTTTTGAAGATGTGAAGTCTACAGATTTCCACAGGGTATTCCTTTCATTGTTTTGTTTTGGTTTTGGTTTCAAAAAATTATGCAAAGAGAATGTGTTCTGAAGTTCCAAATGATTTCAAATATCAAATCAATCCAATCAATTTCTCCATAATTGGCTTTGAAGAAATTGAGACAAGAGCAATGCAAACAAAGTGCTTTTAAATAAACCATAATTGCCCATGCAAATGTCGCCAATAATTCGAAGGTTTAATCAGATGACTAACAATTTGGAAGCCCTCTTGCATTTGCTAATGTGACAGGTAACAATGATGCAGAGTAAGCAGCCCTTGTAGGGACAATTCAAGTGTCAGAGGGAGAGGCTGGGATAACCTCTAAAATGATCCAGACTCAGAAAAGTCTCATACCAGGAAGCTGTTTATGCATTTACCTTATTATTTAAAGACCGACATATCCATGTACCATTTCCAACTGGTTTTTAAGCCTTTACATTGATCTGGAGTGGCTGCAGACTTTTCTTTTTCCCTCCAGGTGATAAAAAACATTTTTGTGCACAACAAGGAGCAGGTGTTGGTTTTGCAAATTCAGAGCCTGTTACCAGTTTCACCCCACGACCCCTTTCCCTATCCCTAATTTGAGCCCATATCCTAACGTCTTCTCATGCCACCCAACCTTCTATTTTCCAATTAAAGAAAACCTTTTAAAGAGTTGCGCTTCTGGAGTCCTAGATGATGCAACCTTTAACAATGTTATTTTACTCCTTCTTGGTGGGGGGGATTAAAAATCAATACTGTATGTGACTTCCTTCTGATATATATATATATATATTTTTTTTTTTTTTTTTTCTGGAACCAAGAAGCAAAGTACTCCACTTAGTGCAGTTTTAATTAAACTGAATACATTATAAAACACTCTCCTAATTTGCTTTGCCTAGAAAATGTTTTTTAAAGTGTTACAAATCAATCAACTAATTGAGCTATGTAGTAGGAAATGCAGATGGCATCTCGTTCCTCTCTTTTCGCTCTGCCAACCAAGTGCCTCTTCAGAGATTGGGTTTGCATTGGGGCTGGCAATTTACATCCCATGGTGGCAGCTGGGGTTGTGGCTTTAGCCAGTTCCAACAGTGAACAAGGGACAACACAGAGTGCACCGACCGAGGGCAGAGATGGCACGGAGATCTCAGCAAGGCAACGGAGTTGGCACAGACAAGGCCCCAGCTACTGTCTGTTCTCCACTGGATCAAGAAGAGGGAGTGTTACCTGTCTGTACACAGAGTGGTTCAACAGAGAGTAAAGTCCTATTTGCTTGGGGATTTATTCTTTTCCCCACAATTTTAATGCTGGGAAATGTTAGGGTTATGCTCCTGCTGTGTGCTTTCAGTCAAATTTCATAAATAATAGTTCAGTATGAGACACTGCACTGATGGTGGCATGACCTGCCAGCTGACAGACAAGATGAGATCTTTGCTTTTGAAGGACTTTCACTGGACAAATATTTACTGAGCAAGATACAGCCTGTGGGTATGGGGCTTCCCCAATGACTCAGAGGTAAAGAATCTGCCTGCAATGCAGGAGACGTGGGTTCAATCCCTGAGTGAGGAAGATCCCCTGGAGGAGGAAATGGCAACCCACTCCAGTATTCCTGCCTGGAAAATCCCATGAACAGAGGAGCCTAGTGGGCTATAGTCCATGGGGTCTCAGAGTCAGACAAAACTAAACGTATACACGTGCATACATAATAGATGGATCCTGAAGCACAACTTTGGGTGCCTACTACAGAACACAAAAATAAATGGTCTCTGCCCTCAAGGATCTTCCAGTTTAGAAGGAAACAGATAAGCCAACAGCCATTGTACAATATTGTTTTATATTATTCATGAAAGTACATAAGAGACAAACAGGAACATAACTAACTTTGCCTGGGAGAGTTTTGAATCCTTTAGAGAGGAATTAGAAGGTAGAGCACATTCTGGTGTGAAGGCTTATGGGCTTTGGGTGATGGAGAAAGTTTAGCATCAGCTCAAATGAAAAACCTTATTTTGGTAGTTATCAAACAAGTGTCTCTCTAGAGTTTACATTCTGACTGTTCTCCTCAAACCTGGAATACAATGTATCTTTTCTTTCACATCTGAGGTTGCTGTTCCAGTTTAAAGCATTGCTTTGTATTATACACTTAGGACTCTCATTATGTCAACCCATGTCCGAAATGCACCATGGGAAATTAGGATGCCTCAGCAGCTCAGTAGCCATTTTGCTCACACGCTTTAGAAATACTGACAAGATTTCATCAGTACCTAGCTATTTTCCAAGGGACGCTTTATTTAAGCACTTAAGATGTCCCAAACTCTGAGGCTCAAGGGTGAGCCTATATAAGTAAAAGACAGAAAAATAAAAAAGTAAAACGGGGAGGAATAACCTAGGTAATTTCTAATGCTCTTACTTAGCCAGTTGACACATACTGTTTTTATATTTTAAATGGACTTTCCATTTGTGTTTTCCCTTGTGGTTTAGCTGGTAAAGAATCCACCTGCAATGCGGGAGACCTGGGTTTGACCCCTGGGCTGGGAAGATGCCCTGGAGAAGGGAAAGGCTACTCACTCCAGTATTCTGGCCTGGAGAATTCCATGGACTGTATAGTCCATGGGGTCGCAAAGAGTCTGACACGACTGAGTGACTTTCACTTTCACTTTCCATTTGTGGAGAAGACAATTCAAATATTGAATATCCTAAAAGATAAAAGATATTTAATGTAAACATATCAGGAAGGCTAAGATGCTGCCTTGAGCCACTTGAGTCACGTTGGATAAGCTTTTGCCTCTGTAGTCTAGACCAGTGGTTTCCCAAGTGTGGTCCCCAACCAGCAGTGTCAGGATTCCCTGCTAATTTGTCAGGTAACAAATTCCTGGACCCCATCTCTGTCCTCCTGAGTCAGAAACTCTGGAGGGGAGCCCAGCACTCTTGCCTGAAGAAACTCTCCAGGCGATTCCAATGTAAGCTAACTTTGAAAACCATTTTTTTACTTTACAATTACACAATGCCCAATTCATTACCTGTCTGCTGTGTTCTATTTAGACAATGCTAATAAAAAGATGAGGCATATTATACTGAAACTAGGCTAAGTTATTTATTTATGTAATGCTAATAAAACAATTTTTTCTGATTTTTTTTCTTCTGAAGGGACCATGATTCTTGGCTGTGTAAAAGAAAACCAAAAGCTAAAAAGAAAGAAAAAAAAAAACCTACCTTTACTTGAGTCATGTAGAAAAAGCAACTTAACTGATTATTTCACTTTCCAATAAGTAATATTTTTCGTTTAAATATTTATCACACTACTGTTCTCCTGAAACCATCACAACATCGTTGATCGGCTATACTCCAATACAAAATGTTTTTGGAGTTAGGCAAATAATAAGAATAAAATTTAAAAATTGTTTATTGAAAATTATGCCTATAGTACTAAGAGAGGTATTCTATATACCACTGTGACACATACCAATCCCTCTATGAGTTAAGTAACTATTATATGTCATTTGTTACATCTCCTCACTTCTCACATAGTTTGGTCTGCTTGATCCATCACATTTTGGGAGATAATGAAATATGCCAAGATGACTGTGGATTTGTCATCTTTCCCCTATAACTCTGTCAATATTCACTTTATAAATTTAAAATTCAAGCTGTTAGGTACAGGTTGGCTTTTGCTTATCTTATCTCATAATCTTTGTAACCTGTTGTTACTGTGCTTTAGGATCCAAGCATGCTCAATGGCTTTTTTTTTTCACAAAACATACTGTTTCCCACGAGTAAAGAATACAGATACATCCTCTATATACACACTCCCTTTTCCACTCAAACCCAGGGTCATTCTCTCCATAGCTCAATCTTACTCCCATAGCTCAACCTCCCACATTTATGTTTGGTTCAACACACTGAAAGTGTACATACAGTATGCAACTGCAATCAAATAGGAACAAAATTTCTATAAAGCTCAAACAGCCCTTTGATGAGATATTGTGCAAGAAAGGCAATTCCTAAGGTCTAGAGAAAAAATATGCAAGAAAACCAAGGAAAATGGAATACCCCATGACAGAGGGTGAATTATAAATCTTAAAGCAGGAAATTACATTTGTATCTGTTTCTGAGCAGAAACAAAGGCTGTTCATTCAAGAGGCAACCATGCAAAGAAATATTGCGCTCTGTATCAGTGAAAAAATCATCTACCTGCAAAGTCATACTCTTTGACAGAGAAGTTGATAAGACTGGTCAGGATCTGTAACTGGACTGCCTACATCAGAATAAAAATCCATATGTTTCTATGCTTTGTGGTGTGTGTTGTGTTGAGTTTGTGTGTGGTTGATGTGATTCTTCATCTGTTGATGCCACAAGAGAAATCATATTTAAGGAAAACATATTTGCCTTGATAGGAGCCGGGATGTTTGTCTTACGCCAATTGATCACGGGGCCAATAAGACCTAACTTTTCTTTCCACCATCTCCAAAAAAAAAAAATCTAAAAATTATTGAAACAGTCACAATTAGGTAAATGATTATTTCTACCATAATAGATGGTCCCTAGATTAACAGTAATAAAATATCCATAATACAAGCTGGTTGGAATTCCTTCTTCACAAGGCAGTCTTGTATAGAAGAAAGTACTTAATAATTGAAATGAGATACACCCAAACTTTGCATAAGGAGGAACCAACCTTGACTTCCCAAAGCTTTAGTATCTAGCCAACACTTGCTTAGGAAGCAGTGCAGACAGCTAGGCATCCTTAGAGCCCCGAGAAGGAAGGTCAGCCACTTTGGACATCAATAAGATAAGAACTGTGTTGAAAATGAGATGTTTTGCAAAGATATCTGCAGCTAAAATGTGTTAACACAAGTATTAAACATTGCTATTTATATCTATTGGTTATTTGTCATCAACTAGATCACAATGCCTGAACTAAACAATTACATCCCAAGTTAAAGATGATGTCCTGAGCTCCAGGACCCTGGGAGCTCAAGGGATCTTGATGTGATTTCCGTTTCTCTACTGTGGGGTAGAAAGGAACAGATACGGAGGCCGTGTGCATTGGCACACTGCGCCGTTTCCACAGCACATCTGATGCTCCGAGTTTGGAAAACCGTTCTCATGTATACAAATAACAAACACAATTTGCCACCTTGGTAAGATGTGCAATGTGCTGCAACTCCCCCAGTTGTAAAATATCCCCCCTTACTCATCCATAGATCTTCAGGATATATGGAGAAAATTTCTAGAGCAAGACATAAGATGCTTCCACAGTGTATTTTGTTCCTTATGTAGAGCCTCCCAAGTTATAGCTTTCTGTCGCATCTTAGAAATTTATGCTTGAGGAATATAATGACTTCCCAAATGGCTAATTCCTAGGGACAACTTGAGGACACTATGAGAAGAAGATAAAAATGGAAGCATCTTTTGCTTTTGTCCTCAAGAAAACACAGTTTTAATTTAACCAATTTCTCATAACTGTGAAAACAGTAAATATGCTACCCTTCAATGAACAAAGGATTTATAGCTCTGAAGAGTTCAGTGCTATTGTATTTAGCTACCAAGTATCATTTTCCTGTATCTTTCAAATAGGAATATTAATATATCATATAGCATGACATGATAATAAAAATTGTACACTTACTGCGGGAAAACACTAGTACCTTAATCATGTTATTATTTGAATTTAATTAAAAAAAGCTCTAGAAGTAATCATCCCTCATTTTGTAGGGAGAACACTTTAAATCTGTGTCAGAAGTAACAGCTGATCTTGTTCACTCTTCAGACCAAACTTTGGACTTCAGAGAAAGTTTATATTCTCAATAAAGAAAAGAATGAGCCAAATTCAGAATAAACGTTTTTCAGAAATGCAGAAGTTGAGAACTGAACAGGGTTTCTAAAGATGGCAGATATCAATAATAAGCCAATGTCATAAAAATTTCTAACTCCTTGATTGCTATAACAATTCATTTATTTCCTTAAATCAATTAATACTCATTAAGCACCTATTTTGTGACAGGAATTGTCCTAAACTTTAGGGATTGCAATTGTAATCTATCTGAGGTAACATAGAAAATAATCAATGAAACAAAAAATGAAACAATATAATTTCAAATTGTGACAAACAGTATGAAGAAAATTAAAAAGGCTATTGTAACAGTGAGTTATTGAGTGAGAATCCTGACACATGATCATTCAATATTGTTTCACGGTCTTTCATGAAAAAGCAACTGTTGTCTTGATGAACTAAATAAAAAGAAAACAAAATTAATAAACACCTACTCTGTGATAGCCAATGCAGAGATTATAAAAACAATTTAAGATTCACCACTGCCCTCAAGGAAGCAAGATATGAAAACAGATCAGTTATTAATTCAAAAGGTAATCAACAGTTCAAGTCAGGAGTATGTATAGATGCCACAAAGACAAAATTAATAGTAACAGTTATCACTTATGTTCTAAATACTGTAAGTAATACTGAGTGAAATAAAAGACTCAAAATACGTATTGTATTAGTGTGTTGCAGGATGGTTAACACTTAGTTTTACCTTTTTTTTGTTGTTGTTGAAAATATGCAACTTAAAATTATGTAAAATTCAAAAAGAGGCAAACTAAAAGAAGGGGTACCTCAAATGGACAGAACAGATGGGTGCTTGGACGTTGGCAATGTTCTGGCTCTTCTCCATGGGGATTAATACACAGAAGTCCATTTTAGAGCTACTTGTTATGTGAGATTATGCTCATTTCTCTCTGTAAGTAATATTTCATGATTGAAAGAACTAAAAATATAGAAAGAACAAGAAAATGAGAGACAGAAGTGTAAGGAAGGAGGGAGAGAAGAGATAAAGGATTACACAGTGTAACTTCAAAGATGGAAGCAATAAAAATTATCATGCTAAAAGGGAGAACTTTATTGAGAAGGGTTTTCAGTTGGACCCTGAAGTGTGAGTTAGATCTGCTTCAACAGAAGTGCACGTCGGGGCATTCCAAGCAAAAGGAAGAACGTGCACAGATGCCTGGAGGTAAGAAAGCTCAAGGATGTCCAGTGATGAGAAATTAAATTAGTCAATGTGAATAAAGCATGGTAGTGGGCAACCCTTCAGGAGGCTACTGAACTCTGCTCCTCCCAAGGATGCAGTGAATGAACAGCTTCACATACAGAACAAGTCCCCCTAAAAGAAATTCAGAGACTCGTACACATCAGGAAAATGAGAAATGTCTCACATCAAAGTGGGTAGAAAAGGCTGAGAGCCACTCTTATAATAAACTCCACATCTAAAACAGTGCCATACAGTTAGGAGGGAACCCCCAACTCTCAGCTTCTCCTTGAGGAGGAAAGAGTTTGGACCACACATCTAATATGCCTTGTTTTAAGGCTCCCGGATAAAGCATGGGTTCCCCTTAAACATCTAGCTTTGAAAACCAGCAAGGTTTGCATCCATGAGACCCACTAGATTACAGCAAACAATGAAGCAGGTTTTAAAAGACAGGAGGTTCACCTCCTGTGAACCCAGGGCTCAACACAGAGGAAAGAGGCAAACATTGCCCATCTCTCAGTCCTTTGGAGTGTGTTTTCACAGATTGGAAGCTGCTGCCTGAGGGTCAGACTTGTAATTTAACACCTATTTAGAGGCAGAGAGCAATCCTCCCTGGACATCAGGGAAGCCACCAGACACCTCCCCCACCTCCTCACTCCTGTCTGCCTCAAATTGCCAGTACCTCCCCAGAAGGAGTTTGTGTACATCTAGGCTCCATCTTTTGCAACTGTCACCCAAGGGACAAGTTCCCAGAATGCTTGACTCTGTTATCCCAATGGACCTTTCATTCCTGCATCCCACAGCACTGTAGCAAACAAAAAGCAGCTCTTAAGCAGCTATCCCCCCAGGGCTCAGCACAGACAGAGCAGGCAAAAACACCCAGCTCCCAGTCTTCCCCTAAAATAGGTCTATTTGCATACTTCAAAAGCTGCTGCCTGGTGGCCAGGCTTCTAATGAGCACTTATCTGGGCTTTCCTGGCGGCTCAACCCTCTCTACCAACCAGGGAAGCCTCTGAATACCTCCCCCGACAATCTCTCTCTAGCCTGCTCTAAGTTGCCAGCATCTCCCTGGGAGTTTATATACACATTTAGTGACCCAGATTTGGGGACTGATGTCTGGGGGAATGAACCCTTGGGTCACAAGTTTCTGATAGCCAGAGGACTGTAGAAACCCAATAAGTTGTTCTTTTTTTTTTTAAACAGACTCAGACGTACCCCTACCCCACAGCTATATACCTAGAAGTAGCACAGAGGAAGAAGGCAAAAATTCTCAAGATCCAATTACTCTTGAAAAAGATCTAACTACATACTTTCCCAGATGCTGTCTGAGGGTCCCGTTTCCAACCAGCCTGCATCGAGGTACTGAAAGTGATCATCCACTTTGGGACATTGTTAGGTATTGGCATACCATCAACTACTGGGGAGTCACTAAGGACGAAATGTGATGATTTGAGCTATCACAAAGGTCTAAAAGGCAACCAGAAGAACAGGCTGATTGATAAACTTCATCTCCAACACAAGACACTGTATCAAGACTGGGAGAGGTGGCTGCTTTCTCTAACGCACAGAAACCAACATACAGAAGAATATGCTTAAAACAAAAGCAAACCAAAAAACCCTAAAACTCCAAAAACAGATTTTAATGAAACGGAGCTAAATGATTTATCTGAGAGTTCAAAATATTGGTCACAAAGACACAGGGAACAGAAGAACAATCCACGAATAAGGTGAGAACGAGATAGTACAAAGAGAAGTGAGAGAACTGAAGAATATAGTTTAACTGAAAAACTCAATAGAAGGGTTCAGCAGGGGACAAGAGCCAGTGGAGGAAAGAATCAGTCAGCGAATTTAATGAGAGCACATTGGAATTCATCTAATCAGAGAAGCAATAAGAAAAAAGAATGAAGAAGAGTGAAGATACCTGAAGGGACTAATGAGAAACCGTCAAGAGGACTAGTAAATATTTATAGGGGTTCCAAAAGGAAAAGACAGAGAGAAAAAAGGACAGAAAGCTTATGCAAAGTAATAATGGCTAAAAACTTCAGAAACAGATATTCAGATCCAGGAAGCCTGGGGATCCAGGAAGCCTGGGGAATCACAAAACAGAAAGAACCCAAAGAAACTCATGCTGAGACACAATAATACTGGATTGTTGAATGATAATAACTAGGAAGGAGTCTTAAAAGCAACAAGAGAAAAACAACTTGCTATGTACAAGAGAATCCCATAAAACTATTGGAAGATTTTTTCAGCCAGAATTTGGAAGCCAGAGGAAGTTGTATAATATCTTCGAAGTATAGACATACTTTGGAGATACTGCAAGTCTGATTTCAGAACATCAGAATAAAGCATGTATCATAATAAAGTAAGTCACATGAAATTTTTGGTTTCCTAGTGCATATAAAAGTTATGTTTATGCAATGCTATAGTCTATTAAGTGTGTAATAGCATTATATATGACAAAATTATCTATACCTTAAAATATACTATTTCTAAAATATTCTAACCATTCTCTGAGCCTTCACTGAGTCATGGTAGTAATATCAAAGATCACTAATCACAGATCACCATGACAAATACGGTAGTAATTTTTAAAAAGTCTGAAATATTGCTAGAATTATCAAAGAGTGACAGAGAGAAAAGAAGTGAGATAATGTTGTTGGAAAAAATGGTTTGATAGACTTGCTCCCTGCAGGGTTACCACGAACCTTCAATTTGTAAAACAAAACAAAACAAAAACACAATATCTGTGAAATACAGTCAAGTGGAGAGTGCACATGCACACACATACACACACAAAGTACGCTGTTCTGAAAGAAAAGAAAACAGGTGCCAACTAAGAATACTCTACCTGGAAAAGTTGTCCTTTAGGCTGAAGAAGAGATCATTTGAAAGCCCATTACCACTAACCTGGCTTCATGAGAAGTTTAAAAGACTGGCCTTGTAAGAAATTTAAAAGAATTTCAATGTAAAATCAAAGGATGCTAATTAGCAACAAAAAAAATCCATATTAATGTATGAAAATAACTAGAATATATAAATATATAAATTCAGAACACTAGAATGCTGTGATAGTAGTGGGTAAATAAGTTTGTAGGAAAGGTAAAAGTCAGAAGTATTAAAAATAACTATAATCCCATGACAAGTGAGATAGATTCCAAGGATGTATTAAGTATTGTTCAACATTCACAAATTAATCAATATAGTATACATTAACAAAATGAAGGATAAAAATCATATGATCATCTCAATAGATACAGAAAAACATTTGGCAATATCCAATATACTTTCATGATAAAAACTCTTAACAAACTGGATATAGAGGAAACATCTCAACATAATAAAGGTCGTATATGACAAGTCCACAGCTAACATCATACTCAGTGGTGACAAGGTTTCCTTCTAATATTAGGATTGAGGCAAGGAATGCCAGAATTCAGTTTTCCCATTTAACATAGCTTGCTTAGTCACTCAGTCATGTCCAACTCTTTGTGAACTTGTGGACTGTAGTCTGGTAGACTCCTCTGTCCATGAATTTCCAGGCCAGAATACTGGAATAGGTTGACATTTCCTCCCCCAGGGATTTTCCTGACTGAGGGATTGAACCTGCATCTCCTGCATTGGCAGGTAGCTTCTTTACCACTGATCCACCTTGGAAGCCCCATTCAATGTTTCAGTGTAGTACTGGAAGATTTATCCAGAGTAATTAGATAAGAAAAAGAAATATAAGGTATTCAAATCAGAAAGCAAGAATCGAAACTGTCACTCTTTGAAGAATACATAAATGAAAAATCTTGAAGACTTTATCAAAATTTTTTTTACCGCTAATCAAAAATTTAGTAACATTTCAGGATACAAAGCAAGTATGAAAAATCTGTTGTGTTTTTGATTAAAAGCAATATATCAGAAACAAACACTAAGAAAGCAATTCTTGTTCCAATAACCTCAAAAAGATAAATTAAAAAATGAATTTAACTAAGGAAATGAAGGATCTATTCACTGAGAACTTTAAGACATGGATGACAAAAATGAGAAAGATACAAATAAATATTCTGTGTTGATGGGATGGATTTATTAATATTGCTAAAAATCCATACTACTCAAAGAAATCTACACATTTAATGCAACTCCTATTAAAATTCCAAAAGTACTTTTCAGAGAAATATAAAAAAACTCCTAAAATTTGTATGGTGACACAAAAGCTGTTAAATAGCCAAAGAAAGAAGAAGAAAGCTAGAGGCATCATACTTCCTGATTTCAAACTACATCACAAAGCTACAGTAATCAAAACAATATGGTACTGGCCTAAAAACAGACACAAAAGATGTAATGGAATGAAGATGCAGAAAAAAAATGCATATGTATATATATGACAAAGGAGAGAAAAATATACAATGGGGAAAGGCTAGTCTATTCAGTAAATGGTGTTGGAAAAACTGGATATTTATATGTCAAAGAATGAAGCTGAACCCCAATTTACACCATATATAAAAATAACTCAAAATAGATTAAAGAATTAAATGTAAACTTGAAGCCATAAAACTCGTAGAAAAAAAAAAAATAGGTGGTAAGCTCCTTGATCAAAAGGAGCTAAGATCAAAAGCTCTATCTTGGCAATGCCTTTTTTTTTTAAATTTTGACACCAAGGGAAAAGTTGACAAAAGCAAAATTAAACAAATGGGACTATATTAAACTAAAAAGCATCTGCAAAGCAAAGGAAATCAACAAAATTAAAAGCACCCTATTCCACAGGACAAAGGGAGAAGCAGCTTGGAAAACAGTACGGAGGTTATTAAAAAAATTAAACAGAATGATTGCATGATCCAGCAATCCTACTTCTGGGTACATACTAAAAGGAAATGAAAACATAACTCAAAGAAATATCTGCACTCCCATGTTTACTGAGGCATTATACATAATAGCCAAGTTATGGCTATAACGCAAGTATCCCTTAATGGAAGAATGGATAAAGATGCATTATATAATACAATAGAATATTATTCCACCATGAGAAAGAAAGAAACCGCACCATTTGTGACCACATGAATGAAACTTAAGGGCATTACATGAAGTAAAATGTCAGGCAAATACTGTGTGATATCACTTATATGTGGAATCTGAAACAGTTGAACTTGTAGAAACAGAATAGAGATGGTGGTTACTAGGCAGTAGAAGGTACAGAAAATGGGTAATGGTGTTCAAAGAATACAGATTTCCAGTTATAAGATGAGTATGTTCTGTAACTTAATATATAGAATAGGGATAATATTTAAGAATATTGTATTATATACTCAGAAATTGCTAAAAGGGCAGACAGTAAATGCTTTCATCACCAAAAAGAAATGGTAATTACGTGATGTGGGCTTCCCTCTGATATGGTGGAGGTGTTAGTTAACACTACGGTGGTAATCATTTTATAGCATAGAAGTGTAACAAATCAACAGGCTCTACACTTCAAAATCACACAGTGTTAAATGTCAACTATATCCCAATGATGCTGGAGAAAATGTTTTCAATAAAATAAAAAGAAATCTCATAATGGAGAAGGATGTGAGAGAATAGGGGAAAGTAGATTAGGATGAAATTAGGTGGGACCTTAAAAGTCAAAATGAATAATTGAGGTCCTGACGACCGAGCATAGATGTGGGGGATGATTTTGCGTCTCAGTAATCTCTCTTCTGATGCTTCATTAAAATAGATTTAATCTCCATGCTTATTTGGATCACATTTTGAAAATGTTTAATCTCTTTTTCCAATTTTAACTTCTTCTGATTAATTCATAGTCCAATGGCAAACCAAGAAGAGCATTTGAGATCAGTGAATAATTGAGGTCACATGTGCACAGCTGAGATCAGCTGGGACCCTTGTAGGGTCTCTGGTCTGCTGAAATGCTCATATGTGGGGAAGAGGGTGTTCTGGCTAAGCACAGAGGGCCTGGTTTCTCAGCAGGTACAATATTTCAACAACTTTGCAAAGGGTCTGTCTTGGCTCATCAATAAAGTTGTTGCTGTTGGTGGGGTAGTTTAAATATGAAATTCTGAAGGTAACAGTCTTATTGGGAAATTTATTTGGGGGGAAAAAGAGCGAAAATATCAAACAAATATAATTTGAGGTGGCAAAGCACTTAATAAATGCACAAGAGCGACGGACGGGGATACCTGCAAATTCCTCTATCACCCAGCTGCATACCCTAGGGAGCCGGCCTTCTTGTAAACCAGAAACAGCTCCCACTTCTGCCAACTGTAGCTATGTTTGCATTGGAGTGAACAGGATGATTAAGATCCTGTTTTATTTACCTCTTGGCTTTGAAAAGATGGATCTAAAATTAATGCCTAAACAGGAGCTGAAAGAAATTAAGATTGAAGAGTTGTTTTAGTTAAGATCAAAAGGTAGGCAGGTGTCAAAGCCCACCTTCAGTAAATCGGTTTTTAATTTTCAAGAATTCTTTATTCTTTCTTTTCTGTTTCCTTTAGCAACAAAGTTTAGTAAAAATAGAAGAAACAGCCAAACACATCTGGGATGGTGAGTTTCTTCTTACACTGATTCCCCACATTATGGGCTGTTCCATGTCTAGTCTAAATTACTATCTATCTGTGAAAAATGAAATGGAAACTGAAGTGGGGCTCACTCAGATAATTTAAGTCAAAAATAAGTTCTCCAGAAACATCCAGATTGAGGCAAACATGTTTTCTATGGTTCATATCATCCTGATAATTGCCTTAATTCTCCATTTCATTTTGCTTCCGTAGACAGCTTAATGGCAGTTAAGATTTTGGGGATCTTGCAGCATAAGAATAAATACTCAATTAAGGGTTTTTCACATGAGTCAGAGACAGAAAATCACTGTAGCTGGAAGGGATGCATTCTCTCCACTCCCAACCATTTGCCAGCCTGTAAATTTTCAGACATCATTTGAAACACAGAGGATACTTATACTGCTAACCTGAAGAGTATAAATCAGTAATTCATGAAGAAAATTTATTTCTTATCAAAAGAATCAAAGTCAAGTTGCCATCTGTAGTCTTGGTCCCAGATCACTATCACCAGAATCATTGCAAAGTGCAGAAGTAAATTACTACTTGTCAGGTAATGTAGGAGGTATGGAAGTTCAAGGCAAAATCAATCAATCAATTCATTAACTCATTCATTCATTCAACAAGTATTTATGGAGACAGATGGGCCAGGTGCTAGTCGAGGAACATAGGGTATACAGGTGAACAAAAAGGCAAAGACTCCTGACTTCATGGAGTTTAAGACTGTATTGTGGGGGTGGAAGGCCAACTCAACAACAGACATGATAAAGAGGTAACTTACTATTATGCTTCAGGGTGAGAGTGCTAATGGTTGGTGTAGCATGGAACAGGCTAAGGGAATGAGGGAATTATCCGAGCGGCGTGTTGCTTTCTTAGGTATGGCCCCCGGGGAAGGCTGCAAAATGTGACGTGTGAACAAAGATTTGAAGGAGGTGAGAAGGTTACCCACGTGGATACACAGAACAGAGGTTTCATGCTGTGAAGACACCCAGAACCAGGACTCCAAAGCAGGGATGTGTCTAATACATGTGAGGAACAGCAAGGAGGCCGGAATTTGAGGCAGAATGCCGACAGGAGGCAGCAGGATTTCAGGTCTGAGAGTCATGCAGGCCATTGTCCATAGTCGGCACAGATGTGGTTCTTCTGGGTGAGGTGGGGGCCACTGAGGAGCCCTGAGCAGAAGCGTGGCGTGATCACTTGATGGAAGGAGGCCGGGGAAAGAGCTGGTCAAGGTGAGAAACAATGGTAGCACAGGACAGTCTGGCTGCAGGGAGGGGCACGGTGTGAGCAATTAGAAATGGATGGCAAAGGGTGAGTCAATAGGATTTCCTGTTTGACCGATGGCTCAATGTGAGAGTCAGAAACGACTCCTGCAAACCCACTCCTGGGCATGTATCTGGAGAAAACTAACTCGAAATGGTATACACATCTCAGTGTTCACAGCAGCGCTATTGACAACAGCCAAGACATGGAATCGACCTAAATGCCCATTGACAGACGAATGGATAATAAATACGAATGGATAATAAATAATAATAATGAATATTACTCGGCCATAAAAATGAAATAATGCCATTTGCAGCACCATGGATGGACCTAGAAATTATTATACCAAGTGAAGTAAGCCAGACAGAGAAAGACAAATACCACATGATACTACTTATATGTGGAATCTAAAAAAGAAAAGATACAAATGAACTTATTTCCAAAGTAGGGACTCACAGACACAGAAAACAAACTTATGGATACCAAAGGGGAAAGGTGGAGTGGAGGAGGGATAAATTGTGAGGCTGGGACTAACACATTACTTGGTATAAAACAGATAACCAACAAGGACCTACTATCTAGTAGAAGGAACTATACTGAACATTATGTAATAACCCGTAATATAAATATATAAACACACATATACACACTGAATTACTATACTGTATATCTGAAACTTACATGATATTGTAGATCAACTATTAGATGTTAGTAGATATTAGTGTTAGTCACTCAGTCGTGTCTGAGTCTTTACGACCTCATGTACTGTAATCAGTCAAGCTCCTCTGTCTGTGGAATTCTCCAGGCAAGAATACTGAAGTGGGTTGTCATTTCCTTATCCAGGGGGTCTTCCTGACTCAGGGATCGAACCCAGGTCTGAGTTGTCTGAGCTACCAGGGGAATAAACTACACTTCAATAAAAAAACAAATATATGATTTTTAAAATAACATTTAGAAAAAAGAATGATTCCAAGAATTGTAATTTCAATACTGGGAAGAAAGGTATTAGCATCAAATTGATTTTTTTTTTTTTTTTATTAAGGCACTAGGTAAAATGAAGAGAAGCTAATAGCAAAGAAGAAAAGGAAAGATATACCCATCTGAATGCAGAGTTCCAAAGAACAGCAGAACACATAAGGAAGCCTTCCTCAATGATCAACACAAAGAAATAGAGGAAAATAATACAACGGGAAAGACTAGATCTCTTCAAGAAAATCAGAGATACCAAGGGACTACTTCATGCAAAGATGGCCATAATAAAGGAGAGAAATGCTATGGACCTAACAGAAGCAGAAGATATTAAGAAGAGGTGGCAAGACTGCACAGAACTATACAAAAAGGATCTTCACAACCCAATAGTCACGATGGTGTGATCACTCACTTAGAGCCAGACACCCTGGAATGTGAAGTCAAGTGGGTCTTAGGAAGCATCACTGCAAACAAACCTGGTGGAGGTGATGGAATTCCAGTTGAGCTATTTCAAATCCTAAAAGATGATGCTGTTAAAGTGCTGATTTAATATGCCAGCAAATTTGGAAAACTCAGCAGTGACCACAGGACTGGAAAAGGTCAGTTTTCATTCTGATCCCAAAGAAAGGCAATGCCAAAGAATGTTCAAACTACTGCATAATTGCACTAATCTCACACGCTAGCAAAGTAGTGCTCAAAATTCTCCAAGCCAGGCTTCAACAGTACGTGGAACTGTGAAATTCCAGATGTTCAAGCTGGGGGGAGGAGCCAAGATGGCAGAGGAATAGGAGGGGAGACCACTTTCTCTCCTACAAATTCATTGAAAGAACAATTGAACGCTGAGCCAACTTCATAAAACAACTTCTGATCGCTAGCAGAGGACATCAGGCGCCCAGAAAAGCAGATGTTCAAGCTGTATTTAGAAAAGACAGAGAAACCAGAGATCAAACTGCCAACATCCACTGGATCATCGAAAAAGCAAGAGAGTTCCAGAAAAATACCTACTTCTGCTCTACTGATTACACCAAAGCCTTTGATTGTATAGATCACACACACACACAAAAAAAAAAAAAAACTGTGGAAAATTCTTCAAGAGATGGGAATAACAGACCACTTTACCTGCCTTCTGAAAAATCTGCATTCAGGTCAAGAAGCAATAGTTAAGAACTGGACATGGAACAACAGACTGGTTCCAAATTGGAAAAGGAGTAGGTCAAAGTGTATATTATCAACCTTATTTAATTTCTAAGCAGGGTACATCATGCAAAATGCCAGGCTGGATGAAGCACAAACTGGAATCATGACTGCCAGGAGAAATATCAATAACCTCAGATATGCAGATGACACCACCATTATGGCAGAAAGTGAAGAACTAAAGAGCTTCCTGATGAAAGTGAAGGAGGAGAGTGAAAAAGTTTGCTTAAAACCCAACAACCAGAAAACTAAGATTATGGCATGTGGTCCCATCACTTCATGGCAAATAGATGGGGAAACAGTGGAAACAGTGACAGACTTCTTTTTGGGGGGCTCCATCAGTGCAGATGGTGACTACAGCCATGAAATTAAATGACTCTTGCTCCTTGGAAGAAAAGTTATGACCAGCCTAGACAGCATATTAAAAAGCAGAGACATTACTTTGCCAACAAAGGTCCATCTAATCAAAGCTATGGTTTTTCCAGTAGTCATGTATGGATGTGAGAGTTGAACTATAAAGAAAGCTGAGCGATGAAGAATTGATGCTCTTGAATTGTGGTATTGGAGAAGACTCTTGTGAGTCCCTTGGACTGCAAGGAGATCCAACCAGTCCATCCTAAAGGAATCAGTCCTGAATATTCATTGGAAGGACTGATGCTGAAGCTGAAACTCCAATACTTTAGCCACCTGATGCGAAAAACTGACTTCTTGGAAAAGACCCTAATGTTGGGAAAGATTGAAAGCAGGAGGAGAAGGGGGTGATAGAGGATGAGATGGCTGTATGGCATCACTGACTTGATGGACATGAATTTGAGTATGCTCCGGGAGTTGGTGAAGCTTGGCGTGCTGCAGTCCATGGGGTCACAAAGAGTCAGACACGACTGAGTGACTGAACTGAACTGAGAATGAATTCTGGAGGGGCTGTGAAGATCAGTTTAGTTTTGGCTGTGTTTAACTTGAGATACCTCTAAAAACCCACATGGAAAGGAAACGTAGCAGTTGGCTATGAGTCAGACATGCAGAGGAGGTCTGCACCAGAAGTGTAAGTTTGGGATTGCAACATTCTCCTATCCCATCCTAGCATTTGCTGTTCTCCTCAGGATACGTGCTTCTTCCTCAGCTTCCTCGAGTTTGCTTTTAGCACGTTCATGTCTATCTTTCTTACCCCTACTGTTCATCAAACCATTTGTCTTTTATCTCTTCTCCACTCTGTGGGAATTATGTTGGCTAAGACTTTGCTGTAGGTAAAAATAATAGTAATCATAATAGCAGTTACAGAGACCACTTCTGGTTTTACCAAAAATGGTTCTTTTCCTCCAGAGCCCATGGTTAAACATTTCTCAGCCTTTCCCTGTTAGAAGGAATCATGTGACTCATTTCTGGCCAACAGACAAAGAACGCATATAGCATTTCTAAGCCTTCAAATTATTCCCCCCACATTCTTCCATGTCCTCTTTCTTTCGTCTGACAGCTGGTCACAGAGGATTCACTGGGTGGTTCCAAGATGCTGGGGAGGGCCGAGCACTAGCTTGGAAAGACCTTGAGACCCTGAATGATTTCATGAAGCTCAGCCCCATCTCAGGCCTACATTAGACTATGACTTGGAGGGGAAATAAACCTTGTTATGATAAGCTGCTGGAATTATGAACTTGTTTACAACAGTTTGCATATCTTGACTAATAGAGAAAATGAATGTTTACTATGTGCCAGGCAGTATTCTCAGCTCTTGAAATATAATGTCACTATCATGCCAACTTTACATCTGTCCTTGAAGGCAAAGGGGAAGGACAACTTCGTATTTCCAAGCCTGTCTTCAACTTCCTCCAAACAGCTTCTGCCTTTCCTTCATGCCATTTTCTACCCATATAACATATTCATCATGCAGTCTTCTAGTTTTCATTCTATATTTTGTTGCTAAAGGATAACACAGACTTATCCCAGTCCTGCTATCCAGTGTCCACTGGAACTTCCTAGTTGTTTAATAGGCTTCTGATACTTTCTTTCCCAGAGGCATCTATGCTAATGTTTTAATGTTCACTTTTACTCCTCTTCGTCTCTTTGCAATCTAGCTTTCATAGTCAGTGCAGGACTGAAAATGTCCTTAATAACTTCAGTGAATACTGTGTAGATCCAATTTACCCAATATTTCTGGGTCTTTGCTCTGAAACTTGTTGCTTCTTGGCTTCTAAGAGTCTACTGATTTCTGCTGGCTTCTTTCTTGCATATCTCTGTACCTCCTCTGTGTCTCCTGCCCACTAAATGTCATCTGACCCTGGCTCTGTTATCACTGGGAAATGTTCTCTCTGGCTAGAGATTGAACTTATAATTTGATGACTTCCAGATCCAGACTTGAACCTCCTTAACTCCAAATTAATATTTATGCTTCTGACAGGGCATCTCCAACTTAGTGTTTATTTTAAAAACACTTCTGACTCAACATCATCAAAACTTAATTCATAACCTTGCCTTCAACACAGGCAAATCCACTCCTTCTCTTGTGAGACTGATTACAGGTTAAGTACCAGTAATATATATTGATGGAGACCTCTTTTCAACGAGTCTCTCACCCTCATTCTCAGTTTGTAATAAAGCCACATTAATCCTCAATATCTTATGAGTTCCGTTTTCTCCAACCACATAGCTACTACCATAACTCAAAACTCTTATCATTTTTGGCCTAGATTTGCATTAATCTTTCAACCAGTATCTCTGCCACAAATTTCACCTATATGCAATATACCCTTCAGGCAGGTACCAAAATGACTGCAAAAAGTAACACCATAAACAACTTTGGCTGAGCCTTCTCCATTTAACACCAGGGTGAGTGGGTCTGTTCCCCACCAAAGTGTTTATTTCTTTTCTTTCTTTCTTTCTTTTTTTTTTCCAAAGCGTTTATTTCTAACTAAAGTCTCAGGATCTGACATGCGTTAGGTGGTTCTACAGG
This sequence comes from Dama dama, assembly GCF_033118175.1. Classification (NCBI taxonomy): domain Eukaryota; kingdom Metazoa; phylum Chordata; class Mammalia; order Artiodactyla; family Cervidae; genus Dama; species Dama dama. Next base: position 11,024,833 of record NC_083703.1, on the reverse strand, counting down.
GTTTGCCTCAGCTTCTGGGATTCTGTACACCCTCCCAATTATACCTTATCAATCTTCCTGAGTATCTTTGTCCCTCTTTCCCAAATTTCCCAAATTAACACTGGTTTATCAACAGTTGTAAAAGACAAAGCTTTGAGTCATTTCGTGCCTTATTCTTTCCTATCAGTGTTGTTTTTCATAGCCTCATGAATATTATACCTTGACTCCTCTTTACTTTGCTGAACTGACTATTTAAAAAGTTTACTGATGAGCTTTTGATTCTCTGACTCCATTTATCCAATCTTTCCATATCATTAAATGCTGTGGAACTTGTCCTTTTAATTTTTTCTTCCCTTGGCTTCAGTGGCATTGTCCTAGCTAGCTCTCTTGCTGGTCCCTACATTGTAGAATCTCTAGTTATTGACTTCTATTTACCTGTCTCTCTGTGTCCATCCATCCAGTCCTTGATTCATTTAATCTACTGGCTACTTTCCCATCCATTACATGGGTCCATTCCCCAAGGTCACTTCTGAGTCCCTTCACTCTCCTCCTAACCACTCCTCAAAGCAAAGGTTCTCATCCAAGGTATTGAGGTACAATGGTTACCATGGGTACATTGCCTCCCATAAGTTATCAGTCTTTGTGAATGATTTATGTCCTTAAACACTTAGAGTAGTTTTAGAAACATTTTAATAGCAATGCCACTTTTCTTCCATAAAAATCGACTTTTTGAAAAATTGATTTTAAATTGGAGGCTAATTGCTTTACATGTTGTGTTGGCTTCTGCCGTACAACTTGACTTTGTCATAGGTATTCATATATGCTCTCCTTGGACCTCCCTCCCTGGCCCCTTGCCCCTTGGCCTACCCCTCTAGGCCATCACAGAGCCCCAGTCTGAGCTCCCTGTGACATACAGCAACTTCCTACCTGTTGCTGTTCAGTCATTAAGTCCTGCTCAACTCTTCGCAAGTTCATGAACTGTGGCATGCAAGGCTTCCCTGTTCTTCACTATCTCCTGCAGTTTGCCCAAGTTTATGTCCATTGAGTCAGTGATGCCATTCAACCATCTCATCCTCTTTCACCCCTTTCTCCTCTTGCCCTCAGTCTTTCCCAGCACCAATGAATCGGCTCTTCACATCAGGTGGCCAAAGTATTGGAGCTTCAGTGTCAGCATCAGCCCTTCCAATGAATATTCAGGATTGATCTCCTTTAGGATGGACTGGTTGGATCTCCTTGCTGTCCAAGCAACTCTCAGTCTTCTCCAACGCCACAGTTAGAAAGCATCAATTCTTTGGCGCTCAGCCTTCTTTATGGTCCAACTCTCAAATCCGTACATGACTACCAGAAAAAAACATAGCTTTGACTATACGGACTTTGGTGGCAAAGTGGTGTCTCTGCTTTTTAATACACTGTCTAGGTTTGTCATAGTTTTTCTTCTAAGGATCAACCGTCTTTTAATTTTGTGGCTGCAGTCACTGCCTGCAGTGATTTTGGAGCCTAAGAAAATGAAATCAGACACTGTTTCTACTTTTTACCCATCTATTTGCCATGAAGTGATGGGACCAAATGCCATGAATTTAGTGTTTTCAATACTGAGTTTTAAACCAGCTTTCTCATTCTCCTCTTTCACCTTCATCAAGAGGCTTTTTAGTTCCTCTTCACTTTCTGCCATTAAAGTGGTATCATCTGCATATCTGATGCTGTTGTTATTTCTCCCAGCAATCTTGATTCCAGCTTGTGCTCCATTCATTCCAGCTTTTTTATGATGTACTCTGCATATAAGTTAAATAAGCAAGGTGACAGTATACAGCCCTGACCTACTCTTCCCAATTTTGAACCACTCTGTTACTCCATGTCCAGTTCAAACTGTTGCTTCTTACCCTGCATACAGGTTTCTTAGGAGGCAGGTAAGGTGGTCTGGTATTCCCATCTCTTTAAGAATATTTCACAGTTTGTTGTGATCCACACAGTCAAGAGCTTTAGCGTGGTCAATGAAGCAGAAGTCCATGTTTTTCTTGAACTCTCTTGCTTTTTCTATGATCCACCAGATGCTGTCAATTTGATCTCTGGTTCCTCTGCCTTTTCAAAATTCATTTTGTACATATGGAAATTCTTGGTTCATGTACTGCTGAAGCCTAGCATGAAGGATTTTGAGCATAATCTTGCTGGTATGTGAAGTGAGTATAATTGTACTATAGTTTGAACATTCTTTGGTGTTGCCTTTCTTTGGTATTGGAATGAAAACTGACCTTTTCCAGTTCTGTGGCCACTGCTGAGTTTTCCAAATTTGCTGGCATATTGAGTGCACTACTTTAGGCTTTGAAATAGCTAGGCTATCTATTTTACACATGGCAATGCATATATTTCAATGTTACTCTCTGGGCTCATCTAGATTCCATACATATGTGTCAATATACAATATTTGTTTTGATTTTTTTCAAATAGGGTCTTGGCGTCTTGACCAAGAACGTGTTAAGTTTATTTTTTATTTTTTAATTTTGGCTGCAGATCATGTGGTATCTCAGTCCCCCAACCAGAGTCTAACTGGCATTCCCTGCTTTGGCAGGGCAGAGTCTTAATCACTGTATCACCAGGGAAGTCCTGAAAATCAATGTTTTTGAGAGACCTGGCTTTATAGCTATTAAACAGAACTGAATATTCTCATGCGTGTCAGTCATGCCGAGCGGGACGCTCCACGGGTGGGAACTTTGCTGGTGTTCACACTGTGTCTCATCACTCAGGAAGGTGACCGGCATCCGCTCATGCCTCAGTGCCTCACTGCAGTTTCACTGTTGACTGAATATGTCTAACACAAGGTACAGTTGGGAAACACTTCCTCAAAAAGTTCATCTGCTTTTAGATGTTTAATTACTTCATGAGGATGAATGACTCATACCTTGATTTCCTGACTGTCTTGAATTTCTCTCCCTGTATGCCAACTATTGATTAGAACTTTCTATTTGGATGCCCTGTGGTCATTTCAAGTTGAACATGTCTAAAAGCAAACACTCATCTTTCAGAATTAATTCAACCTTCTCTCATTTTCACAATTAACACGGACTGGATGCTTGGGTCAATCTCAGTTTCTTCGTTCATTTTCACCCCCATATACACTCAATAACCAAGGCTAATCAGTACTTCCTTCACCGAAGTTCTATGCTTCTTTCTCCTATTACTTCTGCTAGTAGCCTGATTTATTCAGGTCTTGGTTATTAAAACTCTCATCACTCAGCTTTTATTTTAATTAATTCATCCTGCATTTAAAACAAAAATTAGTTTTCTTAAAAATACTAGCGTTGACTCAAAAATCTTACATGACTTCCATTCCTGAAGTAAAACATTTTTAACTTCCACCCACTAATCTGTAACCTTAAAATTGCATCTATTCCCCATTTATCTATCTAACTTAACTGTTTTAGTCAAATTATAAGTCAAATTATTCTACTCTAAGTTCTTGTGACACATGTAGTCCTACTGCCAAGACACCGCTCACACTCTATTCTTAACCAGGACTTTCATCTCTTTCGAGTTTACACACCTAGATTTAGTAATGCTCAATTCAAATTTTGACAACTTCAAGAAGCCTCACCAGATCACCTCAATGCTGAGAAATAGCGGTTCTATTTGTACTGGTAACCTGCAAGTGCCTCTTCCTAATGCTCTTTACAATTAATTATGCCATACATATGAACTTGCCTTAGATTTCTTTGAATTCCTATCTGACTATGGATGTGGGCCCCTTCATGGATCACTGCCTTGTCATGGCAAAGGGATTTGTGTAACTCGATGAAGCTATGAGCCACGCCATGTAGGGCCACCCAAGACAGATGGAGTTCTGACAAATGTGATCCACTGGAGGAGGGAATGGCAAACCATCCCAGTATAATTGCCATGAGAACCTCATGAACTGTATAAAAGACCAAAAATACATGACACCAAAAGTTGTGTCCCCTCAGATTCAACCGTGTCCAATATGCTACTGGGGAAGAGGGGAGGAGAACTATTAACAGACCCAGAAGGAATGAAGTAGCTGGGCCAAAGCAGAAACAATGTTCTGCTGTGAATGTGTCTGGTGATAAAAGTAAAATCAGATGCTGCAAAGAACAGTATTGCCTAGGAACTTGGAATGTTAGGTCCACGAATCAAGGTAAATTGAATGTGGTCAAGCAGGAGATGGTAAGAACAAACATCAACATCTTAGGAACTGGTGAACTAAAATGAACGTAAATGGGTGAATTTAATTGAGATAACCCCTATGTCTATTACTGTGGGCAAGAATCCCATAGAAGAAATGGAGTAGCTTTTAAAATCAAGAAAAGAGTCCAAAATGCAGGTACCTGGATGCAACCTCAAAAATGACAGAATGATCTGTTTGTTTTCAAGGCAAGCCATTCAACATTAGAGTAATCCAAGTCTATGTCCCTGCCACCAACACCAAAGAAGCTGAAGTTAATCAGTTGTAGAGAAGACCTAGAAGACCTCCTGGGACTAACAGCAAAAAAAAAAAAAAAAAAAAAAAAAAAGATGTTCTGTTTATCATTGGGAATTGGAATGCAAAAGTAGGAAATCAAGAGATACCTGTAGTAAAAGGCAAGTTTGGCCTTGGAGAAGAAAGTGAAGCAGGACAACGGCTAACTGAATTCTGCCAAGAAATGCATTGGTCATAGAAAATACTCTTTCAACAACACAAGAGATGACTTTACACATGGACATCACAAAATGCCCAATACCAAAGACAAATTGATTACATTTTTTGTAGCCAAAGATGGAGAAGCTGTGTAGTCAGCAAAAACAAGACCTAGAGCTGACTGTGGCTCAGATCATCAGCTTCTCATAGCAAAATTCAGGCTTAAACTAACATAAATCACAGCAGGATCCTCTATGATCTGCCTCCCAGAATATTGGAAATAAAAGCAAAAATAAACAAATGGGACCTAATGAAACTTAAAAGCTTTTGCACAAAAAAGGAAACTATAAGCAAGGTGAAAAGACAGCTTTCAGAATGGGAGAAAATAATAGCAAACGAAGCAACAGACAAAGGATTAATCTCAAAAATATACAAGCAACTCCTGCAGCGCAATTCCAGAAAAATAAATGACCCAATCAAAAAATGGACCAATGAACTAAACAGACATTTCTCCAAAGAAGACATACAGATGGCTAACAAACACATGAAAAGATGCTCAACATCACTCATTATCAGAGAAATGCAAATCAAAACCTCAATGAGGTACCATTACACGCCAGTCAGGATGGCTGCTATCCAAAAGTCTACAAGCAATAAATGTTGGAGAGGGTGTGGAGAAAAGGAAACTCTCTTACACTGTTGGTGGGAATGCAAACTAGTATAGCCGCTATGGAGAACAGTGTGGAGATTTCTTTAAAAAAAACTGGAATTAGAACTGCCATATGACCCAGCAATCCCATTTCTGGGCATACACACCGAGGAAACCAGATCTGAAAGACACACGTGCACCCCAATGTTCATCGCAGCACTGTTTATAATAGCCAGGACATGGAAGCAACCTAGATGCCCATCAGCAGATGAATGGATAAGGAAGCTGTGGTACATATACACCATGGAATATTACTCAGCTGTTAAAAAGAATTCATTTGAATCAGTTCTAATGAGATGGATGAAGCTGGAGCCCATTATACAGAGTGAAATAAGCCAGAAAGATAAAGAACATTACAGCATACTAACACATATATATGGAATTTAGAAAGATGGTAATGATAACCCTATATGCAAAACAGAAAAAGAGACACAGATGTACAGAACGGACTTTTGGACTCTGTGGGAGAAGGTGAGGGTGGGATGTTTTGAGAGAACAGCATTGAAACATGTATATCATCTAGGGTGAAACAGATCACCAGCCCAGGTTGGATGCATGAGGTATATCTTCTTCAGCTGCCCTACTATCCATCATGCCATAAAGCCTTGCTAAGTAGGAGTTTGATCATTTATTTTATTTGCAGATAGGCAAGAAGGCAATATGGGCATATATCACATAGATCTAGAAAAGAGAGTTTGGAATTGAAGAAGTTACAGTATCACCAAGGATATTACTGTAAAAGCGCTGGGAAGACCCAGAGGAATCGGGTGGGGAGGGATGTGGGACAGGAGATCGGGATGGGGAGCACATGTAAATCCATGGCTGACTCATGTCAATGTATGACAACACCCACTACAATACTGTAAAGTAATTAGCCTCCAACTAATAAAAATAAATGGAAAAAAAAAAAAAAAAGAAAGTTGGGATAACTACTAGGCCAGCCAGGTATTGCTTAAATCAGATCCCCTATGAAAATGCAGTGGAGGTAAAGAATAGATTCAAGGGATGAGATCTGGTAGACAGAGTGCCTGAAGAACTATGGACAGAGGTCCATAATATTGTACAGGAGGCAGTGAACAAAACCATCCCAAAGAAAAAGAAAAGCAAAAAGGCAAAGTGGTTATCTGAGGGGGCTTATAAACAGCTAAAGAAAGAAAAGAAGTGAAAAGCAAGGGAGAAAGGGAAAGGTGTATCCAACTAAATGCAGATTTCCTAAGAACAGCACAGAGAGACAAGGCCTTCAGTGAACAGCGTATAAAACTAGAAGAAAACAATAGAAGGGAAAATACTAGAGATCTCTTCAGGAAAACTGGAGATATCAAGGGAACAGTTTGCCCAAAGATGGGCACTATAAAGGACATAAACGATAGAGACCTAGTAGACACCGAAGAGATCAAGAAGAGATGCAAAGAATACACAGAAGAACTATGAGAAAGATCTAAATGACCAGATTGCTACAATGGTATAGTCAGCCAGCCAGAGCCAGAACATTCTGGATAGTGAAGTCAAGTGGGCCTTAGGAAGCACTGCTGTTAATAAAGCTAGTGGATACAACAGAATTCCAGTGGAACTATTCAAAACACTAAAGGATGATGCCATCAGGATGTTGCAATCATTACGTCAGCAAACCTGGAAGGCCCAGAAGTGGCCATGGGACTGGAAAATGTCAATCCTCATCCCAGTTCCCAAGAAGAGTACTACCAGAGTGTGCTAACCATTGGACAATTGCACTCACCTCCCATGCTAGTTAGGCCATGCCCAGACAAGTCTCAGCTACTGAATGGTTAGGTACCCTACAGCCTAGGCCCTTTTCTTTCTACCATGGCACCATAATCCTTACAACATCCACTCAAGAGTTTTACATGGTTAAGAGAAGGTAGTAAGAGTCAGATAAAGACATATTAAATAAATGTGGGGGTTTGGGGGCACTCCTTGGGGAACATGGGAGAGTATATGGTCTACATTGATTTGTCCTCTAACTATGGGGCTGAGGTCAAAATGACTTCAAAAGAGCAGAGATCAGGCTTGTGTAGTCAGTTTGTTCCTTAAATTATGTAACTCCCTTAAGTGATAAAACAATTACATCTAACTAAACATAGAAAATAGAAACTTACAGTAAAACATTTCACCAATTCTTTCCAACAGAAAAAGAATGAGCGATAACGTAGCCAGTGGCAGATACTGGAGCAGAATGTCATTGCCCCAGGCCAAAAGCAGTCAATTCCATTTATTGAGCTGATTACCAAAAATTAAAACTGCTCCACATGAAATAGAGCATGTTGACAGTCCCCTTCTGATTTCTCATGGAAAGTGTTAAACTCTGGCATGGAAACTCTGAAAGAATCAACTTCCTCATAACTTCCAGAAAAACCACCAAAGCAGTGGCTTCTGTTAAATGAAATTAAAGGCATTTCAGCTTTTATTAAAACCAATTTATCTTTATTAGAACAATTTTATCACATTCATTACGAGTCAGACAAACAAATACATTACTCATTAGTGGTGACACCATGGGCTTCTGTGCACAAGTATTTCAATTAAAAACTCAAATTGTTCAGTTAAAACTCACTTTTATTGTTGCTGCAGTTCAAGATAATGATTGGTGTATTTTCCCAGATTTGAGTTATTTTGCCACCCTAACCAAGAACATTATGAAAAATGAGTGGAACTGAATATATTTATTTGAATCACACCCAGAAAAGGGTAGGTGTGTATTAAAGAAAACACTTGCAAAGGTATGTCAGTACAGTCCATTGATTAAAGGGAATTCTTACAGAGAGACACATATCCCAGGAATAATAATAAGAGAAACAAGAAATAATATTGGAGGAACAGGAAATAGGCTCAAGGCATCCTGTGAAGATAATTTTTATTTTCTGAAGGCATCACGATTACTCACTCTACTTTTAGGGAACAAAATAAGTATCAGAAAAACACCTCACACAGAGTCCACTATCTTTCCTAATGCTTCATCTATTTCCTAGCAAATTTATTTTAATCACATGAAGCTTACTAACAGGGTGACCCAGGATGAATTATGTAACCTCTCCTTGTCTCTGGCTTGTTGACCTTCATCAGTTATGGCGACCTAGCTGGATAGTTGGAGGGCTGTCTGAAGCTTGGAATATGACTTTAAGTTCCATAGATCTCCAATTTGCTGACTCTTACACAGACCCTGGACCTTCCAGCTTGCACTTCCGTCTTCGATCATTCCTCTAACGCACCCCTGCCAACCTCATGCAGCATGCCAAACTCTGCTAGGGCTTGGCACCTTTGCAAAGAGCACTGACACTAATATCCTACTTTCTCACAGGTCAAAGTCCCTTTCATCCTTCAAAACACATCCTGCAAACTTTGCCTGACATTCCTGCTCCTCTCTCCCCCTCACATCAGAGTTAAATACTCCTCCCATGTGTTTCTGCAGTGATCTGTAGACATCTCTCCTCTAACACAAATGTCTTAGCATGTAATTCTTGGTACTTGTATTTTCCTGACTAGACAGTGCTCCTTGAAACCTATGTCCTATTCAACACCTAATGGCCTTTAATGGTTGTCATATGTGGGTCTCCTTTTGATCTATGGTTGTCCCTAAAGTCTCAAGGTGACAGAATTTGAATTCTAGTAAGGAAATAAGACAGCCTCAGATATGTGGATGATATCACTCTAATGGCAGAAAGCAAAGAGGAACTAAAGAGCCTCCTAATGAAGGTGAAGGAGAAGAGTGAAAGAGTTGGCTTATAACTAAATATTAAAAAAACAAGATCATGGCATCTGGTCCCATTACTTCACGTCAAATAGAAGGGGAAAAGGTGGAAATAGTGACAGATTTCCTCTTCGGGGGCTCTAAAATCACTGTGGATGGTGACTGCAGCCATGAAATCAGAAGACAATTGCTTCTTGGCGGGAAAGCTATGACAAACCTAGACAGTGTGACTCTGCAGACAAAGATCTGTAGAATCAAGGCTATGGTCCTTCCCAGTGGTCATGTACAGTTGTGAGAGCTGGATTGTAAAGAAGGAAGAGCACCAAAGAATTGATGCCTTTGAATTGTGGTGCTGGATAAGACTCCTGAGAGTCCCTTGGATATCAAGTAGATCAAACTAGTCAGTTTTAAGGGAAATCAACCCTGTATATTCATTGGAAGGACTGACGCTGAAGCTGAAACTTCAGCATTTTGTCACCTAAAGTCCCTGATGCTGGGAAAGATTGAGGGCAGAAGAAGAAGAGGGGATCAGTGGATGAGATGGCTGGATGGCATCACCAATGCAATGGACATGAACTTGGGCAAGCTTCAGGAGATGATGAGGGACAGGGAGGCCTGGCATGCTGCAGTCCTTGGGGTTGCAAAGAGTCAACTGAACAACAAACAACAACAAGGAAATAAGACAGAAATCCAGATAATGGACACAAAATGATATCTCTCCCCTAGTTCAAGTCCTAATTATCATAACTATTAGTGTGTTTGTCTATGCAATGCACATGGTTGAGGGTGGATTGGAATTAGCATGCCTACATACAATACAGAAGAGCTACTGAGAGCATGCAGTCTAGCACCAGCCTATCAGGGTATTAACTCTAGGTTGTTCTCAATGATTTGATGACCCAGGATAAGTCATTCAATCTCTCCTTGCCTCTGTCCCATCATCTGTAAAATGGAGAGAAAGAAAGTGCCTACTCCATAGGATTGCTGTGGATGGAGATGTTTCATGTAAAGAACCTAAGTCCATGTTGGCACATATTGAGGACTAGACAAATGCTAGGAAATGGTATTGTCATCAATATCCTTGTTTTTACTGTTAAATTTTCCCACCTAGAGGCTGTGAACATGAGAATGTTAACTTCACTAACCCATCAGATTTAAGGAAAACTTCCTTAGCTATAAAAGAAAATAGGATGGAAAGCAAAGAGTTAGATTCTAGTATCTTTAGAGATTTCTTTACTTATCAGGCATGCCCTAGAGATAGGATAAGAAATGTAAAAATACTAGTCTCTTCTGAGTTTGCTAGACACTACAGTTTTGTAGAAGAGATCTCTTATAACAGAAGACCCCTGCTGGAAATCTGAATAAGAACATATTTTGTAAAATTAAGCCTCTTTTGTGTACAGATACTGCTCCAGACATTGGGAATGCAGTGATGAACTTGAGATGCCTTCAAGCAACTTTTATTCTGAAGCTGGTTTTAATTATCTCTTGCCATTTCCCTATACATCATAACCTAGATAATGGGTGTAGAACTATACTAAGCAGCTGTTCTTATTTTTACCTTTTTTTCTTTTTTTCCCAGTTGTACATCTGCAGGTAGAGTCACTAAAGTTGAAAATGAAAAGTCAGGGAGTCTTATTTTGCAACAGGCAGTCACACCCCTTAACTGTTTAAATGTATTGATTAAGAGGATATATAGAGGACAAGTTGCTCACAGATCCAGGGAGTGGGGAAGTGCCTTTATCAAGGTGATAGCAAAGACATTCTCACAGTATCACATTGTAAACACAACTGCAGGAGGGCCTAGGCCAATGGAAGGCTGAGAAAGGGAGACAAGTTCACTGAAACTTAATCTCCTGAGGAAGAATTTGCCCAGTGGTTAGTTCAACAATTTAATAAAATTTTTCCGAAGCTTTCATTTTGCCACTGCTTCTGTTCATATCTTAGAGAAGGCTAGACAAACTGTGGGAAGTGGTTCTAGGATGATTTTTCACAATTTAAACTGCACTTAAAAGAAAATCTGTACCTTCACATGTGAAAACAAAGGCAAAGTGATATTGACAGGAAAATTTAAATAGCGATCCTAGCATCAGTCCTACACATTCACAGGTGTCTGCCACATGACAAAAGTGGCAAGGAGCAAATAATGGATTCCTTAGTAAATTTCAAGGAGGCAACTGAATGTCCTTCTAGAAAAGGAATAAAATTGTATCTCTAGCTCATATTTGATAGTAGTAGATCTATTAAACATGTCAATGTGAAAAAACAAGACCACAAAGTTTTTAGAGAAATGATTTGGGATGATATCTTCATGACCTTAGAGCGTGGATAAAGGACTAGTATTCAGAATAAAGAAAGTTCTCCCACAAATCAATAAGAAATATCATATGAAGTATCAATTAGCACAATGGGGGTGGGGGGAAGGATAAAAGATCTGAAGATATGTTTCACAGGAAGGAAATTCAAGTGACTGACACAAGATGATATAGAAATATGCTCAAACTCATTAGTCATTAGAGAACTGCAAGTTAATGATATTGTAAAGTAAAATTATAAAACAATTAGCTTCTCAATATATTTTTTAAAATTTGATAATAGCGAATATTGGTGAGAACATGGAACTGGGTTGGAGGTGTCAGCTGGCATAAGTTCTTGGGAAAACAGTTTGGCATTACTTGTGTGTGTGTGCTCAGTCGTGTCTGACTCTTTGCGACCCTATGGTAGCCCACCAGGCTCCTCTGTTCATTGGATTTTTCAGGCAAGAATACTGGACTGAGTTGCCATTTCCTTCTCCAGAGGATCTTCCTGATCCAGGGATTGAACGCACATTTCCTGTGTCCCTGCATTGGCAAGCAGATATTTTACCACTGAGCCACCTAGTAAAATGTAATAGATCTATACCCCAGCAATTCCACTTGTAGGTAATAGGAGAAATTTGCATATTCCCCAAGAGGCAAATGCAGAATTATTCACCATATCATTACAAAAGCCCTAAACTGGAATAATCCCAAATTCCCATTAAGAGTAAGATGAATGCAGATATTATGGCAAACTCATTCAATGAAACACATTCTAGGATAATTTCCCACAGTTTAAACTGAATTTAAAAGAAAATCTGTACCTTCATATGTAAAAACAAAGATATATTGAAAAAAGAATTCCATTAAACAACCTAGCATCAGACCTATATACATACAGACATCTGCTTCATGAAAAAAGTAGTAAGGAGTAAGATAGACTTTTTAGTAAACTTCAATGTTAAAGATAAACTATGTATAGATTCAACAACTTTAATGAACCTTACAAATAGGTTTGAACAAAAGGAGCAATTTGGAAAAGAAAACATAAAATCATAATTCTATTTACATAAGGTTCAAAACCATGAAAAATAAGCTTTTACAGAGGTACATGTAGAAAATTATTATAACAAAAGTCATAAGAGTCTTTACCCTTACGGTGATAATGTAAACAGGTTTCTGTGTTTCTGCTATTTTTGCCAATGTTGATGGTTACAAGGAGTATTTATAATTATTCTTTAACCTGTTCAGAAGTATTTTATGTACTTTTCAGATATATTGCACAAGCCACACACACACTGCGAGGGGATAAATCAAGTAACAGAAAATTTCCCTAAAGTGTGTTATGAAATCATTCTCATTTGACAATAAAAATGATTAATTATATTAACATAGGAAAGTCTACAAAAATATATCAAAATGTTAATAAGTTTTCTTTGAATTGTGGAAATTTTGATGTTTCTTTCCTTTTTTGTATTTTATGAATTATCTACAATGATGCATATCCACTTACACTAAAAATACATTTATTTTAAAACAGTAGAGGCCAAGGAAGGGTTAAGGATGAAAGTATAGCTTAAAATATGTTCAGAAATTTGTCTTTTAGCAAAACGATCATGTAACAGATTTTGGCAAGCAAATCCACAAACATTTGCAAGATAATTCCTACACCATTCCACGAGGTTTGTGAATGAAAAGACAGTTGGCTTTTGATGAAAAAGCTTTCCTGTATAAGCTCGTGTATACATCACTGCAATGCTCTCCAGAAAGCAAAGTACAAGCCGACACCAAGAATGTGCATTTAGGGATGTTGATACACTCCTGGCAAGCTGATGAAGGTCTCAGGCATGCAGGTTACAAGGCATGACATAGACCGGCCAAAAGCTTCCATATGATGGGTTTTGAGGTTTGACACACCAATGTGTGTAAAATGTGTCTGGGTTTTTGGAAATGCTTAATTTTTTCCCTTAACATCTAAGCAAAGCTCAGTGGAAAGATTCAACATGGAGACAGGAAACATACAACCTCACCATGACTGCTCTAGGGACGAACCTACTAAGCAATGAAGCAGGATGGTTTTGACAGCTGTACTCACCCATTCATGTTTTAGGAAAATTAAAACAGAAGTCATAGCTTTATATAAACATCTATTTTTAACAGGCAATAATTAGGACATGCCTGGCTTTTTGTCCCTTTGTTGACAAAAGGGTGTAATAAATAGGAAGAGGGACCTTTCAGTGAAGACTCACGCAGGAATGCTTCTCACTCTCCACAGTCCAGAGTGATCCAAATCAAAGAGTTGATTAAGCTGGCCAGTTCTAGGACAGCAAATCTATGACTGATATGCTAATCAAAACACAAATTGCATCTCTAATGATGTGTTGATTTTTCAATCAGCCACTGTGTTAAATACAAAGGTGACCCGCTGGTTGGTTGGTTCTATCAATTAAAGCCCTGGGTTAGGGCAGTTTGGGATTATTTTAAAGCAAGGAGAAGAAAAGGGAGGGATTCAATGTTGTATAGAATTTAAAAGAATGAAATTTGGCAAAATGCAGAGACGTGTTTGTGCACCATCGGCAAAGGAATCACAATTTTATGAATAGCCAAGCAACTCAAAATTTATTTTGGGGTGATTAAGTTTAATTTATTAACTGGGCCATTTCACTGAAGCTTGGTTGAAACTGATCATTTTTACTTTTGAGAATGAAAACTAGTTTTCAGAAGATTCTGTGGGGAAGCTGGTTGGATAGAGTTTCCTTAATTAGGGGGAAAAAAAATATTACAGCTAATCACCAAATAGATGACTCTAAAGATGCCTATTTTATAAACAGAAACATCCAAAGTTCAATCATGACTCTCATGGCCTGTTGAGAACAAGTTAATTTCTAACATTTTGCCCCAGAACATCTTTAGAGTTGGCAAAGTGCATAAATTCTTCTCTGGGAGCTTCTGCCTCAAACCTTGTTCAAAAGCCCTTATAATAGAACTGCCAGTCATTTCAGAGCATACACTGGTTATTTCTTAAGAAATCATCCCCCATAAATTTATGATATTTACAGCCTGAACATGAAATAAATATAGTTTTTGTTCAGTAGCATTCATGAATAAGCAGTCATATTTCCCTTTGTGTGCACAGAATTAAGAGCTTTGGAAAAGATTCACCTCTGCAGAAGGATAATTTAAAGGGCTGCATAGAAAAAAATTCAGCCCAGTTAGGATTATAAAAATGTTTCATAATCAGCACTGATGCTAGCTTGAAGAAGGATAATTAGAACCTTTAATGTGCAGAACACCTTTTGAAAATATTTCTGGTGACTAATACTGCCACCTTCAAATTCAAAGAAGGGCCACTGAGCTGAAAGATGATAACCAAGAACCTTAGCCAAGGTCATGTAGAAAAGGGAAGGAAAGATTTCCATTCTTCTCAGATGAACTTTCATGCTCTCATTAGATTTACTGCCATCCTGCCATACAGGTTTGGGGTATAATTTTTCCCCATAAATGTCAAGGATCTGAGAGGGACACTCCTGGAATGACAGCTGAAAGGGAACACTTCTTACTTCCTCCCCCTGGTAACTGAAGACTGAAAGCCAGCTTTGAGGACAGTTTTGCTGGTCTACTGAGTCCTAAAATGACCTTCAGGAGAATCAGACCGACATCAGACAGACACCCCTCATGAATACAGGGATCAGTAAACAGAGCTTGGGCTACAGTTCTTTGCAAAAACATGTTTCCCTGAATCCAAAGCTCTCCACCCCTGTGGCATTACCTGTTGGTAAATATGCAGTTTAAAGAAGAAATGTAACGGTCACTTAAAACTTGTGATAATAACTAATCCATGGTCAGGAGCCAAGGATTTTTGGTAGAAGTTAAGGCATATGTTGATGCAAGGATATGAGACTAAAGAATAATTTGCTCATATGCTAAGAAAACAAAGTGAAGGCGTACACATTGTTGTGTTATTAGGAGACTTCAGTCCACCACAGCAAAGCCTGCCTTTTATTTGTCCTCCTCACTCGCTCTATCCATCCTCATAGATGACATTTTTTTCCTGTGAACTATGCCCCATCTCTCCACACCTCTTTAGAACAGAGCTCTTTGAAAGAGTTGCCTGTATTTATGGCTTCCGTTTCTTCTCTTCCAGATCTCTCTCTAGCCCACTTTGATCAGGCTCCCTACAATTCTACCGAAACAACTATCCCCAGCATTCTCCATTGACCCAGCTGGGTCGTCAGTCCTCAGGCCAGGATGACAAGCCGTGGAACGGTATCCCAGTTCTCCTCCTACCTGCTCCCTTGCGGGTGTATCCTCCTTTCTCAGATGTCTAGATCTAAGCTGTGTGCTCTCTGCTCTTTTGTTCTTTAACCCACAGGTTAGAGTCAACACATATCTGCAGGACTCGGACGTTTGGAGAAAAACTTCTGGCACAATCCAATGTGTTACACCTTCCCATTCATTTATCTCCAGAGACGATGGAGTCGCATAAATACATGGTTCTGTCCAGCTGTGAGCACACCAGCTCTACCCTCACGTCTCACACAAACACTGTCACGTTATCAGCTAATGATTCTATTTTTTTTTTTTTTTCAATTGGTTAGCCCTCAAGTCTACAAGGCAAGCAAATGTCTGACATTTAATCAGTGACCCAACTATGGCTTTCTGCTGGCCTCAGCTTATTTTTTAATTTAGGAGAAAATGAATTCAAATTGATTGGGTTTATAGTGAAAAAGAAATTATAACTCTAGTTATTGGTTCTAGCCTTCCCAGGGAAGAAATGACTTTAAAAAAAACTTTTTCCCCTAAAATTAAAGGGACAAATTAAAAACCATTATAATTATTTCAGAGGATACATTTAGTACTTAATAAAAAAAAAGTTACAATTAAGAGATGGTTTCCTCAGTATATTCTGGTTCATAGCTGATCAGAGTATTCTTTTACTAAAAGAGTGGGATATGAGGAAGTAATAAAAAAAAACTGTCCACAAGAAAGTGTGAACAGGTCACAGAAAATAATGTTTTGGCCAGCAGAGAATTACTTTTCTTTTCCTGTTACTATATTTTCATTTCCTATTACACTTTTCAGGATCTTCAATTCTCGTCTTTTCCTAATCATGGAAAGTTTCTTTTCACCCTTCTTTTCAGATAAGACCTGTTAGAAGGTGTTACAAAGGATAAGGCCTAAAAGTGTCCAGAGAAGAAAACCGGTTGATGGCTTTCATTGTTAGATTGGATTCTCCTCTGTCTCTTTTGTTGCTTCTTGTTAAAAGCAGAATCATCTTGTGATGAGACAAAAAAAAGAAATAACGTGACTTAACAACAACAACAAAAGTTTTTAAAACACTGTAAATAGAATTGGTGATAAAGTATAAAGCCTGTGGACCTTTCTTAAAAAACTGTCTTGACTACAAAAGGCAATGCCCCCTGCTGGTCTCCTGAAAAGTGAAAGTCGCTCAGTCACGTCAGACTCTGCGACACCCTGGACTGTATAGAATTCTCCAGGCCAGAACACTGGAGTAGGTAGCCTTTCCCTTCTCCAAGGGATGTTCCCAACCCAGGTCTCCCTCAATGCAGGAGGATTCTTTACCAGCTGAGCCATGAGGGAAGCCCAAGAATACTGGAGTGGGTAGCCTATCCCTTCTACAGGGGACCTTCCCGACCTAGGAATCGAACCAGGGTCTCCTGCATTGCAGGCAGATTCTTTACCAGCGGAGCTGTGAGGGAAGCCCTGAGAGTATGTGTATTAACCCTTTAACTCCTCTGCAGCTCCCCAGATGGGCTTGTTGGTGCCTTTCCAAGTCAATCTGTGAAATACAGGGAAGGGTCTGGAACATTTATTTGTAATGAAAATGGGAACACGTATTTAGAATTAGCTATGTTTAAAACACTTTCAACTGGCTGAAAAATCCATGTTTCTGGAGAAATGAGACATCTGCTAGAGAATAAAACCATCCATTGTGGGATTCTGGCTTCAATAGTTTGCAAAAGAAGCCTTTTAACTGGAAAATAGAGTCAATGATAAATTGATGACAAAACATTTTTTTATGTGTGCAGATATTTGGGGCAAGTCTTTATTTACTTTTTTCTTAATGACAGTCACTTCTGTGGGCTGGTAGAAAGGATTAGCAGAGATAACCTCTTTGCCCAGTAACTGTAATGAATGAAGACCACACAGTTTATCTGCTGTGTTATTGAAATGTAAAGTCCTGAAAAAGAAAAAGAAATTAAAAAAGAAAAAAAAAGAAGAAGAAAAAAGAAAGAAAAAGAAAAAAAAAAGGAAAAAAGAAAAGAAAGAAAAAAAAAAGTAAAGTCCTGTAACACCTTGCATAATTTGAAGTAAAAATAACAACATACTGTGTAGAGTAGTACTCTAGAAACTGTTTGCATAATCTTAATGAAATTGTTTATTACTGTATGCATGTTGAACTTGAATGAAGCAGAATATCAGTCTTTAATCTTTTTATACAATGAGGGTGATAAAATGACCTACCTCCAAAGACTGTGACAAGTAAAAGACAGGCAATAAAAACATCAAGCCCTTAGTTTAGAATGTGGTATTAGAATAAGCTCTTAATAATTAGCAGCAATTATCAATATTATTCGATTAAGAGATACAATACTATATATAATTAGCAAGTGTCTCAAAGAAGTGCTGATAGAGTGTATTAATCTAACAAACTACATGCCACTTTTTTTAACTTGTTATTTTTAATTGGAGGATGATGCTTTACAACGTTGTGTTGGTTTTTGCCACACAACAATGGGAATCAGCCATAAGTATACGTATGTCCTCTCCCTCTGGAACCTCCCTTCCGATTCCTAACCCCATTCCACTCCTCCAGCAAGAAGGAAAAAAATCCCCAAGGGATGCTAAGAATCGCCCTAGTTGACTAGAGTTCCCTCTGGGCAGTGGTGACCCTTGACAGACAAATCTGTCCACATGACCTAAAGTCAGTACTCTATCACGTTTTGAAACAATGCTCAAAATCAGTCTTCAAGTTAATTTTTTAGAATCACACAAAAAGTAAAGATAATCCAAAGTGGACTTGGTTTTCTCAGCATTGTTCAATAATTGAATATAGTAGAAATTTATTCATAAACCTACATGCTAGCAAAGAAGCCAAAGTGACTAATTAATTTCTAACACAAATCTTTAAGATCTTGACATTGTGTCTTCAACAACATCTCGTGTCTTCAATAACATCTCATCTGCCATTTTCCTGTAACTATAACAGTGTGTACATAAGTAAAATTACAGTCCATGGTTGAGCAGGGTAGAATTCAAATTAACCAGGAAACTTCTTGATCTGTTTAAAACTCATGAGCATTTAATTGAAAAAAAAACTGGGAGTTTTAAACAAGTTTTAAAATTAAAAATTTGGAAGTATATACACATAAAAGAGATAGGAATACCAGACCACCAGACCTGCCTCCTGAGATATCTGTATGCAGGTCAGGAAGCAACAGTTAGAACTGGACATGGAACAACAGACTGGTTCCAGATAGGAAAAGGAGTACGTCAAGGCTGTATATTGTCACCCTGCTTATTTAGCTCATATGCAGAATGCATCATGAGAAATTCAGGGCTGAATGAAGCACAAGCTGGAATCAAGATTGCCAGGAGAAATATCAATAACCTCAGATATGCAGATGACACTACCCTTATGGCAGAAAGTGAAGAAGAACTAAAGAGCCTCTTGATGAAAGTGAAAGAGGAGAGTGAAAAAGTTGGCTTAAAACTCAACATTCAGAAAACTAGGATCATGGCATCTGGTCCCATCACTTCATGGCAAATAGATGGGGAAATAATGGAAACAGTGAGAGACTTTTTTGGCAGATCCAAAATCACTGCAGATGGTGAGTGCAGCCATGAAATTAAAAGATGCTTGTTCACTGGAAGAAAATCTATGACCAACCTAGATAGCATATTAAAAAAACAGAGATATTAATTTGTGAACAAAAGTCCATCTAGTCAAAGCTATGGTTTTTTCCAGTAGTCATGTATGGATGTGAGAGTTGGACTATAAAGAAAGCTGAGCACCGAAGAATTGATGCTTTTGAACTATTGCACAAGACTGTTGAGAGTCCCTTGGACTGCAAGGAGATCCAACCAGTCCGTCCTAAAGGAGATCAGTCCTGGGTGTTCATTGGAAGGACTGATGCTGAAGCTGAAACTCTAATACTTTGGCCACCTGATGGGAAAGAGCTGCCTCATTGGAAAAGACCCTGATGCTGGGAAAGATTGAGGGCAGGAGGAGAAGGGGACGGCAGAGGGTGAGATGGTTGGATGGCATCACGGACTCGATGGACATAAGTTTGAGTAAGCTCTGGGAGTTGGTGACGGACAGGGAAGCCTGGCATGATGCAGTCCATAGGGTCGCAAAGAGTCGGACACGACTGAGTGAGTGACTGAACTGAACACATAAACTAATTAATGAGATATTATTGTGCGACTTCAGTTGCTCAGTTGTATCTAACACTTTGTGACCTCATGGGCTGTAGCAGACAGTCTTGTCTATGGAATTCTCCAGGCAAGAATACTGGGGTGGGTTGCCATTTCCTACTCCAGGGGATCTTCCTGACCCAGGAATTGAACCCATGTCTCTTGCACTTCCTGTATTGGCAGGCAGATTCTTAAGCACTACACCATCTGGGAAGCCACATATATATGGAGAGAGAGAGAGATAGATATCTCTCTCTCTATATATATATATATCTCATATATTAGCTATACAATATAATATAATATTATGATATATAATATTATATGACATTGTAATATATTATTATATGATATTGTATAGCTAATTAATGTTTTATATATATATATATATATATATATATATATAAAATTAATTGGCCAACCCTATATTAATTGGCCAGAGTTGGCCAAAAAGTTCACTTAGGATTTTCTGTAACATCTTATGGAAAAACCCAAGCAAGTTTTTTAGCCAACCCAATATATGTATATATGCACACAGTATAACTTTTCCATACATATATGCATATGTATATCATATAAATATACATATTTCTATGTACATATATGGCATATATTTATATAAAGATGCTAGGCTTTTCCTCTAGGCATTTTATTGAGGTCTCACAGGAATATGCCAACATTTGATTGTGAATTCAAATGAAAGTGATTCATTATGAGGGTTGTGTTAAGAATCCAAAAAGCCGAAAAACTCTACATCTCATTTAGAAACCATCTGACTTGTTTCTATTTTCCCCAAGACTTTTTGTAACAAGAAAGAGCCTATGCCTGATTTCTTAAGCATCTTGGGCTTTGGCTACTTTTTTCTCTTCCCTTTAGCTGCAGATGTAGCAAAAGAGCTGTTGGAAGAAGGTGGCCAAATGTCCTTCAGGAAAGGATTTAAGTTACTCGTGTGTAGGTAACAGTATGTGGCAGAAGCCAAGGACTTCTCAGTGGAGCAAAAACTTTCCAATGAACTTTTCTACTTGAGACAGCAGGGGAAGAAGAAAAGAGAAGACTCATAGATTTACTTAAGTCTTAGTTCTCTTGTGTTTGACCGCTTGCTGAAGAGCTGAGCAGACCAACAGCTGGCCTAGGATGACTGGATTTTGTTAGTTTGGTTGTTTCTTTTGAGTGCGTGTAGTCAACACACTAACACAGGGAAGGCAGACCATCCTGGGGGCACTTGTTCATACGCCACCACGGTCCCCTCTTCTCCCTACATCTGTCTTGTGTGTGTGTGCTTATACTAGTGAATGACTCTTGGATCCATACCCCAACTTCAACACTGCTTTGACCTTCCTTAAATTTAATATCCTCAGCCTGGCCTCCTGGACTCACGGACTGTGAGTTATCAACATGACCATTCACTTCTGTGTTGGCCTTCTCACACTATTGGGGTGAAACCGTCTCACTTTGGTGTCTAGTCTGCTACAACCTACCCTTGACCTGACTAGACCAGACCCCATAACCCCACACCAGTATTCATAAAAGATGAAGATTCAGTCATTGCACGAGAACACTGGGGAACAGCCCCTGGATAGTACTGGTCTTTAACTCTAAGTGAAGACACAGACTCTGTACCTTTGGCCAAAGACTCGTCTTGCACTGCCATTGGTCCTGGTGGGCAGAACTGTGTATTTTAAAACATTCTCTGCCTGGATGATAGCTTGGAGTGCTCCTCTTATCTCCAGGGAATGGTGTCTGGCATTTTAGGATATTGTTAATCTGAGAAAAGATGTGGCACAGAAGTGGTGAGAGCCAGACCCTCAGCCAATCTGGATGAGGAATGGTGCCCGAGAGAGGTCAGGTCCCAGGATTTAGGACACATGCAGGTGAAACCTCGATTCACTGCATATTTGATGCAGAATCTTGGGCAACTCACTCAATCTCTCCAGGGCTATTTACTTTTAATTAAAAAGTAAACAAAAAACAATAATGATAGTCTCAAATGGTTGGGCCAGGGTCCCGTCAGGCAAGACATTGGAAAGGTTTCTGCACTGTCAAAGGGCTAGTGATGCTCTAACATGAGGTAACGAGACTGTAGAAGCTCAGTCTCCCAAGAGTGAAATAGAAAAGCTGGCAAAGGAGACAGGGCCTGGGAGCCCAAATGGGCGCTATACTTTCAAGCCTGGATTGACACAGTAAGTTGCAAGATAGTTTTGGGCTTCTGGATCCTCTATTTTGTAACAACAACTTTCCTGGCACTTGCCTACTCTGTTGGTGATGGGTCTGGAACAGAGTGAAAAACAAGAGGTATAATTAGATCAGCAGAAACCAAATGCAGGTGGGAGTTGACAGAACTCTTGGCAACAACTCAGTCAACTGGGAGAAGTGCCAAGACTCATCTTCTATATCAAGGGTGAACACCCTATTGCCGTGGGCCAAGCATGGTCTACCACCTGTTTCTATGAATAAAGTTTCACTAGAATACAGTCATGCTTACTGACATTTTGTCAATAGTTGCTTTTACAGGACAAGGCAGAGTTGAGCAGCTGTGCCTGTAGCAGCTGGAAGCCTTGCACACTTATTCTCTAGGAAGAGTTTTAGAGGAAAAGTTTGAAGGTGGCTGTTCTATACCTTGTTTCAAACAATTACTCATGATGGGGCAACATCTGAACTATCAGATTACTTTCAATTAGAAAGAGAAATCCTCAAAAAAAAAAAACAAAAACCAAAAACAAACAAGCAAACAAACATGGGGCTGGGGTGTCCTCTGGGAATAACATACTTGTTTTGCCTTCTTTTTCAAAAAGAATAATCAACAATCACTGAAGGAATGACAGTTTCTTAGCACTTCAAGAAAGGGAGTAGGAAAAATCCAAATCAAATGCTTGAAACCCAGGGAGTCCCAGAGAAAAAGAACAGTAGCAATATTTAGGAAATAGCATCAGAGTGCACCCCACTATAGTTGTTCTCTTTTTTTCCTAGGTTTTCTTCATTTTGATTAATTACAAGCGAGTACATACTTGTAACAATTTAAAAGGTACAAAGACCTATAAAACATTTAAATCACCTCCCTTCACTCCCACTCCCATGGAACAAATTGGTTTATTTCTTTTCACATCATCCTCCATGTTTCCCATGTTCCACATATACACCCCAGAGTCTGTCATTTATTTTGCAATTACATTGTTCTATTTAGCTACAATGTATCTAGTTTCCTCAGTACTTCTCATCTTATTATGCCATACCATAGTTCTACTAATTCCCTATGATGGACATTCAAGTTGTTTCCCAGGATTTACCAATCACATAAAGTTACAGTACATATCCTCGTACACACATCTTTATGCACCAGGGCCATCATTTTTATAGGACAGATTATCCAATCAGTAACGGCACAAGGATCCAGCAAAATGGGAACCTCCCACCATTTTATCTTCTACCTCCCTTATCCTATCTTCTGTCTCTGTTATTCTACTGTTGGTTCCCTCCAGAGTGTTTTTGATCTCATTTATTGCATTATTCATTTTTAATTGACTCTTTTTTATTTCTTCTAGGTCCTTATTAAGCATTTCTTGCATCTTCTCAATCTTTGTCTCCAGGCTATTTATATGTAACTCCATTTTGTTTTCAAGATTTGGGATCATTTTTATTACCATTATTCTAAATTCTTTTTCAGGTAGATTCCCTGTCTCCTCCTCTTTTGTGTGACTTGGTGGGCATTTTTCATGTTCCTTCACCTGTTGGGTATTTCTCTGCCTTTTCATCTTGTTTAGATTGCTGTGTCCGGAGTGGGCTTTCTGTATTCTGGAGGTCTGTGGTTCCTTTTTATTGTGGAGGTTTCTCCCAGTGGGTGGGGTTGGGAACCTTCCTGGCAAGAATTCTACCATGCTAAAGCAGAGAATGATTCTAGCTAGCTGTGAGGAGTGGACTGAAAGTGTGTGCCAGAAAGACTGCAGTATATGTCAGCATCTAAGAATAAATATTCTGGTATGTCCCTTGTTTTCCTGTGAAACTAAAGCACAAAGGCAAACTTAGTGGTGCGGGAAAGTGCACTCAGTGTCCCCAAGCCAGGTGCCCACTGTAGACATGATGAGATATGAGGGGATCACTGTACCCAGTGAGGGGCTCAGGGCAAACAGAGGCTCTTTCTGCCCAGGATAGTCAGCTACCACTCAGGGCCAAGCAGAGACAAATGAAAATAGCTAACATGGCAGTCAGGGCTGGGTGGGTCTAGGCAGAAAGAAAAATGGTTCTCGATATAGTGAGAAGTGGATCATTGTCAAATGTCCAGTTCTCCATGTATGCCAAGCACCATTTTTATTTCCTCGTGTATCTCAGCAATTAAAGTAATATATAACATGTAACTACGGGGCCTTACTTGTACTCCCTGTAACTGATCAGAACCTGCAACCAGCGTGCCCTGCTTTGCAAAGCCAAAGGAAAGATCAAGGAGAAAACAAACCTCATTCACCTCTCCCCATTCCCTTCCCTCCCCGCACTCTCTCCTGAAAGTCTATTTACTGGTTCCAACTCATTCAACACCCTTGATAGGTGTGGGAAATATAAACCAGAGGGACAAAGGATTAGTAAACATAAATTACCAGTGATACAAATGCAAGATATTAAAACAATAAAATATGAGTGAATTCTTTTCCCTCCTTATAATTCCCAATACAATTTAATTCTGTTTCTAGAAAACAGTACGGAAGGAAACGACAAAGATGAATAAAATAGCTACAGGAAAAGAAAACTTTGCCTTCTGTTGGCAAAAAGCTGGCGCCCCCAAAATGGTCTCTGTGGATCAATGTATCACTGTCCTTGAAGTCCCTCTGAAGGTCAAACCGCCGGCAACTTAGAAACCACTTACCCAATGATTGCTGTGGGACAGATTCTGCCAAAAGCATCAGTGACAGGCACACATGTGCTAGGAAAACACTGTGTTGTTTCTTTAATGTTTATGTGGCCTCGGAGATTTCAAAAGGAATGTTTCGTGCATAAAACAACATCATAAATGAAATGCCTGCTACTTGACAGGGTTCCCTTTAATGGAAAGACTTTTTCACGCCCATAAACATTTGATGCCCACATCTGTAAGGGAGAAAAGGAGAGTCTGACTTCCCTTTTGGATGAAGAGAGTCGGAATTCTCAGAGACCATATAACATGCTTAATGAAGACAGCAAAAATGCTAGAGTTTCCCCGATTAAATTAGCACTCCACTGAAATTTAAAGCTTTATGGACTGCTTCAGGTACTTCTTTTTTATGTGGCTTTGGGTATGTGTTTATATTTTAATTCTAGGGAATGGCTTGTTATAGATTAAATAAAACAGATTTTTCCAAGCAGTAGTGCTCTTCACTTCTTAAATAATGGGCATGGACCAGAATCAGCCTGACCCTTCCCCTTGCCACCACCCACAGGACTCCTGGGGACGGACATGGCAGAACACCATCCTATGGTCTCACCACTCCATGGGAAGCCCATCCTTCCCAGGTGATTCTCCTATCATTTGGAAAGAAATTCCTGGGTTTCCATGCTGACGCTGATCTTAGAACGACAGCAAAGACCCTACGATGTCTACTCATTTCTCGGAGAGGAAAAGCCAGAGTCCTGGCACTATTCTTCATGATCTATCTCCCATCATCGCTCTGATTATGTCTCCTGTGTGTTTTTCTTTTTTTCCCACTCACTTCGCATCAGCCACACTGATTTCCTTGCTGCTTCTCCAGCACAGCTTTGCACCCGAGGGCCTGCTTCACACGGTGCTCTTTCCCACGTCTGCCCAGCCAATTCCCTCCTGGGCTTCAAGTCCTGGCTCACGTCTCACCTTCTCAATGACTCCCCCCCTAACCACTCTAACCCCACACTTTTGGTCCTCCTCACCCTACTTTTTCTTTCTTTTCCATATCTCTGGTCTTCTAACATATTATATAATGTGTTTATTACTACTGATTACTTACTCTCTGGGTCCCCAACAGAATGTAAGCATCACAAGGCCAGCAAACTGTGTCTGGAATAATGTATAAGGCCCAGTAGGTTCTCAATACATATTTTAGTGAATAAATAATAAACACATGAATACATGCCTGAGTGAATCAAAGATTTCAAAAGCCAGGTTCTATTAAAACTTCTCTTCTTACAGAACTAGTAAGCTCCTCTTGCTCATCTCCAGACCACTGTATTTTCCTGCTCCACCTGCTTGAAACACTTTCCCCCTAGATCTTTCTGACACTGCTTTCCTCTCATCATTTAAATCTCAATTCAAACATCACTGTCTTTAAGAGAACAGCTCCGTGACATGCAGCCCTTACCCCTGACCTCCCTTCTCTATCCCTCCCTTTATATTTTCCTCACCACACTAGTCAATACTGAACACATACCAAACATGAATACTGAAGGGGAAGGCAGGTAGGATGAACTGGAGATTGGGCCTGACATATCTACGCTGCTAATACTCTGTATAAAACAGATAACTAACGAGAACCTATTGCATAGCACAGGGAACCCTGCTCAATGCTCTGTGGTGTCCTAAATGGGAAGCAAGTCCAAAAAAGAGGAGATAAAAGTACACGCATAGCTGATGCACTTTGCTATACAGTAGAAACTAACAACATTGTAAAGCAAATATACCCCAATAAAATTTTTTAAAAAAACTACATAATGGTACACTAAGAGTTAAATATCAAAAGAAGGATTACGAATATCTATAAATGTTTGCAAATTAGTCAATATGCTCAATTAAAATCATGAGTGGTTTGATATCATTATTTTCAATACTTGCATATGTTAAAAATATCTTTAATATGCAAGATGTACAATGTCATTAAAGATCACCATTAACAGGGAAAAAAGAAAAAACAACCAAATGTGATCTTACCTCTGTTTTCAGTTGTGTAAACATGTATTGGTATCTTTATTTTTTCACCAGAATATAAATTCCTTGGGGACATGGAGAGTTTTGTTTATCACCATATCCCCAGCGGCAAAAAGTGCCTGGCATTTGGTAGAGGAGTAATAATTATTTGTTGATCCTGTTGAATAAATAGATGCTATACACTGTCACCTGGAAAGGTATCAGAACTTGAGCTATGCAATGTGCTGGGCACAGCTTCACTATCCCCGCTGAAATGCGAGTGAATTCATTGCTCCCAGGTTAGTTTCTGAAACTATCTTAGAACTTCAAGTCCAATTCCTTCACCCAGAACCTGATGAGTGCAGAGTCCTAGTGATCTTTCTGTGTAATTTACTGTGTATGCTTGTATGTAGGTAGGCATGTATGTACATACTATGTAGGACATTGCATGCATGCTAAGTCACTTCAGTCGTGTCTGACTCTTTGCGACCCCCTGGACTGTAGCCCTCCAGGCTCCTCTGTCCATGGGATTCTTCAGGCAAGGCTACTGGAGTGGGTTGCCATGCCTTCCTCCAGGGAATCTTCCAAACCCAGGGATCGAAACTACATCTCTTGCATCTCCTGCCTTGGCAGGTGGGTTCTTTACTACTAGTGCCACCTGGGAAGCCCCAGGTAGGACATTACTATGTTACTACGTAAGACAGGGTAGTATGTTACTATGTAAGATAGTACCCTAAACAGGGTACTAGCTAGGACTCTAAGAGCAGTGGAATTACCATGACTTTTCACCTGGAGGCTCAAACGGTAAAGAATCTTCCTGCAATGTGGGAGACCTGGGTTCAATCCCTGGGTCAGGGAGATCCCCTGGAGAAGTGAATGGCTACCCACTCCAGTATTCTTGCATGGAGAATTCCATGGGCAGTGGAGCCTAGTGGGCTATGGTTCATGTCTCACAAAGAGTTGGACATGACTAACACTTTCAGCCGGAAGGGTTAACATCTTCTGTGAATCTAGCTACAGAAGAATTTGTCTAGAAAGGCATCCAAGGTAGGTGGACCCAGTGATGGCAACCCTTGGAACGCCCATCTGTATTTGTAGCATTAGGAGTCACGTTATGGGCTACTTGTGAAAATCGTGAGATGTCAGTCTTCAGAAATCCTGAATTACCATGAATATAAATCTTAGAGTCACTTCCTCCTCATGATTATGGCAGTTAAATTATGAGGATGATAAAGCTTTTGCTTGAAGTAAAGGATTGTACTATTAACCTGGACAAATCCTCATCCTTTGCTAGTGTGCTATTTTATGTATTAGTAATAGGGAGTTACGTGAGCTTTCTGGGCTTCAGTGTCAACTGTAAAACAAAGTGACTGGAATTAACAACATATAAAATTCCCTTTTTATGATAGAATCAGAATCAAAGCATTAATATGGTTCTTTATTTTAATCTTATTTTTTTCTTGGGCTTAATTTAACAATCGAGTGACTTAAATGTCTGCCCATGTGAAAATTCTCCTATAGCGCCATTGAGTTTTTGAGAGTTCTATGAGAATTTTTAAGTCACTTCACACGGTACCTGACTTAGAAGCACTCAAAGCACTTAGAAGCACGCTATCCCTTTTCAGCTATGAGAATCTCATATGCCTTTTGCTTCATTTTTCAAATAAAATACTGGAGACCATCAAGTTAAGAGACTTGCCAAGGGTTACACAGTTACTAAGAGGCAGGGCTTCACGGAGATGGCAGGTATTTGGACTCCACGTTCAGAGCTCTACCAATTCCTCTAGGCTGCTTTAATTTTAGTTTTTATAGTTTGACCTTGAATACCCAAAATAAGTCATATATTTTTTTTCCTCTGAGTAAAGCACTCGTAGACACAGAGATCTGTTCATGATGCTAACACTCATGAGGCAGGCATTTAGCAGTATTCTATTCAGAACCGAGACTGACTTTGACTAGCAGAAATAAAATATCTGCAAAGTGTCTTCATGTTTTATAAAACCTAGAATAACTGGCAAAATAATCTGGTGTGTTTGCTTAAAAATAGAAAGGTACAACCTGCATCAACAGCTTCTGTTTAATTAAGAAGCCATAATCATTTAAGAAAAGGTTAGATTGTGCTAGACTACAAAAGTTACTATAGTAGATCTACTTATTCATAAATTAATACAATTATATTCTATAGGTGAAAAAAAAACTGAAAAATTTTCTCTGAGCTGATCTTCAATGATAATTCCAAGTTATATATTATTAAAATGCATTGGGCAACAGTAATACAAAAACAAGCATCTTATTTTAAAATCTAGTAGGTTATCAATTAAATTAGTAGTCTTTAACTTTTAATAGTAGAATTACCTAGGGAGCTTTAAAAAAAAAAAACAAAAACCTATACCTGGTACAAATTGAGAAAGGGATATGAAAAGGCTATTTCCTGTCACCCTGTTTATTTAACTTATATGCAGAGCACATCATGCGAAATGCTGGGCTAGAAGAAGATGAGGTTTTTATCAACAACCTGAGATATGCAGATGACACTGTCCTTAAGGCAGAAAGCAAAGAGGAACTAAAAAGACTCTTGAAAGTGCAGAGTGAAGAAGCTGGCTTAAAACTCAACATTCAAAAAACAAAGATCATGGCATCTGGTTCCATCACTTCGTGGCAGATATAAAGAGAAAGAGTGGAAGTAGAGACAGATTCCCTCTTCTTGGCTCTAAAACCACTGTAGATGTGACTGCAGCTGTGGAACTAGAAGCTGATTACTTCTTGACAGGAAAGCTATGACAAACCTAGACAGTGTATTAAAAAGCATAGACATCACTTTGCCTACCAAGGTCCATATAATCAGAGCTATGGTCTTTCCAGTAGTCATGTACAGATATGAGATTTGGACCATAAAGAAGGCAGAGCACCGAAGAATTGATGCTTTTGAACTGTGTTGTTGGAGAAGACGCTTGAGAGTCCCTTGGACTGCAAGGAGCTCAAATCAGTCAATCTTAAAGGAAATCCACCCTGAATACTCTTGGAAAGGACTGATGCTGAAGCTCCAACATTTTGGCCACCTGATGTGAAGAGCTGACTCATTGGAAAAGACCCTGATGCTGGGAAAGATTGGGGGCAGAAGGAGAATAGGGAGACAGAGGATGAGATGTTGGGTGGCATCTCCAATTCAGTAGACATGAAAACTTGGGCAAATTCCAGGAGATGGTGATGGACAGAGAAACCGGGCGTGCTGCAGTCCATGGGGTTGCAAAGAATCAGTTATGACTTGGCAGCTAAACAACACCACTATCACCTGGGTCTACCCTCAAAGATTCTTATTTAATTAGAGTGTAAAAGTGTAGTAGAATTTTTCTGTTTGACCAGGTTAATTTCTATTAATTTGAACACATTAATTTCATCATGTTATCTTAATTTAGTAGCTTCTTAATAGTAAATGTTTGATTTGATTGGGGGAATTGTATTATGTATTGTACAACACTGTAACTGTAAACAAAAAATTTTTAAATATTCATAGTGGAGAGCATTTTGAGACGGCTATCCTGAAACCAGAAATACTTTTGGAAGAGAGATTCTTGGGAAGAAATGATTTAATGTAGGAAATTAACATAGGGCAGTCTGGAAATTAGTAGTTGAGCAATCAAGCAGTAGATATTTTTAGAACATGTTTTGTAGAGAAGGAGCTACATGTCAGTTGTGTAGTTGACATGACCATACTCAACTGAGAAGAACTTTGAAGCAAGACTGGATGCAGTAAAACATTTGTGTATATAAAGCCCAGCTCAACAGAACTGTAAAGAAATCTGACTGTGAGTTATGATTTCAAATATTGATGCCTCATCAGCTCTGGTGATAGAATAAAGCCATGATTCTCTACACTACTTTTCCTTCTCAGTGTATATTCCATTCATATTCTATTTTATGCCCATATTCTAGTACCTTGCTACTCAAAGTGTATTCCATGGGCCAGCAACATGAGCATTAGCATCACCTGGGAGCTTGTTAGTGAGGCAGCGTCTCAGACCCTGCCCGATTTGTACTGGGTCTCAATTTGCATTTTACTAGATCTCTATATGCTTCATATGAATATTTCAGGTTGAGTAGTAGTGGTCTGGTAGACAGTGATCTCTTAAAAATATCATACACATATATCATTATTACTTGTAAGACCTTATATAATATAATGTGGTTCAATCTATAATTAAGATTCCCCCCCCCCCCCCCAATGCGTCACATAGGTTTTTTTTCAGTAATATTAAAGGTTTTCCTTACTTAGAAAGAGCTGAACTCTTTGGACTATTTTATTTGTGAATAAGAAGTATTTTCTGTGTGTGAGTATCTGCTAAAATGTGTGATGAGGATAATGAGACCACAGGAGAACAAAGGAAGATGTGATTTCTTCAGGCTAAAGGACTCAGATGTCGTAGGGAAGATGGGACACCAAAATGAGCATTAAGAGATAATCTGAGTCAGAGAATGGTAAAAAAAAAAAAAAAAAAAGAGAGAGAGAGAGACAGAGGGCATTCCAGATAAGAAGAACTGAGTAAACGCTAAGTCCCTGCCTAGAGCAGGAGCATATTAAAACCATGCAGTTTCCAGGATTTAAAATGGCCCAACATTGTCAATCCCCTGATATTCACACACCTGGGTCATCTTCCTCTACTGACTGGGACTGACCTGTATAATGAAGAAGATAATGCAGAAATGATGAGGTGCGACTTCTGAGGCTACGTCTTAAGAACACCATGGTCTATCCCTTGCTTCTTCACGCTCTGTGAGAACCAGCCCTCAAGCCACCAGAAGGAAAGAGCCAGGCGGAGAGGGACTGCGGCTGACAGCCAGCAAGCAGCACCAATCTGCCAGTGGTGTGTGCACCATCTGCCGAAGGCTGGTTCTGTAGACTCAGAAGCTGGCCAGCCACCCAGACCAATATCATCACAACCTCATGAAAGCCTGAGCGAAAGCTACTCTTCAAATCCTGCCTCACAGAAAACAGGAGATTTAAAAAAAAAATCTCTATAGTTGTCTTAAGACACTTAGTTTGGAGATAATTTATCATTAATAAATAGCTAATATTAGAAATAAATTACTAAAAACTAATATTAATAATAAATTACATACAAGAAAACAATTATAAAGTAATTTGAAAGACAGTGAGTAAACTGGTGTGGCTTTTATTTTTTAATTCATACATTTTCATGTTTTTGTCTCTCTCTCTTTTTTGGGGGGGGCCACAGCACAGCAAGTGGGATCTCAGTTCTCTGCCCAGGGATCAAACCTACGCCCCCTGCATTGGAAACTGGAGTTTCAACCACTGGACCACCAGGGAAGTCCCAAAACTGCTGTGGCTTTGATCCCTGGGTTGGGAAGATCCCCTGGAGAAGGGAAAGGCTACCCACTCCAGTATCCTGGCCTGGAGAACTCCATGGACTGTATAGTCCACGGGGTCACAAAGAGTCGGACACGACTGAGCGACTTTCACTTCAGTTAGATCTGGGGTTGTAAACTCGCACGTTAACAGGTGAATTAAAGGAGTGAAGTGGTCCTGGGCTGGGTCAGCGAGGAAAACAGTGGCAGAGCCTGTGATTGCGTGTTGAACACCTGCCTTGCCACGCCTGCCGGTTTCCATTTCTGATAGGTCAATGTAGAGCCTGCAACACTGGGAAACGTCAGGTGGTAGAAAAAACAGTGCTAGTGGTCTGGCTGGAGAAGGAAATGGCAACCCACTCCAGTGTTCTTGCCTGGAGAATCCCAGGGACAGAGGAGCCTGGTGGGCTGCCGTCTATGGGGTCGCACAGAGTCAGACACGACTGAAGTGACTTAGCAGCAGCAGCAGTGGTTTGGTACCACAATGTTGAAAAACTGTAATAGAAAAAAATCTTATTCTGAAGACTATCATCACTAAATAGCTACATTTAAGCTATTTATTCTGGAAATGCTATCTAGAAGCTACTAAAGGGAGAAAAGTGCTGGGAGGAAAACTCTTATATTGGGGAGGTGTTTTAATTGTGAAGACTGAAGATGTTGGAGCATGGGCTAGGGCTATAGAAATGTGAATGAAAATAGTAATGGAAACCCTTAAAGGAAATAAGGTCCTGAATAATTAAAGGTGGAATTACTCAATTAAGACTTCCCCTTATACTTTGTCTTCAAAACTCACAAAATTTTTAGCGCCATGTTAGAATGTGGGTCCATGAGGATATAACTATTATTTCAATACTTTTGTCCAAGTTGCTCCAGATAACTTAGAATGCATTATAGTAAATATTTTAGTCTAAGTATCCTAGGTTTTACAGACCAAATACTCCACTCTGCCATGACAGGACAAAGGCATGGACATTACCTAAATTTACACTCATGTCTGTATTCCAATAAAACTTAAAATATGAAAAGTAAGATGAACTGGGTTTGGCTCAAGGGTTGTAGTTCGTCAGTACCCAGCCAGTGGTTGCCCATGTCAGCATCCATAATAGCATCACTGGAGAATTTGTCAAAAGGCGGCTCAGGGCTCAGCAGACTGTGCCTGCACAGGTCCTTTCCATGAGTCTGATGAAGGCGAGTTCGAGAAACTTCTGCACAGACACTCAATAATATATTTGATGAGTGAAAGAGTGGCATCTCCGGACATGCTAACTTCTGTCTCTATTAGAATCTTATATAACACGGTGTTTGGGATGTCACAAAATTCTGTGTTTGGCTCTTTTTAAGTCCAGGTTTGGGTGTTAATGTTTCATGGTATCCCACAAAGCAGGCCATGGTTTACAGGCTCTCCACCACCTAAAAGACATGGGAAACAACTAACCTAACACAGCTGCCTGTTTTCAGAGAAAAAGAACATGAGGCCTACTATGGTGAATTAACTGGGCCAAAGAAACATGCAGTTACTGAGAGAGTTAAGAAAAAACACACTCATATTTATATAATAGGCATGCCTCACATACAATATGATGTGTTTGGGCTTGGCAGAAAATACCAAACATTCAAAAAAAAAAAAAAAAAATGAGTGGCAACATGTAGTGATGGGATCTTATTTTTAACAGGGGAATTGCAATTGTATTTATTCTGTTTTCTCAACTTAATGACTGGGTGGAGCTGAAGTTTCCAGATTCTGTTCAAAGATGGTAAGGATAGGGAGGGAGTGAGACCAGAGAGCAGAGGAACCGAAATCTCCCTCAGCCGTCCACCATCAAGGCCCTTCCTCCAGAAGGACTGTATCCCCGAGCCTCAGGAGGCACGGATTAGCTGGCAGGGAAGAGCAAGATCCTCCTACCCACCTAACAAGATGACAGATACAACATGATCTTGGCTTGGGCGTGAAGCTCAGACAGAAATGAGACAATTACTGGGCTAGAATTCAGAGAGAAACTGATGGGTTCATGCATGGAGTCTGCTTAGCCAAAAAAAGAGTCAGAAACCTTCATTAAACATTCCTGAAAAATGTGGGTTTAAATCAAAGGAAAGAGAGGTTTCCAGCTGATCCATGCACTGGCCTGCAGGGTGGGCAAACCTAAGCGAGACCACAGATCTGAAGTATGAGACGCAATGCCTGCTGAGCCTGTGAACCCCACTGGCATTATTACTAGGATTATAGGCACTCTGCAACTGTGTGGGTCCCACCACCAGCCTTGCCCTCAGCTTCCTTTACCTCTGCTTCTCCAGGGTTCTGGAGGTGAGGAGAAGCATTGCTCCCATGAGTATAATTGCATTTGAGACCCCTGCTCTTGAATTTGCCTGGCAACTGGACTGGCTTATCTAGAGTCGAGAAGAGGAGATTCCCCATCATTTCTCCTTTTGACCCTGGGATAGGCTAAAGTAGGACTGCAAAGCCATTGCTGATGTACAAAATCAGCCCATGTCCTTAGTCCCAAGGGTGAAGGTGGGTGGGTGCCTGGCAAACACAGGCAGGCTGGCACCTGGGGGGCCCTGCAGGAGGGCATTCACCATCCCCCTTGGTGACCTTATCCTTGAAAGTCTGATTTTTGCCAGAGGCCTGGGAGAACTCAATCCAATGGTCAGTGAACATTCACTGGGTGCCTACACTGATGTCACCTAAGTTCAGGAGGCAAATGTGTTCAATCAGAATGCCGGTTGCTAAACTTATAATGAGCGAGAGCTGCAACAGGAGCTAGAATAATCAAAGTCCATGTGATGAGCGTAGGCACCCCATGTGGCCAAGCTACACAGGAAGCCAAATCATAATTAGAGTGCCTGTGTCTCAAAGCATAATGAGAAGAGCTACGAACGGAAGCTGAGCACTGGAGGTCTATGTGATCAGAATATCCCTCCAGGTGGGCAGGTTTACATGGGAGGTTAAATCATGATTAGAATGTGTTTGGTGAACAGATTCACAAAAAGAGCAGTTGGATTCATCATGCATTCAATGGCATCAGCTAAAGCATCCAGAGACTGTCTCGTAGCTCAGTCAGTGGATGAAATGACTCCAAAGGCAGAGGCTCTCCCCAGGCTGGGCAAGGAGCCCATGATCCTGGGTACCACCCATGTCTGCTTTCTGACTCTCCTTTTCCCAAGATGGCATGGCTCAAAGTGGGCGTCTAGTCCCGTGCTAAACATATTTTTGTGTGCTGTCTCATTTAATCCTTGTCCAGTTCCCTGCCAAAGAAGCCTTCCCTGACTTGTCATGATCCTCAACACTGCTCTCCTTTCTACACGGCTCTTGTCACCACCTGTATGCTCTGTATCACTTTGTTGATTGATCATTGACCGCTTTCCACTAAAGATGGCAGTCTCAGAAGGGCAGTAGCTTTATTTTCTGCAATAGATGCTTTTCCAATGTCTAATATGGAGGCTAGCACATAGGAGGAGCTCTGGGGTTTGGTTGGTGAATGAATCCATTGGTTAGTGGAAGGCTGGGTGGGGTGTATGAATTCACAAATAACCTGACAGGTAGATGTTAGCATCCTCACTCTAAGCTATGCTACTTCCAAAGTCAAGTGGAGAGCACGGATTTCTTCAAACTCTGTTAGACTCTAGAGCTCTTGCTCTCAATGGCTGCTCTATTTCTTTAAAAAAGTTGATATATTCAGGAAATTTCCATCTAAAACTAGATGCCTTAGACCCTTGGAGTCAGAAGTATCTTTCTTCTGCCAATCTCACTTGTTACTTCTGTGACCTCATCCAGAGAAATTGCTTAATTAACCTTTCGTGGCCCACATTCTCTTCTGTTAAAAGGAGGAATGAGAATACCTGTTTAAAGAGTTGCTCAGTCCATCAAACGGGAGATTGTGCACGTCCTTCACACTTCATGGATTGTTACAAGGACAAAAAGCAAAATGGGATAATGACTATAAAGTCCCTGGAGACTGTAATACTAGTACAAGTTATTATTACAACGGCTTAGGGACAAGAGGAGAAACGGAATCTACCTTGCTCATGCCCTCAGGGCCATTTTGGATTTTGAGTTCCTAGAAGGCAAAGACTATAGTTGTTTCATTTCTGTGTACAGAACATCCGTCAATGTAAGGAGGCATCATACAGGGGAAAGAGCTGGCTGGGTACATGGTGTCAAGAAAGCTAAACTCACAAATTATTATTATTATTTTTTTTCCTAGAGAAAGGATTCTCTAGGTGCTTTTTCCAGCCCATGGCTTTAAATACCATCCACATGCTGTTCTGTGCTTAGTCGCTCAGTTGTGTCTGACTCTGTGACCCCTTGGACTGTAGCCCCCCAGGCTCCTCTGTCAATGGGGATTCTCCAGGCAAGAATACTGGAGTGGGTTGCCATGCCCTCTTCTAGGGGATCTTCCCAACCCAGGGATCGAACCCAGGTCTCCCACATTGCAGGCAGATTCTTTACCATCTGAGCTACCAGGGAAGCCCATTCACATGCCACTGTCTTCCAAATTAATTTTCCTGCCCAGTTTTTCCTTTGACATGAAGACCATAATAGCCATGTCCACCTCCTAAATCCACAGGCCAACTTGGATCTCCCTTCGCCATCTTAGAGACACCTCACACCTGGCATGGCCAAAACAGAACCTTATTGCGTGCTTTCCTTCTCTCTCAATCAGAAAGCCACAGGACGTTCCGCTCATAAAGTCAAACTCCTAAGAATCATTCTTGATCTCTCTCTACTCCTTTTGCTCCTCTCCACCCAAAGTCAACCTGTGGAAGCTGCCTATGCTATCTGTAAAATATGTCTTCATTTTATCTACTGTGTCTCACGTCCACTGTCAGTATTGGAGGGCCACCAGCCACCTTCCCTCTCCTGTGCTATGGCCACAGGCTCCTTACTGGATATTCTGCTTGTATTCTTTCTTCCAACCTCCTAAATCATTTACACAGCAGGCACAGGAATCTTTTAAAACTGTGTCCTGGACTTGCATTTCTCTGCTCATTTTGGGGTCTTCCATTGCATTAAGCGTCACAGCCATTCCTTACTATGGCCTCTGGGTCAAGCTCCAGCTATTTCTCACAGATGGTGGTGGTGCTGAAAGCAGGCAGGAATAGATACAGTGAATGGAAAGGGATTGGGGGTTTTGCTTCCTTTGGACAGTACAGGCCTGCTTAGCACAGAGGACCCTGTCCTGGGCTGGACCGATGGTCTGACCTGTGATGTTAACACAGTGAATCTCATAGGGCTTCCTTCAGCATCTTCTCATCAGGTCACCGGCCATGAAAAAGTTTCACTTTAGGAGAACACGCTCAGGGGAAGCACTGTGTCCCCTGCTCTCAGCTCTTCTTCCAGGTAAGACCCTGAAGATTCTGCTCCCTGCCTACCCCGCCGCAATCTTTCCAGACCACTCACCCCGTTTCTGTGTTTGCTTACTTGGCTACACTGGCTTCTGTTAGTCTCTTAAACCACCTGGGCGATTCCGACCTTAGGACCATTTTACAGCATGCTTCCTCTGCCTGGAATGCTCTCCCCAGATTCTTAACAGGGCTAGTTCCTTCTTTAGGGTGTACTTTAAATAACTTCTGTTAGACATCTCTGCTGATTGCCCTGCCCGAAAGAATTACTACCACTGATCTCTATCATAACACGATTGTTACTTTATTCTTATTTTTACAGCTCTCATCAAAGTCTATTAACTTCCTGGTTTTTGTTTGTCTATACTTACTATACGACTCTGTGCTCTAGAAGTTGAGGCCCAGGAGGCAGGGCCTCGTCTGTCCCCATGGCCTCCAGCACCGTGTCTGACATGTTTAATATGCACATAATAAACAATGATGTGTAATATGCATACAATAAACACCTGGCATTCATAACGGTGCACATGTCAGTGGTTGGCATTAGTAAAAAGTATTATTAACCATTAAGATTTCTCTTTGTAGTTTTCATACTTTAATGATAATAAAACAGCCTCTCTCTCTTTTTTTTTAAACTGAAATCCATGCCTTTCTCTCTCCATGGTTATATGCCATAGAACAGACTGAAAGAGAAAAGGTAATTTATTTGAGCAAATGTAGGTCAAATTCACTTTTGGAAAAATCTGTGCATATTATGTACATCGGGAAAAAAGCATAGGCCTTTTCATTTTCTCCTCTAGTTCAGATAGCTCTTTTTCATCTTACTTATATTTGGAAGAATATAGGATCATAATCCATGGCACTCAAGATTCATCA
Source organism: Dama dama (assembly GCF_033118175.1). Taxonomy (NCBI): domain Eukaryota; kingdom Metazoa; phylum Chordata; class Mammalia; order Artiodactyla; family Cervidae; genus Dama; species Dama dama. Next base: position 10,986,664 of record NC_083703.1, on the reverse strand, counting down.
CCTCTCAAAGCACATTCTCCTGCCCATATCAGATGGCTCCTTTAAAAACTCATCTCAAGTACTGATGCTTCTGTGATCCCTTCTATCCACTTTTTGTACTTTTTAAACTTAGACCCCTTATGTCTATGTATGGTAGGTAGCTGTTCACACTGCTGTGTAATAAGACTTATTGTGCTATAAATCTAAATAATTTTCCATCCCAATAATCCCTCTTCTGCTTGTTAAAACTAAACTCACAGTAGAGAACATGGCCTCAGGGAATGGGTGTGGTGCTTACAGCAGAACAGAAGCAAATATTAGAAAATTCTTACTCGATTTTCTAAAATGGCTTTTCAGATTCTGCATGGTGACAGTAATCTGAGAGAAAAAGGTTTTGCATCTCAAAAATCTAGGTGTATAAACACAAGAGCCAAACCACAAGTAAGTGAACTGTCTTTGAGATGTTCAGGGAAGAGTGAAGAGTCTAGAATGTTCAGAGCCTAGGGTTCCCAGGGCTGGTAGACTTGTCCCACTGTGTTCTGCCTGTTCAGTTTGAGATCACAGATGGAAAAGAACACATCTCATCAATCATGGTATTTTCCATGCCTTATATAAACCTAGCATAGAATATATACTTGCTGTCCTGTCGCTCAATCGTGTCTGACTCTTTGTGACCCCATGGACTGCAGCCCGCCAGGCTCCTCTGTCCATAGGGATTCTCCAGATACAAATACTGGAGTGGGTTGCCATATACTTGCTAAACACATTAATTAATCATAAGGGATTTGATTTAGGTCATGCCTGAATGGTCTAGTAGTTTTCCTTACTTTCTTCAATTTAAGTCTGAATTTTGCAATAAGGAGTTCATGATCTGAGCCACAGTCAACTCCTGATCTTGTTTTTGCTGAATATAGAGAACTTCATCATCTTTGACTGCAAAGAGTATAATCAATCTGATTTTTGTATTGACCATCTGGTTATGTCCATGTATAGAGTCGTCTCTTGTGCTGTTGGAAGAGGGTGTTTGCTATGACTGGTGCATTCTCTTGGAAAAACTCTGTTAGCCTTTGTCCTGCTTCATTTTGTACTGCAAGGCCAAACTTGCCTGTTACTCCAGGTATCTCTTGACTTCCTACTTTTGCATTCCAGTCCCCTATAATGAAAAGGACATCTTTTTTGGGTATTTGCTCTAGAAGGTCTTGTAGGTCTTCATAGAACTATTCAACTTCAGCTTCTTCAGCATTACTTGTTGGGGCATAGACTTGGATTACTGTGATACTAAATGGTTTGCATTGGAAACAAACAGAGATCATTCTGTCATTTTTGAGATTGTACCCAAGTACTGCATTTCAGACTCTTTTGTTGACTATGAGGGCTACTCCATTTCTTCTAAAGGATTCTTGCCCACCGTAGTAGTTAGACCGTAGTAGATGACCGTTAGGTCATCTGAGTTAAATTTGCCCATTCCAGTCCATTTTAGTTCACTGATTGCTAAAATGTTGATATTCACTCTTGCCATTTCCTGTGTGACCACTTCCAACTTGCCTTGATTCATGGACTGAACATCCCAGGTTCCTATACAGTGTTGCTCTTTACAGCATCAGACTTCACTTCCATCACCAGTCACATCCACAACGGGGCGCTGGCTTCACTCTGGCTCAGCCTCTTCATTCTTTCTGGAGCTATTTCTCTACTCTTCTCCAGTAGCATATTGGGTACTTACCTACCTGGGGAGTTCATATTTCAGTGTCAATCTTTTTGCCTTTTCATACTGTTCACGGGGTTCTCAAGGCAAGAATACTGAGGTGGTTTGCTGTTCCCTTCTCCAATGGACCACATTCTGTCAGAACTCTCCACCATGACCCATCCGTCTTGGGTGGCCCGTCACAGCATGGCTCATAGTTTCACTGAATTAGACAAGGCTGTGATCCAAGTGATCAGTTTGGTGAGTTTTCTGTAATTGTGGTTTCCATTCTGTCTGCCCTCTGAGAGATAAGTATAAGAGGCTTGCAGAATCTTTCTGATGGGAGGGACTGGCTATGGGGAAACCTGGGTCTTGCTCTGATGGGCAGGGCCATGCTCAGTAAATCTGTAATCAAGTTTTCTGTTGATGGGTGAGGCTGTGTTCCCTCCCTGTAGTTTAGCCTGAGGCCAAACTATGGTAGGGGTAATGGTGGTGATGGTGACCTTCGAAAGGATTTATGCCAGGACTGTTGTATTCGGTGCCCCTGACCCCAAGGCAGGCCACTGTCGACCCATGCCTCCGCTGGAGACTCCTGAACACTCACAGGCAAGTCTGGCTCAGTCTCTTGTAAGACTTGCTCCTTGGAAGAAAAGCTATGACCAAACTAGACAGCCTATTAAAAAGCAGATTCATTACTTTGCTGACAAAGGTCCGTCTAGTCAAAGCTATGGTTTTTCCAGTAGTCATGTATGGATGTGAGAGAAGGCCTATAAAGAAAGCTGAGCGCCAAAGAATTGATGCTTTTGAACTGTGGTGTTGGAGAAGATGCTTGAGAGTCTCTTGGACTGCAAAGAGATCCAACAAGTCCATCCTAAAGGAAAGCAGTCCTGAATATTCATTGGAAGGACAGATGCTGAAGCTGACACTCCAATAATTTGGCCTGATGTGAAGAACTGACACATTAGAAAAGACGCTGATGCTGGGAAAGATTGAAGGCAGGAGGAAAAGGGGACGACAGAGGATGAGATGGTTGGATGGCATCACCGACTTGATGGACATGGGTTTGAGCAAGCTCTGGGAGATGGTGATGGACAGGGAGGCCTGGCGTGCTACAGTCCATGGGGTCACAAAGAGTCGGACACGACTGATAGACTGAACTGAATTGAACTGAAACACGTTAGTTGATCTGAATTATTATAACAGCTAGATTATTTACTGACATATATATTATCATTTATTTTGATTATTCAAAAATTCTAAAGCAGCAAGGAAAAATTTGAGTATTATCTTGGAAAGATACTAGCAAGTGGCACATGTGCCACTACATACAATCATACGTGCATATATAAAACATGTGGCTCTACATGCAATCATACATACACACACATGTGTCACTACATACAATCACACATACATACAACATGTGGCTCTATATACAATCATACACACACCATGTGCCACTACATACAATCATACATACATGCATACAACATGTGGGTCTACATACAATCATACATACATACACACAATGTGTGGCTCTACATATACTCTTTCCCCCATGTGAGCGATCTAAGAGCCCATCCTGAAGCTGAGTTCCCCATGTATTTTATTTTCAGGGGAAACCACTTTCATTTACATGTGGTCCTCATCAGAACTGGTTGATGAGGACCATCTTATACAACAAAGTGCAAGTATTTTAACTAACAATTATTAATGTACATTCCTCATACACTTCCCTCAGACATTTGTGTTTATCTACTGGTCTAGCAGAGAAGGCTACAACCATTTATTTACATTTTTGGAGGCTTTGAAGTGAAGTCACTCAGTTGTGTCCGACTCTTTGTGACCCCATGAACTATAGCCTACAAGGCTCCTCTGTCCATGGAATTTTCCAGGCAAGAGTGCAGGAGTGGGTTGCCATTTCCTTGGAGGCTTTGGTAATACACAAATAAAATATATGAAGAAAAGCCTATTAGTACTTCTCTCCTTTAAATGCCAGAAAATCCCCAAATTCATGGAATAGACTTAGAGTCTCTCTGCCCCCTATGGTGCAGGTAACTACTAATCACATCAAATCCACATTATAAAGATGGATATTTCACTCTATGCAGAATATTTATAATATTTTTATACTTTTATATTAGAACTCATATCATGAAGACTGTTTCATTAATGACCCTCACACTGCCAGTGAGAATATCACTCATTATGGTTTATTTTTTAAAACCATCTATTTTTCTAGGGGGGATTGCATAAACTGTGGAGCTCATTTTGTTAAAGATTCCATACAGCTTATGAACTAGTATCCCAGGTAATTTGAACAATTTCCTCCCTTTTCACCTAAAATGGATACATTTCCTCCTTTTGCACCAAAACAACAATGTCATGAATGGTCTAATGCTTATGCATAAACATGTGTGTGTTCAGTTTTTATGTCAAGAAATAAAATAATGGCCACATCTTAATTTTAAAAATAGTTACATGTTATTTTCCATGGCTGATTCATGTCAATGTATGGCAAAAACCACCACAGAATGGCTGCCATCAAAAAGTCTACAAACAATAAATGCTGGAGAGGGTGTGGAGAAGAGGGAACTCTCTTACACTGCTGGTGGGAATGCAAACTAGTACAGCCGCTATGGAGAACAGTGTGGAGATTCCTTAAAAAACTGGAAATAGAACTGCCATACAACCCAGCAATCCCACTGCTGGGTACACACACCGAGGAAACCAGAACTGAAAGAGACACGTGAACCCCAATGTTCATCGCAGCACTGTTCACAATAGCCAGGACATGGAAGCAACCTAGATGCCCATCAGCAGACGAATGGATAAGGAAGCTGTGGTACATACACACCATGGAATATCACCCAGCTATACAAAAGAACACATTTGAGTCAGTTCTAACGAGGTGGATGAAACTGAAGCCTATTATACAGAGTGAAGTGAAGCCAGAAATAAAAACACCAATACAGTATATTAATGCATATATGTGGAATTTAGAAAGATGGTAACGATGACCCTATACGCGAGACAGTAAAAGAGACACAGATGTAAAGAACATACTTCTGGACAATGTGGGAGAAGGCGAGGGTGGGATGATATGAAAGAATAGCATTGAAACATGTATATTACCATATGTGAAATAGATGAACAGTGCAAATTCGATGCATGAAGCAGGGCACCCAGCGCTGATGCTCTGGGACAACCCAGAGGGATGAGGTGTGGAGGGAGGTGGGAGGGGGGTTCAGGAACACATGTACAAAACACACACACACACAATATTGTAATTATCCTCCAATTAAAATAAATTAATCAATTAAAAAAAGTTATATCCTGTTTCAACAGCATGCCCGTGTCTCCTGGTAGAGCGTTATTCTCATTGGTAATATTCAAAGGAAAACTTGCAGTCCACGGACACTACCTAAAGCTCACAGAGAAATCTCCTCTTGATAATGCTTCATTTTGAAAAATCCTTAAAAACCCTAATTAGACTGTTAAACCTTCTGGGTTGGTATTTTAGTGATTCAGCTATGGGTAAACTCAGAATGAATGTCCATTTTAAATGACTCACCCCTGAGATGTGTGTGGTGGTGGTTTTTGCAGTAAACAGCTTTCACAGAAGATTGTGGTAGCCACCCCAGCGTGCTCCCATCAATTTGGCAGGGCTATTTTCCTCTAATCAAAGTATCTCCCTCACCATTTGAAAGAGCCTCTGGGGAATTTTCTTCAGAAATGTAATTTTGCACTATCTGATTTTGCCTATGTCTTGCCCATCCATTGACTGTAATGGGGTCTAAGCTTTTCTTCAGATGCAGCTGGTCCGTGCCATTCAATCTCCTTCACAGAGTAAGAGATGGCATATGACTGCAGTGAGGATGAGCGACGGTGCTCTTACACAGGAAGAAATCTCAAGCCAGCCTGGGATGGGCCATACTTCTTTGGAGCTTAAAATAAGAGGTCATTAGAGTACAACAGGAGGGGTAGGGTGAATAGAAACACAAAGCAGGAAGGAAATCTAAACAGAGAGGAGGTTAGTTTAAATTGAGGTGACTGGAAGTCCCTGAATTAATGTTTTCACTTTAATGATGAAAATAATAACAGTGGAGGAGAGGAAATGACTTGCTCAGGGGCATACAGATGGTAGCAATGCTGAGACAGGAGGCTTCCGGTTACTAATGTAGGATTCTTTACATTTTCCAATAATTTTAACCTGGTTTGAAAATATTTTATATTTCCCAATGAGCTATAAACAGATATTATATGGAAATTACCATGTTGGTTATTTCTGAAATAATTTTCAGCAGGTCATTAAAAAAGAAAACATACTGAACAATCCATTCTTGCTTTGCAAAGGAAAAGAGCTTAAACACTATATTTTAATACAAAAGATTGCCCAGAGAGGTGTTGCATTATACAGCAAGTGCCACAAGAAGATTAACTGCCATGCAGGCTGTACCTCGAGCAGGGAAACTCAATGACTTCTATATAAAACTCATAAATGAAAGTGTTCATTTATTCATGATATTCTAACATATTCTGTACTGTTTTTCTAAGAGAAGCAATGCATGGCCTTTCAGTTTTATTCCATTACTTAAAATATTTGAAGAAAATTGTTCATGAATCTCTGATTCTATTATTACACTCAAGAGGAGGTTAATTACTATCTCCTGGGGTTGTTTTTAGCAGGAAATATATAATGGATTGCTACCAGGGCATGAGTTCATGGCAAGGAAGACCTGACTTACAGTTGCTAAAAAATGACTGATATGAATTATTTCCAGAACACAGGACTAAGATAGAGCTTGCCAAGTTAAACTCATTTTTACCAAAAATGTGCTTATTTTCAGAGAATGATCTCTTTTTAAAGTCCATCTTGATAAGAGAAACAAAAAGCCATTAACCATAGATTTCTCAACAGAAATTGAAGAGTCATAAGAGAGGGTCATGTTTTTGATAGTCAAATATGATAAGAAAACTTTAAATCTGCTGTTTGGTTAAGACTCCAACTATACGTCCAACAGAACCTCATGTGGCATTGAAAAGAATTCTCTCACTGGTTTCAAATGCTATATAATATATGGAACTTTAGTAAGCTTGCAGGTTTCCTCTTGAGAAATGAAGAAAAATCTGTGAATTTGGACAACAGCTACAATTCTGGTACCACTCTAGTGATGGTGACTGTATTATTGAGCAGTGCCTTATAGCAAGTCTAATTATTCTTGCAATCTCCATGGAATTTCTACAAATCTATAGTAACCAATTAGTAATTTCCTGCAAGTCACCCTACGCTTATGTGCTTAGTCTCTCAGCTGTGTCCAACTCTTTGTGACCCTATGGACTATACCCGCCAGGCACCTCTGTCCATGGGCATTCTCCAGGCAAGAATATTGGAGTGGGTTGCCATGCCCTCCTCCAGGGGATCTTCCCAACCCAGGGATTGAACCCAGGTCTCCTGCATTGCAGGCAGATTCTTTACTGTCTGAGCCATCAGGAAAGCCCATAAGTCACCCTAGTTTCATAAAACCAAGCTGAGAGTCATAGTGTGATTTCACTGTATCTTCCTACTTCATTCAACCTAGTCTAAAGAACTTTCCAGTTAAATTCTTAAATGCAAGAAGAAAGAGTTGAAATGTCTATCCCATCTTTTGTGCTTCTCTTTATTGGGCTTTGGAGCTGAAGTTCTTCTGCTCTGGACCACTCTGATGCACTCAATTCAAACTCTCCTTTCATTTGGAAATGCCTAAAGGACCTCAGTTGGAGAAGGCAATGGCACCCCACTCCAGTACTCTTGCCTGAAAATCCCATGGACGGAGGAGCCTGGTGGGCTGCAGTCCATGGGGTCGCTACAAGTCAGACACGACTAAGTGACTTCACTTTCACTTTTCAATTTCATGCATTGGAAAAGGAAATGGCAACCCACTCCAGTGTTCTTGCCTGGAGAATCCCAGGGACGGGGGAGCCTGGTGGGCTGCCGTCTATGGGGTCACACAGAGTCGGACAAGAATGAAGCGACTTAGCAGCAGCAGCAGCAGCAGCAAAGGACCTCAGTGCTTAGATAGTAACATACACAGCTATACTTTATGAGCCATGTATTTCTACAGGACTGAGAAACTGTGCTATCATTAGAGTTGAAGTTCATGATAATGAAATTCTGCAAAGACTACGAGCCAAAATTACAAAGACTTTGGAAGTGCTCCTCAGAAGGAATGCCACCATAGCTATCATCTGGTGAATCATGAATATGCTAACTACATGACCACAGACTAGCACAAAACAATGTGTTAATCTCTTAGTCCCCCAAGTTGCTCTACTATCTCTAGTAATAGAAAAACAGTATGCTGGCAATTGAACAGGAGTCGCTGCAGCTCCATTTTTATTCCATTACACACCTCATGTAACATTCAAATTTACTTATAAGGCTTCAGGATGAAATCTGATTATTTTAAATGAGAACAAAAATGTCATCAAACAGCCATAAGACAGGCAATGTCCTTATCATCACTGGAGAATAATGTAACAGATTGGCAATCTGTTAGTCATCCCACACCCCTGCTTCTCTCCTGCTGTTGAAAAGGATCCCTGTGTCTGACATGAAAACGAGCACTGACTTACACACTTGAAGTCTCAAACAAATCAGGTCACACCTAATACAGATGATACAGTTGATCTAAAATGGGTTGAAAATATCCATCTTCTTTTTCATGCCCATTTTGCTTGGTTTTTATGAAAGGGCAAATTGGTAGGGATACTAGAAAACACCAATGAAAGCTACATTGCCTGGACTGCCTACTGAAAAGGACTAGCAGAGTTATGACAATTGTTTCTGGGTAGCACTGTTTTTCACCCGTCATTAGACCACTTTGCTTTTGAACAGCACTTTATACTTCAATCATTTCTATGTATTTCTGAGCATTAAAACAATATCAGAAACTAGACAGAATCTCCCATGAATCAAACATAAGCAGAGGATGAGGCTAGAAGACTCATTTTGAGGTTGAGTGCTAAACCTTGAACTGGAAACCCAAGAGCTATAGCATCCTGTCCTTTGGTAAGCAGAGGACAGTGGCTATGATGTCATGATTTTAGGAGCATCTTAAAGTATGACATTGAAACTATAGTGAACTGAGATAACAACCTGAATTTGTTACTTGTCTTTCTTACAAAGTTGAGCAGCCAGATGTAAATGCCCTTGTGTGGCACCTTGGAGAGTATAATGTGATGGATTTTATTCAAAATAAAGTTTTTAACCAAGGCCAGAAGTCTCCTCCTAAGATGATTTCTTATCTTTAATGAAAATTAATATGTCTGCCTCATTTTCAGACTTTTTACTGCTCTACAACCGTCAATGTGTTTTGTTGTTATGTCATCAATCATTATATCTCCATGTCATTTTAATCCCAGTATTTATTTGCATTAATGTCATGACAAAAATATCAACATTTTGCTGATGGTAAGAAAATTTCTGATGAAAGCATTAAAACCAAATACTGGGCTGTTTTTGGTACCTGAAATATAAAGCAGGCTTCTCACATTTGGATGTTTTGCTTATTTCCAGATATTCACAATAGTTAACTTTAGGGTTTCATCTCATAGTGGCTCATCAACGTTATATTATACAACAGTTTAAGTCTGTGTTCAGCCAATGGATAAATATTTCTCTCTCCATTTTATGCTTTCACAGTATTCCATCAAGTCATGACATAGGCCAAGTATTCTGCAAGACAATATCTTTCTTTCTTCTTCACGATGACTTATTTAGTTGATGAGAGAAGAAAGAAACATGAGCAAAAGCCTCACCAAACAGTACACACAATAAGAATTATACTTAAAAGAACCTTGGGCTTACAGATTGGAGATGTATTTTATTTCTGGTTCTTGAACAGTAATGTCAAGAATTCTGCTATCTGTACTTTGCTTTCCCTCTTGATCAACTGAAACACTGTCACCACAGAGAGAGAAGAAGATAGGGAAATGTAAATGCTACCGACCACAGTTCCCTTCTGAGCTTGTCAGCTCAGACTACAGGGGCTGGCTCTGAGCCCTGCGTGGTTCTGCCGGTGGAGGGCACCCCTGGGGTTTCCATCTGTGCCTCTAGGGATGTGACTTCCCTTCATCACAGGTAAGTGTAAATAAGATTCTTACGTTGGCAGTTGTGTATGGCTGCTTCATAAATGACCCCTGATCTTGGCCGTATTTGCTCCCAGTCCTGTGGGTTAGGGATTCAGACAGCATAGGGCACTGATACCCACGGTGGGCTTCACTCAAGTGACGGGCTCAGCCGGGATGACTGGCGGTCAGAGGCCTGGGGCCCCAGCTGTGTCCAGCGGGTGGCTTCCTGGGTCCTCCTCTGTTCTTGCCAGGACCTCTGCTTCCTAGTGAGGCCCTCCCACGTGGCCCCCTGGAGCCGGGGAGCCAGGCTTCTCAGGGAACAGCCCAGGGCTCTGCAAGCGCAGGAGCAGAAGCCACCAGGCTTGGCTTTAGGCTGAACTGAGAAACGCACAGCATCCCTCCGGCTACGGTCTGCTGCGTGAAGCGGTCACGGCAGAGGCTGCGAGGAGGAGGGCGTGGGCAGGGCCTGGACCCAGGGTCCAGGGAGGGGAGGTTCCCTGGGAGCTGTCACAGGAACCGACAGCCACGGCAAAGAGCAGGGCAGCCGTCAGCCGTGGTCCTCACCTGTCGCCGGCTTGGCCTGCCCTGGCAGGATGCCCACCTCCTCCGCCCGGGCGTCACCCGTCCTCCCCGGGGCCCCTGGGAGCCAGGTGGTGAGAGCGGTCTGTGCATCTCCTGTTAGCTTCTCCTGCAGGGACTTCACCCTGGAAGCTTGAATTTGACCACAGAACACCAGCAAACACCACCATTAGAGTTTGTTCCGTGGTTGTTTCTTGGCTTATTTTGGATTGCTAGTTTCCCGAGCTGCCACCGTGCCCATTCCATTCCCATGCTGCCCCAGGTGACTTCCTATCTCTCAATTTATTAGGTTCAGAAAGGATGACCCGATAATGATAAAAGGCATTTTCCCACCACAAGGAGGAGTGTTTTATAGGGAACCAGGTGTGGGCTGTGGCTTACAGAGTCATGGATTTAAATCCTAGCCCTCCCATTGAGCACTTGTGTGTTTTGCGGCAAATTACTCAACCAACCCCTCTTAGGTAAAATAGAGAGGAAAATTAACAATGGGGAGCCTGAGCGGTTTTTTTTTTTTTTTTTTTTTTTTTGCGTTTAACAATATATATATGAACTTAAAGGAAAAAAAAAAAATCTCTCAGGCTTCCCATGGTTAATTCTGACCCTTTTCCTAAGGATATTTCCCTGATGGTGGGCTTAGGGCACCGTGGAAGCCTGGGGTGCCCACAATGTCCATTATTCTCCTCTCTACTCTGCCTACTCCAGGAGGAAGCAGCAGCCAAACTCCATGACTTGGACAGGCAGGCAAAGGCGCAGGCTTCCCTGGAGTGCTGGCTGGCCCTGCCTCTGTGGGGATACTGCATAAATGATGTTGGCACACCCAAAAGTCACAGGGTACTCCCTCAGCGTGACACTCCCCATGCCCGAGGTGCTGCCATTCATGATCAGTTCCTGTGGGTCAGAGAGAGGCATTAGGGTTGCCCTCTAAGTTTCCTAGATGCTTTATCTCAGAACGGTAGGAGAGAGAGTCTACAAGGTTTCACCTGTGTAGGACAAAAATTAAACATTAGCCACAGATGATGACAATAGTCCAAAAAGAAAAACAAAATTCTCCAACACAAAACATAAGCCTTTAACAACTACTTGTACATCGCATAAAAATGCATTTGTAAAGCTCACTTTTACCTATAAGTATAGCCAGTAGTTCTTCTCAACCTTGTAATCTTAACTCTGAAGCACCGGGATGGTACAAATGTTCCAAAGTCATCAACTGATATTCTATACTGTGCAAATAGTTCCTGGTCATTCACAAGTTTGACTCAGATGGCACCTTCATGAAGGAGAGCAACCCAATACATTTCTCTTATTTTCATCACTATTTCTGTCACTGTGGTTGCCAAGCTAACTTTCTTTACATTTCAGTATTAGAGCTTGCTGTGCAGTAGAACGGAAGATAGAAACATCTAATCACGGTGAATAAGTAAGGTCTGTAGCATCTTGGATTATAAACTTATGGCTCTGAGACATAGGCTATAAAAAACTGAACGTAAGCCAAAAAATGTCAGTTGAAATGACGTATTTTTGAGCGAGCTGCTCACATTTAGCAAGATACATGGAATCTTCATAGCGAATGCAGTACAAAAAGTTAGAATACAATAAAATAAAGTGAAATACACAGCTTCAACTGCTCCATAAATGTAAAAGAGCTGTGGTTTTGATTATTTGGACTGGAGGTGGGGCAAGAGGGAAGATAGGTTGAGAATCTGAATTAAATTTTATTCCTCTGGGCATCTGCAAAATATGATCAAGCTGCACATGGATTTGGTTTTTGGTTACACTCTTTAACCAAGTAGGAAAGAAAAACAGGTTTTAACTTATTATAGTAATCTAACTTGCTATAAACACGGTGGGTTTATAATCAATATTCACATGGACCTTGCCTGTCTAAATTGATTTTTCAAGTGGAATGTTCAAATGCATGACTCAAATCGCTCTTAATCATTGTTCAAATGAAAGCCAGGCACATTAGTGAGAAGGTCATGGTGTCATATTTTCACAGCCTTTATGGAGGCACACAAGATGCAGATTCCTCACGGAATAAAGGGACAGCAACAAATTGAGCAAGAGGGTAGGAAGAACTTTAAAAGAAGGGAAATAGATCCTTGAAATTTTCATATAATTCTATACCTACAAGTTCAAGAATGAACACAGGAAACAGAATGAAAAGCAGCAAATTGCTTCCTTAATTTAATAACGTACGTAGTGGATGACTACCAACTGATTCACAGGAAAGGGAGGAGACAGACACAGGAGAACCTTGTTAACCTAATTAAAGCCTCACAGACACACACGGTTCTAAAACTCGAGTTTCAAGACTCTGTTGGGATAATAAACACAAAACCAGGCCCAGCCACTTAAAATGTCATCACTGCCACAAGAGATTACACTTGTCTTCAGTGAGTTCTCACTGGTTACGTACATAACAAAGATAACCCCTGTTCTAATGCTTTGGAAATGTTGGCCCTTTGGAGGCTGCTGCTGATTGATCTACTGTAATTTTTGAACAGTTAGCAAGCCTCAATCCTCTTTGTTTTGAATAAAGTGCTTTAGTCAGGAAGCACTGTAAATGCTGTAATGTTGCACTTTCTGATTAATTGATCTGGCCATTCTTCCAGCATTCACAATTTTTAAAATTGCCTTTAAAAAGAGTTGCTAGTGCTGAATGGTTGAAGATGGGGCTTAGGAAAAAATCCACCCTAAGTAAATGCATTGAACTCTGGAAACTCAATGCCGCCTATTTCTAGTGTCCAAGATAAAAGTAGATTAATAGTTTAATTAAACATGTAAGAGACTGGGCAGTGTAGCTATTACACCTTTGACCTCATGCAGGGCTGCCAGAGATGTAGGGAGGGTGAGTACTGAAGTCACATATTTACGATGCACAGCTGACTTGAAAAGCACACCAAGCTAGACAGAACTTGTAATTAACCAAAAGATCCAGTAAATTATGAGATCAATAAAATTTCCTGGGTGCCATAGTTTTCAGAACTAGTTAGTGCCTTCCTAATTTATTGGCAAAAACTTCACAGACTAGCAAGGAAGATAAATAAAAATGCCTGCATGTAGAAATAAATATGTATGCTTGACAAATCTGAAATACACTGTTTACAGCTAATGAGGAAGCAACTATGCGTTTGGCTGCATGTTTTATATCTAGAGCAGCGGAGAGCATTAAAACCAATATAACTGATAACCTTGGTGCAAATAGCATAAGCCTTCATTTCCCATTATTCCCCAGAGTTGGAATTAATTAGTGCTTGTCAAAATCAGAGCGATCCCCTGCTGTAAACTAAAAGTAATGCAGAGGGCATGAATGGCTTGTATTACTTTTAGTTATATGGCTCTACTCCAGAAATATTTCTCATCTATTGGGGAGAAAAATACTGTATAGATGCCTATATGCAGTATATATATAATACTTCCTTAATCCCAGATACATCATAAACAAATACAAACAAATTTAAAAAAAAAATCTTTGTTGGCTACAGTTCAAGACACATCTATAAAGTGCCTACCATGTGAGCATCCAGAAAATAGAAATACTTTGAGTTCACAGTTTAGTAGGGAGAGATGGAAGGGACATTGCAACACAAAGCATTAACGGTTATATGGGAAAATACACAGTGAGTTATGGGGACTCGAAAAGGGGATCTATCTGAATGTGGCAGGGAGGTCAAGAGGAAGAATGGATAGGAGGCTACAAATGGGCAGAGTGGGGTGGAAAGATAACCCTAATCCACTCTTGTAAGAGTTTCTCTGTGAAATAGCTTTCAGTTCAGTTCAGTTCAGTTGATCATTCGTGTCTGACTCTGTGACCCTGTGGACTGCAGCACGCCAGGCTTCCCTGTCCATCACCAACTCCCGCAGCTTACTCAAACTCAAGTCCACTGCATCAGTGATGCCATCCAATCATCTCATCCCCTTCTCCTCCTGCCTTCAATCTTTCCCAGCATCAGGGTCTTTTCCAATTAGTCAGTTCTTCGCATCAGGTGGCTAAAGTTTTGGAGTTTCAGCTTTAGCATCTGTTCTTCCAATGAATATTCAGGACTGATTTCCTTTAGGATGGACTGGTTGGATTTCCTTGCAGTCCAAGGGACTCTCAAGAGTCTTCTCCAAGACCACAGTTCAAAAGCATCAATTCTTTGGAGCTCAGTTTTCTTTATAGTCCAACTCTCACATCCAAACATTGCTACTGGAAAGAACCAAAGCTTTGACTATATGGACCTTTGCTGGCAAAGTAATGTCTCTGCTTTTTAATATGCTCTCTAGGTTGGTCGTAACTTGTCTTCCAAGGAGCAAGTGTCTTTTAATTTCATGGCTGCACTCAGCACCTGCAGTGATTTTGGAGCCCAAAAATATAGTCTCTCTCACTGTTTCCCCATTTGTTTGCCATGAAGTTATGGGATCAGATGCCATGATCTTAGTTTTCTGAATGTTGAGTTTTTAGTCAGCTTTTTCACTCTTCTCTTTCACTTTCATTAAGAGGGTCTTTAGTTCTTCTTTGCTTTCTGCCCTAAGGGTGGTGTTATCTGCATATCTGCATATCAAGATTGCCAGGAGATATCTTGATTCCAGCTTGTGCTTCATCCAGCCCAGCATTTTTCATGATGTACTCTGCATAGAAGTTAAATAAGCAGGGTGACAATATACAGCCTTGATGTACTCCTTTTCCTATTTGGAACCAGTCAGTTGTTCCCTGTCCAGTTCTAACTGTAGCTTCTTGACCTGCATACAGATTTCTCAGAAGGCAGGTCAGGTGATCTGATATTTCCACCTCTTTCAGAATTTTCCACAGTTTATTGTGATCCACACAGTCAAAGGCTTTGGCATAGTCAATAAAGCAGATGTTTTTCTGGAACTCTCTTGCTTTTTCTCTGATCCTGCAGATGTTGGCAATTTGATCTCTGGTTCCTCTGCCTTTTCTAAATCCAGCTTGAACATCTGGAAGTTCATGGTTCATGTACTGTCGAAGCCTGGCTTGGAGAATTTTGAGCATTACTTTGCTAGTGTGTGAGATGAGTGCAATTGTGCAGTAGTTTGAGCATTCTTTGGTATTACCTTTCTTTGGGATTGGAATGAAAACTGACCTTTTCCAGTCCTGTGGCCATTGCTGAGTTTTCCAAATTTGCTGGCATATTGAGTGAAATAGCTTAGTCAACAATAATATGGGCATCAATGATGCCCTTTCTACAACTGCCTCCCCGAACCCCTTTCTCCTGACCAGCTCAGATGTCTCCTGCAGGTTTCAGCTCCAGGATCCCTTCCACATTGAGTTCTTTTATGACCCACTTCCAATTCAATTCTGAGTCCTGTCCCTTCCATTTTCATTACCACCCAGCTCTCCTTGGTGGTCTTATCATAATTCATACTTACTATAATTAAGTAGTTATCATTTACTTTGATGATCATCTTTCCTACTCAAAGTGTGGTCTATGGACCAGCCACATTAGCATCACCTGGGAACTTAAAAGTGCAGAAGTTCCACTTCCACTCCAGACCCTACTGAGATGGAATATGTATTTAAATAGGTGATTCCTATGCACATTAAAGTTTAAGAACAAATGGTCTAGAGTGCTTCACATTTCAATACAATAGACAGAAGTCACATGTGGCCACGCCAATGAATTCCAATTTAAGGTCAGCTTTTCACTAGCCATATTCACATGCTCAGTAACTACAATACATGGCTGATGTACTGGACAGTGCAGCTAGAGACACATACGTGACAGAAAGTTTTACTGAATGTGCTAGATTATAAGCTTTTGAGAACAGGGCCATTTTTTTTTTTTTTTTTCTTACTGACCACCCAATAACTCAGTACCTGCCTAGAACACTGAGGACAGGTATGCAAAATTTTCCCTTAAATATAATGAATAAAAATATGCTAAAGTACTTTGAAAACTAGCCCACTGAAGGTGCAAAATAAACACTATTTCCCTTCCCTATTACCTGTGATCTTTGAATAATCTCTGGCATATGGACCATCAAGAGCTGCTATGTAGACTGTACCATAAATAAACATGTCCCCTTTTTTTTGTTAAGTAGAGATTCTTGGGTTTCCTATTCTGGAGATTGAGATTTAGTAGGATCTGTGACACTTGATGCTTTTTAACTGCGGTGTTGGAGAACACTCTTCAGAGTTCCTTGGACTGCAAGGAGATCCAACCAGTCTATCCTAAAGGAAATCAGTCCTGAATACTCATTGGAGGGACTGATGTTGAAGCTGAAGCTCCAATACTTTGGCCACCTGATGCGAAGAACTGATTCATTTGAAAAGACCCTGATGCTGGGGAAGATTGAAGGCAGGAGGAGAAGGGGATGACAGAGGGTGAGATGGTTGGATGGCATCACTGACTCAAAGGACACGAGTTTGAGTAAACTCTGGGAGTTGGTGATGGACAGGGAGGCCTGGCATGCTGCAGTCCATGGGGTCACAAAGAGTTAGACACGACTGACCAACTGAACTGAACAGTGACACTTGAATTAGTCACCTGTTTTTAGATTTGATAGTCTCAATAGTGAAATTCCATCCTTCCAACAGGAAGTGGCTTAATTTCCCCTCTCTGATGGATGTCTAATACAATTAATTTGGAATTAAGAAAATGAAATGTCAGCAATTTCATGAGGAAGTGCCAAGCAACTTGAGGTGTCTTAAGAAAATAAATTATTTTCTTATTGACTCCTACACTTGGTGGCTCAGATAGTAAAGACTCAGACTGCAATGCAGGAAACCAGGTTCGATATCTGGGTCTCCTATACTTGAAATGGGCTGGGGTTAGGGGTTTGAGTCAGCTGTCAACAGAATCTGAACTCTTCCCATTTTTCAGTATTCATTTCCTACATATCAGGCTCATTCTAGAGTTTCATGTGGCAGAAAGATGTTGCCTGAGATCTCCAGATCTCTTTTCTTCCAAGTCACGTACAGTGGTAAAGGACCTCAGTGAAAGTTATACTGAACATCATCGGCTTTGACTGGGGAATATGTCATCTGACCAATCACAGTGGTAGGGAAAACACACAGTACTGATTGAACAGACTCCAGTCACATGTCCACCCCCATGCCCAACTCCTCTGAAAAGCATGGAGTGTAAGAGTGAGAGAGAGGGTGTGGTTCCCCAGAAGAAAGTCAGAGTAATGTTAGTAGAAAAGTGAATGAATTGTGGATGACAAAAACAGATATCTACAATATGCCACTTAATTTAAATGAATGAATGAATGAATGAATTCATGATGTGTGAAACAGAACAAAGTTTGAAACTGAACTAGAATGTTCAGTTATTAATCATTATTTAAGACTAGTCAAATCTTTGACATGAGAGAGAAAAAATTTTTAACCTAGACTCAGTGCCAACTGTAATTATAAATATTAACAGACTTTAAAATATCTATTCTTTCACTAGTGTCCAGACAATTCATAAGCACAGAATCAAAATCTATGCCAGACCCAAAGGAGACTCTGCTTCACATTGCCAGCCTTGGCTTCACTATTTCCTTTTGATTTAAGCAGCTTAGTGAGGCCTGGATCCCTCCCAGTATCCTGGGTGACTGTTTGCTACAGTGGGTAAGACATTCAGGTTACCAACAGGTCTTTCCAGCTCTGAAGGAATGATTTCTTTCTAAAATATTGTCGTGTCACCTCCCTGAGACAATACTTTTCATTGACAAGGCACAACAGGAAAAAAAATGAAACAATTCAGTCCAATAATTCAATGTAAAACTACGAGCCAAGACTCTGGCAATGGCTGCAAATTTTCAGAATATAATTTTGAGACAAGGAGTTCACAGGCTCAAGCTTTCTTATTAACCACGCTCACAAATTGTAGTCCTAGGCATTCCACCATGAAGAAGGGGACCCTGGCCATTGGGTGCTTTGTTTAAATGAATATCTCTCTAATACAGTTGATGAAGACTCTTTAGAATCTAAGTGGTAGGCAAATGACATTTTTCACAGATACAGAATTCTAGAGCTTGAAAATGCTCTTGGTACAAGCTAGTTGATATTTTCAAATCTTGTTCCACTGTATCTTGAAGGGCTCCATGGACATTCATTAGAGACCTCCCATCAGATGAGGGAGAAACAAGGAGGCAGGGATTCACTCCCATCAACTACAGGATTGGGTGTTTGATATATTTTACTTCTATAGTTTGATCTAAGATTTTTCAACTGAAATATTTCAGCTGTTTTCAAGTTACAGAAAGGGATAGAAATTTGATGGATTCCATTAACAATAATAAGATAGTTCTGCATGTATCGAAAAGCAATGACCTCCAAAATCTATTGCCAAGTGAACAAATCAAGGTACAGAAAACTTTGAATATATGTTTATATAAACAAAGACAATTCTAGAAACATATGGAAGAAACATATGAGCTGTCTCTGAGGTGGGATCCTGGAGGACAAATCAGAGATGAATTGGATATTTACTTTCATTTACATGCCTCTGTTTCATCTGAATGCTTTGTTGGTAATCATATTTCCTGTTTAAGTGCATCTCTAAAATTTTTTAAATCACTGATTTCACTTAACTATCTCATTTTATAGATAAAAAGACAGCCTTGCTCAGGTCTGCCTGGGCATAGCCCCCAAGGCAGAGGGAGGTTGCATGAGGAAGGTAACTGGCCAGCAGGGCTGGACCATGGAGCTGGCTTCATGGCAGAGTTTCTGCCTCTAATGGAAACACAGGTACTGCCATGGTTTTCTCTGGGCAAAATGTAAGGAGAAAAATCTGGTGGTTGTTGATTTTAAGAGTCTCTCAGCACTCTAAGATACATTACCCAGGACACGCTGCTAATCTCTGTCTGGGGCATAGTACCAGGAGAAATTGAAGACAGACCCTGAGAAGCTATGCTCACTCAGAAGCATCCTTTGTCTAGCTGCTCTCACGTCCTCCATGACGTTCAATGACACTCTGGATTAGCAATGTTCAGAGCCATTCAACTTCCTTTCTGTGCTTTTAATTAGTGAGGAATAACCATATTGCTCCTCCATTGGGATCTGGGACCTCAACAGTCTTACATTTCAGGAAACTGTTCATGCCAGCCAGAATTTTATTTGCTTTAGCAGCTGAAAGTCCAAAGGCATTCCAAAATTCTAAGAGAGAAAAGTAGCCATGTCACAGTATTTATCCATCATTTTTGGAGTCCTCCTTTTTAACCTTTCAATCTACACACGTGTCCCTGCTTTCTCTGAAAGGAAACACTTATCACCCAGAAAAAGGTACTAATCTCTACTGATCAGAAACACAGGGGTCAGGGAAACCCCAACACTTATTAACTGGGTGGTCTTAAGTAATGTGCCTCAGTTTTTTATCTCTAAAATGGGGATAATAAAAATACTGGCTCTTGGGAGATTCTATCAGACGATGCATAGAATTAATACAAAGCACAACGCCTGTTACATAGTAAGCACTCAACACATGTTTTAAAAGGAAGACTTAAAGCCAGCTGCTGGCAACTGTGTCTCCAGCTTTCATTCTTCTTGCCATTTAAGTGCCTGCTTCAAATTCTACCTCTTGATTATTTTCTTAGGTCTTTCTAGTTTGAGCAACATGGACGGAGCATGTAGGATGATTTAAGCTTCGGCAAATAGAATCTAATTTTCCTACAGTCTTAATACTGCTGAAGTTAGACAAATTCTCTACTGACACCCACTCTTTCCATTCCCTAATGACCAGCCCTAGGTGCTTTCCAGGAATAGGGGTCAGATATTATTCACCTGAGTCAGATGTTATTTCACTTTTCTCTTCTCCACACTTCTCCTTCATCAATATTTTGTCTATCTTTCCTCATTCAACTCGTTTCCAGTGTTTACTATTTCACATCATGCTGTACATCCAATAGATGTAAACTCAAATTGTGTGTGTTAGTCACTTAGCTGTGCCTGACTCTTTGTGACCCCAAGGACTGTAGCCTGCCAGACTCCTCTGTCCATGGAATTCTCCAGGCAAGAATACTGGAGTGGGTTGCCATTTCCTTCTCCAAAACTCAAACTACTGGACTTAAATTCATCACAGGATGATATCAAAATTTTCCTTGGCTTAATAAACTATTTACTCTTGAAATATCAGGAAGAGGTGGTGATACGGTTGTTGTATTGACGTTACTGATCCTGCCAAGACTAGGAAAGGCTGCAGGTATGTAAATAAGTTTCTGAAGTTCACTGAAAATTCCTTAGTGTTAGCAATAAAACTTGGCAATAGCATAATATAGGCAAATACAAAAACTCACTGCCTACTCTTTGCATATGTACAATAATATTTACCAAGGCTGAAACAAGCAACCTCCTATTATCCTACAAAATTATAATTCTGTGGATAATACTGCCAGCAAATAAGCAGTAATTGTACATGGGTGTGTTGACCTCATTTCCACCCACGTACGGTGTGCTTCCCTTTATTCCAGGGTTTCAGTTACAGAAAACTCATTAGTTATGAGATCAAAATAAACAACACAGTTGGACCTCCCTTTTCTCATCTGTTAAAAGAATTGTTGGGATATATACTATTTTAGGTTACTTCCAGCTCTAAATTTCTATGGTTTCTCTAAATTTGTTTCAAGTTCTTAAGCTTTTAGTTTATGTAAGGCTAAATATTTGCCATTTCTAGGTCATGCTCTACTCAAATACACCTTCTTTCAAAAAAAGAGCTAAAATGAGTTCTTTACAGAAGAATGCTAGCTAATCTATGCTGAAGGAATGATACAATCAGAGTCTCCATTGTTTTAACCCTGTGTTGTAATTCAGACAAGGCTCATGAACAGATGATAGGAGCTTTAGGTTTGGGTAAATAAGCAGTGCAAAATGTCTACTTATTAACTGCAAAGACAAAACAACTTGTCTTTATAATAGAATCTGGTGGTCACCATCACAGCCAAGCAATAGAACACAGAACCACTAATAACATTAGCAACCTCCTCATGTGAATGAAATATACAGAATCACCCATGGAGTTTTCCATCAAAAACATTCAATGTGAATCTAATCAAGCTAAGATGTAACTTCCAGTTTACAAGAAATAGAGGATATAAAGGGGGATTCCCCAGTGGTTCAAGGGTAGAGAATCTACCTGCAATCCAAGAGTCACAGGAGATGCAGGTTCGATCCCTGGGTCAGGAAGATCCCCTGAAGGGAGGGCATGGCAATCTACCCCAGTATTCTTGTCTGGAGAATTCCACGGACAGAGGAGACTGGCAGGCTACAGCCTATAGAGTCTCAAAGACTCGGACATGACTGAAGCAACTTGGCATGCACGCAGGGGATATAAAAGACCACACTGTACATCTCCTTAAGAAAATCATCAAAAAAACACAGACTATTATTGGACTTTACAAATCAGGAGGGCACTATGCTATATTCAAAGAAATTAAAAGGACATAAAAAATGCAGTGCTAAAATCTTTACTGGATGAGGATGCCAAGAACAAAAACAGTCATGAAAGCCTGAAGCTCAATTGAGGAAATTCAGGTATTAGATGATACAGAATTTTAAAAAATCACTTTAGAGGGTGTTACAGTGGTATTGTGGCTTTTAGCATAATTCTTTGGAGATGTATGCTGAAAGGTTTGAGGTGAATTGTCATGATTTCTGTAACTTGCTTTCACATAATAGATAAATGACAGGTAAAGAGAGAGATACATATATATATAGATGAATAGATGGAAGGAAGGAATGCCAGATGGGTAGATGAATGGGTAGGTGGATGGATGAATGGAGAGAAAAAGAAGGAAAAGATGAAAATTTCAGTTGTTAACTCTAACGGAGGGCATATATATTCATTACACTATTCTTTCAACTTTTCCTAATGTTTAACAATTTTCATAATAAATAAACCAGGGGAAAATGTACCTTCCTCCTCCAGTGAGAAATGACAGAAATGTAAGGGTGAGTGGGTCTCTTTAGCAACATAAAGGGGTCTTCCTCTGTCAAGCCCTTGTCACTCTGCCTCACAAGTACTTGTCTTCCAGTCAACTGTGACCTTCTTGAGGCCAAGGGCTAAGTCTGGTTATCGTCATACCATCAGTATTTAGTCCCCAGTGCCTCGCATAGTGAACACACAGCAAATATCTGTTCAATTTAATTGAAATTTATGTACTGACTGAATAACCACATAGGCTGATTTGGAAAACAACACACTTATTTTTGATACATAGTGATGAAACCCAACATTAAAAATTCATTGTTCAGAATAAACGGAAATCAATAATACACAGAGCTTGAAAAAGAATACATAAATCTTTACCAGGGTCAAGTAATTTGCTTAACATCTGGCAACAGAATTCCTTCACAGAGAGGAAATGAGTCTATGTTTAGAGAAATATCCTGATGAACAATTGCATGTGAAAAGGAAAGACACTGCAGCAGGTTGTGGAAAGTTAAAGCAGGTAAGGAGGGGGTTGAACCTCTCTGAATAAGAGATGGAAGGGGTTAATGATTCTTACAATTTTTATTTTATATTGGACTACATTTGACTTATAATGCATTAGTTTCAGGTGAGGAGAAGGAAATGGCAACCCACTCCAGTATTCTTGCCTAGAGAATCCTGTGGATGGAGGAGCCTGGTGGGCTGCTGTCCGTGGGGTCGCACGGGGTCGGACACAACTGAAGCGACTTAGGAGCAGCAGCAGCAGTTTCAGGTGAGCTGCAAAGTGATTCAGTTATACCTATATCTATTTTTTTTCGAATTCTTTTCCCATTTAGGATATTATAGAATACTGAGCAGATCTGGGTTAATTAATTGATGATTTATTTAGCGCTTTTCTCCTCTCTGAAGTTGCCAGAGGGTTAGACATTTTTTTTTTTTCCAGTAAGAGGTGTCTAACATTCAATTTCAAATTATTTGCCTTTATGGGATTTAAGTTGTTCTGTGTGTCCTCAAACTTCTAGTCCAATAATGCAACAGGAAATGCAACAACTTTATGAAGGTCTTAAGAAGTCAGATGACGAGAGAAAACCTCATTTTACATGCAATTTAACTGTCTTGTTAATTACAAGGTATTCATTTATCTTTCCATTTACATTCGTACTCTTTTAACTATTATTCTTTCACTATTGCACTCATCTCACACACTAGCAAAGTAATGCTCAAAATTCTCCAGGCCAGGCTTCAGCAATATGTGAACCGTGAACTTCCAGATGTTCAAGCTGGTTTTAGAAAAGGCAGAGGAACCAGAGATCAAATTTCCAACATCTTATGGATCATTGGAAAAGCAAGAGAGTTCCAGAAAAACATCTATTTCTGCTTTATTGACTATGCCAAAGCCTTTGACTATGTGGATCACAATAAACTGTGGAAAATTCTTCAAGAGATGGGTCTGCCAGACCACCTGACCTACCTCTTGAGAAATCTATATGCAGGTCAGGAGCAACAGTTAGAACTGGACATGGAACAACAGACTGGTTCCAAATAGGAAAAGGAGTACGTCAAGGCTATATATTGTCACCCTGCTTATTTAACTTACATGCAGAGTACATCATGAAAAACGCTGGGCTAGATGAACCACAAGCTGGAATCAAGATTTCTGGGAGAAATATCAATAACCTCAGATATGCAGATGATACCACTCTTATGGCAGAAAGTGAAGAGGAACTAAAGAGCCTCTTGATGAAAGTGAAAGAGGAGAGAGAATAAGCTGACTTAAAGTTCAGCATTCAGAAAACTAAGACCATGGCATCTGGTCCCATCACTGCATGGCAAATAGATGTGGAAACAGTGGCTGACTTTATTTTTCTGGGCTCCAAAATCACTGCAGATGGTGACTGTAGCCATGAAATTAAAAGACCCTTACTCCTTGGAAGAAAAGTTATGACCAACCTAGATAGCATATTAAAAAGCAGAGATATTACTTTGCCAACAAAAGTCCGCCTAGTCAAGGCTATGGTTTTTCCAGTAGTCATGTCTGGATGTGAGAGTTGGACTGTAAAGAAAGCTGAGTGCCAAAGAATTGATGCTTTTGAACTGTGGTGTTGGAGGAGACTCTTGAGAGTCTCTTGGACTGCAGGGAGATTCAACAAGTCGATCCTAAAGGAGATCAGTCCTGGGTGTTCATTGAAAGGACTGATGTTAAAGCTGAAACTCCAATAGTTTGGTCACCTCATGCGAAGAGCTGACTCATTGGAAAAGACCCTGATGCTGGGAAAGATTGAGGGCAGGAGGAGAAGGGGACAACAGAGGAGAAGATGGTTGGATGGCATCACCAACTCACTGGATGTGAGTTTGGGTAAGCTCGGGGAGTTGCTGATGGACAGGGAGGCCTGGTGTGCTGTGGTCCATGGGGTTGCAAAGAGTCGGACACGACTGAGTGACTGGACTGAACTGAACTGATTATCTTACAGGAGACACAGGCTGGCTGGCTGGCTTGGGGAGATATCTTGGAGTAGGAAATGGCAAGCCACTCTAGTATTCTTGCCTGGGAAATCCCATGGACAGAGGAGGTGGTCCACGGGGTTGCAAAGAGTCAGACACAACTGAGCATGCACACAGTACATTATCTTGACAGCATGAAATATCAAGTGCATCTCAAAGAGAAATAAGTGGGGATTGAGACCTGGGAGGGCAAGGGAGAGATTTACTAGGTGGCATGACTTCAAGGAGGTCATCACAGGCTTTGGTCTGATTTTGGACCTCTATTTTACCAGGATACCCAACAGTGAGGATGCTTAGAGAATAAGTTTCAAACGTATAAACAAGAATGAAAAAAATGTTTATTCATAATCATAGAAATCTCTTGTCAGAATAACCATATCTGCCATCTTCTTACTAGAATTTTAGCTCCTTAAAGGCCAAATTAAAAACCAAAGGATTTCTTAGTATCATGAAATCAGGGCAAGGGAATATAAGATGTTTTAAGATG
Source organism: Dama dama (assembly GCF_033118175.1). NCBI lineage: Eukaryota > Metazoa > Chordata > Mammalia > Artiodactyla > Cervidae > Dama > Dama dama. The sequence goes on along the minus strand of NC_083703.1, from coordinate 10,961,466 downwards.
GAAGTATGGGCCATTTCCTACCCACAGCTCTTTTTTTCTTTTCTCTCTAGAAACTGAAGTCTACCTTCTGCTATAATTAGAGTTAGAGAAACATTGCCATAGTCTTACTTTTCCTTGATCATCCCCTGTAAATGGGATGCAACCCAACTGATTGACTGCAGTTTCCACTGTGGCTCTAAGATTGCATTCTTACTTCTCCAGGTCCCCTTGCAAATTCCCAAGGATGTTTACTCAATTTTGCACAGACAACCCTGTGAGTTATTAGAGACTGTATAGCAATTTTGTTTGGGAGATGTTTAAACTATAAAAGATGAGTTCTGTCCCCTTATTATCAAGTCATTTGTTGAGGGTGGGAATGTTCCCCATGTTGACCAGGATCCCAACTAAAATGCACTGTCAGTCACACATTTAACTCTGAGGCTCTCAGTGAAAATTAAAATAAAGAATTCCTTTAGAAGAAGGCTCATAACTAGCATACAAACTCTTCATGAAGCTTGAGTGATTGAACATTAACATAAATGCTCACCAATCACTTAGACTTAAAACAGCACTGAGACAGGAAAGGTAGCTGTTTCCCTTTCCAAGTCTCTTTAAAATCTTTGATTATGTTAAGGAGAAAGTCTGTGTCTGTAAATCTTTAACATCAGTCTAGCACTGGCTAATAACTCTTTTTCATTATGTGATCCAAGTCTATTTCCATATCCACAGTACCCATATAAGCTCAGGAAGAGACTGGGAAACAGCTTATGGTAGATTCAACTATTGCCCCCAAATTTCACCCAGTCTCTATGCCTTGTAACTCTTCAGCTCTTCCCACTAAAGGTAGAGTATACTTCCTTGCACTCTGAACTTAGGTGTGACCATGTGGTTTTCCATAACTGTCAAGATAATAGCAGATGGGAGTCAACAGAAGCTGAAAATGTGCTTGTGTCATTGTGCATGTCTCCTGTGATCGGTCATCACCATGGAAAAGAGCTTCTTGCAGTTAGCTGTCGCTCTTCAACCTGAGGGGCCAGAATAAGCATGAGACACAGACCTGAGCATAAGTCTTAGGGCAGTGTCCAGCCCAGCTGGACACACAGTTAAGACACAGTCATTGAGGCAAGCCCAACAACTGCCAAGGCTAGGTAACCCCTGGACACGTAATATAACAGGGAAGGACAAATCTGACTCCACATTAGAGCTATATCCTTCCTTCTGCTCAGTCATGCGGGCTCTGCACCTTTTGTAGGAGAATGTTGCCTGTAGCCTGAAATATACAGGAGAGCCCATTCTCAGGGCTCTGACCTTTAAGAGTCCATTCATACAGAGATAAAAGTTGTAGAACAGAGAATTATATTTGTCTTGTTGGAGGTTTACAAGAACATCGTGGCATGACATACATGGGCAGCTACAAGAACAAAGAATTCCAACACTGATAGGTTTGCAAAAACTCACCAAGCCCCTCCCTCACCTTACCTTTAAAAATGTCTTGCTGAAACCCTTTGAAGAATTCAGGGTTTTGGGGGCATGAGACACCCATCTCCTTACATGGTCCTGCAATAAACCTTTCTCTGCTCCAAATTCCAATGTCTTAATTTGTTTGGCCTCAGTGTGCATTGGGCACATGGACTTGTGAGAATAAGTGATTATAGTTTTATGTCTCTGATATTTAGGGGGCTGTCATAGGACAATAACTGATGGACACATTGATTAACTCAAAATAACTATCCTAATTTGGGGATCTCAATTATTCACTCCAAGAGATATATTTTTATGCTGTTTAAAGCCAATCCTATCAGAGAATGAGATGCACTTTGCTGTTCACTGCAGGCTGCACTTCCTCTTGTGGTTTTCAATCACTTCATCTAACCCCCTCTGCTGTTCAATTCTTCCCTGAAGATTCAGTTCCCCCTTGTCACCCCCTGCTTCCCCTCAATAAAGTGAGACCTATCTGAATCTTACCAGAACTCTTGGTCATATTTATTGGAAAGTCACAACTGTTTAATCTAGGTGCAGACTCAAGCTGAGGGTGATTTCTTTAATTTAGTCCCAGGGCTGACTGCTGATCTAAATTATCAAACCGTCACACTCATGATTTATGATGCAGAGAGATTGACCAACTGATTTATACCCTGTTCCTCACCACAGACTGTGAATTATATTTTACAGGGACTCAGCAAAGATTTCCAGAGACAAGAACACCTGTGGAGTCATCATTACACATACTACTGTGATTAAACTTTAGTTCATAGGGAAGGGACCTGCACTGCTTTTGACTTATTTCTGATTTTGCAGTCAGTGTGTTGCTGAGTAGCAGCCCTCACCAGGAAAAAAAAGAAAGCAGGCTCATTGGTATTAGCATTTAGAGTGTAGAAAATACCACTTGTTCTTCTATATCAAGTGTGTTATGAGTAAGGTGTCTTTGGTTAGCAGAATTTGAAAGCAGGAACCATCAGACTGAACAAGACTGCTGGTCTTATTTTGTTTGGCCTGTACAAGACCCAACAGCATTTTGCTAATCTTCCAGTTTTAAGTTTGGTATTAGCAGCCAGAATTCATTTAACATGGAGATACCATATAAAAGCATATCCTGACTGCTCTTGAAGAGGAGAAAAATCTGGCAACACTGAGGTCTCCTTCTTTTGTTTTCCCCATTCTCACCCAACAAATAGTGACCATCAGAGAAGCACCTCCTTTATGAGGTAACATGAGCTCACCAGTCTGGTTTCCCTTTTGGAAATTAAGCTAGTGATCTGTCTTATACCCAGCTTGTTGTTGTTGTTTAGTCGCTAAGTTGTGTATGATTCATGTGACCCCATGGACTCTAGCCCACCAGGCTCCTCCATCCATGGGATTTCCCAGGCAAGAATACTGGAGTGGGTTGCCATTTCCTTCTCTAAGGGATTTTCCCAACCCAGGGAGCAAACCTGTGTCTCCTGCAATGGCAGATGGATTCTTTACCACTGGGCCACCAGGGAAGCTCTACATATAGCTTATTTTTCCTTTATCTTCTTTGCTTGTTTGACTCCTTTAAGAATCTGTTTATGAACCAGATATTACAGGAAAACAATAACAAAGTGATTTTGATTACGTAAACACTTGAGGACCTCAACAACAATTAGATGTGAAAGTAGGTAAAAGCCAAAGAAGAAGGGAATATGAATCCAATGCAGAATGAAAGCTTTTATTACTCATTTGTTCTTCCAAGTAGTGCCGTTATTTACTCAGTGCCCACTATGTGCCAGACACCACGCAACACACCGGAGATACCAGGGACCCACCACCTCTTCTAAGACTCAGCGTCTGTTGGGTTGTCCAAAGAGTTCATCTGGGGTTTTCTTTTCATAACATCTTATGGAAACGGAACATCTTTCCATAATGGAAAAACTTTAACAAAGTTTTTGGCCAGCCCAATATTATTGTGGCTTTCATGCTTTACTAAGAATGAACTTAGGGGCCAGAGATCCATATTTCCAGGCTCCACTTCCAGAAAAACGGATACATCTGGGTGGATATTGATTCCGGGGTGAAATCCAGGACAGGAGCTGTACCGAAGGTAATAGTAACATGTGCAGAGATCACACACTGAGGAATAACAGTCAATTCAATGCCTCATGAAGTAAGCTCTGAAATGGGGTAAACCAAGGACAAGCTGAGTTCTTGGGTTTGTCCAGATCAGCCCAATGGCTGGAGGTATTGAGACATCCAAGTTCCTTGTGGGTAGAGAGCAAGAAGTTTATCAGATGAAAGAGACCAGAGAGTTGGGAACTGTAAGGGATCTCTGAGAATACAGGAGGAAGTTGCAAACTGAGATTAGAGAGGAATAAAACGTTCAAATCATTAAGGAAGGCTTGGGTTGGCCAAAGAGTTCATTTGGGTTTTTCTGTAACATCGTACTGGAAAAATTCGAACTTTACAGTCTACCTGATAATAACTCAATTGTCTTCATGACAATAGCTAAAGCACTCGAGCCATTGACTGCAATAAAGATGTGACATGCATTGTTTCATCCTGATTACATGGCCATGATGCAGATGATATCACTGTCCTAATTTTGCAGAGGAGGAAACAGCGGTTTAAGCGTTTAAGTCAGAGTTTCTCAACCTCCACCCTATTGCCATCCTGGGGCAAATAACTCTCATGATGTGGTGGGTTGTCATAGGATGTTGAATAGCATCCCTGGCATCTAGCCCATAGATGCTAGTGGTGGCTCCTTCCTCTCCACATCCCACCCACTGGCCTGACAAACCAAAATGCCTCCAGACATTGCCAGAAGGCCCCTGGAAGGTGAAAGTAACTCCTGGTTGAGAACCGTTACAAGTAAGGTTTAAGCCATTACACATAAGCTCTCACAAGTAGTACGGGGCCAGGCAGAATTTAGTACCATTCGATTAACTGTCGAGCTCAAACTCTCAAACATCTGCCAAGAAAATAAGAACAAAACAGAGATGATCAGATTAAAACTTTGTTTTAAAAAAGATCACTCTTGTAAAAAAAAAAGTTTTCAGTACAAATTAAAGGGAAAAAAAACCGCTAAAAACGTCTAATAAAAATAATAGAATCCAACTATAGTATTCATTGGCTTGAATGTATGGGTTGAGCTGCTAATGGAGGTCTGAAGTGCGGTGAAAAGCCACACACACATGCACCACAGTCTGTGCCTGTGGTTCCTGCTATTTCACTCCGTGATGCTTTAAAGTAAATGTGACATTACACACCTTTTAGCATCTATTTTCCCAGCAGGAAGTGTAAGATAAAGAGGCTCAATCAGTATGTTAAAATAAGACCTGATGCATGGGAGGGAGAAAAGCTTTCAGATCACAAGAAATATCACCTCGAGGAAATTAAAAGCCTGAAATATAGCATATGATTACTGACCCCAAAGTCCTGCTGTGGTGCGGTTGAAGGACTTGCAAAGATGTTTTCTATTCGCCAAATAAATCTGCAAAACTACACTGCTTTCCCAGGTATTGACATGAGTCAGTGGGAAAATCTGTGTACATGGATATCATCACCAAACTTTCTCAACTGAGGATTTGCTGAAGAAAAATAAGTTGCTTTAATTAACAACAGAATAACTGGAAATAGTCCTGATGGTTACTTTTTTTCAACCTTCTATTTCCATATATTCTTTCCAAGTACACTGAAGAAGGAATTTGTACCCTATGAATGTTATGGTTTGAAATTAATCAAAAGGCACATCACACTGGTAACTTTTTTCTTGCTTTTTTTTCTCCGTTCCTTCCTTCTTATTCTTTCGTGTTCTCTTTTTCCTTCAAGCCTTTCTACCTTCAATTATTCTCCCATTCAGTCATGCATTTAATAAATCTTTACTAAGCAAGGGCTCACCGGGGCTTCCCAGGTGGCGCTAGTAAAGCACCCTCCTGCCAACGCAGGAGACATGAGAGAGGAGGCTTCAGTCCCCGGGTTGGGAAGATCCCCTGGAGGAGGGCATGGCCACCCACTCCAGTGTTCTTGCCTGGAGAATCCCGTGAACAGAGGAGTGTGGCAGGCTACAGTCCATGGGATCACACAGATCTGTACACAACCTAAGCAACTTAGCATGCTCACGTGCACACGTGCTCCCTATGCGCCAGATACTCTGTGAAGTTCTGGGAAAAGATGCAGCCCCTGCCCTCACGGAACTTTAAATCTAGAGGGAAAGGCAGACGGCAATCAAAATATCACTCAAGCAGAGGAAGTCTGCATTTCTTATGAGAGCTATGGTTGATGGGTAACTGTTTTGATGACAGCCTACAGTGGAGGATTTTGTCTCATTAAGATGTCAGGGAAGGACTCCCTGGCATAATTTCTGAAGGTTAAGTAGGAGGTATCCACATGGGGAAGAGGAACATACTCTGTGTGGTCAAGACAACATGGGAACAAAGAGCCTTTGGTTGATGAGGGCATGGCATACCTGAAAAACTAAAAGAAGGTGGGTTTGGGTAGGTGACACAGAGCCAAGAACAGGATGGCGAGGTGGGTGGAGGAGGGGTTTTCTGGGAGTCTGCTCTGGAGTTTGTATGAAGCTTTGTCCTAATCCTAAAAGCAAGAGGTAACATAAAACATTTGCTATCTTACAAGTTTTACAAGAGGATGAGATGGTTGGGTGGCATCATCAACTTGATGGACATGAGTCTGAGCAAGCTCCAGGAGTTGGTGATGGACAGGGGAGCCCAGCATGCTGCAGTCGATGGGGTTGCAGAGAGTTGGACACAACTGAGCAACTGAAATGAACTGAACTGAAGTTTTGGATTTGTTTCTATAGCAGAAAGATGTGTGTAAAGGCAATGCATCACATGATGCTAAGATCTGATCTTAAAAATAATTAGAAATGACCAATGTAACATATACCTACAGACCAAGTCCTGAGCTCCTGTGAATGGGGGCGTTTTTTAAAAATGGTTTCTAAGATGACACACAGCGGGGAACAAGGATCAGGGTCCAGCAAATATTACATTCCACTATACCTGTTTCCTCAGAAAACTATTCGACTTGATATCACACACATATCTGCGATCACATTTGGGGTTAACCCTGAAACGTTAAAAATTGGAGGCAAATATTTAAATATGTGTCTTGAGAAAGTAAGCAGGCTTGATTCTTGAATCATTTTTTAGTCTTTTCTAGCTATAAGAATTAGTACAATTTGATGACATTACAGGCCCTTTGGTGATGTGCCATCTTAAGAATCCTGAATTGTATCATCTCATCACTGGCGTTTCTTCAGGAAAAAAAATGCATTCAGTTCAGTTGCTCAGTTGTGTCCAACTCCTTGCAGCTGGATTGTCTGGAGTGGCAGATGCGGAGGACCTTGGCCACATTGAACACAACCAGGCGAGACAAACCCATACAATTTGTCCGTGGGGCTTTTGGGGAGGAAATTGTGATTCCGATTTCAAGAGAGTTGGAATCACATTTTTACTCTTACCTAAAGCCATAGGGGGTGATGTTGAGAAGGTCTGCTAGAGTTTGTCAAGCGGAGCTCCTACAGAGCTGAGACTCGCAAAGCACATACCATCTGGAAAAGGAAGTTTCTTCAGAAAGTGGATAATGTAAACCTGGAAGGGGCTGAGGGGCCGGAGGTGGGGAAGCGGGTCTGGGAGCTGGTCTGTCACTCAGCCAGCTGGGGACAGAGGAGGCTGACAGGTAAACACAGACACACTGGTGGCTGGTCTAGCGGTCATCAGAACTCTCCATCAGTACCCTCCTGACCACTCTCCTTCCAACCCCTGTCACAGGTCTCTGAAGAGAAGCCTCCAGACTGGACCACACAGAGAGGTCTCCAAACACTAAGGCCCACTCGGGAGATGCCGCCCTTCTTACCCAGTAGGCAATTTCAGTCCAAAGCCAGCGATCTCCGGTGTCAATAACACAAAGCAGGATATATGAGAATCAGTTGCATACAAGGAAAACAGTAACTGACTAAAGAGGTTTATGTCAAAATATCCAACTGGCTTCCCTCCCTGCACTTCACAAGCATACTCGTGGGAAATGGAGATGGCCAAACATGGAGCAGCTGGTGAGTTTCACAGAATAAAATGGAGATGCTCGGATTAAAAAAAAAAAAAGTTTTTGTGTTGCCTACCCCTTTCTTTCTAAAAAGTAATTTCAAACATTATATTAGTTTTTAATTAATTATTATTTGTTGTTGTTCAGTTGCCAAGTTGGATCCTCACTGTGACCTCATGGACTGTAGCATGCCAGGCTCCTCTGTCCTCCATAATTTCCTGGAGTTTGCCCTGATTCATGTCCATTGAGTCAGTGATGTTATCTAATCATCCTGTCCTCTGCCACCCCTTTCTCCTTGTGCCTTCAATCTTTCCTATCATTATGACTTAATTACTAATATTGATGAGGGAAAGGCTGCTGGTAGCTCCATTTGACAAACGAGGACACAGAAGTTACGGGAAAAATCTGATGACCATCTTTGGTCTACCTAAGGTCACATAACTCGTTATCAGGACTCAGTTAAACTAGAGCCTGAGTCCCACACAAAGACGTTGCCTACAAGGAGCTATTTTCCTGTAACCTATTTAATTGTTGTGTATGCAGAGTTGCTCAGTTGTGTCCGACTCTGTGACCCATGGACTGTAGCCCACCAGGCTCCTCTGTCCATGGGATTCTCCAGCCAAAATTACTGGAGACAGTTGCCATTCCCTTCTCCAGGGGATCTTCCTGACCCAGGGATCGAACCCAGGTCTCCTTCATTGCAGGCAGATTCTTTACCATCTGAGCAAATAAACTGAGTCTTTTCTTTTTGCCATTAGAGTTTAAGCATATTTTTAAGAAGGAAAAGAAAAGTGTCTCGTGTTTGTTTTTTATAAAGGAGTGTCTGAAAACTAACCAGTGTGATATGGTATTGATTTAAAGAAATGCAATTTCATGAAAACCAGCCACAGGTGCTTGGAAAGGCTTTCATTCACTCCCCCTCAGCAAGCCGCAGCTGAATTAGATTTCCCTGTGCCATCTCTTTAGCAAGCCGTATGATCTAACACTTGACAAGAATAGAAATCCAGAGAAACAAAAGAACCATAAGAGAAGAAACAATGAATTTTACCATAATTTTTTTTAAAAATTCCATTTGCCAGGTTATTGGGGGCATTGTCTACCACAAGGAGAGTGGGCTTGTTTACTGGCTGTAACTGATTTTACTCAGCATTAGCTAATTTCAGAATGTTCCTTGCAGTCCATTCAGGGGTATACATTCACTTATTCTTCCCCCTGTCTTTCCATTTAGTTTTTATTACTAGCTGCCAGCAATTCTTCTTTCCTCCCTTTTTTCTCCATTAGTCCTTCCTTCCTTCCACGCTAAGCAAATCAACTAAAAAAACTGAAGGGGCAACGTTTCAGAAATCAAATTGGAAAAATCCTTATTTGACTATAGATTTACATTTTCAAAGAAGATAGCCACGTTTTAATAAATTATCCCTTCTTTTTCCCCTAATCCCTGGATGGTCTCTTTTTACTTTGGCCAAAACTTGGGAGTGAGAGCCATTCTTGGGGCAGGACCAGGGCTATTATGTTTAATTAATTTCTGTAGCTATACTTTCTAAGTCTTGGGAAATGAGTCAGCCAGTGGGGAGAAACTCCATGCTCTGGGGCTGGGGGGCATTTAGTCCACCGTGGGCCATGGGAAACCCCCTCCTGTTCCCTCTAGCTCTGGTGCTGAGCCTTGGCTGGGGGGCTGGCGGGTCTTCATTTATGTTAAACCTCGCCCTTATTGGATACGCACAAAGGGCGCCTGCAGCGCCAGCTCTGAGGTTTGGCCCAAACGATTCTAATTGTCCCCTGATCCAATATTCAAAGATAAGGCTCAGCCATTAGGCCCTTGAAAAGCAATATACAAGCACTGGCTTATGGACAAGGTTAGTAATAAGATACGGCTCTACTTCATATGTCATACTTGAGGGATGCAAAAAAGATAGCTGACCCCTATTTCTGTTCTCACACGTTTTGTAGCGCGTACATGTTTATATTTCCTGCTTCAAATGTGCCAGGCGGAGCTGCAGCAATTCAAGACCCTAGAATTGATACAACCTGACCCTCTGTAATTTACTTCAGGAACTAGTTAGCCTTGTTATCAAAAGGAGAAACCTTCTGCTTCTGACAGGCTTCTCGGTTAAAATTAGGAAATGGATCACGATAGATCAATATTGCAACCCCAGCACCACTGTGCATTAAAGCTTCACCATCATCCCTCACCTCCCCTGACCCCCCTCAACAAAACCTCCACACCTTGCACTAGAAAGACTGATGTGTATGAAATTAAAACAGTAAGAGAGTTAGGTCAGCCACAGGGTCACCCTTAATAGAAGATGATTCAAGAGGTTTCTTTTAAAATGGAGTTGATGCCTTAAATGTAACTTGCTAACATCCTCCGTTTATCACTAAATGATGGTAAATATTTAATCTTTAGCAGAGAGGAGCTAAAATACAGCAGAAATCAAAGACGGAGAAATAAATGACTTTTTCTTCTTTTGAGCTGCTGGTTCTGTTCTATTTACAAAAGATGTGTGCCAGGTTCAGAAGCAACCATTACAGACCCTAGCGATGTGAGTTTGATAATGAAATGTGTGTGTGTTGGGCAGTTCTCAAAAGTTTCCAGCATATGTTTTCTTTGACAGATTAAATATTAACAGAAAGTTGTGACATGAAAACATACATCATTCTGAGAAATGTTGACATGACTTTTCTTACAGATTTTTTTTTTTCCTTTTGTGGTAGGTGGTGTAATGTTACACACTCTTAAAAAAGTGCAAGGAAGCCTATGAATAACTTCTTTCAAATCTTTATGTCAGGGGAGCAACTTTTCAAAAGTGATTCTGAAGCCCAGGATTTTCTGATTCCCACACCTAAACCCCAAACCACTTGTGAAAATTCAGCTTTTCAAACAAAGCCCAGCCCTATGGTTTCCAGCTGTCTATCTGTTGCCAAATGTCCTGAGATTCATGTACTCAACCTGTAAATCAGAAGAGAAAGGACAGGAAGGTGTGAAAGGAGTGGGGCACTTGAAAATAGAATTCCTAGATATCTGTTTGTTGTAGAAGTGTGTATATGTGCATTTCAAGCTAATTCTTTATAATTATCAGGGTTGTCCTGTTTCACATCTAAGTACTGAACTACCGTCTATTCTTTTTGACACAAACAATATGCACATAGTGCATACAAATTCATAACATAGACACAACATATGCACACACAATGCACACAGATTTGTAACACACACATGTGCAACACACATATGTGCAACACATACACACAGTGTGTTTAAAGACACATACTCCTCAAACAAAAAGCTTTTCTTTTCCTCTGCCCTCAGAGCATCTCTATCAAGTGCTGCCTAACTTGGGGCTTAAGGCAGTAACTGTGGAAGCACGGTGGCCTGAATCTCTTGGGTAGATTCCATGTCCATCATCCCAGCTGGGGGATCATCAGGTTCCAGAGTCTATAGTCAAGCTTTCAAAGCTAGGTGCTCTGTGTGCTGTGAGGCATGGGCCCCATCACTCGGGGAGAGACAGACAGACAGAATTGGTGGCATTTTATTTCTGCAGCAGGTTAGTTAGGCTACAAGTGGTGCTAACTGGCACCCTCACAGGCTATGACATTTGAGATCTGCTGCCAAAGGGCAAGAGACAGATGTCTAACTTCCCTTTGTTCCCTGTGCAACATCAAATGGATGCCAAAGAAAGCCCCTCTGCCCTGACCCTGACAATTTCAGGCCAGCTTAGGTGATGGATTTAGGCATCTCCCCACCTTGACCCCATCATTTTGAAAGCAGTGCTTTAAATTTGTTCAGATGTCATATAGGAAAAACAAAATCACTTAAAATGGAGGGGTGCTAGCGGAAGAGGGGAGAGATACACACTTTGGAATATAACTTTGGGCAAGGGATTCTGAGCTCCTACGTCCTCTGAGCCTTAAGTCCCCCAGCCCAGCATTTTTAAAAGGCCAGGAAGAGTAATGGATAATAGTGAATTTTCAACTCTAGGGGGAAGCTCAAAGTATCCACATGTTCACCCCATTCTAACGAGAAGGAGGTCACTGTGGTAAGGGTGAAGCTTTTACTGAAGTAAATAGTGTTACAAGTGGAACTTCTTTGATAACCTCTCTGTTATTAACTTTTCTCTTCTTTTTTTTTTTTTTTTTCCTTGCTGTTTTTGCTGAACTTCTTTATGGTGTGTGCTTTTGTAACTGCTATCCACTCTAGTCTTTGCCCTATTCTGGTGGCAGAAAATGACAGAGTAGCTTGCTATTTGTGATGGTTCCCACCCTGTCAACCTTTCCTGTCAACCTTGGAAAGAACAACACAACTAGGAGATGAGACCTGGAATGAGGTGTTTATTCTAACCTCTCCCCTGGCCTAGAGGAGACAGGTTATCATCTCTTTTCCATGTTTTCAGCTTGCTTCTTCCTCCAAATTTATAATGGAAGCATCAAGAGCAGAGATTAGAAAGAGCTGGCCTCAGTTCTAGCCCCCAGTCCTCAGGAATGCTGAGGATCACAAGGGCTTACCAGTTCTCTAGAATGAACACAGAACAGGGATTTGAATCCAATGCCATAAAGAGGATTTCTTTTCCCATATGTCTCTGTGTTTATATCCCAATGACCCAGTGCACTGAAGGGCGATGAGAAATGATTCAGGGATTTGGAATCTTCTTACAGTCCTCCCAAAGTCCTTACCAAGAGTGGTTACAGGACCCTAAGGGGGAGGATGTTGGTGTCCTATCACAGCTGAAACTCTAGCTGGGAGTGAGTTTAAACTGATTTATGGAGATATTGAAGAATTTTATGAGCCAACCAGATGATGGAATTGTGGAATCCAGTAACGGTGATTATCCTAACTGAATCAAATTGCTTCACATTCAGACTGAGTGATTGATGCTCCATTGAGCCCGCCTATCGCCAAAACAGTCACCTACTGCAAGACAACCAGTTCTGTCTATGTTTATAGATATGGAAACTTTGAGTTTAGTTATATGTCTATATATGTAGCTAGATATATGTATCTCCCTGATAATATAAATCATTTTTCTACGGAAAAGTGATTTTCTCATCTCTGTGACTTTCTCACCACTCACAGAGTTCTGAATAGAGTAAGTGAACAAAAATTATTTACAGAAAAAAGGACACAGCAATTTAAGGGCACAAATAAAGATGATGCTGACCTTTTTGGTCACATCTACCCATGGAGCTGATAATTATCTCTAGAAGGTTCCCTTCAAGCATAAGAGATAACACTCTAGTAGTTTAGGGTTTGAACACTGTCTAGGGTCAAGAGGACAGACTAGAAATTAAGACGTATATCTTTTCCAATGTCTTCTATTTTAGGTCCTTCTAACCTGAATGATTTTCTGTCCAAGCATTTTGATACAGGAGATGATGCAATTATCAGACCAATTAACAGCAATGCAATAATTATGATAGTACTATTAATTGCAGCTTTAGTGTTATAACACTAATAACATTTATCATTTAATAGGTACAAGACACTTTTCTATGCAATTTACCTACTAATGTACTGGTTTGCCAAAAAGTTCATTTGGGTTTTTCCATGACATCTTCTGAAAAAATCCAAATGAACGTTTTGGCCAGCCCAGTGTTTAATATCCATGGCAACACTATGGAAGATTGTATTCTTGTCCATTATTAAACCCATTTTATAAATAAGGAAACTGAAAGAAAATGTAGTCAAATTATTCAAGGTCTCATAGCTAAATAAGAAGACCTGGAAGATCACAAAACACAAAATCAATAAAACAGATCCCAGGCATTCACCCATTTAACATGTATGGGTTCTCATATTGTTGATTATTGACCTGAAAGCCCATGATAAAGTGATCTAAGATTTTGTATATGCCCAATTTTGGACAGACTTACTATAAAGCTGACATAGACACCCCCTATCCAGTGAATAAACTCAGTCATCCATCCAGCAGTCATTTCTCAGCACACCTTTTTTCTTTTTTTCACTTTCCTGTATCCTGTTCTATTAGAAGAAAAATGGTCACTTAAAAAGAGAGAAAATCTTAGTGAGAAATGATGAGTTAACTATTATATGAACATATATATGCAAAGTCCATGACTCTCACTGGAAATATGATCCAAGAGAAGTCAGGACAAACACTTCATATTTCCAAACTCTCAGATTTGGGATTTAGTGAAGTTTGTGAGAATTATTCTCTGTGACTGTAAAGAATCTACTGAACAACTGCCTCAGGAAGAAAACTACTTTTTGTACATCCTGTAGCTCGTGACCAAGACTAGCAGGTAAGTGCTTGTTTCTGACTTGACTATCTAGAAATTAGACATGATTTCTTGTCATGATGCTTGTCCAGTGCTGTGAGCAAGTTTCTGAGACCAGCATAAGAAACAGGTCAACAGGGCCAGACCTCCCATGGCCATCCAAGTGACGAGTCTGGCTCCAACTTTCTTCCCTATTATGTTCCACAGAACTGCCATTTTCACAGTTATAGTCACTGGTTGAAGGCTTTCTTCCTGGAAGGTCTCTACTAAAATGCAAAGCAATTATAGAAATAAAAGCAACCCTGGAAGAAGCCTTGGAAGAGGAATAGGCATGATGGAAGGGGCGAGTGAATTGGAAATGGGACCACTGAAGGGACGCTTCCCAGGTACCACATCTCTGAATCCTTATTGGCCCTGTTAAACATTGTGTATGATGCAGGTAATACATGCAGATCCATCTGAGAGCCTGGAATGAAAGCAGAAAACTACAAAGCTGAATTTAATGAAGCAAACTTTTGCCAAAGACCCTAGTGTTTGATACACATCTGATAGCTCTCTCAGTGCAAGTTCTGGATCATAGAGCACACACTGGCTAGCATCGAGACCCATTCTGCTTTCATTCCCAATTAATTAGAGATGCTGGGTCTCTAAGAGCTTTTGTTAGAAATAATTAAATAATAAATATCTATAAAGCGGTTTGCATGTTGAGTCTAATGAGAACAAACTCCACCGAAATCCAATTTCAACTCTTATTGCTTTCCTGAGACAGATTTAAATTGGATTTGTGTTTCTGCACTCTTTGGCATAAGGATCAACCATCGCATGGGTAGATTTGGCGTGGTGGCTGCCTTTGGGGCCAGCTGCACAGAAATATTGTTTGACTCAGCCATGGTATCCCCCAAACATGGGCCCAGAACCAGACCGTTGGGCTGACCATTTCTGGATATCCAAAGGGTGTCATGAAGTTCTCAACTATGCTCCCAGAAAAAATAACTTTCATTCACTTCAGTTTCAAAAAGTAAGAGAGGAGAGAGGATAAGCAAAGAGCAATAGGAAGGCTAGGATGTCCCAGTTCTGTAAGGTCGGGAGGACTGTTGTTAGCTTGAGCTAATGATATGGCGTCAACAGACCAGAGCCTTTACAAGACAGAGATGCGGAGCCGTGAGCACAAGGGCTCCTTGCATTTCATACATTATACCTTGTTTCCCCCTCATTTAGCATATTTTCCACGCTAGATCACATTTAAATTCACCGAATAACAAACTGAAAACCCCTTTTTGTGCTATTAAATGTCCGTGCTGTGTGCTAACCAGCAGTATCATTGACTCTAACTGCAATATGGTGTTTAGAAAACAAATGGGTAATTTCATTTTGCCTTTCTTTTATTAAAGAAAGTGAGTGGAAAACAAACAAACAAACAAAAAAACTAAAGTATGTGTTCATTTGTTCCAAACCTGGGACAAAAAAGTCATTTCCAGGCAAACCTGGAAGGGAAGAATTTGTTCAAATCAGAAGTATGTTTGATTGACTGGTTGGCTATGAGTGTTTGGCAAGTGAAAAAATACAACTAAAGAGGACATCAGAAGTGTGAGGAAAATGTCAAAGAGAGGGGTAGTTAAGGAGAAAATGGAGAGACCAGGTATTGGGAAACAGCATAAAAAATTTCTTTTTCAGAAACCTCAAAGCAGAGAGAAGTAGCTTGTTCCACAGAACAATTGATACAATTTGTTATACTTGTCCTTTATCAAAAGAGAAGGAAAGGTAGTGTTTAGCGTTGTGTGATCAATTTTTTAAGCAAAACTGACTGGATTTCAGTAATGTCAGCATCGCTAACACCAGCTCAGTCTCTCATGAATTCCCTGCTTGATTCCTCTGCACAAAACAGAAGCAGCAAGTCTCACCCCAGATGTAAATCATCTTCCTTTGTCTACTGACAGTCAAGGCAAAATACTGCTTTACAATTTTTATTATCTACACCTGTTAGCAAATTATTGTTCTTAAATATTGCATGCTTGCTAGCATTCAACGAGGAAGGAGTAAGTCTAAATATGTATGCCATTACTAAGGATTATAAAATATGCTTAACAATTTCAGAAACAAACTCACTGCTCAAATTTTGTTTATGCAACATCCATAGATATATCATGGGAGGTATTCTTGATAAGCGAGCAGTCTTGAATAATTCTAGTAACACACACCTGGGTTTATTTCCAAGCTATAAAGCACACAGTGGCTTTCTCCCCCAATATCTATTCCACTCCTTTCTCATTTTTAGCATTCATGATACTTTTATTGATCCCATTCCTAGATCAAAAAGTTGCCTAAGTCAATCAGAGTAATTTTATCTCTCATGGCAAATAGATGGGGAAAGAGTGGAAACAGTGGCTGACTTTATTTTTCTGGGCTCCAAAATCACTGCAGATGGCGATTGCAGCCATGAAATTAAAAGACGCTTACTACTTGGAAGGAAAGTTATGACCAACCTAGACAGCATATTAAAAAGCAGAGACAATACTTTGCCAACAAAGGTCCATCTAGTCAAGGCTATGGTTTTTCCAGTGGTCATGTATGGATGTGAGAGTTGGACTGTAAGGAAAGCTGAGCACCAAAGAATTGATGCTTTTGAACTGCGGTGTTGGAGAAGACTCTTGAGAGTCCCTTGGACTGCAAGGAGATCCAACCAGTCCATCCTAAAGGAGGTAAGTCCTGGGTGTTCATTGGAAGGACTGATGTTGAAGCTGCAACTCCAATACTTTGGCCACCTAATGCAAAGAGCTGACTCATTTGAAAAGACCCTGATACTGGGAAAGATTAAGGGCAGGAGAAGGGGGCAACAGAGGATGAGATGGTTGGATGGCATCACCAACTCAATGGACATGGGTTTGGGCAGACTCTGGGAGTTGGTGATGGACAGGGAGGCCTGGCATGCTGCAGTTCATGGGGTCACAAAGAGTTGGACCTGACTGAGCAACTGAACTGAACTGAACAAATTGGCTGAGGAATCCCAGGCCTGGGTCAATTGGCACATACCATCCCAATGACTTATGTCAGGGTTCAGAAGTACTCCAGTCACAGCAGAGCTGAGGACTTTTACTGGGGTCTGGGAATCAGATATTCTCTCTCCTTCTGGGCAGTGTGGTTTGGGTCTATGAGGCTCAGGAGAGCTGCAGCCATTTTGACACCATGAGGTAAGCCAGCCTTTCAGAGCAGAGTCAGAAAAAGATCCAGCCCCAGGCAACCTCTTGAAACTCTAAATCAAACCTCCTTAATTGCTCTACCTCTTAATTGTCCAGTTACTTGAGTCAATAAATTGTCACTGTTAACAGAAGTCACTTTGATTAGGCTTTCTCTTTATTGACCATGTAAAGAGTTTTAACAGATAGGATACATTTAGTCAAGTTTCTAATCCTTTCTGGATAGCTTCCCCTGCCTCTGACTCCTCATCTCCCAGTGGGAAAATACTAACTCTTTAGTGGGCTTGTGAAGGGATTAGCTCTAAGAAGAGTCAATTTTTAGTTCACTCATATATGTATTCATGTGTCCATTCATTCCTCTATTCAATTAATGTTTACTGAGCGCATCCTACACATGTCAGGCACCACTGCATGAAAGAGAGCAATGAACAAAAGCGATAAAGTCCCTGATGCCACACTATTACACAACAAGACAAGATTATAGAATTGTTCAGATGGGAATGCTGTAGAGGTAATCAAAGTGGAGGGGTCATACCCAGGAGCAGGTGAGGTTGACAGAGTAGAAGAACTATACGGGATGGTCAAGGAAGCTCTTGCTGATAAGATAGGATTGGCCTAGAGATGAGAAAGGAATGAGGAGTCCAGTCACGCAGAGATGAGGCTAGGAGGAGAACCTTCCAGGCACAGATAGAGGAAACCCAAGTGCCGTGGAGATCTGTACTCGGCACATTCAAACAACAGCAAGAAGGCTTGTGGCTGGAGCTTATCGAAGGTGATGAAGTTCTTTTCAAAACCATGGTCAATTCGTCACCAACTGTTATTTATTCAACCACCTAAAAATCATTTTAAACCATGCCCTTTTATCTATCCCACAATTTTGGCTCATATTTTCACCAATGTTAACTTCCCTGGTGGCAAACTTCTCTTCAATGCACTTCCCTGTATGAGTCTTAGACCTGTGTTATTAATATCATCCTTCATGGGGCTTCACAAAGAATCTGTAAACAAACAAATGTGTAAGAGAGATCCCCTTTAAATTAAACTGTCTACTGTCTCCCCATTACTTATGAAAGTGACTCCTAAGATTATATTTCCCTTGACCCTATCAATAAAAGAATTTTAGCATTGAACTCTCTCACACAAATTATATACCTGTTATGTGCCCACTCCCACACACATAAAGCTTCATCAAAAATCAAAACAAATTTCTTTTAAATTAAAAGGGGATTAAAAGGTACACACTCATGTATAAAGTTAATAAGCTATATTGTTCGCAAGGGCAATATAGCCAACATTTGATGATACCTATAAATGGAATATAAGCTATAAAAATTATAAGTAACTATGTTGTGTTCACCTTAAGCATATAGTACTGCAAATCAACTAGAATCCAGTAAAAATAAAATACAAAAAATAACAGCATACATGCTTTGGTGTTTTCCTCCGGTGCCTCTGTGCAACATTTCATGCTCCCTAACGTGGAGAGGGCTGACTTCTCAGCCTAGCCCACGTCCCAGCGCCCTTCTCATCCTGCCACCTCACTTCTCGTCCCCCTTTTATGCTGCAATGAAAACCAACTCTTTGCAGCTCTGCCCCCCACACACCATCTTTGTTTCTTGCCTCTTTGCCTGTGTCCAGTCACTTTCTCTTCATTCTACTTTTTTCTTTAACCTTTTGGAGTCTATTAGCTGACATGCACTCCATCAATTATTACATGACTGCACCCCAGCCTGGATGAGGAGCGCTCCAAGCTTCCACAGCACTTCTGCAGCTTTATATTCTCTATATTTACTGCTCTCTATTCTCAGCAAGTGTTCGTGTCTTGTCCTGGACAGTTCATGAGTTCCTGGAAGGCAAATACTGTGTTTATTTCATCTACATATTATCAGTGCCCAGGACAGCTTTGGGCAAATACTAGCAGACGCTTACTGTTTCTGGGGTGTGGTGAGGAGAAGGAATGGGTGGGTGGATGGATGGATGATGCCTTAGAAGGAAACACATGGTGAGCTTAAGGAGACACGGCATGAGCTGGAGCCAGACTGCCTGAGTTCTCAGTCCAGCGCTATCACAGCCTTGCTGTGTAATCCTGGCCAGATGCCTTAACTTCAAGCCTCCACTGGCTTTTCGGTAAAGTTTGGGCCATATAACAATACCGAGTTCACAAGACGGCTGTTAGGATTGAAGGAGCTAACATGGGAAGACTTCCCAGCACAAAGGACCACCTTAACAAAATTCAGGGATTCCCTATCCATCAGTGTGAAAGCTTTTCCCATGCTATTATGACAGAGAGAAAGTCAGGCTTGGAGTTTATCAGAGGAATTAGTTCCTGTTGTGACAAGGTGCTCTCATTGTAAGACTGGTAAGGGTTTTGACAACAGATTAGTTAAATGATATGCCTATGAGTTAATAAATAATGCTGAGTTTACCTTTGACTTACTTCAGGCGTGTGCTGAGAGGATTAAGTGATTAATGTTATGATCTTAAGAGCCCAGGAGTGGGGGACAGTCTAGTGTGAATCACACAAGAAATACCGAGGCGGAGGAGCAGGAGGAGGTAAGGCGGTATAGACCTAGTGTCTTTTAAAACTGTTGACTAGAAGGGAATATTAGGCATTCTTCTGTAATTTGCATAATATGGGTTTGCGAACAGCAAACAATACTTCTGAAGGCTGTGTCCACCATCACGGAGCATGTGTATGTGATTTCAAAATTAGCTCGCCTGCTATGTTACCTCTTAATCCAATGAAGTGTAACAAAACTGAAGGAGGGTGTACAAGCATTAAATAGATGTTTCTTAGAATTAAAGACCTACCCATGTATTTAGCCCATCCTCAAGCCCACTTACTGTATGCTTACGTGGTTCGCCTTATTAGTTCCAGTTTGCTTGTTGTGACTTAGCAGAGCAGGTCTTAAGTTTTGAAAGACCTTCTCCTAGAAGACTCATGAGGCTTCTGGCCATCTATTTTATCCCTGATGTAAACATGTTAGTTTTAAATTTAGTTGGCTCTGCTGGGTCTCTGCTGCCGCAGCGGCCTTCCTCCAGTTGCAGCCGGCAGGGGCCACTCTCCGGTCGTGGTGAGTGAGCCTCTCGCTGCGACGGCTGCCTTCGTCGTGCAGCGCAGGCCCCAGGGCGGGTGGCTTCAGTGGTGGAGGCAGGCGGGCTCAGCAGCTGTGGCCCCCGGGCTCTAGGGCACAGGCTCAGCAGTTGTGGCCCTTGAGCTTAGTTACCCCACAGCGTGTGGTCTCTTCCCAGATCAGGGACCAAACTCACGTCTCCTGAGTTGGCAAGTGGATTCTTTACCACTGAGCCTCCAGGGGAGCCCTAAACACTTTTAAAAAGAGAGTTTTCATAATATCTTCATTTCCTCTGCTGGATTTTTTCCCCCTGATTTTCTTTAAAAAAACAACAACAAAAAAAACTCAAGCCTGTCCCTTGTAAAATGAGGCGTTGAGCTTTCCTGAGTTTTCAGAGAAAATGATTAGCTGTACAGAGAACACTCCTCCATTCATTTCTTTGAACCATCTTCAACCTATATCTCACCAGCCTAGAATCCCTGCAACTGCTCAGATAATTGGAGAAAAATGACATGACAGGATACATTATCATGACACAATGTCTAGACAGTGACCGAAACAGAAGCAACAGGAAAATTCCACGTGCATCTCTGCAGCGAAGGAGGGGTCTGGGGCTCTGAAATGACATGTGACCCTCTTGCCTCAGCGTCTTGTGTAA
Source organism: Dama dama (assembly GCF_033118175.1). Lineage (NCBI taxonomy): Eukaryota > Metazoa > Chordata > Mammalia > Artiodactyla > Cervidae > Dama > Dama dama. The sequence goes on along the minus strand of NC_083703.1, from coordinate 10,940,812 downwards.
TTTCACATAAAGCAGGAAGCAACCATCCACCATTCTGGGATGGCGGCTGGTCTGTGGTTCTGGTGAGATGCAGGCATGGTCCAACTCAAAGTCCTCCTAAGCAACTGCAACACCACCCACCCCAACCCCACGGACTCCACAGCCCCACCTAGGGGCAAGGAAGGCATCTGGTCTGGCATTCCCAGAAGAAATCCAAAGTCTTCCCAGACTTTGGATGTTGACCTCCCTCTTGCCATCCTGACCCAAACAGGACTAAAACGTCTCAAGACAGAGAAAGTGGGCCTGTGGCCATAAAAGCCCTTTTGATCTCCAGCCAAATGGAGGCGTTCAAGCCTCAGGCATGGGAAACACGATAGCAAGGGCAGAGTTCACTTAAAAACAACAAAGTAAGGTTAAGGCACAAACACAGCTCAAAGAAAGACAATCACTTCTTTTGAGTCACTAAGATGCACTTTAAACAGGATTACGTTGGAGAAAGTGGAGAGGAGAGCATCCAAGGGTAAGAGATGCTTGAGCTGGAAAAAGCTAGTTGTAAGAGTGAACTTTTAAGCGAAATTCTGGGTATACTTAGAGAAATTAACCACTCTAAGCCTGATTACCCTGGCTCTAAAATAGGTTCAATTATTAGAATTGAGTGAACAATTTTTTTATAAAAATAAAACACTCAGCAGAGTACATAGTGAATCAAAGCAAATTTTCAGTAGTAACTATTATAATCATTAGTAGTATTAAGACTAGGGAGTATTCACACAAGAAAAGAGGAGGAGAGGGCACTATCAGGTGAAAGTGGAGAGGTAAGGAAATTGCAGGCACCATATAATGTCTGACAATGACTAGTATCCTCCCTGGCTTCTGGGAATAAGAAAAAGAAGGGAGAAGACTTCAACCCTAGCTTTTTAGTTCATTGAGGGTCCCTCAAGAGGGACTTGGGAAACAATTATATTACTGGGTGTGTGGGGGAGGTTTAGATGCTTTGGGGATAAACACAATGTCCTTACATGTTTTCATAGTGTAGCAGTTATCATGCAAAAGGTCCTTCCCTGATAGCTCAGACAGTAAAAGACTCCATCTACAATACAGGGGATCTGGGTTCAATTCCTGGGCCGGGGAGACTCCATAGAGAAGGGAATGGCAACACACTTCAGTATTCTTGCCTGGAGAATCCCATGGACAGAGGAGCCTGGCAGGCTATATCGGGTCGCAAAGAGTCGGACAGGACTCATGGAGTGACTAACGCAACAAAAACAACATAATATCCTTAGGCCAGGTTCCCATCTCCGCTCCATCATCCAGTAGCTGTGTGACTCTGGAAGCGTTACCTTCCTCCTGTGAGATTCAACAAGGATGCAGCAGAATGGGCTAGTTCCTTTCTTCCTTAGAAACAGAATCTCACATTTGAGTTAGGTAAGCACATTGGTGCCCTTAATTACTTTTGTCAGCTCCTTTCCTAAGTAGATATTGTATGGGTCTGTATTCTGACCAATGAGACAGAATCCAAAATGTTGGGGGGACTAGCATGAAACTTCTTAAAGGGAAGAAGGTATTACCCTTTTTATTCCTTCCTCCAGCCTCTTGCCTGAAAACAGAAGTAACGGCTGGACCCCGAGCAGTCACACTGGACATGAAGTTGGCAGAGCAGATGACAAGTAGAACCCCTGTTAACAGTCTTAAATTTCTTCTACATGAGAGAGATACCCATTTCTATGTTGTTTAAGCCACTCCTATTGAGAAATTCTGTTACATGCAGCCAAACCTAAGTTTCTACCAAGGCAAATATAAAAATGGTGTGTATCCAATAAGGTTTGTGTAGAGACTTGACAGGCTAAGTCAGGTAAATACCTCGGAGAAGACTCTTGAGAGTCCCTTGGACTGCAAGAAGATACAACCAATCCATCCTAAAGGAAATCAGTCCTGAATATTCATTGGAAGGACTGATGCTGAAACTGAAACTCCAATATTTTGGCCACCTGATGTGAAGAACCAGCTCATTGGAAAAGACCCTGGTGCTGGGAAAGATTGAAGGCGGGAGGAGAAGGGGACGACAGAGGATGAGATGGTTGGATGGCATCACCGACTCTATGGACATGAGTTTGAGTAAGCTGTGGGAGTTGGTGATGGACAGGGAAGCCTGGCATGCTGCAGTCCACGGGGTTGCAAAGAGTTGGACACGACTGAGCAACTAAACTGAACTGAACTGATGTTATTTAAGCCACTTCTATTGAGAAATATGCAGCCAAACCTAAGTTCCAATCACGGCAAATATAAAAATGGTATGTATCCAATAAGGTTTGTGTAGAAACTTGACAGGCTAAGTCAGGTAAATACCTCACACATGATAGGGTTTCATAAATCCATAAATCCATTCATTCATTAAGTATGTATTACATCTTCTCTGTTCCAAACCATCTTTTTGGCACTGAAAACATAATGGTAAATAAGACTGTAAGGTCTGGGTCACTAAAAGAGATCATATTCCAGGATGCAGACAGGCAATAAACATGCAGTCAAATAAGTCAACCTGGCAGAGAAAGATACACCACAGAAGAAAATTAGTGGAGTTATGGTGCAGAAAGTAATGGAATGAGGGAGGGTACTTCACAGTGATCTAAGACAGTCTTTTGGATGAAGTCACATTTCAACTAATGTGGGAATGGGAAGGAGCAAGTCAGCTACAGATTTGCAGGTGTCATTATACAGGCTGGGGAATGAATAAGCTGAAGGGCACTGAAGCAGGAAGACGCTTGGTATGGGACCAAAAGGGGTCTTCCTGGACGCAGCTCGGAAAACGAGGCTGAGGGCAAGAGATGAGACTGAGGTGAGCACATATGACCCTGAACAATTAGTAACAAGAGGTATCCGTCAATATATATCATGGGAGTAGGACCTGTCAAATCCTGGTCACCTCAAAATTCATGATTTGTAAAAACAAGCACCATCAAATGCTTTTGTACTTATTTCTTGCAATGCTGACAATCTTCTTCTCCAGTTAAAACTTGGTGGGTAGGACTTCCCTGGGGGTCCAGTGGGTAAGAATCCACCTGCCAATGCAGGGGACACAGGTTTGATCCCTGGTTCGGGAAGATTCCACATTCTGTGGGGCAACTAAGCTAGCTGCCACAAGACTGAGCTCACGTGCCTCAACTGCCCATGCACCCGAGAACCTGTACGCCACAAGAGGAGCCCCATAATGAGAAGCCCTCGCACTACAAATAGAGAGGAGCCCCCACTCGCTGAAACAAGAGAAAGCCCGTGCATAGCAACAAAGACCCAGAACAGCCAATAATAATAATAATAATTAAAAAAACTAGGTGGATGAATATCCCAACAAGATGCACAGGTGGTGGCAGAGTGTGGTCAGTTTGTATAGGTCCATGGGTGGCTGGATCCAGTAAGGAGGTCCTCATCCTTCAAGATCCAACCATTGATGGATGTCTGAGGTAGTGAGTTGGAAGGGGAATCCTGTCCTATGAGCCAAAATGGTATGTCACATATGTGCTTCTGTGTGTGGGGAAGGGTACCATGTGCTTCACAGAGGAAAGTGGAGGATAGGAGGGACATACTAGAGTCCAGGAGTTGCTCTGGGAGAGAAATGTTCTGGCACACAGAGAATTGTTTGTATTTTGTTTTTCTGTTTTTTTGTGGGCGTCGGGGGGGGGGGGTAGGTACACAGGCCTCCTCTACCCCCTCTCTATTTTAGTCTAACCACAAATCAGAGAGAAAAACAACTTAATGATGCGAGATTTTGCTTTACTGCAGGGAAAACAGGCATGCACATCCCTTACCTGGGGAAATTGATACTGTACCATTAAATGAACACTCACACAAGGTTGAATCCGCAAACCACCTAATAGGCAAAGTTAAAGAAGAGTGAGAATGGGAAATGGTTGCTGGGATCGATTCCAGACCTGCTTGCTTTATGATGCTTGTAATTGTTTGTCCAAGGGTTCCTGTGTGGACTGTTTTTCCGCAGTGCTATCCATCCTTTTGGAGATAAACGAGGACAGGATGCTGAACGATTGCCATGGTCCTCTCCGTTGTCCAGAAATGAGCTGCACTGATTTCAAAGTTTCTATTATTTTGTGGCTCGAGTCATCTTGAGATACAGAATCTTTTGTGAGCTTGGAGGAGCTTGCCTTTTTTTTATGCTCTTCTCTCTTGTCTCCCCACAAATCCTCAGCAGACAGGAAAAAAATAGGCTTTGCAAAACTGCCTCTGGATTCGTAGGGTTTCCTATGCCCTAAAGGCAGTTTGCAGCCATGCTACCTTCGAGCCACTTAGAAAAGGAGATTTTGAAAGATACAGACATAGATACAGATATAAATATGTTTTTATCCAATAGAGCCAGAGTTACTGATTACTAGTTCACAATTGTTTTTTAAACAGGGATTTTAATAAAGAAAGACATTTTCAATGGCTGGGGCTATCTTTGGTTAGGAGACAAAAATAAATCTCCTTAGCAGTCTAATAAAACTGAAATATTATGTATTTTTTCCTCTACCCAGGCTGATAATTTACTCACTGGAATTAACTACAAAATAAATCTATCTCTTGGGAAAAGGGCAAAGAGGTGTTGAGGTTTGTCTGTCAGAAGGAAAAAGAAGTCCCTATGAAAATGCAGTGCCGGGCCTCTATTTTTGTTTGTTCATCTTTCCATGAATAATGAAGCCCTTGCTGCAGTATGAATCAGGTTCCATGGATACATACATTCCAGTTTCTCTGGCTGGGTGATGATGGAAGACACACAAGCCTAGTGAAGACCAGGGAAGCTCTGAAACTCGGCAAGCATGCATTTCCTGAGCAATGAACGGTCTTCACGTTCCTCACATTCCTTCTGTTATTCTGCACAATTCATTCTCAGCTGGTTTTGCGGCATCTACAGTTTTAAAGCCAAAACACCCTGCTCTATCTGCCTCGAAACAACATGAAAGCCCAAAGTGCTTAGATGCAAAGTGGAGGAGAAGCAGCAGAATCCAAGAGAAGGAAAAATGAGGGGAAAAAAAAAGTCAGAATGAGGCAAGGGCAGGTATGACGGTCAAGCAGGCTTGGATGAGTCAAAGAACTTTTGCTACAGTGGCAAAGGGCCCTCTGCAAATCTCTACAATCAGCATCTCCAAAATATTTTATTATCAATACACATGCTCCGGCTGGACAGCATGCTTGTTAAGATAATGTCAGAATGTTCCAGGGAGACAGGTCATCCTGCTCAACGGCCCCAAGGAAACGAGGCAAGACCGTAACGTGAGGTTAAGTAAAATTTGAAGAAAATCTTCCCATAAGCCCACGTGGGGGCAGGCTTCTAGGTGGTGCCCTGGGCAGTGGGGGGCCCTGCTTGTTCATCTCAAGAGCCCCGCAGGGCCTTGACGCGGGGTGCCCAGGAGCCTCCTGGAAAGAACCATCCTATGGGGAGGGAACAGAGGCTCCAAGCTCCCTGGAGAGACAACAGGCAGAGTCTGAGGGGAAGTTCTTGAGTGCGGCACAACGTCTGTCCATCAAGGGTCCCTTGATGGGATCAGAGAGGCTCAGGTCTGTGCCCAGCTCCCAGGGAGCAAACATCTTTGTGGCATCTCTGCCAATGGCTCCACCAAGGTCAGGGTTTTCCAATGCTGGGGTGGAGGCTGGGAGAGTTCAGAGTGGGGACGCTGGGCATTCTCAAGACACGGGTGACTTTAAATTTCAGACAAAAGAACCAGATGTCGCATTCTCATCTAACTACCTTCTCACAGAGCCTTGAATTTTTCTGGGATTAAGTGATACAGGTTGTGAGCAGCTCTGGTTATGAATTCTTCAATCTGTCCCAAACCCGCCTACCATCTCATTTTCCACAGAAATACTTTTCCTTGCATCTAATTCAAATCCCTATCAGATCTGGTCTTTATTGTATTTTTCATTATTCATTCAGCACAGCGTCAGCCCCTCTGCTGTGGGTGATTTCCTTTGAAGTCGAGGTTTCTCAGAAATAGCTCGTTTGTATCAGTGCTCTAACCACAGCGCCTAAGGATGCAGAGGTCTAGATATAGAAGTGTTGATGTCGAACTCTGTAACCATCTACTGCTATATTCAAAATGGGTAATCAACAAGGACCTACTCTATAGCACAGGGAACCCTGCTCACTGTTATGTGGCAGCCTGGATGGGACTTTGGGGGTGAATAGATACATGTATATACATGGGTGAGTCCTTCTGCTCTGCAGCCGAAACTATCACTACATTGTTAATCAGCTATCCACCAACATAAAATAAAGCTTTTTTAAAAAAAATTCCCAATGTCTTTTACTGGTGTCTTTCAGAAAGTATTTGTCTCCAGACTTTTGGAAACAAAAATGACAGAACGCAAACCACTGAGATCCTCAACCTGCTGTCTGCTCACATCCTGCTGCCTCGATGGTGTTTTTACTTGGTATAAAGCCTCTGGTGGCTCAGCTGGTAAAGAATCCACCTGCAATGCAGGAGACCAGGGTTCAATCCCTGGGTTGGGAAGATCCCCCTGGAGAAGGGAATGGCAACCCACCACTCCAGTATTCTTGCCTGGGAGAATTCCACGGACAGAGGCGCCTGGAGGGCTATCATCCATGGGCTCGCAAAGAGTCAGACACAACTCAGACATGACTGCTCGAGCAACTAACACTTTCACTTTTGCTGGAGCTGAGAATTTCTAAGTTATCATCAAAATGTCCTTCTCACTGGCTTGTAATTCATATGTTCTTTGCCAGCTCTTGAACCATGAAAATGTAACCTCCTGGCCCCCTTGCCCCAGCCAGCATGCTCTTCTCTCCTATGTAATTATCAGCTCTTAAGTAGCATTCTGATTCTGTAATGCTCTATCGGATGAATTCAGCAGCACTGGCCCATGGTAGTTATTACGTGTCATCTGGGTTTGTCAAAAGAAAAATTCAGGAACTTAAGTTTCTGGAGGCCCCTCAGCAAGTCCGTGCCTAAGACAAAGACAAGCCAGTATCCACAGCCCTGACCCACACTGCCTACTTCTACTCTGATTTTTGGCCTTGGCTAATGAGCTGGAATTCTTTTCTGATGCATGTGGGAATCATGCCCTGTGACTTTTACCTTCTGCGAATAACTTTAGCTTTTAAAAAGCAGTGATTTCTTTTCCATTCCAAGCCTTGTTCCATTTGACATGGTTGGGTGACTGCTATCCCCTGTTGGGCGTGTCTGTGTGTAGGGGGATTGGTTTCCATTTATGTTGAGATATTTTTATTTCTCCTTCTCCTGGAAAGAATAGAGACACACAGAGGGTTGGCAAGAGGAAGGGAACAGAGCCTGAAGCTGCCACGTCTCCATGTGGAATGCATCTCCATTCCCCTTAACACTGAGGGCTTCTTTAGGCCAGAGCCAAATTCTTCATGTTTGTTTCGTAGCCAGGTGGCATGGAAGAATGCATGGCTCATTCCAAGGGAGTTCAGAGCATGTGCTTTAACTTAATCAGCACAAATCTAATTATATATATATATATATCTGGACCTTCTTACAATTTACCTCTCACCAAAGGAGTTTATGGCCCACCATGTGACCTTTAACTAAATTTGAACATAATACACTCAATAGGGAAGCAGCCAAGTAAGCCAAGACCTTACAGAAACTTTCCGTTCTCATTAGGCAAAGGCAGAAAGACAAGCAATTTCATTTTCTGGTTTAGAGCTTCAAAAATAATGGATCTTCTGACTGATTTGAAGTTCAAAACCCCCAGAACTTCAGCTCCCTAATCCTTCCTTGAGGAGGGATGGAGGAGACACACAAAGGTGATGATCCCTAAAATGTCCAGGGTCCCAAGTCTTTTCTTTAATGTTCTCCAGGGCTGTGAGCCCACATAGCCCCGTTTTTGGAAACCTAGCAGCTGCTTGGACATTTTGAAATGGGGACCTTAAGAAAGTTAGATTCTCTCCTGAGGGTTGGGAAGGCCAGTCTGAGACCAGGCCAGATGATGGTGACGGCTTGCCACGTGGTCCCTGCGCTCTCCGGTTCTTTAGGTGAGGGCCTGGGAGTACTTCCTCCCATTGACTTGTCTGGGAGCTGCGATGTCAGTTGCCATAGAGCCAGCAAGAGTAAGTAGATTAACCCACTTGATCTGAATTAAATTACTTGATTTCAACACCTACCCCTAATGAGGGAGGCACTATTCTAGCTTCCTTTTCACAGATGGAGAAACTGAAGTGCAGAATTAAAACAGTCTAGCAAGTAAACGGGGGCACTAGGATTTCAATCCAAGCTGGCTGCTTCTACAAATGACCCTCGTAGATTCTAGAAAAATGGTATATAAGTGAACCTATTTCCAACGCAGGACTAGGAATGCAAAAGAACGGGCATTTGTACACAGAAGGAGAACGGGAGGGTGGGACGAATTGGGAAAGCGGCATTGACATATACACTACCATGTGTGAAATATTTGACTAAGGGAAGCTGCTGGAAACACAGGGAGCTCAGCTCAGTGCCCTGGGATGACCGACATGGACAGGATTTGGGCCGCAGGGTGGGAGGCCCAAGAGGGAGGGGATGTATGTGCACGTGCAGCTGATTGACTTTACTATAGAGCAGAAACTAGCAGAATATTGCAAAGCAACAACACTCTGATTTTAAAAACTGGCTGCCTCCAGAGCCACGAGTTACGACAGAAAGGAAAGGAGCAGCCCCTTCCCTGGGAGTCGGAAGGCATCTCCACTCCCTCCGGTCTAGCCGGGTCCCAGCTGCAGCCTACATTTAGCACACCCCTCACAGGACCCCCAGCAGCGAAGCTGCTTTATGGAGCGCCCCCATTTCTTGCAGGCAGTTCTTCCTAGAAAACCCTTTCCCCGCCGCAACTTCCACTTGAGTTTTGGTGTATAGACTCCTGTGTCTTCCTCATGACGCCTCAGTCCCTCCTGCTCAGCCCCTAGAGTCACACCTCTGCAGGCAAAACTCCTCCAGTCTTTCACCGGAGCGTCCTGAGACCCCCGTGTTGCCTCTTCCTGCTGGCTGGTCACTGTTCCATTGACTTCTGGAAAGGGCAGTGCTCTCAGTCCTGGTACCTGTTCTTGGAGTCTGCTGACCACCGGAAGCTGGGCTGCCCTACTGCCCCGCTGTCTTATCTTTTGTTTTATGTTAGGCTCCAAAATGCTGAACGACTCGGTCAAATGATACACTCTGTCTTTTCAGAGTCTGCTTCTGAAAGATTTTAGAAATACAAAAACTTTCTGAAAAAATATACAAACAGCCTCAAGGGGATCTGAAACATGACACCTGATCCATTTAAGGCAATAATTTTCCCTTCAGTGTTGTGATGAGGAATAAAACAAAACAAACATTAGGAATGAATGCCATGGGCTAAAGAACTGCTCTTCATCCACACCTGATGATCACTACAGTGGTGTCAGCTGATGTGGGCTTGCTTCAGAGATGCAACTTTTCCCGTAAGAAGTCAAGGCTGCACAAATTCTATCTGCTTCACCCAAGGTGTGTGCTTGTGGTTCTTTTATGGCAGTGACATCAGAGGTCTTGTATTTAGCTTTTAGAAACTGCCCCAGCACTTGGGAAAATTTTTAAATTAACTTTAACTGGAGGACAATTACAATATTGTGATGGTTTATGCCACACATCAACACAAATCGGCTATAAACATACATGAGCCACTCCCCACCTCACCCCTCCAGGTTGTCATAGAGCACTGGCTTGGGTTCCTTGCCTCATACATCAAACTTCCACTGGCAATCTATTTTAATATGGTAATGTATATGCTTCAATACTATTCTCTCAAATCATCTCACCCTAAGGTTGATGTTCAGAGGCTAAGTCGTGTCCAACTCTTTGCTACCCCAGGGACCGCAGCAAGCCAGTCTTCCCTGTCCTTCACTAAAATTTTTAATAGAAGCAGGCTTATTCCAATTTCTGCCCCTTACCTACTAGTTTCACAGAGAGACTCACATTCAAAAAATTGGCCTTGCCACTTACTGGCTTTGTGACCCTGTACAAGTTGTCCATCTCACTGAGACTCAGTTTGTCTGGCATTTAGTAAAGACTCAAGAAACTGTAGCCCCCCCCCCCCTTTTTTTTTGTACCACTGTTTCTGTACTAGTCAAGGTTGGTGGTAGGCGATGGCAACCCAGAATTTCAAGCAGAATAGTATTCAGTGCAGGAGATTAGTTCCTCGCACAATTCTTAGTAGGGGTGGTGGGGGGTGGTGGATTGGAAGACAAGACCACGAAACTGTAGCTGCTGTAACCACAGGTCAGGGAGCTCTTCCTGCCACCAAGCCACTATGAGGCTGAGTCTAACGGCCACAGCCTTTCTACACACTAACTTCTGTGCCCATCCTCAGCAGCAGGAACAGTAGCAAGATGATGGCCTCAGCCTTGGCTGTTTTCAAATCTCATCCACAAGTGTCTAATTGGCAAAACATAAGTTGTACCCAGAACTCTAGAGCCTCAAAGGAGTCTAGAGAGCTGGTTTTTGACTCTCAAGTCCCTGGAGCATCATGAATCTCATTTTAAAAGGCGGGAATGAATGCTGGGTGCTAATTGACAGAATTCATCACATTACTCATAGCTACTGTCTCTACCATCTCCACCATCAATACAGCATATCCTTGACACCATTACCAGTACCACAGGGATAATCTGGTACCAAGTTTGTAGCAACTTTAACACCCATAAGTTAAATGATTAGGGCTTCTGATACTGCAACCTGTAACTATTTTTCTGTGTTGAACCCTAACTGGACCACATGGGATCAGATGTACAACCTTTTCTGGTTAATATCCTAATTCAAACAACAGAGTTTATCAGACCTGAATAGACAGTCACTTTCAGAACTGCAGCAAACACATGTGTGTTGAGATGAGATGAGGGAAGTTTTATGAATAATGAAGATTTTCTGTAAATAAATTGTTGGGTACTCAAATAATTCAAACAAGAAATCAACTCTTATATCTGTTCTTCATGATAAATGTTTGGGATCACACCCGAGGAACTTCCAATAATACATTATGTCAAATGGGTAGATCACAGATAGAACCATAAATTCAAACTACTTAATCTTCTCTAAGCATCCAAGGAAGTAGGAAACACATGCATGCCATTTTACACATCTGCTGATCCTTTGTTCTCTCTGCTCCTTGACTACCCTAAAGAACAATCCATCAGTGATAGGTGGTCAGAGAAGAAAAAAACACAGCAGACATTAAGTTGGAGAAAGATGAAGGGCATGTGACCATGGTAAAGAGAAACTGAAGGGGCATGAGAAGATGAAGTGAGTCCTTTGAGTGTCATGAAGAAGAGCAACACTATTGAATTCTGACTCATTGGACATGCTAAAGAAGTTGAACTCTTTCTTAAGAAACAGATTCATGCAAAGCCATTTGTAGAGTAAATACTCCTAAACCATTTGTATGTAGACAAACATCTAATTGTATTTTGTGACACAAAGTAATAAGAAGTAAACATTCATTTAAAATACTATTAACTTGATTATGGTAATAGATTCAGTGTAAACCCAGAAAATTATGGGCTGATAATATTAGCTTGTTCAATTTAAAAATAACGTGTTGACTATTAATAGCAATTTAGTCTTAGCAATAACCAGATCATGACAGAGGAATGGTAAATACATGTGAAGTAATCCAAAAGAATTCAAAGGATGCTGCTGCAATGACTAATGAGACTTGTCATGGATAAAAAGGCTCTGCTTTACCCAAAATGAATTAATCAAAATACTTGTTGTCTGTTAATACTTTCCCTCTAGATAAAAGCCAAAGCAAAGATAAAGATTATACTTTGGAATCTTGAATGGCATTGTCTATTTCTGGGGATAAAATTGTTATCCTCCCACCCCCCCCACCCCCATCACACTAATGAAGTCCCGCAGTAACATTTAAGAGCAATGCTTATCTGACATCATGACATTGTCATTTACATCTCCATCAGAAAGTAGCCATTTTTTGTTTTGTGTGTGCTTTTTTTTTTTTTAACTTCTGTTACTCACTTCAGGTCTAGTTTTGAGAATTTGGCAAATTGCAGTTAGTAGCAACTATTGTAGTTATTATTGTCTCACTTTTTACCTTTTAAGCATTATTTTGAGGTCAAAGCAACAAGTTACTTTTATTTCAACACATCCATACTACTCCAATGGGAGAAGGAAACTGAATTATATGAGAGTAATGTCCACAAGAATCATAAGAGAAATGCAAGTTAACTAGGGTGTTAATAAACTAAAAGCAAGATCAAGGGCTTTCATTTTTGTTTTCAAAAACTGATTCATTTAAACGACAGAGGACAAAGTTGTTAGCTGCTTCTTCCAGTAAGTGGGCAGGTATGCACGTGAGGGGATGGATGAAAGGAGGGAAGGAAAGAAGGATGGAGAGCAGACAAGAATAAATCATTGTGCTGGTTTATGTTGGACCATTACTAAGAATACTCACATTCATAGATGTTGGTTGCACCCATGAAAAGCCAAGTTTTAAAGGCAACATAGAAAACACTCGATAAATGAGATCTTTCCTACAGCCCATATTCTGTGTGCTTCCCTTAGTCTTTAAAGTTTCAGAAATACTAATCACCTGAAAATACTCATCACTTGAAAACTCCTCTGTGAAATATTCCCTCATCCCCTTCTCTTTTCTCTTCTTTGGATCAATTTCTGGGTTTGTATATACCACACTGTTTTGTAGTCAGTTGGGCTGTAATTATAATTGAACCTATTTGTCCATCTAACTGGTCTCTCACCACTGAGTCCCATAGGAGTGGGGATATATTTTCTTATTTCTGTTTGTATTCCTGGAGCATAGCGTATAGCTTTGCACACAGTATGAGCTCAGTCAACATTGAAAATAAACTGAAATTGAGAGACTCATTTACTCATTTTCTGGCCTTTTTTAATAGACTAGTCTACCGGGGTCTTTAAAATAGACCAAGCTCTTAATAATCCCCATGCCCAAATCATGCCCTAGACCAGTGAAATCAAAATGTCTAGGAGAGAGAGCTGGATGTCAGAATTTTTAAAAGATCCCCAGTTGACTCCAATGTACAGCAAAGTTTGGTAACTGGTGCACTGGGGCTCTTTTCTATCTCTTCTTGGTGTTTAGTTTCAAAAGAGTGAATGGGACATTTCATTGACCAAGTCTTGCCCTTCCAAAATGCTTCAAATGGGCAACACACAAGTTCAGAGGTGTAAGGCAGAGAAATTTAAGAGTTTCTCTACACCCCAATTCCTGCCAAAGGCCCTAAGCCCAGGCTCTGGACAATGTCTTTCTTTATTCTCTCATGATAGCTCTTAGAATCTGTCTATAGGAGTTAGAACAAAATTGGAAGGATGTTTTAGATGAAAAATCATCTTTCCCAGATGAAACAAAAGCATTTTATAATCATAAGTATTTTGATAACATACTTGATTCTGTTTATTAAAGAAATAATGACACTTGATTCTGGGTCCCAAGACTTAATTCTTGTCCTAGTATCAGTAGCTGAACACACACTCATATTCATTAATCTACTGGAATATGCAGATGCTCATTTTTTACTGAAGGGTATCACGGAGCTGAGAGGTGCCATGATATCCCCCTGCCAGGACTTGGCACTATTTCTTTCCCTCTATGTAAAGGGAGATGTATTTGCAAAGTATATCCCTCCCATTTGGTTAGTTTGGGGCTCTTAAAGAGCAAATCAGAGTTTGGCCCTAAATACAGTTTATTCAACACACCAAGTTTTAGAAAGGCAGATCTTCCTATAAATATCCTTTTATGTGGAATTTGTAGCCAAAGCCATAACGATCTGTTGAGTAGATGCCTCTGTTGTTCCAAGATGATCCTTACTCTGGATAGACTTGAAGTTCTGTTGAAACTATTTGTGTCCCCTCTCTAGACTACCTGCCCCAGTGTGGATCCTACAACTAAGTTGTTGGTTTCAATTCAAGTCTGGGGGGGAAAAAATCTATCTGTGCACATAGCATCCTGCCCCCGAGGTGGGAACTTAGTTTGAGGGTTATTCACAAAGAGTTGGAAAAAGACCACTCTCTCCCTTGTGTTTCGTGCATGTCCAAAGGACAACGACATTTGCTGTTGATGCTTTTCTTGAACATTAAACTCATTTGCAGAATTTATTCTCTATTTCCCATTAGGAGAGTTATGCAACCTGAATCCTTAATGGACTTAATCAGCAGGATAACATGACGTTTCCCAACTCTGGGCTAAGTACAAGGCAGAGTACAAAAAAACATATTAGAGACATCTCTGCCCTTGAGGATTTTATAATCTAGTTGTAGAGACGAGAGGGTCACAAAAACCACTGTAATGTATGACATGCCTACTAAAGGGTCTACTCAAGTCAGGGCTCATTTGTTTGCAAGGAAGTTGCTCAAGTTTCAGCGCAGAACTTCGTTGTAGAAAGTCTAAGAAAACTTAAACCAATGGCTTCCAGGAACAGCATATGAAGACAGCAGAGAAGGCGTGTCTTATCTCTGGCTATTTCATCTTATCTGATTCACTGATCCCCTCTTGCCTGGTTTCCTCTATATCTATGCTCTGAGCATCACTGTAGGTCACAACTTTCTACTAGGTAACTTACACAGGCTAACCCAGTTAATTTTATATTTGAAAATATCTTCAAGGAGTAGATATACTTATCCCCTATATTACCATCATCATCGTCACCATCACCACCTTACCAAAATCCTGGAAAGAAGGATAAGGGAAATAAAATGGTGGGATCAAGAAGTTTTACAGAGAAAGGTAAGTAACCTGATTCTTCCCATATCACAAAATCACTTTGAAGCATGCATTGTAGCAGGCTCACACATAGAGATGGTTCCTTTGCCTTTGCAAGTTGAGGAGGCATCTTCCACTACATCTATATCCACAGGTACAGATCATTTTCTCTTTGCCATCCTGACAGTTAGTCCCAAATTTACTTTTTAAGCCTCCTGCTTAGCAAGGAGGGCTTCCCATGTGGCTCAAATGGTAAAGAATCTGCCTGTGATGCAGGAGACCTGGGTTCAATCCCTGGGTCAGGAAGATCCCCCGGAGAAGGGAGTAGAAACTCACTCCAGTATTTTTTTTTTTTTTTTCACTCCAGTATTCTTGCCTAGAGAAGTCCATGGACAGAGGGGCTTAGCAAGGAAACATACTGGGGAAGCTGAACTAAATCTGAAGGTCTCTGAACATCCAAATTCAAAAGTTTTCACATGAAAAATTTCACTGACTTTCTTTTTTAAACATTTAGTTATAGCGTGGTGGATATTGAGATTATTGGTCCTCCATGAGAACTGATACAAGAAGACAGTCAATATCATTTGGCTTTAAGATGTGGGAAAGACCACCAATAAAATGTCAGGAGAGGTCCATTTGAATCATTTCTTTCAAAGCTTCAGCAGAGTTTTGAGAGAGATTCCACAAATAAAGAATAAGGAAAGACTTAAATGGGATAATCAGATAGGTTTTCCCCCATAATCTGTCAGGAAAGCAGGAAGAATTACCTAAGCAGAGAATGATGGGGCAAAAGAATTAGATAAGGCCTGGGTTAATTTGTCAAAACAGTCCCTTCAGAAGAGCTAAGATGGCTAGAATTAATAAGATATGATACTACCAGTTGATGTTGCAAAGAGCTGACTCATTGGAAAAGACCCTGAGGCTGGGAAAGATTGAGGGAAGGAGGAGAAGGGGACGACAGAGGATGAGATGGTTGGATGGCATCACCAACTCAATAGACATGGGTTTGGGTGGACTCCGGGAGTTGGTGATGGACAGGGAAGCCTGGCGTGCTGTGGTTCATGGGGTCGCAAAGAGTCAGACACGACAGAGCAGCTGAACTGAACGAGTCAATGTAGGACAATTAAAATTTTCATACACTGATGTCAAGGTATAAGTCTGGACAAGCAGTATAGAAAATTGTTAATGCTGACATAAACACATGCTATAACCCAGCAATTATACTGGTAGGAATGAACTCAACAGAAATAGGAACATATTCACACAAACACACATATCAGAGCATTCATAATGGTATTATTTATTCTAGCTCAAACCAGAAATTACCCGAATATCCATCAGCAGTAGAATGGACAGTTAAATTGTGGCAGAGTCACACAGGGTGATACTATGCTGCAATGAAAAAGAATAAACTATGACTGCCCATCATGGTGTGGATGAACCTCACAAACATAATGTTAAGCCAAAGTAGCCAGACACAAGAGTCTATAGTATATGATTCCATTACATAAAGTCCCCAGACAGGCACATGTAACTCACTGAGGGCTTGAGATGCCTTTGCTGGAAATGCCACGTGTCTGGCTCTGGAGGAAAGTCCAGCTGAACCAGATTCCCAGGCAATCTCATCAGGTGCCATGCTCATGAGTGAAGCCACCCTGCTCCTTCTAGACCAGCCCATCTGCCAGCCGCATACCACTGCGTGCCCTCTGTCTGTAACAGAAGGCTTGCCCAGGCAAGCCTGTCCCAGCTCCTGCCCAACAAAATTGTGAGCTATAATAAAATCATTGCTATTTTCAACTCCTGTAACTTGAGCAGTTATTACACCACAGTGTATGATAGGAACACCTCTCAATCCACAAGGTTGAAATCTCCTTGCTTTCTCGTTGTTGCTCTTTGCCCTCCACACGCTGATAGACACAAGGTGCTCTGATCAAGAACATGGGTCTTGCAGTTGGACATCCTGGAGTCCAAGTCCCACTCAGCAGACTACTAGCTGGGTGGTCTCAGGCTACTTACTCAGCCGCTCTAAATCTCAGTGTGAAGAAAGTGAAAATCATCCAGTCGTGTCCAACTCTTTGTGACCCCACAGACTATACAGTTCATGGAATTCTCTAGCCCAGAATACTGGAGTGGGTAGCCGTTCCCTTCCCAGGGGATCTTCCCAACCCTGGGATCAAACCCAGGTCTCCTGCATTGCAGGCAGATTTCTTACCAGCTGTGCCACCAGGGAAGCCCTAAATTTCAATGTGCTTGTATGCTAAATGGGGATAAAAGTTAACCTACATATTATTTATTTATTTGGTTGACATGTTGCTTAAATGAATATGCATACAAAGATCCAGTATCTTAAGCAACCAGGGAATTGAAGAACGCCATTTTCTGATAAATGCTTGGAACACTGGAAGTACAGAATATGCAAACGCCACTGACCAGTCATCCCTGTAGGTTATGTCCCTCTTGTCTCCCTCCCACACATATCCTTCTGTCTGCAGCTGTTACCATCTAGTTCAGCCACTCAGGACTTCCCATATGTCTCTGCAATGACCTTCAAACTCCCCTGTCCACATTTGCCCTCTCCTTGGCATTGTATGTCTCACAGACCTGTCAATCTAATCTCCCTAAAACAAAACTTTAAACTCAGCATTTGAGGCTGATCTGCAGCATTTCTTCTCTGATCTTTTCTATTAGCTCTTCTCTGCTTGTACCACGATTTTCCATCTAAAAAGATGACTCGTTGCCTCTCTGAACACCATCCAAATCACTGTAGCTGCCATTATGCAGCCCCAAATGCCTTATCACCGATCTCCACCTACTAAAATTCTAACTACCCTTCAAAAACATTTCAAATCTCAGCCTATCAACTAACTGTTTGCTAATTCATTCCTTCTTTTGCTTCTCTGTTCATCTCCTCCCCACCTCCCTTCCTCTTTCCATCTCTCTGCCTCATTCCTATGAAAACTCCACAGCAATGACTCTGAACCTCCTTTGTGAAAATTGCCTGAAACAACCCTTTATTAGTCATTAGTAAATTTCTGAACCTCTGTAATACAATACAAGGAGAAGGAAATGCAACCCACCCTGGGCTTCTTGCCTGGAGAATTCCATGGACAGAGGAGCCTGGCAGTCTACAATCCACGGGATCACAAAAAGTTGGATGTGACTTAGCAACTAACACACACAATACAAACCCTTTAGCTCTTGCACACAGTGGACATTTAATAAATATTTGCTGGGTTGCACTAAAAGGCTAGAAGCTAACAGAGTTTACTGGCAAAAAAGGCAGGGCCTTGTCACGAGTTTGCACATCAAACAAAAATTTTTGTGTGTCTAATCCATTTTGAAAAGTCTTTGCATTTCAACTGATGAGAAATCACTTCTATTTTTATAAACCTCTAAGAAAAGATATTCTGCTCCTTTCAGTAACATCTTCCAGTGTGTAATAAGCTCTAATGGCAGAATAATCTTATTTCTCTTTAACCTAAATCATTCATGTTGTAGACTGAGCTCTTTTTCAGGGATTTTTTTTTTCCCCAAGTGAAGGTAAAGAAATAATGGGGTGGTCACTTAGAACTGTCCATCAGTTTCCCCTTTGCCATTAAGTGTTTCTTCAACCCTGTGTATGGCTGATGCCGGAGCATAGTATTACTGCTATTATTCACGGGCCCAAGGTGACTGGCCCAAGAGCAGGTGTTTGACCCAAATGGGACCAATAAGTCTCTTCCCCAAGATTTTCTCTTCCCTGATCATAGAGAGAACCTCTGATCAGCTTTTTTCCAGGGTCAGCCTTAGCTAGTTCCTCTCTTTCTGTCATTTGCAAGCAAAGAATTTCTTGCCAAGCCATTTCCCATCTTATATATGCTTCAATTGATCAGCAAGGGTTTACTTTTTGTATCATAATGAACTTAAATGGTAGAAACGTTCCACCAAGCCATTTCTTATCTTTTTTTCTCTGTCAAGATAGATTAACTCAGTGTCCTTTACTGTTTTAGAAATTACTTTTCCATCTCCTTCCATTGCCACTGACCTTTGCGTATCCATCTTCATTTCTTCTGGAACACCCTGAAGCTGAACACCTGTATTCAGGAGATGTCCGAACGTCACGGAGCCCACACGTGGCCCCTCACTCCCCACACAGTGGGTGCCCCCCGTGCCTCCCTCAGGGACACGGCTTCTTAACTTCCTCATTTAATAGGCATTTTGTGGTCCTCTCTGCTCTTCAGTGCTTTTCTTTTAAAAAGTGCAGCAAGGGTGGGATGTTCTGAGAGAATAGCATTGAAACAAGTATACTGTCAAGGGTGAAACAGACCACCAGCCCAGGTTGGATGCATGAGACAAGTGCTCAGGGCTGGTGCACTGGGAAGACCCAGAGGGATGGGATGGGGAGGGAGGCGGGAGGGGGGATCGGGATGGGGAACACATGTAAATCCATGGCTGATTCATGTCAGTGTATGGCAAAAACCACTACAATATTGTAAAGTAATTAGCCTCCAGCTAATAAAAATAAATGAAAAAAAAAAAAAAAAGAAAAAAAAAGTGCATTCATTTCCCCCTCTTTCTTTTTTCCCCTTTTTGGTTTGGGCAAATTAGTGTGGCTAACGTGGGAAATTTCCATTTCTCAGATTCAGCTACTGCAGATATGACACCCCAAGTTTAAAGAGAGGGCCAAAAAAAAAAAAAAAAAAAGCCAAAACCAAGAGATGAAAATCACAAAGTGCCAGGTACAAAAAGAAGCACTCCAAGGCAGCTTTCAGGAAGGAGGACAAAATATTAGAACTTAAGTAAGGCAATGGAGTGCAAGAAAGAACTGATTTGTGACCTGTAGGGGCCTCGGCTCTGTAAAATTACACATTATATTTCTGCCATGTTTGGGGGGAAATAACCTAACTGGTAGTAGCCCAATGCCGAAGATGAAAATCTACTGTATAATATTTCTTTCAGGGATTGGCAAACTTTTCCTGTAAAGGGTCAGATAAAAAATATCTCAGGTTTGAGGGCATTTGGTCTGTACTGCCTTCAACTCAACTCTGCCACTGTTTATGATTTTGGGGGGAAAGCAGTGTAGGAAATACATATGGGAATAGGCACAGCTGCATTCCAATGAAAGTGTACTTATAAACACAGGTAGTGAGCCTGTTCAGGCCTATAGGCCAGAGCTTGCCATATACAGTCCATAAACAGTACGTATATACAACAGACCTTTGTCCACCACAAAAATGATGCCTAAAGTGATGGTAATAAAAGATTTTCATTAAATCCAGGAATTTACAAACTTAGACACCAGTGCCACTAGGTGCTATAGAATACCAGGTACCATGAGTGTATATCTCTCCCTATAAAATTATCTAGATGTAATTAGATAGATTGATGATAGAACACTGACTAACAGAAGCTAAGCAAGATTTCTGAGGTTGAGATTCTACTAGTCAAGCCCTTATCTTCTCTAAGTATGTGTATTGGCTTCTACCACATGGCCTGTCCCATACAAGGGCATCTGTATCTCTGAAAGCAAACTTGTGGTTCCCAGTTCCTCACGCCCTCCCTACTTTACAAGCCTCTATCAGTCATTCCTTCCCTTCTCACTAATGATGGATTGGTCCTCTGAAAAGGTATAGCCTCTCCTCCCATCCTGAAAAACATTCAGTCAATTAATATGCTCATTTGCAAACACCAAATGCTTGATGAACGTATAGGAGACATGAGTTGATACAGTGATAAAAGATGGTAGGGACACTGGGTGGGTACATTTTATTAAAACAACATACGTCTTTCATTTTAGTGATAGCAATCCAGATTTTGTATAGAGTTAACATTAGATTTCACTCTATTTCAATTTAACCATTTTGCTTACACACAGGCGAAAGTTTTATGAAAACACATTCACACATACACCCTAGAGTTCACTAACATTTTCACTCACTGGTCGTTGGATTACTCGGAGCCCCTACAATTTCTTCTCTACCAGAATTTGACACAAACTGAAATGGCACATTGCTCCCAAATTAACAAACTGATATCACTATTTTATGGAAAAAAAAAATTCCACATGTAAGACACTGGTCTCTTCATACTTATTTGGAGAAAACTTCAATGAGGACAACACTCAATTGTGAATTATTTCACCAAATTAATGAGACTGTGCACCACTATCCAAACTCAAAGCACCAAAGAGTATGTTTATATGAATTTTCATAAGGAAACAGCTGCTCCACTCAAAGTAGATAGCAGTGCTGTCTTGTCGGTATCACCCTGACCTTTTCATTTAAGTGTACGCCTATCGGAATCAAGACTGCCAGCACCTACTGCACTGCCTGAGGGCTCCTACTTGATGCTGGAGGCCACTGAGCCACGGAGAGTGTAGGGGAGTAAGTGCTCCCACAATCAGACCTCGACCGATAACCAATGGGAGTGGTGTATCAATACCCCAAGCCCCTTGTCCCTCAGATGTCCCTCAGATGGGGTGGCTCTGAGGTGCCAATTCCCTGTGGTTGTAGGTGGCTTGATAAGGCACCTTTGTTACCTGCCTTCCCTCCCTGCCCACTGCTCACTCCCTTTCTTTCACTGCCCAAGAAAACTACTTGCACTTGAATCTTTGTCTGGTCTCCTCTGGGGAACCAAAAAAAAAAAAAAAAAAACCCAAAGCCACACACTCAGCCCTTCTTAACTGCAGAGATTCAAGCACAATTACTGCATGCCTAATTTTACTTCCCAAATCCAAACCTATTTTTAGTCTGTTTTGAACAAATCTATTTTAAAATGGCATGAAGGTCTTGGGGAACTATATGAAAAGTGAAAGTGAAAGTCACTCAGCCGTGTCCAATTCTTTGTGACCCCATGGACAATACAGACCATGGAATTCTCCAGGCCAGAATACCAGAGTGGGTAGCCTTTCCCTTCTCCAGGGGACCTTCCCAACCCAGGGATTGAACCCAGGTCTCCTGCACTGCAGGCAGATTTTTTGTGGCAAAGCCACAAGAAAAGCCCAAGAAAATTGGAGTGGGTAGCCTATCCCTTCTCCAGGGGATCTTCCGAACCCAGGAATTGAACTGGGGTCTCCTGTATTGCAGGTGGATTCTTTACCAACTGAAGTATGAGGGAAGCCTTAGGGAACCATACACAAAACATAATTAAAACCTATAGAATCCATATAGATTTTGAAAAGCCTAAACCATCTTCATAGCCATTAAAAGTATAATCTGAGTGGCTTGGTGGTGTTGTTCAGTTGCTAAGTCATGTCTGACTCTTTATGACCCCACAAACTACAGCACACCAGGTTTCCCTGTATTTCACTATCTCCCAGAGCTTGCCAATATGTCAGCAAACTTGGAAAACTCAGCAGTGGCCAAGGACTGGAAAAGGTCAGTTTTCAATCCAATCCCAAAGAAAGGCAATGCCAAAGAATGCTCAAACTACCGCACAATTGCACTCATCGCTCACACTAGTAAAGTAATGCTCAAAATTCTCCAAGCCAGGCTTCAACAGTATGTGAACTGTGAACTTCCAGATGTTCAAGCTGATTTCAGAAAAGGCAGAGGAATCAGAGATCAAACTGCCAACATCTGCTGGATCATCGAAAAAGCAAGAGAGTCCCAGAAAAACATCTATTCCTGCTTTATTGAGTATGCCAAAGCCTTTGACTGTGTGGCTCACAATAAACTGTGGAAAATTCTGAAAGAGATGGGAATACCAGACCACCCAACCTGCCTCCTGAGAAGCCTGTATGCAGGTCAGGAAGCAACAGTTAGAACTGGACATGGAACAACAGACTGGTTCCAAATAGGAAAAGGAGTACGTCAAGGCTGTATATTGTCACCCTGCTTATTTAACTTCTATACAGAGTACATCATGAGAAACGCTGGGCTGGAAGAAGCACAAGCTGGAATCAAGATTGCCAGGAGAAATAACCTCAGATATGCAGATGACACTACCCTTATGGCAGAAAGTGAAGAAGAACTAAAGAGCCTCTTGATGAAATTGGAAGAGGAGAGTGAAAAAGTTGGCTTAAAGCTCAACATTCAGAAAACTAAGATCATGGCATCTGGTCCCATTACTTCATGGCAAATAGATGGGGAAACAATGGAAACAGTGGCTGACTTTACTTTTTTGGGCTCCAAAATCACTGCAGATGGTGACTGCAGCCATGAAATTAAAAGATGCTTACTCCTTGGAAGGAAAGTTATGACCAACCTAGACAGCATATTAAAAAGCAGAGATATTACTTTGTCAACAAAGGTCCGCTGGTCAAGCCTATGGTTTTTCCAGTAGTCATGCATGGACGTGAAAGTTGGACTGTAAAGAAAGCTGAGTACTGAAGAAATGATGCTTTTGAACTGTGGTGTTTCAGAAGACTCCTGAGAGTCCCTTGGACTGCAAGAAGATACAACCAGTCCATCCTAAAGGAGATCAGTCCCGGATGTTCATTGGAAGGACTGATGCTGAAGCTGAAACTCCAATACTTTGGCCACCTGATGTGAAGAGCTGATTCATTGGAAAAGACCCTGATGCTGGGAAAGATTGAGGGCAGGAGAAGAAGGGAACGGCAGAGGATGAGATGGTTGGATGACATCACCTACTCAATGGACATGAGTTTGGGTAAACTCCAGGAGTTGGTGATGAACAGGAAGGCCTGGCATGCTGCAGTTCATGGGGTTGCAACGAGTCGGTCACAGCTGAACGACTGAACTGAGTTGGTGATGTCATCTAACCATCTCATCCTCTCCTCCCCTTGCTCCTCTTGCCCTCAATCTTTCCCAGCATCAGGGTCTTTTGTGGGATGTGTGAATTTCTTTGGTAATACTGTCCCATTCTCTCCTTTCCCTGAAGTAACCAGAAGGCTGTCTGTCCCTTTAGAAGGCAGAAGCAATTTGTATCAGAGTTGTGTGAATGTGAGCATTGGATCAAAACACTACTTTTGAGTCAAATACTAAAAATTTTAGGAACATAAAAGCATTTTAAAACCTCCAGATGTGAATTATTCTCAATATTTCAGTGTGTTGTATCTGGAGGGAAATTAATTGTGCAACCATTTTACAGATTTCTGCAATGACCCATTCTCAAATTAAGTTAGAGGAAGTTTTTGTATTTTTAACTAAGTCATTTTTAATATACACAGCCAGAGTGAAAAGCTAATTGCTACAATCTGCAAAGCCTGGGCAAGGTTGCCTAGAAGTATCAGAGGATTCAGAGACTTGTTGAGGACATTCAGCCTCTAAAAACCCACCCACATCCAATAGCACCACAGCAAGTCTGACGTTAGGAATCTTAATTCATTTGAGGCTAAGATCTAATGCTGAGATTGTCACAAATGAGTGGGAAAAATAATTTGAAACTGTGAAGAGACTTCTAATGAGCAGAAGAATGTGAGTCAATGAGAACAAACAATGTGCTAAAAAGTTCTACCTTGAAATGGAACAACATGCATTGAAAGCAGTCTGAAAGTTCAACCAACCTCCTCCTTGAATAGCATGAACACACTGACATGGTGAGGTACCCTCATGGATGGCTTGTGACCTAGAATGTCCCAGTTCTGCTCCATGTCTTCCACACCATCAGCCATGCCATCAGCCATCATCTTCTCTACCAATGCCCATCAAAGTGATGGCAACCATCCCAGGCCTCAGCCATATGTTCCCAGAACTCTGAAGCCTATTTGCTGTTTCAAAACACATCTTCAGGTATTATTCTTACCCCTAGTAGTACTGCCTCAACTTCCGTCAGTTTGTCCTGGCTTCAAAAATTTCCTCAAACTGGCAGTGATGTTATCAAAGGCAGTCAGGAGCCTTTAAGAACTTGGGTTGCATCTGTGGTGGGTGATGCCCGGGACTCTTCATAAAAGGTGGGACTCCATCCAGAGTCTCTGGGAATGTCTCTAGATATGATGCTCTAAATCCAGAAATAAATCCTATGACTAGTCTAAGTCCTTCCCCGATCTTTAACAAATTAACAATATTCATAATCACTAACAGCCAGTTTGTATTTAACCTGCCAATTATCCCATTTCATCCCACGATGCTCTGAGGTGGGTGCCATTAAAGTTAAGTGACAAGATATTTCCTTGGCCATTCCATCTTACTCAAATGATCTAAATATCTAGCCTGGGTGGTTCTCTCTTAGGCTTCAGATACAAAATTGTCATCTCTTTGGTGCCCCCACACCCTGAGCCTGAACACACACACTGAGAGAAGAACTCGTTCTCTTCCATCCCATGCTTTCCGATTCCTCAATAAACTGGGTGAACAGTGGTCAACAGAGCAGGTGTCCCAGGCCACAAAGGGAGGTCTTACCCTACGCGCTCTGCCCTTCCTTACACCCCACCTCCACGCGGTCAGCATGTCTCCTTTCCTCCCCACGAGGACTGCTTTAATGTAGCCCGTCGTCATTCCCTGCCCAGATCATCCCGTCAACCTTGTACGAGACTCCTGACCTCTGCCTCAAACCTCTATAATTGTTCAGGCCATGCCTCTGCTTGAGATCATCGATGGCCCTCTAGAGACGTCAGAGAAATCATCTCAATCGCCTCACATCCTGAGACAAAGTCCCATGCTGATTTGGCCCCTGCCTGCCTTTCCTGGTCCATTTTTCACTCCTTCCCTCTCCTTTGTCCCGATGGATAACAAGTGCTGCTGTCCTCTGATGCCCACATTGTGTATTCCATGTTTCTGAAACCCCTGTTTCCATCCATCAATATCCAGTGGGTAATAAGCCTTCCTGAACTTGTCCTACCCACACCCAACACCACAGCCCAGAAGTCCATCACTGCGTTAGATGCCCTGCGGTGGATGAGCAGTCCTTCTTCCTAATAAGAGAACAAATACCTTGTCTCCTTCCTCTGCAACCCCAGGGCTCATCAAGGTGCTTGGCACACATGGTGGAATGAATGGTGGATAAGGTGGAATTCTCCTGCCATAAATATATGGCATCTATAATCTCCCATTTCTTAAACAGTCTGAAAACTGCTATGTTCACCTGTCCCCAGGTGAACATATTATGAATAGAATATATTAAGTATAATATATTAAGATGAATAAATAAGAATATATTAAGTATATATATATATTTAATAGTTTAATTGAATTTCCACTTTTGCTTTTAAAAATAGGGTAATTATTGTCTTTTCAACTATTAGCCGTGGTTGGATCAGCTTTGAGACCAATTGTTGTGATGGGACCTAGTCCCTGAACCTTCTGTGCTTAGGGCAATTTTAATAAATTATTCCTGGGTTATCCTGGGAAAACTGAAACCACACTCTCAAAGCTCCAACCCAAATCTATTTTTTCCATCTTTCTGTACTGTCTAATCATGTCTGTTCTGATGCTGAATGTGTTTGAATTATGCTTCTCTCACCACCGCATCAGCCCAACTGAACCTCAACATATGCTAGCAGAAACAACAGATAAATGCTAGGAAAGAAATGACAAGAGAAGAACCACAAAGCCTGATAATCCAAAATGAAAAACAGCCCAGCTGGAATTTTCCTGCAAAACAGGAAAAGAATCTTGAGACGCGGTGAATGGCACATTAGAGTCAGACCCAGAAGTATCCCTGGATACTTTCATCATTCTAGCATCCCTCCGGAGATGGACTAAGACTTTGTGTGGAGATCTAAAAATGCCCAGCCTGGGAAGAAGGGAAGTATCAGCCTTCAGGGAGAAGTGGATTCAGGAAATTGAAGCCCAAATGGGTACAGCACTCCAGTAGCCATCTGTAACAGGAGAACCTCCATAAAAGTAAAGGGCTGACCATGATTAAAGGCAAGTTAATCAAGATCTTTGATGACACAGCCCAGAAAACCATAGCCTCTCGCTTCTAGCTAGAACTGGAAGAGGACTTTTACTAGCATGAAGGCCAGAAGAGAAGATTGTATCGAGGCCACAGAGATGATCCTATCAGGCATGGAATCAGAACCAGGTGATTCACAGGCAGAGAATAAAGCCAACCAGCACCTGGGACGTGGCAGGCAGACAGTGCAGTCACATCCTGGGGAGGCTTTCAGAGCAAGGGGTCTGCTGAAGGCAAGATTAACAGTGACGGACCTCTCAGCAGAAGTCCAAGAGTAGGTGTGGGCGCAACCACACAGAGATCCTCCTTCAATGCTCACTTTGCTGTCAAGCACCGGGAGCTGGGACTTTCCTGGTGGTGCAGGGATGGGAATCCGTCTGCCAGTGCAGGGGACACGGGCTAGACCCCTGGCCCGGGAAGATTCCACATGCCGTGGAGCAACGGAGCTCATGGGCCGCAACTACCGAGCCTGTGCTCTGGATCCCAGGAACCGCAGCTACTGGGCCTGTGCGCCCCAACAGCTGACGCCCAAGGGCCTAGAGCCTGTGCTCCCCACGAGGGAAGCCACTGCAAAGGAGGCGTATCCCCTGCTCACAACAACTAGAGAAAGCCTGCGAGCAGCAGTGAAGACCCAGCAGAGCCGAAAACAAATGGACTCTCCAGGCAAGAACACTGGAGTGGGTTGCCATTTCCTTCTCCAATGCATGCATGCATGCTAAGTTGCTTCAGCCGCGTCCGACTCTGTGCGACCCTACAGACAGCAACCCAGCAGGCTCCTCTGTCCACAGGATTTTCCAGGCAAGAGTACTGGAGTGGGTTGCCATTGCCTTCTCCACAGCGCTATGCTGGTCTCTGCCAAATAACAATGTGCATCAGTCATAATTAGATATACCCCCCTCTCTTGCCCCCCACCCCTGTCCCACCCCTCTCGCTCATCACAGAGCGCCAGGCCCGGCTCCCCGTGTTATATAGCAGCTTCCTGCCAGCTATATATTAATATTTTACACAGAGAGTGCATATATGTCAATGCTGCTTTCTCAGTTTATGCTGCCCTATCCTTCCCCTGCAGTGTCCACAAGTCCATTCTCAGAAGAAGAAAAAGGAGTGAGGAGCTGACCTCACGGGCCACAGATTGCAACAGGCAGAGCTGGGCGCCAGGGAGGCTGCCTTCCCTCTGCGCACAGCCAATGCCAGCTTTGCTCTTTGTCCCACGGTCCGCCAAGAACCCTGCCGACCCGTTTTATTCCACTTACTTAACTAAATTTGTTTTCAGTCATTTCTGGCTTAACAGAGTTCCTTTGGGGAACGTTTCACTTAAATTCAGATATTATTGTCCTTTTACACTATAGTTGGGTATTTCCATCTGAGAGGATCCTTCTGCTTCTCACAGGCAAGGTCAGCAGCAAGACAAAGCAGCAGAAAAGACAAATTTGTGGGGGGGGTGATTCCTCACACCCTGCACACCCCAAAATAGGGATTACAAAAGCCTCAGCAAAGGAAAGCGGCAAAGTTACTTAAGAAAAATAGGAAATGTGCTAAAAACTGGAAGGTGTACAATTTTATTTTTAAAGCCAGAAATAAGAATTATCTGGCAAGAACATAAAAAGTTCACTATTTTTTTTTTCCTCTTGCACTAAGATATGGGTTTATTGGTTTGGCAAAAATCTTGGAAACTTAATAAAATGTTAACACCCATAATGCTGCGTCTCACCAGAATCCAGAGTGTCTGACTACTGGTTCTTTAAGGTACATCAACCCTTCAAGCTTTGTAATCCTTTGATCTATTCCAACAATCTACCATGTCTGTTGCCTTTAACTGCATTGCAAGGTGTCAGACAATTCACTTCCTATATGCACAATATAAGTTTTGTTGTTTTAATGTTGCATAGGATATACTTAATGATAGTGATCCCAATTTAAGTTAAAATCCAACTGTAGATAATGATGCCAAAGCAAACAGCTCACCTGTGTGGACAATGATAGGAACAGGGCAACCCATACCTTGAACACATGATCTAGCGCTCCTGTCCACCCTGCTGGGTGGCTGGCCTGTTCCCCTTTACCCCAACTCTGCTATTTCAGAGTTTTTCAAATGTATAAAAAATAGGAAATATGGTGAGCTCCTGAAGTAACTGGAGGACTTGGTATGGGAGAAAAAGATCAGGGAAGGAATGATGTTTATTTTCGCTCTTAAGAATAAAGGAATAAAGAGATGATCCTTTGAAATTTAATACTTGTTCAATGTTTTATTTGTTTGTCACTTTAGGTTAGGTGTTTGGCATTCATTTTATTTAGTTTTCATCTGCCAAAAGCTGGATATAATTAAAGTGACTTCTTCAAGGTCAAGAATAGGAATGAGCTGGATTCAAACTCTGGCTTTTCTGTAAAGAAACGGAAGAGCGGAGGCTTGTGCTTGAAAGCCTGGCTCATCACTGCTAGGCGAGGGGAGTCTAGAATGAAAAGTGACACCCTCCTTCCGTCCCTCATTTGTTCAGGGGTCTAAAGTGCAGTCACAAACAGTAACAGTTTGACAAAGCGGTGACGACAGTAGGCCAGGAACCCATGCACGGATCATACCATGTGGATTATCAGCCTCTGCCTCTGTCCTCTGCTAATGTTATTCATTTTTGGATAAAATAGATTTCTCACTTTTCTATGTCCTTTTCAACAGGGTTGCTAAGAGGCAGACTCCACTGTATGAAGACAGCCTCATAAGAGAATGGAAGCAAAGCCATTAAAATCAGGGAGGACTGGATTTAAATCCTAGCTATGTAATCTCAGGCCAGATTAATTTCCAAAAGCCTCTATCTTCTCATCAGTAGAATGGATCACTGTGAATAGCTTTTGTGATTATCTGAGAAGCTTAAATGGCTTAACATCATAAAGATCTAAACACAATGGCTGATAAAGAAAGAACATTGTATGTTAATAAGGAAATAACCCTTCTTGTTTAAATTCAAATGCTTTTAGAGGATACTGAGAAAAGAAAAAAGGAGGTTTGATGATAAGCATTGTATGCATCTCCTTAGCCATCTACCTTTATAAAGGTAGGAAGGACCAAATAAAGTCTGAAGTAAGGCGATCTCTTTAGTATTATATATATAAACAAGCAAAAACATAACACTGCGATGTTGGCGTGCCAATCTAAGACCTAAATCAGGAGAGAACACAACTGTCATCCTAAGTAGCAAATCGGGAAGGATGGGAGCAGATGGAAAACTTTAAAGCCATTAATTTCTGACTGTCTACCAACACACAGAGTACAACGTGGTCGGTGTGCCCGTCATTTTAATACAGCCAAATGGCCCCGGAAACTGTCCTGTCCTACTAACAAAGTAGGTACAGCTTAATTCCAGTAAAACATTTTCATTTGCAATTGACAGTTTAGGAGATGCAGCTGGATATTTCCCCCCTGTTTTTTGCCATAGGGAAAATGATCTCTTCCCCTCATAAATGACGATCCTTTTGCTGCTATCCCCAGTCTGGAATTTGAGACCATGCTCTACCCAGATGCACAGAACAGAAAATACAGGAGTCAGAGCTTGGTTGCAGGGTGACAGGCTTCTCAGGCAGCTTGTCTGTGCCATTTTATTAGTCAGTGATAAGTGAATGCATTAGACACTCTTCTTTCAAAAGAGGCTGTCCTATTTTCTTTCGCCTGAAACTTGGGATGCTTACATTTCTAAAATTTTCTTTTTTGCATTCACTCTTATCTAGAGGCACATTCTAGGGAACATTATAAAAATGACTCCAAGAAGCTATCCTTTCTGTTCATTTTCTTCTCCAATGTTAGAACTTCTGCGATTATAATTCCACTGCTCCTGATGAATAGCTAAAGTGACAGTAGTGGAGTATTTCTTCTGTAGAACATGGGGTCTGCAGTCTCATTTATTTTGCTCTGTGTCCTAAGAATCTGTCTTTAAAGCTACTTCTGAAAGAGCTTCATTGCAAAAGATGCTTCTTGTGGAGTCTCGAGCTTAATCAATTGCCCATGATTTTGCAGTCCTTAATGGGAAAAGACAGAGATAATGTAATGAGTATTATGCAAAGTTAGCCAAAAGGGAGGCAGCGGAACCCCATCAGCCACCATTATCTCCCAGAAGAGTCGACACAATAGAGGCAGACAATTAGATTAGAGCATTTTCTTAACTAGGCCAGAAGTAAAATCCGGGGGACGAGATAATGTTTGGATTTGGGTAGCGGCCAAGAGACAAGAATCCTAAGCCATCATGGCAGAATCTTACTGTATCTGTGTTTGTTAGACTCTAGAGTTTGGAATAAGACTGACTCTTCTTGGAATGAAAGCAACAGGAGCTATTTACTAAAGTAGCGAGGGAACCCATCATGTGCTGTGGCCTGAATCTCTCCACTGTTTTCTCACAGACTGTAGGGAAATCTACTTAGGCAGTCAGGTACCATGAAGTCAGCTCGTTGCGGGAAGCATGGAAACTTGTGTCTGGTGGGGAGCAGGGAGGTTAGATATTGAATTCAAAGAGGCAAGAGAAGACCTGCTGGGGACGATGTTCAAGAAACAGCTGCGATCTGCACCCGAGCGTGCTCACACACAGACTTACACAGAACATCGTGTGGGTAGGTAGGATGCAATATCCCCACAGCACGCCTGGCTCCCAGGTATTGCTCAGAGCCTATACACATTGTCTAGCAACTGCTCCAACTGCCAGATTTAGCACTCTGCCTATAATAGATGCAGAAATGAAGTTGTTTAGAAGCAATTACAAAGCCATATTTCAACCAGGACAAATGAACACAGCACAAGCTTAGCATGTAAATACCGAGGGGGGTCACAGCATGAAGGAGTAATCGGAGTCAGATTGAATTAATCATGAGAAAGTGCAGCAGGATGAGGGCCAGAATGTGAATTCCCTCGGGGCTGTGAGCAGTGCTACCCTACCAAGGGGGCCGTGCGGTCCCCCCTGCTGTCACTCAGCAGCAACAGGACAGGCACCCAGTAGGCGCTTGGCCAGTGCTAAGGATGCCTGATGACAATCACGTAAAGCAAACCATAGGTATAAAAACAATAGCCCGAGCATGTAGCCAAGCCAGCAAGTGATGACACAACATTGCACGGAAGAGGCGGTGCGCCAATGGGAAATCCCTGGAGCACCGAGTCCGAGGGCAGGATTCCAGTCCTGACTCTGCCACTGACTTAGCCATGTTCCCTTTGGGCAGTTTTTAATTTGTAAATTCTTTGAGACTCAGCTACCTCACCTGCAAAATGAAACATCAGTGTCTACCTTAATAAGATGCAATTTACAAGCATGTATCTGGCCCCGAGCAGGCTCTCAAGAAATGGTCAACAAATGGCCAAACACCTAAGTGCTCTTGGGCGCACAGATTGAAGCGCATCTATCTGGACTGCAGTGTGGAGACCATGGTCCAAGGGTATTAGGGTACCCCGGGGCCAGAGTGGCTACTGCTTTCTCCCTTGTCTCCTCCAGGAGGTCCGGGTCAGGCCAGGCCAGAGAAGCAATCATCTTCACTGGTCCAGTGGCAGTTCACTGCCAACACCAGTTGAAGGGATGGAAAATGGGCTGAGTGTAGCTCAGGATATATTTCTGCTCACCTCCAAATCCAAATCATGTGCTAAGTGCAAACAATGAGAATATCTTTGAAGGCAAAGATGCCAACACCCGGGGTACCACTGGTGGAGTGAATGGTAGCCCCCAAGGATATGTCCAGCTGAAGGCTGTGGATATGGCCAATTTGAAAAAAGAACCTTTACAGAGATTGTTCAGTATCTAGAGGTGGTATCATCCTGGATCACCTCAGTCAGCCTTAAATTCAGTGACAAATGTCTTTATAAGATAAAGAAGAAGTGGAAACAGACAGGGCAAGACCACGAGAAGTCAAAGGCAGAGATGAGAGCTTGCAGCCACAAACCAGGGATTGCCAGCAACCACGAGCAGCAGTTAGGAGAGGCGAGGAGCAGACACATTTTCAGACCCTCCAGAAGAAATTAACCCCACTGATTTTGGACTCTGGGACTCATGAACTGTAAAAGAATACATTTTTGCGGTTTTAAGCCTCCTGCTTTGTGGGAATCAGTTGCAGCAGCCCCAGGAAACTATGATAGCACCCACTTAGGAGGGGAAGGGATGGAGTAGCAATGATTGCAGGCAAAGAGGATGGGCCTTCCCAGAAGTCTGTGTTCAATCTGCCCACATTACTCTTGGGTTATGAGCTGAGATACGGTCTATGTGAAGGAAAACTTTTTTACAGAAATAATTATTTAGTTAGTTATTTTTGGCTATCCTGGGCCTTTTTTGCTGTGTAGGCTTTTTCTCTAGTTGTGGCAAGTGGGGCTACTCTTCAATGTAGTTCTCGGGATTCTCACTGTGGTGTCTTCCTTTGTTGCAGAGCATGGGCTCTTGAGCGCGCAGGCCTTCTCGAGTTGTGGCACATGGGCTCCGTGGCTGGGGCTCCAGGCTCTAGGGCACAGGCTTAGTAATTGTGGCACAAGGGCTTAGCTGCTCTGCAACATGTGGGATCTTGCTGGATCAGGGATTGAACCCGTGTCTCCTGCACTGGCAGGAGGGTTCTTTACCACCAAGCCGCCAGGGAAGCCCTAAAGAAAACTTTTAACGTAAACTTGCAATAAGAGTGTCCTGTGTTTCAGATATTCCCAGGAGTGCTAGAAAAGGAGAGACAGAAGAAATATTTCACATGGCAGTATTCCATGAAATTCATTACCTGGGGGGAATCTGTAGAAGATTGCACAGATTATGGTGCTAGAGAAGGAAGCAATGGTGTCTGTGGGGGCTTTCTGGCTGTGAACTGAGTGTTTTGTGGCCAATCTGACTCTCCTGAGAGGGGTGGGTGAGGGACTCAGAACCCACTATATCCATTTGTGGCTGTAATTATGTTAATTTATACTGCAACGGTCTAGCCCCTGCTGATCCTTTATGATAGGCTTTAGAAGTCAAGGATTCCATAAAGCAGTGCAGTTAAACCAATAACATAAGTAGCAGCTGGGGGTTGCAGGCATCGATACCACCCATCCACCTCCTTTCATCCCAAAAGGGCACAGACCTAAGGCATTCCTGAGACCGACAAGTGGCACAAGAATCAGCCATCTAGCTCCCTTCTCACTCACATGGGCCGGATTCCATGAGGGTTCATGGGGACCACTTGGATCCTGATTTCTCTGTATTTCAAATTAACTCAGAGAAGCATATGGATGGATGTATTGCACTGCCTCTGGGCATTTTAGACTGATAATGTGCTCCAGTGTAGTCAAATACATCTTCAATATTGCTGTGAGCTGATGGAGAGGAATTATGCACATTTTTAAAATTTGGCAAGACACATGGAAGCTGATTTCTCAGTTCTGACACAATGGGTTTACCTTATGCCTTGTTTTCTCCAAAATCTCATTTCAGAAAACAAAGATGCCATTAACAAGCTCCCCATGGTTCTTCCTTCCCTCACCTGGCCCATCTTGCTTCCTTTCCTTCTTTCCTTCCTGCTGTTCAAAGACAGAGCAGCCTGGAAGGAGTGTAATTAATGAGCTCCATCTCTGAGCAGCTGGGGGTGGGTGGACCACGGGAGCCAGAAAGCAAAACACAATTATCAAGGGGAGGATTTCAGTCCATTTGTTTATCTCCCTTTCTGATTCTGGAGGGACAGTGAAAGGACAGCAGGATGGACTGGGGCCATCACCTACAGGGCATAAGAAAAAGCAGAAGAAGAGCCCAAAATGGGCAACAGCGGGCAGAGAAGGGCACTGATGAAAGGATGTAAGGGATTTTCAAGGAGCAACAGAAGAAAAAGGCAAAAATGAGATCAACCTTGAAAAATAAGCATTCCCAGAAGAAGCAGCAAGTCAAGTAAAGGGGAGAGGAGAAAAAAAGCAACTTAAATGAATACAAGCGAAGGTGTCAAGAATCACATGGGATTTCAAAAAGCCTAAGACAGCAGAGAAAGGGAATGAGATGAGGACCATAAAGAGCACAGTGGGGCCAACGATGCAGAAGGCTTACAATTTTTAAATTTGGTAGCCTGTGAGGGAGGAATGACATCAGTTGGCTATTTCTGTGAAACAAAGCATTCCCAAGGAAGTCAGTGGTTTTAAGAAGCAACGATCGTTTATTCTTTTCTGTGTGGGTCACCTGGTGGCTGGTTCACCGGGGTTGGGCTTGCCTGGGAATCTCCGCTCTGAGCTGTGGGTCCAGCCAGACTTGGCTCCCTAGCACAGATTGCTCTCAGGTTGGTTTTTCCACACATGCTTCCTCAGGGACCATGGTGAAATGGATACTATCCACCCAGAGCACGAGTTTCTCTGGCAGTGGTGGGGGCTCAAGGTCTGAGCCATTTCAAGCTTCTGTTTACACGATATCTGCTAACATCCTGTTGACCAAATCTTGTCTCACTACCAAGCACAAAACTAATGTGTAAGAAAATTCACTCGTCTCATGGAATAGTAGTGAGGGAGTACACAGTGGAAGAAGGTTATAATCAGTGACAGAAGTGAATGAGCAAGAATAACCATGATGTTATCTCAAGAGGGCTCTCGGACTGTGGCAAGATTGACTGAGAGACAGAAAAACACATATGACTGAACAAAGAATACAACTTTATATACTATGTATTTGCAAAGCCCAAGAACATCACGCCCAGGGACCATGATGTGAAGTGGAGGATTTCCACTTTCCTCCTCTCTGATTAACTTGTTTTGGACAAACACGTGGCCATGTTAAGATGGGTCAAGTGAGGATCAGGTCTTACCAAAATATCATATTACATAATTCCTTTTCCACTCATGCTGTTTATTCAATTCAGTCTCTGAGTATCAATTTTAATCATAAAACACATTTACAATGCCATGCAAATTAATGTATCACATAGAATTAGAATGGGTAGGCTGGCTTATGAAAATATTTTATTGGCATGATGTGTGAGATTCATAAGTCTGCAAAACAAACTACCGTAGAGTATAATCAAGGCAGAGATGTGCAAAAGAAAATGGTCAAAGGCTTGAAAATATTGAGCTACTGGGTCACTGTGAACAGAAAGAGAAGAGAATATCCCTGCAGTTTTTCCTAATAAATGTAATTCAGTTCAGTTCAGTGCAGTCGCTCAGTTGTGTCCGACTCTCTGTGACCCCATGAATCGCAGCATGCCAGGCCTCCCTGTCCATCACCAACTCCCGCAGTTTACTCAAACTCATGTCCGTCGAGTCAGTGATGCCATCCAGCCATCTCATCCTCTGTCGTCCCCTTCTCCTCCTGCCCCCAATCCCTCCCAGCATCAGAGTCTTTTCCAATGACTCAACTCTTTGCGTGAGGTGGCCAGAGTATTGAGTTTCAGCCTCAGCATCAGTTCTTCCAATGAACACCCAGGACTGATCTCCTTTAGGATGGACTGATTGGATCTCCTTGCAGTCCAAGGGACTCTCAAGAGTCTTCTCCTATTAGGGAAAAGTCAATATAATCAAATTATACCAGTATTTCTCATGGATATGCCAAATTAATATAACTCAAAGTATGTCAGAAGGCAGCACACCACAGTTTCAGCTTAGCTGCAGAATGAACATTCAGTCTGACATGTTACTTCAGTTTCTTGTGTCTCAGTTTCCAATTTTTGAAATAAAATCCTCCTACTATTTAAACTGTAATCTTCCTCCTGGCCTATGCATCCAGATTTTAATTAAGCATGTACTTGTAACTTGATATTTGGTGGTGCTAAGATGAAGATGTGATAGTTCTGTTCTCAAGGGGCCTAGAACCTAGCAGGGTGGGGTGGGGTATAAAATACATCATATGAATTAAATGTGGCAAGTGTCATGTAGAGAAATGTTTTGGAGACCTTGGGAAGATAAAGAAGAAGGAAGTCCAGGGTCATATGCAGGTTGAAACTTGCGCTGAGTCCTGAAAGACTGATGGCAACTAGGGCTTTCCTGTTAGCTCAGTTGGTAATGAATACACCTGCAATGAAGGAGACCCCAGTTTGATTCCTGGGTCGGGAAGATCCCCTGGAGAAGGGATAGGCTGCCCACTCCAGTATTCTTGGGCTTCCCTGGTGGCTCAGCTGGTAAAGAATCCGCCTGCAATTCGAGAGACCTGGGTTCAACCCCTGGGTTGGGAAGATCCCCTGGAGAAGGGAAAGGCTACCCACTCCAGTATTCTGGCCTGGAGAATTCCATGGGCTGTATAGTCCTTGGGGTCACAAAGAGTTGGGCACGACTGAGTGACTTTCACTTTCAAGGAAATGTTTCAATCAACTGAAGTGGGGGGAAGAAAGCATTCCAGGTGAAGGTAGAAACAACACAGGAATGGAGGTAGGAGAAGGCCCATTTGTGGATGTGTGTGGAAAATCAATTGTAGAGTCTGAATCAGGGATGAGCCTAGAAAGAAGCTGAAGGCTCTGCTCAAGAATCAATAGTGAGACACTGAAGAATTCTCAGTGAAAAAGTACCAGTGTGGGTTTGCATTTTTTCATGGCTCACACCATTGGAAGACAGATCTTTAGGGGTACAAAGCTGGAGGCAGAGAAACCAAGTAAGAAGCAATGGAACAATGTTAACACAACATTCTCTTATAAACAAGAGAATATAAGAATCCAAGCAAAGGCACTAAAGTAGGGACAGGGAGCGGGAACAAGTCAGTAAATATCTGAGAAAACAAAATTAAAGATTATCAGTTCATATTAGGACATGCTGGATTGACTTCTCAGTGAAGAATCCTAGAAGAGATACACATAAGCACTGTTACTTACTTGAGGATGAGAGACAGGAAATCAAGATTCCTTGAATTACATCAAAGACAAACATGGTATTACAACTGAGAACTGTGCTTCTTAGTGGGCCTCATGGGAGGTGAGTTTTAAGAGGCTCTAGACAACAGTATCTATGTAATGAGAAATTCTAAGACATGTTTATTTCTTTTTTTTTTTCTATTTTCTTTTTTTTTTTATTAGTTGGAGGCTAATTACTTCACAACATTTCAGTGGGTTTTGTCATACATTGATATGAATCAGCCATAGAGTTACACGTATTCCCCATCCCGATCCCCCCTCCCACCTCCCTCTCCACCCGATTCCTCTGGGTCTTCCCAGTGCACCAGGCCCGAGCACTTGTCTCATGCATCCCACCTGGGCTGGTGATCTGTTTCACCCTTGATAGTATACATGCTGTTCTTTTGAAACATCCCACCCTCACATTCTCCCACAAAGTTCAAAAGTCTGTTCTGTATTTCTGTGTCTTTTTTTCTGTTTTGCATATAGGGTTATCGTTACCATCTTTCTAAATTCCATATATATGTGTTAGTATGCTGTAATGTTCTTTATCTTTCTGGCTAACTTCACTCTGTATAATGGGCTCCAGTTTCATCCATCTCATTAGGACTGATTTAAATGAATTCTTTTTAATGGCTGAGTAATATTCCATGGTGTATATATACCACAGCTTCCTTATCCATTCATCTGCTGATGGGCATCTAGGTTGCTTCCATGTCCTGGCTATTATAAACAGTGTTGCGATGAACATTGGGGTGCACGTGTCTCTTTCAGATCTGGTTTCCTCAGTGTGTATGCCCAGAAGTGGGATTGCTGGGTCATATGGCAGTTCTATTTCCAGTTTTTTAAGAAATCTCCACACTGTTTTCCATAGTGGCTGTACTAGTTTGCATTCCCACCAACAGTGTAAGAGGGTTCCCTTTTCTCCACACCCTCTCCAGCATTTATTGCTTGTAGACTTTTGGATAGCAGCCATCCTGACTGGTGTGTAATGGTACCTCATTGTGGTTTTGATTTGCATTTCTCTAATAATGAGTGATGTTGATCATCTTTTCACGTGTTTGTTAGCCATCTGTATGTCTTCTTTGGAGAAATGTCTGTTTAGTTCTTTGGCCCATTTTTTGATTGGGTCATTTATTTTTCTGGAATTGAGCTGCAGGAGTTGCTTGTATATTTTTGAGATTAATCCTTTGTCTGTTTCTTCATTTGCTATTATTTTCTCCCAATCTGAGGCATGTCTATTTCTTATATACAAAAGTTAGTATTAAAAAACATTGTCTTATTTTTTGAATTACTTTTTATAGATTTTGTTTGGCCACACACATGGTATATGGGATCTTAGTTCCCCAATTAGGGATTGAACCAATACCCCCTGAATTGGAAGTTCAGAGTCTTAACCACTGAACTGCCAGGGAACTCTCCCAAAAACATTGCTTTTAAATGAAAACCAAATTATCAACAGATTTTTCCAAATTAGTATGTTCAAGTGTACAAATTTTATGTGAGCTTTTACAATACAGTATCCTTGTTATTAGCTAGCAAATAACTGGCATTTTTATTTTGTGTATTCCATCTGATTTTAATTTTGGAGCCTACCTAATGTTGATTTACTCCTGAGGAAATATCATACACACACACACACACACACACACACACACAAACCCCATCTTTCTGACTGAAGTTTTCTGAAATAGTCTATGCCCCACAGAAGAAAGAGAATCAATACTGTCTTTTCATTTTGAGTCTTTCTCTGGCAAATACGGGAAACCATGAAAAAAAAAAAAAACCTGTAATACAAAGAATGATGCCCCAAGACAGCAGAAGAAAGAATGCTCAAAGAGAGCAGTACCCACGACTTTCCACCCAGGTACATTTTCTCCTGACACAAGGGAAATGAAAGAGCGCGGGTCGTGTGCTACATGTGTGTTGCTGTGTCAGTAGATGGGAAAGAAGTGGAAAGATTTAAGAGAACCGGGAAGGGTCTGAAAAGGCACACACACTACAATGGGGGGAAAATCACGCAACATTTGCCTTTTAGTTTCTAAGGTAAAAAATCACTTAAAGGAACATCTGGGAATAAAACAAAGGCCTTTTGCTGCTAAAACTACATCCACAGTCTTATCATTCTTTCATTCTATTTCCTAAAGGGTCACAACTTAAAAATTCATGTGAACTGTTAACATGTAAGAAGGGTGGATACTTGTAAAATGTGTTGTGAAAGTATTTCATAATGATTTTTGAGATCTCGAAGAGGAATATGCAAATCTAAGCTGCCAGTTTTAAAGAGTTATCAGATATATGTATATGCAAAACTGATTCACTTTGCTGTGCCGTAGAAACACATTATAAATCAACTATACGCCAATAAAACTTTTAAAGGATAAGTAGGTAAAATTTTTAAGAAAAAGAAGAGAAGACCCTAGAGTAAAGGCTTTGCTCTGCCATAGAGGTCTAGACCTCTGACACTCCAGTAAAAACCCCAGAGGAGCCATGTCTTTCTGAGAATTTCCAGAAAGGTTGACAGCGGCTCAGAGGCAGCACACAGATTCTGTAGTACAACTCAGTAGAGGTGGGTGACAGTCTGGGGCTGGGCCCACAACTTGGCATGTCCCCTCCTATCTCGTCCTTTGGCATTTTCCTTCTGGATGGGGGAGCTCTGAGCTTCTCAAACCTGCTGCAGAACTGCCCATGGGGCATTTTACAAATAAAGCTGCTCAGGCTCCATTCCCAGAGAGTTTTTCAGTGTTGGAGCACATGTGTTCTCCAAAAATAAAGTGCATATAAAAAAATTCAGTTGGTAATTTTGTTGCACGGCCTGGGTTAAAAAATCAGAAAGAGAAAAGATGGGAGGAAAGGAGGAAAGAAAGAAACCAAATAAGCCCACTTGGATGGATCCTTAGCCCTGTGTATTGAGACTGCTCCAAAATTCTGGGCAATACTCTGGGCCATTTCCTTTCCATTCCCAAACCTAAACAGAAGCCCATGTGGTAAGCATACTCGCACAGTGGGTCTGATATGCCACATCTTGCCAATTTTAGTAGAAGCAGTGGGATGTAGGAAGCTACCTTTAAACAGGACATCACACAAAGCTGCCATCTAAATCTGGACTCTACTGGAGTTCAGAGCTACATGCCAGGTTGGGGAATAAAGGGAACAGAGGGTGACAACTGATTCCACGTGTGCCCAGTTGCTCAGTCCCGTCTGCTTCTTTGCAATCCCATGGACTGCAGCCCGCAGATTCCAGGTACTGGTGAGTTATTCCAAAGAATCATTCCAGCAGAACATGTTGTTGAATCAACTCTGAAAACATTTAAAGACACTGTGTTTCCAGGAAAATCTTCAAAGTTCTCTAAAGAGACTGCAGGTTGAACATCCACTGAAGAGTCATTTTTACTGCTAAAAGGACTCTC
Source organism: Dama dama (assembly GCF_033118175.1). NCBI lineage: Eukaryota > Metazoa > Chordata > Mammalia > Artiodactyla > Cervidae > Dama > Dama dama. The sequence goes on along the minus strand of NC_083703.1, from coordinate 10,900,196 downwards.
TGAGTTGAGAGGTAAGTTGGTGAAAGTCTCTTCTATTTTCCCTTTATGCCAACTAGTTTATTGATTTGTCAAATACCAGGTGAACTGGTTTTCAAAAGTGGTAAAAATTTCAGGCCTCCTGCATCTTTTATGCAATATTTAACCTCCTTTAGTGGTCAAGGGTATTCCTACTTTCCTCTGCTCAGATTGCAACTTATAGAGGCTGGTTTTGTTGATTTCTTTCCCTAGAGCTTGATTTGATGTTTTGGATATGAATCAAAGAAAATTAATGAGCATTTCAGTCTAAGCAAAGGATCTCTACATATAATAATCACACGTCTCGAGCTAGACCTATTTGTAGTTATTTTCAGTTAGAAGTAGCTATAGGCTTTGGAAAAGACAACATAAATAAAGTCTCTCCCACCATACACCCACATAGTGTAATTTTTAGAATGAAATACAGTCAAGAAATAGATCAGATTTTTGAAAAAGAAAACGGCATTGGCTAAATTTTCTAGGTTATATTTTTAAAGAAATAATCAATAAGAACTGCCAAAGGATGGCTGCTAATAGACCTGGATCTTGCAGGAAGTAAGATGGCAGAGTCCCAATAATAATTAGGTCCTTAGAGCAACTATCTTATGTAAAATCCACTTCCCTACCATTTCTTCTTCTGTTTTCATTACACAGGCATTTTACCCTGGGTTCCTGTTACAAAAATCATTGATCACTAATCTCTCCTCAAGAAGCTTCTGGTTTTTTGGATGCAACAATGAAAAACTGCATGATAACTTGAAAGGGAAGCATATTATTTTAGTATTTTTTGTGTAGTTCCCAGGTTAATAAGGAGCTCTCACTAGGTCTGCAAGTGTGAACCCAATAGTATAACATAAAATGAAGGAGCTGTCACAGTTGGGGTTCCCCTAGGAAGCTGACTCAGAAACGAAGACTTAGAGGCAATGGGATAATGAAGAAGCGCTCTTGGGATCAAAATCCCTAGAAGGGAAGTGAGGAAAGCAAAATTGGGCAGAAAATTGAAATGGAGCTGTGATACAGTCTTGCAGTCTCAAAGGTCACAGACAACTCCGCAAGGAGTCTGAAAGTAACAAGACCTTTCAGAAGGGTGAGATGGAGACAGGGACCAAGGCTTTATTTCCCCAAGCTGCTGGGTCACTGAACGTGCACCAACTAAAATGGGAGCATGGCCTTTGCTCTATTAGTGTGGCAGTCCCGTAGGGGTGGTAGCTGAGGCTGTCTACCCTGCAGCATCCCCGACACTCTTAAGTGGAGGATCTGGGTGGTGCCTGCCTACATCTACTGCGTTATCTGTAGTGATTCAGTGATACCCGAAGAACCCAAATGGTTCAGGGTCAGTTCAGCTCAGTTGCTCAGTCGTGTCTGACTCTCTGTGACCCCACGAACCGCAGCATGCCAGGCCTCCCTGTCCATCACCAACTCCCGGAGATCACCCAAACCCATGTCGCTCGAGTCAATGATGCCATCCAACCATCTCATCCTCTGTCGCCCCCTTCTCCTCCTGCTCTCAATCTTTCCCAGCATCAGGGTCTTTTCCAATGAGTCAGCTTTTTGCATCAGGTGGCCAAAGTATTGGAGTTTCAGCTTCAACATCAGTCCTTCCAATGAACACCCAGGACTGATCTCCCTTAGGATGGACTGGTTGGATCTCCTTGTAGTCCAAGGGACTCTCAAGAGTCTTCTCCAACACCACAGTTCAAAAGCATCAATGCTTCAGTGCTCGGCTTTCTTTACAGTTCAACTCTCACATCCATACATGACCACTGGAAAAACAATAGCCTTAACTAGACGGACCTTTGTTGGCAAAGTAATGTCTCTGCTTTTCAATATGCTGTCTAGGTTGGCCATAACTTTCCTTCCAAGGAGTAAGCGTCTTTTCATTTCATTGCTGCAGTGATTCTGGAGACCAGAAAAATAAAGTCAGCCACTGTTTCCACCGTTTCCCCATCTATTTCCCATGAAGTGATGGGACCAGATGCCATGATCTTAGTTTTCTGAATGTCAAGCTTTAAGCCAACTTTTTTTACTCTCCTCTTTCACTTTCATCAAGAGGCTCTTTAGTTCTTCTTCACTTTCTGCCATAAGGGTTATGTCATCTGCATATCTGAGGTTATTATTTCTCCCAGCAATCTTGATTCCAGCTTCTGCTTCCTCTAGCCCAGCATTTCTCTGATGTACTCTGCATAGATGTTAAATAAGCAGGGTGACAATATATAGCCTTAACGTATTCCTTTTCCTATTTGGAACCAGTCAGTTATTCCATGTCCAGTTCTAACTGAACATGTTGTTTCCAAGTTCAGATGCTTCCTGACCTGCATACAGGTTTCTCAAGAGGCAGATCAGGTGGTCTGGTATTCCCATCTCTTTCAGAATTTTCCACAGTTTATTGTGATCCACACAGTCAAAGGCTTTGGCATAGTCAATAAAGCAGAAATACATGTTTTTATGGAACTCTCTTACTTTTTCGATGATCCACTGAATGTTGGCAATTTGATCTCTGGTTCCTCTGCCTTTTCTAAAACCAGCTTGAACATTTTGAAGTTCACGGTTCATGTATTGCTGAAGCCTGGCTTGGAGAATTTTGAGCATTACTTTACTAGCATGTGAGATGAGTGCAATTGTGTGGTAGTTTGAGCATTCTTTGGCATTGCTTTTCTTTGGGATTGGAATGAAAACTGGCCTTTTCCAGTCCTGTGGCCACCACTGCAGAGTTTTCCAAATTTGCTGGCATACTGAATGCAGCACTTTCACAGCATCGTCTTTCAGGATTTGAAATAGTTCAACTGGAATTCCATCACCTCCACTAGCTGTGTTCACAGCAATGCTTCCTAAAGCCCACTTGACTTCACATTCCAGGATGTCTGGCTCTAGGTGAGTGATCACACCATCGTGATTATCTGGGTTGTGAAGATCTTTTTTGTACAGTTCTTCTGTGTATTCTTGCCACCTCTTCTTAATATCTTCTGTTTCTGTTAGGTCCCTACCATTTTTGTCCTTTATCAAACCCATCTTTGCGTGAAACGTTCCCTTGGTATCTCTAATTTTCTTGAAGAGATCTCTAGTATTTCCCATTCCATTGTTTTCCTCTATTTCTTTGCATTGATCACTGAGGAAGGCTTTCTTATCTCTCCTTGCTATTCTTTGGAACTCTGCATTCAAATGGATATATCTTTGCTTTTCTCCTTTGCTTTTTGCTTCCCTTCTTTTCACAGCTATTTGTAAGGCCTCCTCAGACAACCATTTTGCTTTTTGCATTTCTTTTTCTTGGGCATGGTCTTGATTCCTGTCTCCCATACAATGTCATGAACCTCCGCCCATAGCTCATCAGGCAGTCTGTCAATCAGATCTAGTCCCTTAAATCTATTTCTCACTTTCACTGTATAGTCATTAGGGATTTGATTTAGGTCATACCTGAATGGTCTAGTGGTTTTCTCCACTTTCTTCAATTTCAGCCTGAATTTGGCAATAAGGAGTTCATGATCTGAGCCACAGTCAGCTCCCGGTCTTGTTTTTACTGACTGTATACAGCTTCTCCATCTTTGGCTGCAAAGAATATAATCGATCTGATTTCAGTGTTGACCATCTGGTGATGTCCATGTGCAGAGTCTTCTCTTGTGTTGTTGGAAGAGGGTGTTTGCTTTGACCAGTGCATTTTCTTGGCAAAACTCTGTTAGCCTTTGCCCTGCTTCATTCTGTACTCCAACGCCAAATGTTCCTGTTATTCCAGGTGTTTCTTCACTTCCTACTTATGCATTCCAGTCCCCTATGATGAAAAGGACATCTTTTTTGTGTGTTAGTTTTAGAAGGTCTTGTAGGTCTTCATAGAACTGTTCAACTTCAGCTTCTTCTGCATTGCTGGTGGGGGCATAGACTTGAATCACGAGCGCGGCCGAGAGGAGCTACCCCAGGCCGGAGGTCAGGGGTGGTGTCTGAGAGGAGCTATCCCGCGTCCGAGGTAAGGAGCAGCAGCTGCGCTTTGCTGGAGCAGCCATGAAGAGAGACCCAGCATCCAAGGTAAGAGAAACCCAGGTAAGACAGTAGGCACTGAGAGATGGGATCAGGGGATAGACAGACTGAAACTAGTCACGGACAACTAGCCAATCTGATCACACAGACCACAACCTTGTCTAACTCAATGAAACTAAGCCATGCCGTGTGGGGCCACCCAAGGCGGCCTGGTCATGATGGAGAGGGCTGACAGAATGTGGCCCACTGGCGAAGGGAATGGCAAACCACTTCAGTATTCTTGCCTTGAGAACCCCATGAACAGTACAAAAAGGCAAAAAGATAGGACACTGAAAGATGAACTCCCCAGGTCAGTAGGTGCCCAATATGCTACTGGAGATCAGTGGAGAAATAACTCCAGAAAGAACAAAGAGATGGAGCCAAAGCAAAAACAACACCCAGTTGTGGATGGGACTAGTGATAGAAGCAAGATTTGATGCTGCAAAGAGCAATATTGCATAGGAACCTGGAATGTTAGGTCCATGAATCAAGGCAAATTAGAAGTGGTCAAACAGGAGATGACAAGAGTGAACATTGACATTCGAAGAATCAGTGAACTAAGATGGACTGGAATGGGTAAATTTAACTCAGATGACCATTATATCTACTACTGTGGGCAGGAATCCCTTAGAAGAAATGGAGTAGTCATCATAGTCAACAAAAGAGTCCGAAATGCAGTACTTAGATGCAATCTCAAAAACGACAGAATGATCTCTTTTCGTTTCCAAGGCAAACCATTCAATATCATGGTTCAGGGTCATCTGTGAGCAAATTTACCTGGTCTGCCATGCTCTACTTTAATGAAAAGGATGAATGAGTCACGTTTGAGGGTTGGAATAGTCGTTGCTTTGTTATTGCTAAGTGGAGGGCTCAGAGCCAACCAACCAACAGCAAAGTCATTACCCATCGCTGGATATCAGGCCTTGAAGAACATTCCTTCAGGGATAGGATAGTTTTGAAATCCAACAGACAACTATTTAACTATAGTTTTTATTACCAATTTCCATAAGAACAAAATGTGATTATATATTAGTATTTTTGCATGTTTTAGCTGTGAACGTTAAATATACTTTCTTTGTTCATTTCAGCTGAGCATACATCATTTGGAATGGGTGAATGGCTACACACATTTTTTTTTTTTTCCTATTGCTTGAGCTTTCTGCAGAAGCAAAGAGCTTTCTACCTGTGGGCTCCATAAGAAACACCCAAGGAAGAGCTCCTGAGTGGTGTGAAACGGTGGGTGTTGCACAACTCAGACAATCCAATGGCCAGCTTCTTTCCCAATGATGGGGGCTGGCAACTGGAAACCCAATGAGGCGTTATTAATGAGTGTTCAACAGAAAGAAATAATGTACATCCTGAACTGAGTTACCTTCATGTATTTAATCCCCGACTCAAATTTTTAAAAATTATCAATATATGTTTCTTATTGCTCTGTCATCCTGTGGTTATATGATCGCATGGATGTGGGGCTGCTTGGCTGAATCGCCATGTGATGGAGCCGGATGATTGGAGTATTGACACACTTCGAATGAATGTATGAGAGGAAGGATGAGCAGCTGCAGAAAACTGAATCCTGGGTTTCCCTTCTAGCTGCTCCATAAAAGACGGTCAGAATGTCAAGGTTTTTCCAGCAGTAATATTTTTTGAGCTCTTATGTTTATCTGTAAGCTCTCCTCTGCCACTGCACTCTTTCTGCAGATATCAGCATATTCTCCACAGACTGGTGATTGCTTGCATTAGCCCATGGTATTCATCTCAAGAGCTCATCAAGCCCCATTTGTCTCCTCTGAGCTTCTGATTTCTGAAAATGCCTTTACCTTCCTCCCCAGGCTCTTAACTAAAGAGTTTCTGCAAAGACATTTTTCAGTATATTGGACATCACACAACTATTTTGTCTTCGGTTAGACTTCCTAAAGCTCTCTGCAAAGTCACTTGCTGCTTTGTAATTAACAGAGCTAGAGGAAAAAGAAGAGGGGGGTGCTTGGGAAGGGCTTTTTTTCCCCTGGGTTTTACAAATAACTTTTTTGATAAAGAACAGAAGAAAATGATTAAAGTAGAACTGATAATGAGCAATGCAAAATTAAGATCAAATGAGCTTGTCTTGTGACTTGCTGGTTTGAACAACAAAAATGACAGCAAAACTAATGAATCAAAAAGGAAGTTAAAATAGGCTACCAGAAACTTGCAAGAAGCACACAAGAATGAGTGCTGAAGACAGTGAAAATGAACTTTGGGGTGGAGAGCAGGAGGAGGGTCCCCTAGAGGGACAGTGGCCCAGTCTACCCTGGCCTGAGAAGCATGAAGCCCAGGGCTTCAAGAATAACGAGCCTTGGATCCTTGACTATCTGCAGAGCTTCCATGTGATGGAAAGGAGACACCATCAAGGTTGGGACATGGGATCTGATTCACTGATTTTCCTCATCAGCTGCTTTTCATTCTTCTCACCTTTGAGCTGTTCTTCAGTTTGTGAGCATCACCCCAGACTTAGCAGTCAAAGGGAGAGACAGTGCCACTGAAAATGTCTGCCAGCCTGGAGGGCGTTGTTCTGAAAAAGACTTCAATGGAAAAGGCATCCGAGTTGGATTACTGGAGTTCCTGGATCTGCTGTGGTTCCAACATCTCTGGCTAAGCCTAAGTTTATGAGGGAGGCAGGTCTCCTGAATTGCATGCTATTTTTAAGAAGTAATTTTCATGCAATTCTGTTCAAATAAAATGCCAACATATAAATTTTAAAATTTAGACATATTGGTTCTGACACTACTGCCAAGCACAGTGACATTGCTAAGGACTTCCATGGTGCTGATTGTCAATTTTCTTTCATTTGCTTATTTGGGTCTCACTACAATCATTTGGTATTTCCAATTTGTGGATGAAGATACAAACATTCAGAGAGGTTAAGCAATTTGCCCAAGACCACCCTCCTGGAGAAGATTTACAACTGAGCAGAAAAGTTACCCCAGGACAGTTCTATTCACATTGTCTCACGTAGGGGACAAGGTTAAAGCCATCACAGGTCTGAATATTCAGGAATGATTTCAGTTGAAATAATGTAAACTGCTTTTGTGTTCAGGCATCAAACCACATGTGCCAAACTTTGATTTGGAGACTAAGATCTGCAGAAGCACATGGCCCCACCTCTGGGAATTTTTTAAGTGGCTGTTGCCTACATGCAATCCAACTACGCAGGAGCAGAGAGGAGGGTAAGCTTTCCTTGATATTTTATGTGAATAAAATAACTTGATACTTTAAGTCATCAGATACAGTATCACTTGCTAAAATCTGGAATGTTGATTCCTAATAATAACTAAAATTTTAAATGGGATTTGAAGTTAAACTTCTTTCTTTCACCAGCTAGTGCTTTTGGTAGGTGGGAAGCGAGGGAAACGGGTGTGGGCAGCCTTCTGCCTTTATTCCCTGCTTCTCTTGTTAACTTTCAGTTCTGATGCCATTTAGGTCAGAGAGGGGAGGATGAAGCATGGACGATGCAGAAGTTAAAGAAAGAGGAAGGATGGTTTTGTGCTCTTGAGAACAGCTCCTCTTCAAACTAATTTTTTAATGAAGCCTCTTTGTGAATTCTTCGAAGACCCTCTGATCCCACACCCTCACAGGACACCTCCTACCTGTGCTGGCCTTTTTATAGGTGATGTGTTTCCTCTGGTACATAACTTGCTTCTTAGCTGACCCAGGAATCTGGGATTATCTTCAGATTCTCTTTCCCCAGGTCTCCTCATGCCTCTGGGCAGCCCCATTGGACGGCACTCAAGATAATTCCATTTAAGTTATTCTCCAGTTTCTGGTACATGCGTACCACTCTTGGATCCTTTGCCCTCTATAATAAACCAAATCCTAATAGAAGAACAACTTTCTCTTTTTCTCCACAGTACAAGCTGCTAAAACATTTCCAACATCCTATATTATTTAGGTAGGCCAATATACTACCCAAATGCAAAATATATATATCAGGCCAATATAGTCATCAGATGCAAAAACCATGTATTTTTGAAGTTCTTGGAATAGTCTCATTGAAGATTTTCTTACTTAGACTTGAGGTGAGAGGCAAACACTTCTCCCAGTGTTTGGGAATGCGACTCACCACCAGCATCTATCTTAGAAAGTTTGTTCTCAAAACAAAAAACAACTTTTGACAAAGCTTTTAGACTAATAGTATGGAGAAAGGGTTCAAGAATTCTTTAAGGGATCACAGGCTTCCTGTCTGAACTTTTTCAGGGTGAGCACCATGCAATGTGGGATCATTGACCTATATCTTCACGGGAATAGAGAGGGAAAGAGCCACATTTTAACACCTATTCCTCCAGGGAAATGTGTACTACCAAGTAAGGTAACACATATTCAGAGTGTGCACTGAGCCTAGGATCTCAAGTCATGCTTTGGGGTTCTCAAAGTGTCTAGGGTGATTTGACTCAAGAAAAGCTTCATGTTCTTGAAATTTCTAATAAGCAGGAGTACTCTGGCTTCATAAATCCTGTGTCATGCATGGGCTCTTTTGATGTAGGATGCACATATCATGAACCGAATCACTTAAAAAGCCTTTCCGTGAAAGTATACTGCAAATCACAGCAAGAGCCTGAAGGGCTAAGAGAGTCATTTCCAGTCATGGCTTTCAAGAGCACTTATAATTTAAAGTAGCTCATGGAGCATTCTGGATTTCCCAAATAATGCATGTTATAAATGCCTTGCTATGGGAAAAGTTGACCAAGTGCAGCGCATTTGAATCAGTGGTCAATATCCTTCTTTCTGGATCATTCTCAAGGAGGCTTCCAAGCACCAAGACTTTGACCAGCTAACAAGTACAACTCTACTTCATTACTTCACTGCTGACTGGTCCCAGTGAAGGCTGCAATACGTAAGCATCAGAGCACCCAGCAAGGGCAGGTGGTCTGATCAGCCACCTCTGTTAAGACCTTTGCTCTCAGTCAATGACAACGAGGAGCTGGCCCCGGACGTCACCTGCCAGCTCTCCACAGGGCTGGCCCAGTCACAGCCCAACAAGATGGCAGAACGCAGGGAGTCATGACCAGCCCTTCTTGCTCTCCTTCAGATTATATTAGAGTTGGCTGACTAGTAGGGGGGACTTCCCTGATGGCTCAGTGGGTAAAGAATCTGTCTGAAATGCAGGAGACACAGGAGATATGGGTTCGATCCCTGGGTCAGGAAGATCCCCTGGAAGAGGAAATGGCAACCCACTCCAGTATTCTTGCCTGAAAAAGCCCATGGACAGAGTAATATCGTGGGCTATAGCGCAAAGGGTTGCAAAGAGTCAGATACGACTGAGTGACTAAGCACCACCTATTAAAAACTAGTAGGGATAAATGCAAGGGAGTCCTGGGTCCAAACGTCATGGCTCCTCAGCTTTCTGGCTGTTGTATGACTGATCCAGGCTTCATTTTTACCATCAAGGACTGGAATAGAAACAGTACCTCCCCACAGATCAGTGGGAGGGCTGAGTAAGGTAATATACATAGATAGCTCAGGAAAACGCTTACTACATGCTGAATGTGACTTATTTTACACCTAAAATAGGTTATTTATGTTGGTATAGCTCAAGTCTTCCACTCTGAGTGGCTTACAGCCATTGCGTTTGCTGGTGGGCCAAGTTACAGTTCACAAAGCACTATCATACACATTACAGATAATCCCACCGCCACCAGATCTGAGTGCATGTCCTTACATTTTATTTTTAAGAAGTGGAATCATATTGAGTTTGCAGCTTTGTATACTACGTATAGTTTTTTCATATAACAGAATTTTAATATTCCTCACATCATTAAGTATATTTCAAAACAAGTTTTAAAAAGCTGCATTTTCCTTCCTATGGACATACCAACCTTCATTTAACTCATCTTCTGGTTGAGGACTAAGTATGCCTTTTTCAAATCATAAATAATGCTTCAGTGAAGAGCATGAAATGATTCCTGACCATATTTCTGATTATTTTCTTAAGATACACCTAAAGAGGGTGTGGACATTCTTAAGCCTCCTGATACAGTGCTAAATTACTTTCTAGAAAATTTATTTGTGTTCAGTTTTTATAAGTTTTCTTACATTTATTTCCTCAACTAATTGCAAGATCCATTTCTTTCTTTTTTTTTTTTAAAGACCTTGATGCTGGGAATGATTGAAGGTGGGAGGAGAAGGGGACGACAGAGGATGAGATGGTTGGATGGCATCACCGACTTGATGGAGATGAGTCTGAGCAAGCTCCAGGAGTTGGTGATGGACAGGGAAGCCTGGCCTGCTGCAGTCCATGGGGTCTCAAAGAGTTAGACATGATTGAGCTACTGAACTGAACTGAACTGATTGTTGTATAAGGATATCTAGAACTTAATCATCTTGCAAAGCTCTTCCCACTGGTAACCGCTAGTGTGGTATCTGTATTTTTGAGGCTGTTTCTTTTTTTGTTATATTCACTACTTTTTAGATTAATAATATCATATGGTATTTGTCTCTCTGAGACAGCTTACTTTTTTACAGATCCTGTGTTAAGAGTTTTATATTGAGAAACTCATTTACTTCTTATACCAGCTGCACAAGGAATTTATGGTTCTCCTCTCTTCCCGAACGATGACAGAATGGCTTACAGACAGGAAGCAATGTGGCAGCGTCCCATTAAACGTATGGATGGGGACAGCCCACCATCAAATACCTAAGCCCTGGACACCATCACAAACTGCCTTCCTGAAATCTCTTCACAACCATAGAAGATGCAAGTATATGGACAGATGTCTGTCTTGTCACCACAATGCCGGAGCTGTGGCCCATGCCACCTGGTACCTCATCGCAGATCTCAGACCTGTGGGCAGAGAAAGGCCAGCCACACACAGCACCCAGAAGCAGCTTCCTCCAGCCTCTCTCAATGACGCCTCCTGGTGTGCGTGGTACAGACAAGCTGATATGAAGCTTTTACAACATGGACAAGTCAAGCCATGCTTCAAATAAAAAATCTGCTTTCAGAAAATTAAAAGAAATCTACCAATAAAGGAACTGAGAAATAGCCTTTCAGATGAAAACGAAAAGCTGACACAATGCCAATTTCAACTTAAGAAAATAGGCCACCTCTTGGAGGGTGAAATTTCCATGCCTTCAGGCATTACACCTATGGAATGAGTCTGGCCCTGATGCGTACAGTCTTAATAAATCTTATTCCATATTCCTTAGATGACTATTAAAATAGGGTTACAAGGAGTATCTCTTATGAGCGCAGGGACTATTGCAAGTGATTACAGGAAAAAGCAATAATGTCTGCCTTTGTTATGACAGTAGTTTACAAATTAGCAGGAAATGCCACTGTGCCAGTATATGCGGTAGGGGATGGGGCACTAGAGAATTCGGGGTACAAATCATATTTTGCAAGTGGAGAAAGAAGATGGCAGTACCTCGCCTTATCAGTAGTCCTCCTTAATAACAAGGGTGAGTGCCAGAGTCTCATCCTCAGAAAAGGAAGATTAAGCCAGAGTGCCTTATCACTCTGCCATGAGAGACTCAGGGTGTCAGAATTAAGTCCTGCAGGGTCACAGCGTGAGACGAGGATAATGTGCAGAGACAGCTCTGGCATCAATATTCCAAAAAGCAACTGGATAATTGCTTCATATCACATCTAACACACCACGAGAAAGAATGTCAGAGTCCTCGCTCCTCAGACACCGGGGGTGGCAGCACCGCAATTGTCATCCTGGCCTGGCTGGGTCTGTGCACGCTCATGTGTCCCTCTCGCCGCCACTCGAGTGCCTCCTTGCAGACATGGCACTCAGATTCGTAGATTTATCCCCGAGGTGGGGCAGAAGGGTTGCTTCTGAACTACAGAGATTGAAGTGCACCGATTTAATATTTGCATCTTACTGGTAAAACCTCCAATCCATTTGACAAAGGCTGATGAGAAAGGGATGCTTCGCAAAAAGAAGCATCCTTTGGATTTTTTTCAGCTCTTCTGTTACATCTTTTTTATACTTTATTCCGGAGATTTTGAATAATGAAGACAATTGCGACAATAGCTCTAAAGAAAGAATGTTTTCAGCTGTGCCATGGGAAAAGATAAATAAAACTTAAAGGAATTGGGGACTTTTTGTTTTGTTCATGCTCTCCCTTTCCTATTTTTTTGGGAGGGGATCACACTACCTGTAGAACTCATTACTGGGTGCTTCGGCAAGAGCTGGACCTAGGAAGGTAAAACAAGGGAAGACAGACAATCTTTCCTGACTATGAGCATTAAATTAGCATCTCTGAGCTAGTCTGAGAAGTCAGAGGAAAACATGATCAAACAGTCTGGGTGGTAGAGATTTTCCTGTTTTCAGACTAAGGGCCAACTTTGCCTCTGTATTTTTCAATATCATCACAAACACGCAACTCTTGAAATGCTCATCTCTGGTCTGAAATAGACAATAGCTGGCTGTAAAAAACACAAAAAAACTTTAATCCATATCTACAAATCTGGACTCTCAGTAATAATGGTGATTATTTATTGAGCAGTCACTACATATCAAGAGTTGAAATGCTTTACGTATATTAACACACATTATGTAATTTAATTCTCAGTCACTCTCTGTGGTCTTACTTCATCCCCATTTTACAGATGAGAATGCCAAAGCATTGAGGTTTCCCTCCCTGGGAAAATAGCTACTAAGTAGCAATCAGGATTTAAACTTCCTAAGCCAGACTAGGGAGACCTTAAAATTGCCCAGGATGGTAGAGTGCCCACTATGACTCTATGAGTCAATTGACAATCAACTGACCAAAAATTCTGTCCTTTCTATTATTCATCAACTGTTTTCTAACTCACAGCTGGTCTAAAAGTGCTGCAGCAAAACCACTTTGGTCTAGATTAGCAATTCATGTTATCATTTAAAAAAGCCAAAAGAGAGGGAGGAGGGGAAAGTAAGGTTACTCAGTGCCTACAGACAAATAGAAGCTTAATTTCCTGTCATACAGATAATTAGGCACCAAATAGGTCCCTAAGGTAATTAAAAACATAATAAACCTAATGAAACAAGGGCTGCATCCTGGTTAAAGAGGAAAAAATAAAAGTCATAAATCACTAGTAAATGATGAACTTCCACAATGGGTAGACTGTGCTTGTTTTAACAAAAACCTACTGGCCTTCCTCCAAATCAGGGGTTGAGCTCCAGGTTAGCTACGAATGGCCCAGCATCCCCGAGGTCAGAGACCCACCTGTTATTTCCCACATGTGGGACAGGGGCCAGCGGCAGTGCCTGGAAGGTCGGAAGCCTGAGAGCTGCTCAGGTGCCCGGCATCCTGGCGCTGCACTGGTCTCCACGGGCACAGAAGCAGCGCCTTTGCGGCACCCTGACTATTTGGGAGAGCATGGGGGAAGGTGGGGGGCCCAGGAGGGACCCCGGGTGCCCACCATCACTTCTGGATGTGCTAGCCATGCCATGGCCTCAGCTGGGACGATATTTCTTTCTGCCTGAGGCCTGGTGAAAATACACCACCAAGGTTATGCTTAAGACCTTTTAGGGACTAACTTGATCACCTAGACCACCAATCCTCTGCTATCTCGATGGCCTAAATTGAGAAATAAGACACATATTTTAATAACCAATTTCATGACTTAAATTGCACATCAGAAACTCATGTTGAGTACCCTGGAAAATGAGGACTCAAATGAAATCAAGACAGCGAATAGAAAACATTAGAAGAGAAACGGCCAACAATATTGCTTAGTGAGATTTGGAGTTGGGTGTACAGAAGGAGCCCCAGCTAGGAAGTCAGAAGGCCATGGTTTGAACTCCATCTGTGCCCCTCGTTGCCGTGCAACTGTAAGCAAGATACCTAACATCTCTGGGCCTCTATTTTCTAAAACTTTAAGATGGAGCTAAGTATTCCTGCCTCATGGTTTTCTGTGAATATTAAACAAGTTAAAGCCTGTGGAAATGACTAGCAAGTTTCATAGCATGTAGAGAATTCTCAATAAAGTAAGTTGCAGGTGAATCTGAAGCAATGCCAGCTGTAACAATATTAATACAATGGCCATGGGTCTGGGACGGAGAAATCTGTTTCATTTCTTCACCAGGATCAAAAATGGAAATTTCATGACCTGATTCCTATTTGAGATGGGTGGCTATTTGTGGGTTTTCTACTGTGTTCTATACTTGAGCTACTACCAGATTGTTTGAATTATCATTTTTCAGTATATTTTAGTATCTATAAGTCTTTCCTCATTACTCTTGTAGAATTTTCCTAGCTAAACTTGTTGGTTTAGTTTTCCATGTGCACTCTAGGAATGCCATCTTTAGGTTAAAAAAAAAATGCATGCAGGCATTTTAATCAATGTAAATAAATTCATATAAAATTTATTTCTTATCTAAAGAAAATTAACTCGCACATGAAGTTAAACCTTGCTACTCAAGAACACTGCATCTTCTTCCATTGGCTCAAGCCCTTTTGTACACTTAGGAGATGTTTTAAAAATTTATTTTTAATAGAATGATAATTTCTTCACAATATTGTGCTGGTTTAAAAATAAAAGAGAGACACTGCATCACCACCAGGTTTCCTGCAGTTGGGAAAAAGAGCCCACAAGCACACGGGTGCAGGCGGAGGCAGCTGGGGCACAGGGCTTGGGGGAAACGGGAGGGCTTTGGGGGCACAAGCAGGGCACGGACAGCACATGCTGCCCCCCTCGTGGGACCTGAAACCAGCCTGTGATGGGCTGCCCTCTCTACGGGCATCTCAACATCACTATGTGTATCCAATGAGCAAAATCCATCTTGGGAAGTCTGATGCCAACAGCACTTCTGGTAAAGAAATCCACAGAAATTGTTCCTCTTTTCAGTTGAGTGACAAAATGGTAAATTCATTCTCAGACAGGGCAAGACAGCCAGGGAGAGAGCTGGCATTCAAGGGAAAATAAAATACTGTGCCAGGAAAATCGGGGTGAGGAAGAAAGTGGAAGCAGACACGAAAGGCAATACCCTCGTGTTTTCCAACAGCCAGCCTCGTGGCTCCTGGGCGCTGCCAGGGAACCGTGGGGAGGGGAGGAACAGGACGGTGGCAGCCACACTCGGGATGGGCGCCACGCACGCAAGCGGGTCAAGAAGAACCATGTCTGATGCGATTCAAGCAACTAGCAGCTGAATGGGAATATGAACAAAACATTCAACCATTCAAACCTGTCACCCATTCAAATCCTCCATGTCTTTATCTGCTTATAAGTTTTTCTTAAAATAGTAACTGTATTTTTCTTCAGCCTCATCCTACCTATAACATCAGTAAAGCCACTGGTTGGAAACTGGACTTTACTTTGTTCTAAAACACATGAAAATTAATGCATAATTATTTTAAGTTATTCCAAACTGTCTCTAATACCATGAGTGGTGAACAGGCAAAATTTTGGCAAAATCAACTCTAGAATTTGCTTTCTTTTTATTACCCCAATTTATTACACAATAGACCAGAGGTTCTCAAGCTTTACCTTAAGTAAGAATAATCTGTTAGACATTTTAAAAATACACGTCTACTTGATTTCCATCCCACAAAATGCTGATTTAGAAGGATCCCCAGTAAGATTCGGGAGACTGAATTTTTAGCAAGTATTTGAAGTTGCATCCGGACAGTGAGACAAACACTTTACAGGATAAACTCTTTGGAGTGGTTTGAAAGAAGCTTTAGGATAATACCCTGACTTGTAAAATTTGATTGGTTGTTTAAAAACCAGAGCAGCTGAGGGAGTATCTTCCATGAGGTTGGAGAAAGATGATTGCAACATGCCAGAAGCATGAAGGCTGTAGACAGAGACCCCTGTGGGCTCAGGAGTGTGATATGGGAGAGTAGAGTCTTTTTGTCTCTACTTGGGGGCCATGGGGGATGAAGTGGAAGATCACAAGACCAATGGGTTTCTGGTCCCCTGCATGAACCTTAGCCACTCTGCAGAAAAGGGGTCAGAGCTGCTTCTCCTATTTCTCTCCACTTTGTGATGATGCTAAGAGTCTTGATCTAAGTGGAGACTAGAGAAACAGGAGCTTCGTTACTTAATCTGCCCACTAGGGATACTTCCCATCCATTCTAGGCTATGTACATTTCTTCACATAGTCTTTTGTCCCATGGGCTTCTGAGGCAGGAAGCCACATGGGTAACAGAAGGAAAGGGGACCCAGGACTCCTCCAACTGCATAGGGCTGCAGGGGGTGGGGGTGGCTCCATGAAGACAAAGAAGAGCCTTGAATTAAGGATGAGGATCAGGAATAGAAGGTGCTGGTGCCTTCCTGTGCTTGGAATGAATACACACATTTAGAGAGGTTTTCTGAACATGATTGAGACGAACTGGTGACTAGACTACACTTATTTTTCTTTCCTCTTCCCCTCTCTAAGAAATGGCATCTTTGCTTTCACATTCCATCAGCTCAGCCCCTGCAGCTTCTAAGGTGAATTTTCTAAGATTGCAGGGGAAGTCAGGCAAAAGGTGAGATGACTTTCAGCAGTCAGAACTCCAGAAGATATGTGCTTCTAGGTAACCAACATCTCTCAACCTTGACAGAACCTGATTACAATAGTTTAGTACTAACCACAGTGGCAGAATGGATCTTCCACCTGAGGATGTAAAGAGGTGAAGAGATGTGAACTGCAGTTTGTAAACCTTGATGCTGTCTGGGGGTCTGCAGAACCTGTCTTCTCTCCCCACCCTCCTCCATAGGGCAGCAAAATACAATGGCTATTATCTAAACAGAAAGGAAGTGGATGCTTCAGCTGACAGTATGTCACTTTGCTCCAAAAGACACAAGAAAAGTAGGATTCTAGCAGGCAGACTGAGCAGTGCAGACAGGCTTTGAAAATCCTTTAATGCCACCGTTAGATACAGATCCTCTTTGACTTACCTGATAAACCCATACAAATTGGAAGTATTATAATTTGAAAATGCATTTAATATACCTAAACTAGGTGGTGCTAGTGAGGAGGAACCCGCTAGTCAATGCAAGAGACATAAGTGACATTGGTTCGATCTCTGGGTCAGGAAGATCCCCTGGAAGAGGGATGGCTACCCACTCCAGTATTCCTACCTGGAGAATCCCATGGATTGAGGAGCCTAGCAGGCTATAGTCCACAGGGTCACAAGGAGATGGACACGACTGAAATGACTTAGCTCGCACGTACTCACCAAATATCATAGCTCGGTCCAACCTACCTTAAACATGCTCACTTACATTATCTTAGTGGTGCACAATCATCTAACACATAGCTTATTATATTATATACTGTCGAAAATCTCATGTAAATTATTACTGTACTGAATGTGGAGAACAGAACGGTTATCTGGATACAGAATGGTTGTCAGTGTATGGATGGTAGACCCTTGTGATTCTACAGCTGATGGGAGCCGAGACTTGCTGTCGCTGCCCAGCATCATGAGAATCCTCAAACACTGCTAACCCAGGGAAAGATAAAAATTCAGAACTCAAAGCACAGTTTCTACTGCACACATATTTTTTCTACTGCACACACAAGATTTTAAGCAGGCTGGCTACCGATTGGCCCATCTCAAGTCCCACAGACACCATGTGGCACGTGGGTTACAGGATCACAGGTGAGGAAGTGTGGGAGACACATTCCCAGCCTCCCATTCTTCCAGAAAAAGGTGATGTGTTGTCGCTGCAGCCATGGAGGTAATAAAAGGTGGCTAGCTTAGGAGTATAATTTGGACACTGCATTGATAACAATAATTTATAAGAGGGTGTTATAAGGAAGGATACCTAGAAGATGGAGTTTATGCAATCACAGACTTAGGCCCAAGGAAATATGGGACGCATCATTCAGTGAGAAGGCTGCAGAAGGGGGAGGCTGGAGACAGGTGAGAAATTAAAAGCACTGCTCTCAACACATCAAGTTGGAGATGCCCATGAAATACCTACGTGGAAACGAGCCAGAAGCTGTGGCTACTTGGCTCTCAACCTGTGGGAGGCCAGGGCTGTAGACATAAAGTTGAGATCATGAGTGTACAGATGTACGGACTGAAAGCCAGGGGGCTAGACAAGGGGATCCAGGAGGGAGGAACCTGCTCCAAGCTTCTCGACACGCCATTTAAGCAAGCGGTGGATGATGCAGAGCTGAGAGGAGAGTGAAAAGGAGCAAGTGAGGGAGTGCGCGGTGAGTCATCAAGCTGCCGCTCTTGCCCCAGGCTCAGCCATGCGACCCTGATTTGTGAAGTGGGCGAGGGACCTCTCTCTCCTGCTTTTCCAGCAGCTCCCTGATAGGCTCAGTCTCCCAGGAGCACCAGAGGGAAGGCGCAAGGAAGGTGGTGGTTAGAAGGGGTTTGGGGTTTCCTTTCCCTTCAGCTTCACGCTAATCTCCGTTGCTCATCCTAGCAGAGACAGCACTTTTTCTCAGCAGCAGTTTATTTCATCAGACTTCACAGACCAAGGCTCATAGCCCCTTGCCCAGCAACTCCAGCACCACTATCCAGCGTGCCCACCTCGGAGGGCAGGGTCTCAGCTCCACCCACTCTGCCTTCCTCTTGGCTTCTAACTTAGACTCCTTACAACCTCACCCCTCAAGGTAGTGGCTGTTTCCTGCAGTCACTACCTTCATAACACCTTGGAGATTGCCCTTCATGCACTTCAGTGACCTCATTAACATTCTTTATATTTGCTGTTATTGTTGTTCAGCCACCAGGCCTTGTCCAACTCTTTGCCACCCCATGGACTGCAGCACGCCAGGCTTCCCTGTCCTTCACTATTCTCCTGGAGTTCGCTCAGATTCATGTCCACTGACTGTGATGCTATCTAATCATAATTCTACATACACCTTTCAGTTCCCTAGTTCATATTCCTTCTTTCAAGTTCTATTTATTAAAATAACTGGAGGATGTACTGTCACAGAAGTCTAGAAAAGAGGACTCTTTCAACAAAGGAGGTTAAATAAGAAAGGTCCACACAATGGACCACCCATTAGGTTTAACCAGAAAGTTCTGATGACAATGATATGATGTCCAGGTACCCAGGGCGGAGTGGGAGCCCGGTGGAGATGATGAAAGGGGTTGGGCTGAAAAGAGCTTCTGGAGTTTGAGCTTATAAGAAAACTTCTAAGATGGAGCTTATAAAATGACTCCAGTGATTTTGGCCTGCAGAAATGGCAGATGGATGTGTCATTTATAAAAAGATGGATGAATCTGGAGGCTTGATGGAGTTAGCTGGGTAGAGAAGAGTCGGGAGAACTGAGACACCAGGGAACCCCAGAGAGGACCAGCATAGCTAGTTCTCTAAGGATTTTTGCCGCTGGTGGTGGGAGTGGTTTGTTTTTTAAGATCAGAGCTGCTATGTTAGGAGAGAAGACTAGTGCAGGCAGGTACCCCAGGGTGGCGGGGTATGACAGCGACATTCTTGAGTACAGGCTGAGAAGAGCTGGAGTCCGGGTCACCAGGGAAAGATCGGCTTCTCAGAGAACTGGGACAGTGCTCTCAGTTGTCCAAGAGAGGAGGAACAAGCTGTGAATTCAGATGCTAGAGGTTGGGGCATTTGGTGATAAGAAAAGCAGATGATTATTATTTTTTTTTAATCTCAAAAAACAAACAAACAAACCTCTGATCTATTTTCATGTTAATAAAACCCCAGAGAGCCCTCAAACAACCTACATTGCAAAATGACCATTGTCACCCATGGCATTACCAGAAATGCACTTTTGACTTCCAAGGATGACAAATATCAATATTTAAGGGTGTGCAAGTGATACAAATTATCTTCTTGGTATGGAGAAGAAAGATATAGGACTCACATTCTGGAAGTGATGTGAGTACCCATAATTACCACCATAAATTTGCTGAGTACTAAAAATAATTCTGTATTTTCCTGTAGGATTTGCAAGCTAATAATAAGCAATTTCCAGCTGTGTGCTGTGACAGCAAAAAAGAGGGTCTAACATCCTTATAATTATATTTTCCATATCCGTATTCACATTAGAAAATACTGATTAAGATCCATCTGCTTAAACTATTTTTCTGTTGTTATAATCTCTATGATAGGTGACTTTTATGAAATCTATCTGACTACATTGGATACATTAGACTTCAAAAGGAGGATTATCAAATATTTCACCTTTCAGCTTTTTAAATACACATGTATACTTGTGAATCAAAAGGACTAATATCAGTGAGAACTGAGATTTTTCTTCAGAGCAGATTCTACACACAAGTCTCAAGGGCTCCCCTTAATTTGACATCTAAAACTGCAACAAACAGCAGGTTTTACCCAACCAAGTGTTTGGCCTAGCTCACTTTATTCTGCTTGACAAGATGAGGATGACTGTCTCTGAACCACTAAATTGAAGATCTTTTCCTTTTCCTTATTTTCTCAAACTTCAAATGTTCTTCTGGGCACGTGACATGTCACCACCCAAAGAAAGGAGATAACTCTTTAAAAATCACTGGATTCACTGCTATTTCTTGGAGGGATTCTGGAAAGGAAGCTACTGTTCAGGGCAGCTGGGTGGGTCTAGCTTGTGTCCCATGACTGGTTTCAAAGCCCACAGCTCTGGTTTAGGCAGGCCAGATGAGGCTGCTGACTTGCCCGTGGGTCCCCCAAGGAAACCCTGAGGAAGCAAGGAAGGCAAACGTCTGCCCCCTCAATTGAATGTGAAAAGTTATCTTAAAAATATAAAGGAGAAGAGTTTAACTAAACCACAAACATAGAAAACAAACTTACGGTTACCGGAGGGGAAAGTGAGAAGGAGGGACGAATTAGGAGTATGAGATTAACAGATACATCCTACTACACATAAAATAGATAAACCACAGGGACCTACTGCATAGGACAGGGGACTCGACTCAGTATTTTATAATAACCTATAAGGGAAAATTATCTGCTCCCAAGGTGAATGTAGAAAGTTCTCTCAAAAATTTAAAATACTGGATTAACAGATACACACTACCATAAATAAAACAGACAACAAGGACCTACTGTATCGCACAGGGCACCCAACTCAGTATTTTATAATAACCTATGAGGGAAGAGGAGCTGAAGTGCACCGCTGAAACGATCACATTGTAAAGCAACTAGACTTCAATTCAAAAAGGTCCTTAGCCTAAAAAAACCCAAATATATATAATGCGTGACTTTAATCAACATTACGCTAAATTTTCCTACAATTTAAGAGGAGAGCAACAATTCAGATTGAAAACAATCAGCATTACATCTGTCCGTCTATCAACTGTGGTACTATATGCCGGATGTCTCATCGCCAGGAATAAGACTGGTATTAGTTTTTCTTCCCTGGTAACTCAGCTGGTAAAGAATCTGCCTGCAATGCAGGAGACTCCAATTTGATTCCTGGGTCAGGAAGATCCCCTGGAGAAGGAATAGGCTACCCACTCCAGTATTCTTGGGCATGCCTGGTGGCTCAGAGGGTAAATAATGTGCCCACAGTGCAGAAGACCTGGGTTCAATCCCTGGGTTGGGAAGATCTCTTGAAGAAGGGAATACCCACTCCAGTTTTCTGGCCTGGAGAATTCCAAGGACTGTATAGTCCATGGAATCACAAAGAGGTGGACATGACTGAATGACTTTCACTTTGACTTTTCTACTTTCTCTTGCAGCTCTTTGAAGTTCTGTTTTCCATTTTTACTTTTCATTGAAGTATAAAGTGTATACAGAAAGGTGCCTATTCATACATATACAGCTCAATGAATTTCTGAAACCAAACATACCTGTGTAACCAGCACAGATCAAGAAAAAGACAACACCCTAGAAGGCCCTTTCTAGTCACTATCCTCCTAAAGATAATCTTCATCTCAACATCTAAGGCACAGATTCATTTTCCTGTTGTACTATATGTAAATGAATCTCCCTGTGTGTAGTCTTTGGCGTTTTCAGTTTATTGTGGTTTTTTAACTGACTGGAAGTCACTATAATTTATTGAACTCCTGGTTAACCATGTGCTAGGCACTATGCAAAGCCCTTTTACTGCATCATTATCATGTTCTATCCCCACCATCACCTCACAATTAGGCAATAATATTAATATCATCTCCTTTAAGCAGTGAAGAAGTTTCAAGCTCAGGGATATTAATATTACTCAGTCACCCAGCAGTAAATGTTAGAACCAGGATTCATGCTTTGCTTCTCTGGCTTCTAAGTACTGGCCTTTCCCATGGAGGCCTTCACAAACGTACAAAAGACCAAATGTTCCGGAATTTGGATCTGAGTGCTCAGGAAACACTGTCATTGACTCTTCTATCTTATTTATTTAACTGTAAGTGGAAGCAGTTGGCTATGAATCTAGAATTTGGGGGAGAGATTTGAGTTGAAGATCTACATTTTGGAGTTATCAGCAAATAAATGATGAGGAAGTCAGGGACTTAATGAAATCACTAAAGGAGAGATGGCTGGATGATATCACTGACTCAATGGGCATGGGTTTGGGTAGACTCTGGGAACTGGTGATGGACAGGGAGGCCTGGCATGCTGCGATTCATGGGGTCACAAAGAGTCGGACACGACTGAGCGACTGAACTGAACTGAACTGAACTGATGCACCCACCGAGCATGCTAACTCAGACCTTATGTGTTAATATCAACAGTTGGTACTTCCCTGGCAATGTACCTTGTGATCAGTGACACATGAGGTCATAGCATGTGGTTCAAGCATCTTCACTTCCATTCATTGAAAGTAAGACACACTTGCCTGAAGATACAGTCACCCAAGGCAGAACCTGGTGCCCATCGCTTTGCTCATCAAGCAGTTGTTAATATCTAAGAGTAGCAGATATACCTGTGCATATAATGTGAACTTATATCCAGCGATAATTTAAATGTTATGTATATTAAATGCAGGATGGTCCATAATGAATAATTAAAAGTAAACAATAAAATGGATAATAGTGAGGCATCCTATGAGATTCTAAACAGCCATGAGGGAAAAAGAATTAGGGAAACTTAAAATATTGTTATGGGAAGATATTACAGAAAAGTATTTCAGGGGATACATATTTATGAATATGAGTGTATGTTTGTGTAAGTGGACATCTGGAAGGAAACATGTGTATATATAAGCATGCACACAGACAAAAGAGGAAGCAAGTTGTTGAAAAGGATGTACAACAAGATACTACAAACGGTTTTTCTTTCACTATGGAAAACAGTATGGAAATTCCTATAAAAGACTAGGAATAAAACTGCCATATGACCCAGCAACCCACTGCTGGGCATATACCCTGAGAAAACCATAATTCAACAAGTACCCAATGTTCATTGCAGCACTATTTACAATAACAGGACATGGAAGCAACCCAGATGTCCACTGACAGATGAATGGCTAAAGAAGTGTGTGTGTGTGTGTGTGTGTGTGTGTGTATAGTAGAATATTTCTCAACGATATAAAGGAACAAATTTGAATCAGTCAAAATGAGGTGGATGAACTTAGAGTCTCTTGTACAGAGTAAAATCAAAAAGAGAAAAACAAATATCATATGTTAACACATATATGTGGAATCTGGAAAAATGATACTGATGAACCTATTTACAGGGCAGGAATAGAGACGCAGGCATAGAGGACAGCCTTGTGAACACAGAAATGGGGAGGAGAGAGTGGGATGAATGGAAAGAGGAGTGCTGACACATATTCACCACCATGTGTAAACTAGCTAGCTAGTGGGAAGCTGTTTGTTTATTTTTTTGGAAGCTGCTATTTAACACAGGGAGCCCAATCTGGTGCTCTGTGATGACCTAAAGGGATGGGATGGGGGTAGGAGGGAGGGTGGTTCCAGAGGGAGGGAATATATGCATTCTTATTTGAGTGTTGTACGGCAGAAACCAACCTGATGTTGTAAAGCAATTCTCCTCCCATTTAAAAAAAATAAGAACATAAAAACCCAAACAGTTGTTTTTCTAACCACTGATACCAAATAAAAGTTGATCAGGGAATTTGTATTGGCAAAATATTTAGTAATATAAAATTATTAATGCATTTCATCTGTGATCATAGCATTACAGTGTTTTGAAAGCATCTTTTAGGAGTACATACACAAAATTTTGGATGAAATCATATGATGTGTGGGATTTGCTTGAAAATAATCAAACGTGAGACAGGATTTCTGGGCAGAGATAGATAAAGAGTGGGTGTATGTTGATCCTTGTATAGTTGGCGATGGGTGCCTTGGGTGGTCTATATGATTTTCCCTACTTTTATATACATTTGAAATATTCTTTTAAAAAAGTTTAAAAAAAGAAAGAGTGATGTTTCTGTGCGGGGGTGAGAGGGTCAGAAGAGTCAGGTGTTTTCAATGTTCTTTTGCTTGATTGTATTTTTGTGCTTTTTCTCCATAAGAATATATTTTGCATTTATAATACAATATACTAAATAAAAGATGAAAAAAATCGTTGAGAAGGCACATTTTGAAACCTAGACTCACGTTACTTATATACAAAATGTACAGTGTTTCCCTTCAAAAATCAAATTCAGAATACTCCTGAAATCACATCTGCCAACCACTATGCATTAAAAAATTTAAGCTGATCAATTTTCTCCCAAAATACCACCTCTTTCACTGTTATCAGAGTTACTGCAAGGTGGTAAGGAACTCTATTCAAAAGGTAACTTGGGAAAGTTCTTACTGGTGAATAAATTGGGGGAAAATAAACGTTTTCCTGGAGAACTAGAATTGTGAAAAACTCAAAGGGGTATTTGAGGGTACATCTACCCATTGTTCCTGATTCAGCTCTGAGTTTTTCTTTTCCACTCCACTCTGTGGAGATTCAGATAACCCTTACCCAAAGGTCAGTATTTCTGTGTTCTGCAGCATATGTGACCTAACCTTTGAGAAGAAAAAAATATCCATTTTGTATAGAAAACAGGGTTAGTCAGTCCAGTAGAACACTGTAATTTTGGACCACCGAAAAATGTCTTTCTTAATATGGACAGACAGACTTTGGCCTTTGCAATCAAAGAATGAAAGGACAAAGGGAAAATTTGCAGCTGAGAAATGAAGAGTGAGAAAAGTTTCCTCATTGCTGTCCTGAAACTCAAACTGTGGACTGTGATTCTCTATCAGGAGCTGTCAGAATGGCTGGGGGAAGTATGACTGCAGAAGGGCAAAAGGAGAGAGTTTTGGGGTGATGGAATCCTTTGGAATTCAGCTTGAAGGGGTAGTTACATTAATCTACCCCTGTGTCAAAAATCATGTAATCATGCACCAAAAAACAAGAAAAAAGCATATTTCAGTGCGTGCAAAATAAAAAAAAAAAAGACAATTTAAAGCTCCAAAACATTCTAAACTTCAAGGTTATTAGATGTCTGGCGAGTGATCACAATTTTGTAAATGGGTCTCAATGAGTGGATGGATGAAACTGAATGAACAAATTATTTTAAAAGTATAAATTATTGAAATGCATGTTGTTAAAAAACTAAAAAGATAAAACCAACTTACATTCTGAGAAGATGCAGTGGGTGTTTTGAGGGAGGAGATTGTCAGGACGGGAAGAGGATCCACAGGTCTTTGGGAGGCTGAGACAGTCTATCTTTGTTCTGGGAGTTAGTCCCACAGATAATGCTGGCTTGTGAAAATTCATCTAGCTGTACACTTATAATGTGTGATCTTTTCTCAGTGTATGTGAGGCTTCCAAAAAATGCTTTAAAAAATCCCCCCTAAAAAACTATCTTAAACCCATATTACAAATGTCTTTCACAATTCAGTTGTAGGGCAAAATTACCTCTCCTGATGAACCAGTATGCTTTCTTTCTGCCTCTTCACACCAGCTAATGAGAATTAAGTAATCCATCATTTCTTGCCTTGGTTGTCACAGGATCTGGGAAAGATCACCTGCTTAACTCTAGGACTTATTCGGCTGGTATATTTTTACCTCCCTCTATGTATGACTTCTAATTTTCTAGTTCTGTTTTAAAGATGTTGTTATATATACCTGCTCCTTGTATTATAAGCCAGGTCCAAATGCCTTTTGAAAGTAGATCACATATAACTCATAACCTCAAAATAAGAAAGTCGATTCTTATTTAAGAGTTTCACAAGCAAAGCTTGAAAGAAGAAGAAAAAAAAAACCAAAAAACAAAAAAACTCTTTTAAAATGAAATGCAACTGATTTCTTGTTCCCCATTGCAGCACGTTCTTTACTGGCCAATGAGGGAGAGCAGATAATGTATCTTTTCTAGATGAATATAGGAAATGGTAAAATGAACTCTAAGCTTATATCCAGGGAAGTTGAAAAACATGTTCTAGGTGCCTAAGTATGAAGAGAGAGAAAGTTAAATTAAAACCCATCGATAGGAGAGGAACAATTCAGACCTTCGAATGTGGAGCTTAGTGAAAATAACAGCTGAGTCTAATTTCATGCATCAGCTTTGTTAAATTAGAAGAAAATGGAGTGATGAACAAAAGAATCTAAAACAATTGCAGCCATTTGCTCAGATCTGGTAACTGGATTTTCCAGTTATGCAAGTCATTTCATGTTCATTTCAAGCATACTGAGAATGGCTCCTTATAGGCTGACTCCATCAGTTCAGTTCAGTTCAGTTGTTTAGTCGTGTCTGAATCTTTGTGACCCCATGGACAACAGCACACTTCCCTGTCCATCACCCATTCCTGGATTTTACTCAAACTCATGTTCATCAAGTTGGTGATGCCATCCAACCATCTTATCCTCTGTCGTTCCCTTCTCCTCCTGCCTTCCATCTTTCCCAGCATCTGGGTCTTTTCCAATGAGTCAGTTCTTCACATCAGATGGCCAAAGTATTGGAGTTTTGGCTTCAGCATCAGTCCTTCCAATGAATATTCAGGACTGATTTCCTTTAGGGTGGACTGGTTGGATCTCCTTGCAGTCCAAGAGACTCTCAAGAGTCTTCGCCACCACAGTTCAAAAGTATCAATTCTTTGGCACTCAGCTTTCTTTATAGTCCAACTCTCACATCCATACATGACTACTGGAAAAACTATAGCTTTGACTAGACAGATCTTTGTTGGCAAAGTGAAGTGCCTACTTTTTAATATGCTGTCTAGGTTGGCCATAATTTTTCTTCCAAGGAACAAGCATCTTCTAATTTCATGGCTGCAGTCACCATCTCCAGTGATTTTGGAGCCCCCCAAAACAAAGTCTGCCACTTTTCCCTATCTATTTGTTTCCTATCTATCCATTGTTTCCCTATCTATTTGCCATGAAGTGATGGGACCAGATGCCATGATCTTAGTTTTCTGAATGTTGAGCTTTAAGCCAACTTTTTCATTCTCCTCTTTTACTTTCATTAAGAGGCTCTTTAGCTCTTCTTCGCTTTCTGCCATAAGGATGGTGTCAACTGCATATCTGAGGTTATTGATATTTCTGCCAGCAATCTTGATTCCAGTTTGTACTTCAGCCCAGCATTTCTCATGATGTACTCTGCATATAAGTTAAATAAGCAGGGTGACAATATACAGCCTTTACATACTCCTTTCCCTATTTGGAACCAGTCTGTTGTTCCATGTCCAGTTCTAGGCTTACTACAATGAACATATAGTTGGCCTTTTTGTAGAAAAAAAAACAAAAATATATTAGAACTGATGCAATAAGGTCAAAGTTTGGGTATGGTCTGGGCTAACCAGAAGCTGAAATTAGAGAAATATAAACCAGGAGATGCTATGAGGGTTGCCAGAGCTAAAAATCTTCTAAGACATTCCTATTCTTTCATGGTATATTACAGTTTCTTCTACTCAGTCTAAGGAAATAGCCTTCAGAGCTTGTCTACATTCATATAATAATTGGGAAAGACCATCTTCAGATTAGTCTAAAATAGGCTTCCATGAAAAAGTCAACTAAGTATAATTCAATCTTGCAAGATGAAATAAAAAGAGGGGCAGTCTTTGGAACACATTTCAAAATCTAGATGATTCCAGATTTATTCTTGAAAATCATGAACAATGATCTGACATTTCCATCACTTTGTTGATCCACTAGAATTCAGCATGGTTTCTAAAGAAGTCTGTGAAATGCCAAGCATGCAGCATTAACCCCAAGCAGATGCCTCCTGGTACCTACAAATGCTTTGAATTTTATGAAACTATATACGACTTTTTTTTTGGTTATGCCCAAACAGTAGTGGTTAGAACAGCATTGCCAAAGCACTTGCAGAAAAAGATTCTTATTATACACCCTCATGTGGAACCAATGTTTAAAGTTTATAAATACCAAAAATGTGTCACACACAAAAATCGCACTTAGCTGTGTAATTCTGATTGGCTGAGAGTCAAGAGAAACATAGATGGACTCTCCAGGGATTTATGTTTTAAAGGCTATTCTGAGAATCAGATGGGAGAATGAAACTGTCACAGTTGCATGTCAATAAGGTGATATCAAGGCATGACTGCAGTTAAGAGTATAGATAAGGCATGTGCACATGCACCGTGACCTAGTTCCCTAAAGGACGGAGACGGACGGGTGAGGCAGGGAGATAGGTAAATGGTGGGGGTGGCATTCAGAAGGGGGCTGCTGACAAAGACCCAAGGGACTACAGTGTGGGAGGTGTGTGGCTTACAGGTCATTCTAACACATTTCAGGTGTATTTAGCAAATAAAATTTCTTTACTGGAATGATTTATCTTGTTGGACTTTACAATTTCTCATGGAATGCTACTATTTCACACAACTATTTATAAAAGAATTATTTGGCTCTCTCATCCTAGACTGCCCTTGTCTGTCTTTCTCTGCCTTGATTAGAGAATTAAGAAAAGGAAATTGCAGAAAATATTTTGATGATTTTTCCAGGAAATATTCCTAAGAGAGCACAGTAATCTCGAAATCTACACATGTATTCAAACATGTTGTGAGCCCTTCTTACAATGAGCCCGCTTTTATTCCCAGAAGGAAAATACAAAACAACAAAAAGTTTATTTTAATTAAGAAAAATACTCTTCTGGTTTAGCTATGTGACAGCAGAGCATGCCGCTAATAAAAGGGATGTTCATTTTGTTTTAAACTGACAAACTGTGTCAAAATATACAGCTTATAGCTTAGTGAAAAAAGGAGAGACTGGAATGAACTATTTCAAAATATTGCAGCTGTAGTAGAATGGTGGGGTATTTCTAACTGTGATTCATAGTGTTTTGTTTTTCTAAATTATGGCAATGAGTTTATTTTCTTTTTGAATAACAGTATCTTGAAAAGTAACTTGGTGATTTTGATTTTGGTATAAGAATATTATTAACTATATTTTGTAATCATGTAATACAGATTGTTGCTGCTGTTCAGTCGCTAAGTCATGTCCAACTTCTTGCGACCCCATAGACTGCATCACTCCAGGCTTCCCCATCCTTCACCATCTCCTGGAGTTTGCTCAGATTCAAGTCCACTGAGTCAGTGATGCCTTCCAACCATCTCATCCTCTGCCACCCTCTTCTCCTTTTGCCTTCATATTTCCCAACATCAGGGTCTTTTGCAATGAATTGGCTCTCTGCATCAGGAGGCCAAAGTATTGTATACACTATATTTATTTATAATTTGAATTTCTGGTAGTTTAAAATGACTTTCCTTGCATCTACAAGGTCCTCAGATTAAGATTTCTTCTTGGTCCTGTATCTTCCTTCCTCATTCTTTGCATGTTGTTTGATAGTTTGCAAATTGAAAATATACGCTTCATCAAGTTCAGCTAGCTGTAAAAGAACTTCTTTAGCAGAATAACTTTCAGATTTAAATATAAAATTATGAGGTATTCCCATTATTTATGAGAAAGGAAGTTGTTTTTAAACTAAGAGTACACAGATTATAGCTAAAAAAAAAAATAATGTACTTTAAAGTTACATCAAAATCTTTGTCTATTAATAGACAACCCATTTAGGAAAGGTAAAATTTCCACATTCAGCTCTTCTGAGAAATTAGCTAAATTAGTCAGTAGTTCCTACCACATTTAATAAACCCTAGACAGATTACAATGAATGTCAGTGAAGTTTGTTTTTCTTTTCATATTCTGCTTTGGCAGGAATTAACTGTGAAAATTACATGTTAGAAAAGGTTAATTTCAAAGACAATTTTACTTTACATGAGTATGTTACTAAAGGAATTAAGTATGGTTTTCATTGCAAATTTGGGAATAAGACAAAAGAAATTATCTCTCAATGGCTAATGGATTTATGATTTGCAATAATGAACACTGATTCACACAAGGGCTTGGTGAATGCTGCCTTTCCCAGGAAACTTATCTTTTCCTCTTACCTGAGAAATTTAAGTATTTACTTTCAGTGAATTGTTTGTACATAAACAGTTCCCTTTTCTACTAGTTAAAGAAGAAAGAGCTTAAGAAATAATGTTTACCAAGATACAACATAGGTCTTTTTTTAAACACTGTAAAGAAATTAGCATGTTTTTCAAAATCTGTCCTGTGGTTCTTTATGTTAGTAGCTGTTCATGTCAGAATATTGTGGTCAAAATAGGTTTAAGAAATTTTATGTTAGAATTGAATAGGGTTTATTATTACCTTTTGAAAACTACAGGACTTTTCAGAAAACTTACAGGGTCTATTTTTAATTTCCAGGAGGAGAATAGAGAATGCAGCATTTTGTTCACTTGTCTGATCAAGTAACACTTGCAGACTGGTGTTCTAAGAACATACTTTGGAAAAACACTAAATCATTACATGTTTGCAAGTTTAAATAAAATTGCATCTCCCATCCTTATTTCATTAGGCTTTAGTCATCTATCCCCTGCTCCTCAGTATATATTATCAATCTGGACACCTCCCAAGTAAATGCCTTCTATATCTGCTAAAGATAAAGAAGCTCAGTAATCAATGTTTAATTTTCCCCCTACTTGGAATCTTATAGAATCTAAACAGCTCACCAAGTTCCATTTTTTAAATTAAATATTTTTAATCATAAAGTTTATAGAAAACTGGATATTTGCAATACAATTAGTACAGTTTCCAGCAAAGTCAATATTAAACTTCCAACAAACTAGGGGATATTTTTAAAAGAAATACATCTGTCGACAGATGTATATTTTAAAAGATATACCTGTGAAAGAAACCAAAGGAAAGGAACAAGGCTTGGGGAAGATATTTGAAAAATAATTATTTCTGTCTCAACCTTCTTGACTTGGATAAATCCAAAGAGAAATCCAGAGATTATAACCATGTGATTATTTTTCATTTCAAGGACATCCAAACTGTTTCCAGCTATCTGCAGACTGCCAGATGTACAAACGGCACCATGTTAAAAATAAAATAGTGGCTACAGTTAAAAAGTACTTCTGTTTTGACTACTTCAACCTAGAATTATAGATCAAAATATACTTTTAAGGGTTAAAGTCCATCAGCACAATTTTAACTATCCGCCTTCTGCATATAGTATGCCAAGTCAGCAGGCACAAGAAAAGATCATGATGATTGGTAGCAATGCAAATATAATAGGGTGGAATAGAATAGAGAGCCCTGAAAGAAACCCACAGGATAGTTAACTGATGTTTGACAAAGGAGAAAAGGCATACAATAGAGGAAAGACAGTCTTTTCAAAAAAATGGTGGTGGAATGACTGGACATCCACGTGCAGAAAAAGAACCCAGACACAGACTTTAAACCCTTCACAAAAATGAACTCAAAATGGACCACAGACCTCCATGCACAATGCACAGGTGTGAAACTCCTGGAAAACATAGGAAACTCTCTAGATAACCTTGGGTTTGAAGATGACTTTTTTAGAACATAAGATCCCTGGTATGATCCATAGAAGGAAGCACTGGTAAACTGGGCTTCATTAAAATTAAAGGCTCTGCACTGCAAAGACACTATCAAGAGAATGATAAGGCACAGTCTGGGAGGATATATTTGCAAAATACCTATCTGATAAAGAACTGTTAGCCAAAATACACAAAGAACATAAAACTCGACAATAAGAAAACAACACAATTTAAAAAAAAAAAGGTCAAAGACCTTAACAGATATCTCAAAGAAGACACACAGGTGGAAAATAAGCATATGAGAGATGCTTCACATCATATGTCATTAGAAAAACACAAATCTAAACAATAGGATCCCAGCACACACCTATTAGAAAGCCTAAGATTCAGAACTCTTACAACACCAAATGTTGGTGAGGATATGGAATAAAAAGAACTTCCATTCATTGCTGGTGGGAATTCACAATGGGACAGTCACTGCAAAAGACAGGTTGTTTTCTTTTTCTTTTTTTTGGCAAAACTAAACATACACTTTGGCAACACACTTCAGTATTCTTGCCCGGAAAATCCATGGACGGTGGAGCCTGGTAGGCTACAGTCCATGGGGTCGCAAAGAGTCGGACACAACTGAGCGACTTCACATTCTTTTCTTTTAAACATACGCTTACCAAACAAAAAAGCAATTACGCTTTTTGGTATTTATTCAAAGGAACTGAAAACTTATGTCCTCACAAAGGCTATATATATATATATGTGTGTGTGTGTATGTGTGTGTGTGTGTGTGTGTGTAGAAACACTGCATGATTGCCAAAAATTAGAAACAACTAAGAGGTCCTTCAGTAGATGAATGGATTTTGTGATACATCCAAATGATGGGCTTTTATTCAGCACTAAAAAGAAATGAGCTCCATTGCTGCCCTGCAGGTAGGACTGTCAGTACTATTTTTCTAGATTCCATATATATGCATTAAAAATACAATATTTATCTTTCTCTTTCTGACTCATTTCACTCTGTAAAATAGGCTCCAGGCTTATCCACCTCATTAGAACTCAAATGCATCCCTTTTCACAGTTGAGTAATAGTCCATTGTGTATACGTACCATGATGTATGATGCAGGGAACCCAAAGCTGCACTCTGACAATAGAGGGATGGGATGGGGAAGGAGGTAGGAGGGGGGCTCAAGACAGAGGAGACGTATGTATACCTAATGCTGATTCCTACTGACGTATGACAAAAATCATCACAATACTGTAAAGTAATTATCTTCTTGAAAAGAAGCCATGAAAAGATCTACAGGAAACTTAAATGCATATTTTTAAGAAAAGAAACCAATCTAAAAAGGTTACTTACTGTTTGATTCCACCCATATAACAATTGGAAAAGGCAAAATTATAGGAACAATAAAAAGATCAGTGGTTGCCTAGCGGGGAAGGAGGGATGGATAGGCAGAGCACAGAGGAATTTTAGGCCATGCAAATACTCTGTGTAATACTATAGTGGTGGATACATATTATACATCAGTCCAGACCCATATAAGGTAAAACATCAAGAGTGAACCTAATGTAAATTGTGGACTTTGATAATAAAGCACCGCTGTAGATTCATCAGTTGTTACAAACGGAACACCATGGTGAGGTTGGTGTTGCTAATAGCAGAGGCTATGCATGAATGGAGGAAGAGGGAAATCTCTATCTCCCACTCAGTTTTTCTGTGAGCCTAAAACTCTGCTCTAAATAATAAAGCCTATTAAAATAAACAAACAACATTTACAATTATAATGGACTTCCCTGGTGGCTCAGATGGTAAAGAATCCGCCTGCAGTGCAGGAGACCCAGATTCAATCCCTGGGTTGCAAAGATCCCCTGGAGAAGGAAATGGCAACCCACTCCAGTATTCTTGCCTGGAGAATCCCATGGAGAATCCCATCCATATAAAAGGGTTACATGATGAAAATATCTAAGTAAGTAACTTTATTCTCTTTTTCACATTGAGTAGTATATATAGATGTTTATTGGCTCCCTGAATCTTCTTTTTTT
Source organism: Dama dama (assembly GCF_033118175.1). Lineage (NCBI taxonomy): Eukaryota > Metazoa > Chordata > Mammalia > Artiodactyla > Cervidae > Dama > Dama dama. Next base: position 10,866,535 of record NC_083703.1, on the reverse strand, counting down.
TTTTTTGGTCCACACTGCAAGGCAGACAGGTGGGATCTTAGTTCCCCAGGAACCTAAGACCAGGGATCGAACTCATATCCAGTGTACTAGAAGCGTGGAATCTTAACCACTAGACCACCAGGGAAGTCCTCCTATTATCCTTTTGTTGTTGTTGTTTTGGTAATAGCCATTACTTTTTGATTTGATACAAACCAATCACCACATCTCAAGTCATACTGGTAGGCTCAGGGTAGGGCATGTGACTTAAGTAGCTCAATTCAAGTAAATCTTAAGGCTTTTTAAGAACACTCAAAAGGATTCTCATTTTTCCCCTAACCTTGAACCTGAGAGGTTTTGAACCTGGAGCTGCTGAAGAAGCTGAATGCTAACAGCCAGTGTGTAGTGGCTCAAAGTAAAGTCAGCATGGATAATAACACAATAGCGAAACTGTGGGTGCCGACTGCACAGTGTGAGTTTGAATCCAGCTGTAAACGGAGTCAGTCCTTCCGCTGGACTTAACCAACTGCTCGAGAAAATCAATTCCTATTCTTGCCTGAGCTTGTTCGAGTTGGATTTTCATCAGTTGTTTATAACTAGAAGACACATGAGATTTGAAGTCTTTCTGTTCATTTTTCCAGCAAGATTGATTCCCACACATGCATGTTGAGATTTTTGCTCAGATTAGTGCAAAACTGTTTCAAAGTGCAGACGTTGGTAGCAGTAAGAGGGCACATACTTCTGATTGATCAATGTGGAACCATTCAGGGGAGGAGTTAATCAGAAGATACTCGCCATCCTTCCCTACTTTTTTTTTTTTTTTGGCCTGAGCTCTATGTTTGAGGATTCCTGGGAGAAGACAGGTCAAGGCTTCATTAAGGTATTTCCCTCTTTCCTCCCATGCTGTGATCAGGACACAGTGACAGGAGAACCGCAGCTCTGGACAGGGAGCCTTTGCATTTTTGGGTCCTAAAAATGCTAGTGTTCTAGTGTCCTCAGGCTCCAACTTTTACTCATGAGACTTCAGCCCGATGGTTCTGATAACTTTTGTGTCACGCCTTTAGAGAACGACCAGGGTGTCTATGAAATGTTCTGGGTGAAGCCACCTGAAGCTGCTTACATCCTGGGAGAAACAGTAATGGTCAGCCAAGACCGCACATGCTAGCTCACTTTCCCCATTGAAGTTCAGTGGGAACCACATGACTGGTTCTAGCCACAGGGCCATGAGCAGAAGTATTATGAATCATTTCTAGATGAAACTCAAGGGCGTCTAGGCACTGGACTCTGCTAGGGAGCCCCTGGAAGCCGTATTTTGAGATGACGAGCATCCCAAAGAAGTGGACCATGTTCAGTCTTGGCCCCGGAGTCTCCGTGCTGAAGGCACCCACCTGATCACCACACAGCGTGAGCAGCAGAGAACGCTTCCTGGTGCTCGTTTGCTCTGCGGCAAAATCTAGCACAGAACAGAAAACAGCTGTGGTGTAGAGTAAGCCCCCTACATATGAACGCGTTCCACTCTGAGAGCGTGTTTGTAACTCTGGTTTGTTTGTCAAGTCCAACACACTCAGCCTAGGTGCCCAACCAACGCAATCAGCTATATGGTGCTACACTGTCAGAGGTTTACAATGCTTGCCACACAAACAACACATAAAACACAAGCAAAAACAAAACATCTTTAATCTTTTTACAGTGCGCCTGTGTGTTCAGTTCTGTCCAACTCTTGGCAACCCCATGGACTCCTCTGCCCCTGGAATTTTCCAGGTGAGGATACTGGAGCGGGCTGCCATTTCCTACTCCAGGGGCTCTATCCCACCCAGGGATCGAACCTGCATCTCTTGCGTCTCCTGCACCGGCAGGCGGATTGTTTACCACTGAACCGCTGGGGAAGCCCGATCCTACAGTGAAGTTCCTTGAAGAGCACAGTAGTACCAGCTACACCACAGCTGCTTTTACACTTACATCCTGGGCTTGAAATAAAGATAGTCTACTACGGCGCTCTACACGGTAATGCAGAGTCAAGTAGACCAAAGCAGAGCTGCTTACAGTCACTGTATGCCAGATACACAGACTTGTGTGACTGGACACACACACTGCCACTTGTGAAAGTTCACAACGTGAAGGTTCGTATTTGTAGGGGACTGACTGTATAAAGGTGTGTCGTCCATTCCCAAAGCTCAAATCCTAAAAATCTCCATTTTACTGGTGAAGAAATACAAAGGATGAAAGTTATGAGACTTTCTTGGAAACCTAAATGAGGCTTTTTAAATATGATACTGGCCAACCCTTGACCTGATGGGGATGTGATAGGGAAGAGGGGGAAGATGGCGCATCCACAGGAAATGCAGGGCTTTTCCTTTCCAGCAGCAGTTTAGAGCCAGAGGCCCAGGCCCTGGGGACCCAGGTCTGCGCTGCGTTCAGTCATGTCCAACTCTCTGCGACCTCATGGATTGTAGCCCCCGAGGCTTCTCTGTCCATTTGACTTTTGAGGCAAGAATACTAGAGTAGGTTGTCATTTCCCACTCCAGGGGATCTTCCCGACCCGGGGACTGAACTCACATCTCTTGCGTCTCCTGCATTGGCAGGCAGATTCTCTACCGCTGTGCCACCTGGGAAGTCCCTACGTCCAACGACAGCCAACAAGAAGTTTGCCTACCCAAGCACACTAATGTTATATCTAGCTTAGCTAGCACAATGCTTTTTTTTTTTTTTAATTGAGTTACATATTTAAGATTCAGGAGATTTCACACAAAAATCTGAATTTTCAACTTTGCCTGGAGGGTGAGGATAGGTGATAATTCTGAGCCCACATCTTGACCAGGTCATCACTGTCTGGAGCAGAAGAGCAGGCTGTTCCTTTAAAGGGGTGACAGGCCGCCTTTTCCCTCTGGCCCCTACTGTGAGCCTCTCTCTCTTGTTACCACCTGGCTCTTATAGGTATTTGAGTTCATGCTTTTAAGCAGACTCTTCAGGATAGAACTCTCCACTACTTAAAAATTACCAGGCAATTTTGACAGTCTATCACTTCACAGCAAATAGAAGGGGAAAGAGTGGAAGCACTGAAAGAGATTTTATTTTCTTGGGCTCCAAAATTACTGAGGACAGTGACTGCAGTCATGAAATTAAAAGATGTTTGCTTCTTGGAAGGAAAGCTATGACAAATCTAGGCAGCATATTAAAAAGCAAAGACATCACTTTGCTGACAAATGTGTGTATAGTCAAAGCTATGGTTTCTCCAGCAGTCATGTATGGATGTGAGAGCTGGACCATAAAGAAGGCTGAGTGCCGAAGAACTGATGCTTTTGAACTGTGGTGTTGGAGACTCTTGAGAGTCTCTTGGACTGCAAGGAGATCAAACCAGTCAATCCTAAAGGAAGTCCATCCTGATTATTTATTGGAAGGACTGACGTTGAAGCTCCAACATTTTGGCCACTTGACACAAAGAGCTGACTCACTAGAAAAGATCCGAATGCTGGGAAGGACTGAAGGCAAAAGGAGAAGGAGGTGGCAGAGGATGAGATGGTTGGATAGCATTACTGACTCAACGGACATGCATTTGAGCAAATTCCGGGAGACAGTGGAGGACGAAGGAGCCTGGCATGCTGCAGTCCATGGGGTCACGAAGGGTCGGACCTAGCAACTGAACAGCAACAAGAAGTAGCCCTTGACGGATCACAGATGTCAATCATGCAGAGGAATCCAGGAAAAAGTTAAGGCTTATGGGCAATGTTCCTGATTTAATCCCAGAGAATGGTTTATTTACTGTGGATGTGTGCCTAGTCACTCAGTCATATCTGACTCTTTGCAATCCCATGGACTGTAGCCCGCTAGGCTCCTCTGTCCGTGGGATTCTCCAGGCTCCTCTGTCCGTGAGATTGCCCATGGCCAACAGTGGGCTGCCATGCCCTCCTCCAGGTTGCCATGCCCTCCTCCAGGGGATCTTCCTGACCCAGGGATGGAACTCACATCCCCTGTATTACAGGATTCTTTACTGCTGAGCCTCCAGGGAAGTCACACATGCCATGTGCCATATGCTGGGCACCAGGGACGCCAGACCTGAGGCGTTAGTGCAGCCTCTTCAAGTGAACTCACCCCAGATGAGTACTTAGACACCCACACCAGCAGAGTGGGTTATTCTGACTTTTCAACTACATGACTTAATTCTCCTCCTCTTCAGAAATGAGAAAGAACATAATTCACATAATTCGTAACATGATAGTAAAACCTTAAATACATTGTGCTTGCCATTCACTCATGAAAAAAATCCAAAAATTTACTTTAACTATGAATTGAAATCAAGTATTTCAACTAGTAAATCAACTAGGCCCAGTATATTTAAATAATTTTTTAAGAAAAACACACCAGTTATTTAAAGAAGAGGATAAAATGCTGAACATGTATTTCTTTCAGTCATTAATCTGCTCAGAAAGTAACAAAAGAACTTAAAAACAACAACAACAACAAAAAAAACCTAGCTAGCTTCAGAATTTGTATTTATCTTTTTCCATGATGAGAGTAATTTGAGATCGAGGGCACAATTCTGTTTGTTGAACAGATAAGTGACAGTATTTTTATCTAATAGTGATATTTGGATAACTGAAAAGAAACTGCATAACTATAGTAAATTACTTGACAATTGCAATAAAACTGCTTTCAGTGCTAGAGACACACAGATAAATAGCTGGGGGTTTTGAGATAAGCTGGAGAGTGATGCTTATTCATATAAATGATTAACTGAAGAGTATTTTATTGGGTTAAACAAGATCAATATGATAACAGGGTAAACTACTGGGAATCTCAAGAGGTGTTCTTTCTTTTGAGTGACAAGCAATGAGATGGCATAGCAGAGTTACATGGGAGGTGTAAGACTGAAAAAGCATGGATGTCCCAGTCACCATGAGTGAAATCATTTCCAAACTGGGACTGTACTTCTTTTCATGAATGAGTAAATGGATATCAACTGATTATATTATTTTAAAGAACCAACTGGGGTTATGTAATAACCTATTAAACTAATACTCTCTGTTTTCCTGTCTCCACCCTGCCTTTAAACAGATGTCTGTCTTAACAGCCTTAAAACAGACTATTTTTCCATAGTCCCTTAGTGCTGAGTTGCTTTATTTTACAGAGAAGACAGATGAGGCTTCAGGGCTAATCAATGGAAAGAAAAAGATTATTATACAAATTCTTAACTCCAAACATAGTGTGACTTGGGTTATAGTAGACCACCAGCTTTTTGCCTTCAGACACTATTGAAAATAACAAGTCACACCCACAACTGACTTATTGCTCAGCTGACAATTCTACTTTCTCTATCTCAAGAAACTAGACACCACAGTATCTTAGAGTTTGAAAGTGTCTTGCCCTGTTTGGTATTTTATTCCCACAATAATCATCTCAGGTGAATGCACACATGTATCCCTTCAGACATTCCAAACTATTGTCCACATAAGGACATTCTAGGAAGTAATCAGCGCACATCCATGAAGCCTGTGGTGCTTCATTCACAGTTATAACCATCTTTATAATTAAATCTGTGTATTCGATCTAAAAGTAACTTTAGATTGCCTCCCTGTTTGCCTCTTTAGACCCTCAGAGACCTCAAGAGATTTATTTTCAGATGAATATTTGCATTTGAAATGCTTTATGATGGAGATTGTCAGATTCAGCTTAGTTACTAGCAAATCGAAAGGGTTTACAGTAGAACCTGGCAAGCAGTGATGTGGGGGCCCTGGCACAGCTCCTGGGGGGTGGTTGTTCCATACTATCTTTAATATATTGCATTTCAATTTTAAAAGCAGCTGTGTGATATTCCAGATTAAAGGCTAACTGGACATGGCAAGTAAATGCAATGGATCCTGTACACTGGTGGAAAAACTTAGAGAGATCTGAAGATGAATTGTGGATTAGACAACAGCCTTGTATCAATTTTACCTTCCTGATAGTTTATTTAGAGTTCAGTAAGAAAATACTCTTATAATACTGTGAAAATAGTAAGGGATATTTAATATTTAAAGGTTAAGGGGCATGATGTGTACAACTTACTGTGAACTTGTTGAGAGGAAAATATAAGCAAATGTATATGCTATATATTTTTTATATTTATTAAAATATATGTTATACATGTACATAGTATATATCTATATTGTATATATCTATATTGTATATATCTATATTGCATATCCACATACATATGTACACACATGTATGTGCATGTGTATATATGTATAGCTCCATCTCTGTATCCTGGTAAATGTCTACTGGAGTTCTCACCACTATTCCTGTGACTTTTCTGAAAGAGGGCAAGTATATTAAGATACAAAGTTAGGGGGAAAGCAGCCTCATGAAACTTTATTTTCACCTCAAATAACAATTTTGCAAGCATTCCTTATTGTTAGTCCTGTTCCTTTTTCCACATTTTCTGACATGCTACCTAAGAAGAACTGCCCCCTAACACGCTTTATGCTTTAAAAAAAAAAAAAAAAAAGACTGGACAACAACAACAGTGCTTTTTAAATCTAGCTACAAAATGTACTTACTACCAGAACAGTGGTACAATAAAAAAAGATTGAAGGTGGGAAGTTGGATAGAAATATATATTTTTCAACTTGCAAATGACAGTGGGAAGGCGTAGAATGCAGACTTTTTAAGCAGACATGAGTGTACAATCTTTTTCATCATGTAAAAATTCTATTTTTCCTAACACCTAACCAAAAAGTGACCTGCAGGCATTAGCTGTCAAAAAGATATCAGTGTTACACTGTGTGTAGCTACATAGACAGATAGCAACAAAAATGTGTGAAGGTTCTTAAATGCACTATCTGAAAGTGAGGCTGGTCTCGGGCTGGATTTTAATATACTTAGCCCAGTTATCTTCACTTTCACAGTAACGGTGATGGCAACTGACAGTGTAATTATCTTTCAAGGACTGACTGGTCTAAGAAATATTCTTCTAGCGTGTCACACACTGTTGATATTAAACCGGCGACATGAGAAACCATCTGGAAAAAATCTGGGCATAAGGAAGTTTAGGGGATCTAATCCAAGCTAGGTTTTGGCTGATTTACTTCAGTTCACTCAAATCTTATTTAATAACATGAAATAACACATACGGAAAAAAGAAAGAAAAATGCCATCCTTTGTTCCAGGCTTGATTAAATGGAATCATATGCAAGGAAAACAGTTTAAGGATCCCCTCATCCAAGGCTCTGCTTTCATTGATCATTTCACTCTCCCTGCTGTAAGACAAACAATGTGCTCTATCCCTCTCTTTCAAACTACGTCTTTAAGAGGTTTTTATAGGCGTGTATTTCCTGCAAAGCACTAGCACAAGTGTGCAATAAAATATATTATTTTATTCCTTTGATCAATTTCTACCATGCTCTGCTCACCCGTTTATCCTAAGAATATACGTTTTTCTTTTAAGCCTGAAAAAAAAAGAGATTTTCATAGCTGTCTACTTAAGTGAAATATACTCTTTAATAGTTTTAATGTCAAGATAAATTATAGTCTTCCTTTTAAGATAGCACTACAAATTCTTATTATGTCTAACACTTGCAAAGTGCATATGAAATCTGAATGGAGCATGGAAAGTAGATAGAATTAGAGGCTTTCCTAGCCCATGATGGAGCAAAGTACCTATGCAGCATGACCCAATGGGACCAGGTATTAACACCCCGGACAAGGTGTAAGTCAGGGACAGAAAAAAGCATCTTCTAGCTTCTGAGGGTGGGAAGTCTTTGAGAAGGAGCAGGGGAGGTTTGCATAGTTAGCCAGCCCAGTATCTCTCAGGCTTCTCCATCTCTCTGATTGACACGATAACAAGACATATTCATACAAGGTGCATCTTTCTAATTCTCATTGCAACCACACAGTCCACAAGTGATACTGTGTTTAGGGGCGTCAACCCGCCACCCTCACCTAGGAATCTGCATTTGTGCACAGTCACACACATAGACATTATTTTTAGAGTCTGCTCGCCAGCCAGTCATAGCACTAGCAGGAAAGGGATGCTGCCAATTTTCTTCTAATTTCCTACACCTCCCATGTCTACATACTCTGATCAAACTATGTATGGTTCAATGCAAGTATAACATGCACTGTGGTATGTTATTAATATCTGTCATTCTCTGTCACTGGCTCTCCGTAGCTTCATCTTAATGTACCAGTTTCCCTTTTTAGACCCTTTCGCCAACTGTGGCTTACTCATTTTATCTTATTCAACACAATTCCAAAGTCTTACTTTAATTTCTTCCATGAAGATAAATTTCCATCAGAGAACATATAGAAAAAATACCGATTGCATATCAGCCTTACTTTGGAGCTATTTTTTTAAGCAGTGCCTCATTAGGGCCTACCCTAAATAACATCCAATAATTAAAGATTTCAGAAAAGTTGCTACTGCTTCAAATATTTAAAAAGAAAGAAATCACCTTTAAATCCAGAGCATATGGTGATGAGCTCTAATAAACCTACACACACAAGTGCACACACGCACACACACAAATACCTTCCAATACTAATTCCCTTTTTGTCATGCATATATAATATCACAGAAAAGGGTATTTTGGAATCTCTAAGCTTAGCTCTAGTTAAGAAAATATTAGGAGACCTGGAAAGTTTAAGTGCTCATAATCATAGCTGCTGGCAAGATATGTGGTGGAAAATGGAACTTTTCATACTAATTAACTGTGTGTTCACACGTGGGTTTCATTTTCCACATCGAATACTAGAGGAAGGCCCCATATTATAACGGGGTCTTAAATCCAAGAGACAAAAGCAGCTGTCAAAGCCGTACGCAGTTGCTTCAACATGGAGACGGCTAGAAAGACACCCCGGACTGGGGATGATGGGGGAGGTGCGGCATCCGCACAATAGCGCACGCTCAGTTGCTAAGTCATTGCTGACTCTTTGCGACCCCATGGACTTGCAGCCCACAGGCTCCTCCGTCCATGGGATTTTCCAGGCAAGAATACTGGAGTGGGTTGCCATTTCCTCCTCCAGGGGTTCTTCTTAACTCAGGGATCAAACTCATGTCTCCTGTGTCTCCTGCGTCTCTTAGGCTGGCGGGCAGATTCTTTACCACTGAGGCACCTGGGAAGCCTCCTTGTTACAGTAGATAGTACCAGTGGGCATAATTGTGAAAAGATGAACATCAAATTTTAAATTCTTTACAGGAATACGTTGTCCATCCATACTAAACATATTCTATACTCAAAGCTTCATTAAGATCATCTCTTCCCCAATGGTAAGAGAGGGGTTGGTCGCTTCCAGGAATAAGTCAGGCCTGATTGTATGCTGACTCAGCATAACCTTGGCACGCAAAGCAGCCAAGACTTTCCTGTCAGGAAAAGTACACGTGTCATTGTTGGAAGCTACTAAATAGTCTTTTGTTCAGCATGGGGTGTCCAGCAGAGATGTCGCCTTAGCTCGCAGCTCAGATAACACAGGGTTCTCTGTTCTTACTTTAATTCCCTCGGCATCCCCCAGAGTTCACACAGCTACAGAAGAAAAAGCAGACTCTTTTCACCACAGTGCAGCTTTCTAATGATAACTCCTAACAAATGACGTAACATAAAATAGAAGCCAAAGGAACTGTCTGAAATTCTACACAAACATTTTTGCTCTTTCACATTTCTTCATTGACTCATTCATTCATTTGAAAAATGTCTGTGATTTTCACAACAGGTAAGTGGCAGTATCTTCTGGGCGGCAGATGAGATCCAAAAGGTATCAAGATCAGGTAACACGGACAAGATTTAACCTATTATTTAATTTAACCCAGTGTTGCCGAGCAACATAAAGGAGCATGAAGTTGAAGCAGGTAATCACTCCATCCGGCCAGACTCTGGCCACAGTGGGAAACTCAGCTATTAAACTGGTGCAACGACAACCTCACTACAGCTTGCTAACAAAATTCCAAAAGTTGAAAAAAATCTACCAATCTGGGGGAAAAGGTTATCTGTCTTCTTTCTGGTACATTTTCACATGCTGTTTGAAAGTGGCAAGTCTAATTGCTTAACTCATGCTTATTCCAGTCAAATGCAAGTGAGAGTCAGCCAGATCTACTAACATGCTGAAGATCAGGGTGTTTGGACAAAGGAGGTGAACGGGCTGGAAATGGATAATCCTGAATGAAGTCACTGCCATGGCCTTCTCTCAGGACAATCCTTGCCTCCAGGTCAGAAGCATAGACCCTGGTGTCCTCTGACTACACCGAAATGAACACAGCATTTACTGGGACACAACCTCTTAGGATCCTCCCATTTTCTTTTTCTGGCAAATAATGTAAGTAAGAGCTAATCTGTGACCTTTTAGATCTAGCCATCTTGGAAAAATGTTGACGTCAATCATCTAGTTTATTCCTTGCCCTCTCTTCAACCTGTTCTCCTTTGTTTTAAACATAAACCAGGCTCATTTAAAGTAAAATTACTTGTCTAAGAATGAAAAGCCAAAGACAAAGAAACTATTGACATGTTCAGAAAGACCATGGTCAGTCTTGACTGATCAGGTCATTTATTCAATAAGAACAACATTGATCACTACTATTATATTTCCTCTTTTGAATAATTATGAATACATAATATCTGAAAGTGAAAGTCGCTCAGTTGTGTCTGACTCTTTGTGACCCCATGGACTATATAGTCTATGGAATTCTCTAGGCCAGAATACTGGAGTCAGTAGCCTTTCCCTTCTTCAGGGGATCTTCCCAACCCAGGAACTGAACTGGGGTCTCCTGCATTACAGGCGGATTCTTTATTGACTGAGCTATCAAATACTGTTATCTGAAAATGAATGCATTTATTTATTCAATCTTATTTAAAGTACTGCTGCTGCTGCTGCTAAGTCGCTTCAGTCGTGTCCGACCCTGTCCAACCCCACAGATGGCAGCCCACCGGTCTGCCCCTTCCCTGGGATTCTCCAGGCGAGAACACTGGAGTGGGCTGCCATTTCCTTCTCCAATGCATGAAAGTTAAAAGCAAAAGTGAAGTCGCTCAGTCATGCCTGACTCCTAGTGACCCCATGGACTGCAGCCTACCAGGCTCCTCCGTCCATGGGATTTTCCAGGCAAGAGTACTGGAGTGGGTTGCCATTGCCTTCTCCACTAGAATCTTATAAAATAATTCTTATTTCCCTTATGTTACCTAAGAGGAAGGACCTAGGAATCAGAGATATTAAGGAATTCACCAAAGTTTCTTCAGGAAGTTTCTCAGGTTTCTAGGAGGCAGACTTGGATTATGCCTGTGATGTCCTCAGTTTTGATAAACTAAGTTAAAGCTATTGTAGGTTGAGTATGATGGCATATTACATTCATGTAACTTCCAAGCCATTAATCAGTTGAAAAATATATGCAAGACCAAATAGGGATTAGAATATTAGCTTTCTTATTGGGAAGACCGAACTGGAAAAGGCAGCTTAGAGGTAAGACCAATATTCTGTCTCCCTATGGACGCTATGTTTATACCTTGGGACCCACAGATACTTAGAACTGGGTTTTCAGGACAGACACTCAAGAAGAGAACTTCATAGACAATTGGATATGCCTCATCCCTTACCAAGCACTATGAATATAAGAGGAATGATCACAAATCAGTCTTCTCCCATTGATTTCACTCAACAAAGAAACGTGGACTCATAGATGTTAGACTCTTGCTGTTAAACTAATAATTTCTCCATTAGGGAAAGAAGCCAGAAGATGACAGAGAATTCATTCAGCTCTTGTCCTAATTCTTCCAAGAGCTGGTGGAAATTCTCATTTTATGGGGTGGCAAGAATGTGAGCAATGGATGAGGAGATGGAGTGAATGGTTTCTCTGTAGAAAAAAATCTACTTTTATCTTAAAGGAGACTATGGTTTTCAACATTTTAACTAAAAAGTAACATCAGATCTATTTTACTCAATTAACATTTGTTTGATGCATTTAGTAATCTTATCCCAGAGATAGATTTAACTAGGACTATTATTTAACAGTTTTTATTCACTACTGATACCAAATAGATCTAAGCTCTTACCCCTACCTATCCACATGTGATAGTCAGTTTGAGAATATTTTTTTTGGTATAATACAGCAAAGTAAAAATGTGTTCTTTGTATCTAAAATACTGAATGGTTTAGCTAAAGCATCTGAAATTATTGCACCATTTTCAAAAATTCAACAAAATCTTGATTTTTGATAGTCACTTGAATAAGCCTTTACTTCATAAGAAAAATAAAAATAATGCTATAGGCTGTTCAATAACATTAGTTGTGTAGGATATTTTTTCAGGCTCAGAGTTAAAATACACCGGATCAGTTAGTGTTTTGTTTCCCTAACCAAAACTTTTGGAGATCAGCCAATAGGAAAAAAACACATGCTGCCAAAGAAGCATATTTCTTATAGTCTTTCAGATTCAAGGAAGAGCTCAGAAGATGAGGGAAAACAACAACAACAAAAAAAAAAATAGCACAATGGAGTGAAATTACCACATGTTGCAAATGGTGCCAAAAGAACTTTCTTCACCAAGAAGTGGCATCTTTGGAAGGTGTTTCAGTGACTGTTCTCAGTCAGCCACAAGGCAACATTGAAGAAATGTCTCCCAATTTCAGTGCAGAAGGGTGGGAGCTGGGGTGGTAGGCCCCCCACAGCCACAGGGAGGTGGCTGAGGCAGTGGCATGGGGCACATAGTTGGCAAGAGATCAGCAGGGTAAACAGAGCGAAATCACCCACTGGGATCTTTGGTGGGGGTGCACTGATCATTAGTTCTGTGGAGACAAATGCACAGTCTTGCTGACTGTGTCAGGAGCTGAAGAATTTCAGCTGATAACGGCAGAAGACTAGCCTTGAGCATCTTAACTTGACCTATGATTCTTCCCATCATTTTTGTGTCTTAATGATGCTCAATACAGAGACTTGGGAACAGACTGCATGCCAGTGTCTGAGCGGAACTCAGCAGAGTGCCCAGCACACACAGGATGATGCCTGTAGGAGCCCGGCCCATTTGAAGTGTTTTCTGAATGGTTACTTTGTGGAGGAGGAGACGATGGCTCCTATTTGACATGGCTGGGGATGAATACAGAGCACAATGGCCTGGGCTGTCCAACAACAGTCATCTGCTGGAGCTCAGTAAGACAAAATCCAGACAAATGGCTCAGAGACCAGGGGATGCCCTCATAACAGCTGTGCCAAATTAAGCCCGATCCCCCCCTTCCATGCTGTGTTCCAGCGTTAGCTAGGAAAGATAAAATCTAAGACTATTTCAGAATGCTCTCCGTAGTAAACACGTTTGACCACAACCGGGACAAGGTTTCCTCATAGCCCTTAGGCTTAGGTTGTGTGACTTGGCTGCTAGGGTTTCAGGCAACCAGAGAGTTTCAAAGCTCTAGCTGGAAGATGAGCCAAAGGCCAGTGACAAGGTTCCTAAGTCATGAGGCAGGGAAAACCTGAGGATCAATCTTAGAGCATGCTGCTTTTGCGTCAGGTTTTTCTGTCTGTTGTGTCTTTCTGTTTTTAAAACCAAATGGAATGCTTTATTTCCCCCCCCCTTCTCTCTGTACCTAAGGCATAGCTTTTTTTTCCCCTCCATGCAATAGCTCACTAACAGAATCAAAGTGAGGGTTCTAAATTGAATCTTCTTGTTCTAACCTGCATTTTGTAGCACCAAGCTGAATTTTACTAAGCAGGGTTGTACCTAAGGAAAACAGAATTGTTTTAAAGAGTTTCAAAACTTGCCTCCATGAAATAGAGTGCCCTGCTGAATGTGATTTTTGAATGAAGAAATGCAAAGAAGAAAACTGCCGCAAGTTTTTTCTCTTCAAGTGAAATTACAATAAATGAATTAGCCCCTATTATTTGCATGTGAATTTTGTTGTTACTCAGGATTGTCCAACAGATTCATTCATGCCTGGATGATTTATCAGAGTTTGCCTTACTTGCAATGGTCAAACTTGAATGCCAAGATGATATGAGCCTTAGGCAGGAGAAATTGAAATTCATGGAAAAAAAATCCCAAACAATAAATAAAGTTGGAAATGCTAAGGGGAAGAGCCCTAGCCATTCTCTCTTCAAGCATCAAACTCACCGTGTGGTCTGGATTCAAGTTCCCCAGCTGAAGCCAATCACTGCTAATCAAGAGAAAGAAGTCAGAACAGACTGAGGGTCCCCTGACCAGAAATAAACTCCACAATGTACTCAGTTTATAACATTTGTTCTCAATAATGAAACTGCAGTCATGTGAAACACAGAAACGGGGACAGAGATTTTTTTTGGTAATACCTCCCAAATGTGTTTCTTGCGTTTTGAAAGATGAATAGTTAGCACAGTCAGCCATGTGAACTACATTGAGTATACACGAGCTACAGTTCAAGTAGGTCTCTTCCATCGGTTTTGTCTTTGAAGAAGAACCCTGTTACTATAAAGAATGCACACCATCTAACCAAAAATGTTTTAGAAAGTATGTAGTATATCACTGGTTAGAAGTAACCGGGCACCATGAATGCCCAGAGGTTATTTTATCTCTGAGTAAACAGCTTCAGTTTAAGCAAAGGTTTCAGGAAAAAAAAAAAAAAAAATAAGCCAGATGTCCTCGTATAAATCAAGAGATCCTTGATTCTTTAAGTAAACGCAGTGCCCCAAATCCATCATTTATATTGGAGTAACCAGCATTCCGGAAACACATACCATGAGCGAGCAAGCGAGCGAGCCTCCAGCACTACCCTGCACTCCGAGAAGCCAGAAGGTTTAATCCCCAAATAGATTAAACTAGACAGATGGATAAAGCTGTTTACAATGTTCCCAGAATGGCTGTTTTTGTGATATGCCTCAAAGAGGACACAGATGCATATGACCCATTTTAATTTTCCTTCTGTAAGCCTCTCTGCTTCACTGAGCCAGGCAGGGTTCAGAAGCAGGTTTGAATAAGTCAGGAATGCATGAGTTCCAGGGAGCCCCATTTATGACCTGAGAGAGATGAAGATCAGGGCAATGAATCTTGAGTAAACTACCTTCAAACCAAATAAACATGTTCTTCATTGGAAGATTATGCCAAGCCATAAATGTCACACACATTCAATTGCAGTTAATTTACAGTTATTTCTAATGTCAAATTTTCTTGATAAGTGGGACAAGCTCAGAGTATAAATTTGAAAGTTCATTGTCCCAACTGTCAACCTCTTACCTGTTCCTTTAGACTTTTCAGTGATCTGTTTCAGAGTAGCAAAGGGCAGAACCAATTCATCACTCCCTGTGATCAACAGTTACAGTATGTGCCATATTTTTTTTTTTTTTCCTGGAAAATACTCGATTGTTCTGGAAGAAGGGCTTTTTAAAAGTATATTAAACTGTATTGATAAAACCATAAACTAATTATAGGAAGACATGTAAATGAAAATGTCTATTCAGGTAGCAATCTACAAGCAGGACAATTTTCAAATCTCAGTAAAGCCCTTCAATCTCCCTGTTCCAAAAGAGGGATAAAAGTAGATAGAATTAGTCAGGATTCTGATCTGGGAATAAGATGTGGGAGAACAGGAGAGCTGATACAGGGAGACTCAAAAGGCTCTTGGCATGTAACCTTCCACCCTTTGCCACCTCTCATGTTTTCCTCACCCACCCCACACTTTCTCCTTCCTCCACTGATTCACACACTCACAGCCCTTAACACTTCCTGTCTTCAGAGACTGGCTACATCTTAACCCCAGCCGTATAAAATCAAGAATAACTTGAATCCCACTGGCACACAAACAGCTTCTGCATTTTAGTGCAATGCTACAAGAAGTGAGGATTTCTCTTGAAGATTTGTATAGTCTGAAATGAATAAAAGATAAGAAGTCTGTGAGCATGGCCATGGGGTTCATGAGATTAGTATTCAGGTGGCTGTTTATTCCCTCCAAGGCTAAACAGCTAAAGTCATCTTCTTCCAAACAAAGGTCTTTTAGGACATTTTTATTCAGCATTCAGAATGTAAATGCATGCCTTCTGTAAATGGCCAAGCTTGCTACTTCAGCTCCATTTAACCTTCTTACCCTTCCTCACATCTCCGAAAGAAGCAATTTCAAAATAATAAACTGCACCTCAAGGGCTATAATCAATTTCATTAAACTATTCCAACAGAAAACTATTCTAAGCATACAAGTTAAATAATCATGTTTTGTTAAAGAAAATTAATATTATATAGGTTTGGTTTTGTGTTTGTTACTTCTGCCAGATGGGACTACCATGATTTACAGTTTCTTGTGTTAAAAATAAGATCTGATAGAAAAATTAACATATTATACTACATTTTCGTATTATTTGAAATATATTCATGTTTGCAAGGCTATAAATGATCTAGCTATATTTAAGTGATACATTTTGAATCTTTTTTTCCATAAATAGTCCTTTTTTTTTTTTTTTCCCCATAAATAGTCCTTTTTAGACCTGTATGGACAGAAGGAATTGTTACATAAAACTTCAGTGAAAATTCCTTTCTTCTTTCAGCAACACCCGCAAGTGGATCCCTTTCTCTTTACCTTCACCCTTAAACTCACTGCCCCTCCTGTGGTCCCAACTTGGAGAGCCCTGTGGTGGTCAGAACCCTGCATGTTATCAGCACTGTCTCCCCTCCCCACTGCTCTCATCCAACAAGTGCCAAGATTTATCCATTTGATCTCCTAAGTCTCTTTCCAGCCCAGCCACATCTCCACCGCCACTCGCAGATCTGGGTCTCCATCATTATGCATGTAGATTACAGCACAGTGCTAATTGATTTTTCTGAGCCCTGCTTTGCTGGCTCTGATTCATTCCTCGTGATGCCTGCAGAAGGGGCACGTGAAACTGCTCATCTGCTTCTGTCTCCCCAATGCCAAAAATGTAGTCTCCTGTAACTTGGGATAAACTCCCCACTCCTAGACATAGTATGCAAGGTCACTACCCACCTCTTTGATCTGATTTACTCATCACATTGATCATTTTTGCTCTTCCTTAAATATAACTCATTCTTGAATATACTTCTTTTTACTCAATAAATATTTCTGAAATACCCATTGTATTCCAGGTTTTGTGCTGGAGTTTGAGAGACAGGGATAAACAAAGACAGTCTTTTGACCCCATGCAATCCTTCATTAACAAGACTTCTACCACAGTATGTTCCAACCTGCACAGTAATTGACTGTTAGCCTATATTACAACTAGAGTCTAAACTCTATAATGGAGAAGGGTAGGCTACATTTATTTAGCTTACTCTTGTGTCCTCAGCCCATAGCAGAAAGCTTGGCATATAGCAGACATTCCAGAGACATTCCAGGGTTAATAATAAATTAACCTGTATTTACACCATAAATTCAATTGTCTATTAAAAGAAGGGTCATATTGTTAGATCAGAACATAATATTGTTATGGCAGAAAGTGAAGAAGAACTAAAGAGCCTCTTGATGAAAGTGAAAGAGGAGAGTGAAAAAGTTGGCTTGAAGCTCAACATTCAGAAAACTAATATCATGGCATCCAGTCCCATCACTTCATGGCAAATAGATAGGGAAACAGTGGCAGACTTTATTTTTCGGGGGCTCCAAAATCACTGCAGATGGTGATTGCAGCCATGAAATAAAAAGATGCTTACTCCTTGGAAGGAAAGTTATGACCAACCTAGATAGCATATTAAAAAGCAGATATAATATTTTGCCAACTAAGGTCCATCTAGTTAAGGCTATGGTTTTTCCAGTGGTCATGTATGGATGTGAGAGTTGGACTATAAAGAAAGCTGAGCACCAAAGAATTGATGCTTTTGAACTGTGCTGTTGGAGAAGACTCTTGAGAGTCCCCTGGACTGCAAGGAGATCCAACCAGTCCATCCTAAAGGAGATCAATCCTGCGTGTTCAGTGGAAGGACTGATGCTGAAGCTGGAACTCCAATACTTTGGCCACCTGATGTGAAGAGCTGACTCATTTGAAAAGACCCTGATGCTTGGAGAGATTGAGGGCAGGAGGAGAAGGGGACAAAAGAGGATGAGATGGTTGGATGGCATCACTGACTAGATGGACAGGTGGTGATGGACAGGGAGGCCTGGCATGCTGTGGTCCATGGGGTCACAGAGATTTGGACACGACTGAGCGACTGAACTGAACTGATTGTTAGATCAAAACCAGATAATTTCTTACACATCTTCCCAAGGTGAAGTCCATTTCTAACAAGATATAGTAGTTCTCTAGAACTTTTTGGATCTTTGAACAGTTCCCCCCAAAACAGACTCTGAGACAAAGACTTGGATGTAGTTAATTTGAGAAGTGACTGTAGAAAGTACATGAAAGTAGGAAATGAGATAGAGAAGGTAAAAGTCCAATAAAAGAGCATTAATGAGTTGGTTGGGAGAAGGAAATGGCAGCCCACTCCAGTATTCTTGCCTGGAGAATCCCTTGGACGGAGGAGCCTGGTGGGATGCTGTCCATGGGGTCGCACAGAGTTGGACACGACTGAAGTGACTTAGCATGCATGCATTGGAGAAGGGAATGGCAGCCCACTCCAGTATTCTTGCCTGGAGAATCCCAAGGATAGAGAAGCCTGGTGGGCTGCCATCTCTGGGGTCACACAGAGTCGGACACGACTGAAGCGACTTAGCAGCAGCAGTGACTTGGCTACCAGGGTGGGCAATTGGTACCTTCCGAGGAAGCGCACAGGACACTCCCAGAACCATCCAAGAGAAGGACTGAGATGCCAGAGTATTTATTCATTGATTTCTATCCCTTACTGGTTAAGGGATGTCCTTGGAGGTATTAAATTCTTATCATGTCCAGGCTACCTTTCACTGAGACTGAGGAAAACTCCCATATCATAGGAGAATTCCCTGGAAAAGCAAGCAAGGAGATAGAGGCATTGGAGATGGGAAGCTGTCTGAATATACAGGAGCTGTCCAGTGGGGCCACAGGTGAACTCAGAGCGCGGCTATAGGTACACAGGGTATGCATGGTCTACTAAGCACACTTTAACATGGTGTTAAAAACAAAACAAAACAAAAATCTGGAGTGTCTCCCCCTTCTAGTGTCTACTTCATAACAGATTAGAGTATTGCAGAATAATGAGAGATTTCCAAAACACCAGAATTGCCTGAAGACCAGATCCATAGTTAGGAGACTTTTACAGCACCCTGGGTAGGAAAAGATTTGAACATTTCAGACTGGTCTAGAAAGCGAAGGAGAGATTGTGAGCATCTACATAAGCATACAAGCTGTCAACAAAACAACCTGAGGATTATGCCAAAGGCCCAGATGCTACTTTTGGCAAGGGAGTGATGATTTAACTGTCTTCCAAGAAAGAGAATTTCTAGTAAAGCAAGGAGGGAGGAAAACACATGTTCCCCTCTATATACCTAACAAACCTTCCATAGGTCTGATTAATTAACAAAACATGGCTTTTTTTGAGAGAAAAAAATTATAAGTGTCCTTGAAGAAAAAATTCTATATGCATAGAAACAGGAAAATTTTTCTTCCATAAAAGTAATCAGTGCTTATATAATCATAAGTAAAAAAGGAACAGTACTGTGATCACACAGGAAGGAAATTTCTTGAATGTGAAACAATGCAATGCGAATGGAGACTTAAAGCATTTGTCTGTGAAGTTCAAAACTAAAATCACCCAAATCCACAAAACACGAGACTAAGTGTATGCTTTCCTCTTCATTCCCTTCTGAAATTTCACTCAAGTGATGGTGAAATGATGATAAATAAAAGCCCAAAGGAATGGGGAATGGGAAGTAGGGTGACAAAAGACCCAAAAGGCCAAGTGTTTTAAACATATAATGCGAGGTAATAGAATAAAGGGGAAAAATGAAATATGAGAGCCTGCAGAGAAGGTAACTAATAAACCAGTGACAGGTGCCTGAGCACTCTGGAGAAGATCTGAAAGTGGAGACCCCTGGTATCCTGGAACAAAGGGGCAAAGCTCAGGGCTGAACATAGGAAGACTGGTGTTGAGTCTAAATATGGAAGAGCTAAACCTCGTATGCTGTCTAATGCCCCAGGTTGCCTGACTCTTCCCCCTCCTTGAATCTAGTAGGAAACAGGAGATATTTCTCTCTGATAGGGTTAGAAGGTTACCAATACAATAACTGATTCAGGAGAGATTCATCAGCAAAAATTGAAATCATAGGATGAAAATTTTTCATAGGATGAAAAAATGGAATATTTACATAGTCCAAAGAATCATGTCTCAGATTACTTAGAAATTATTAAAAGAAAAATATACCTATACAATGAAAAGATATAAAAAGGACACCATCTTTAGATTATAAATAATGAGACTAATGGATTTTATCTCCTAATGTGATATCCTGGAAAGCAGTAAGATCACCTATAAATATTCTCACCCCAAATTTATAACCTGAATTTAATCATGAGGCAATAATAAGATAAATTCAAATTGTGGAACATTCTAAAAATAATGAGTCTTGACACTGTAGAAATGTCAGTTTCACTGAACACACACACACAAAATGATGGGACCACTTTTCTAGGTTACAGTGGGATAAAGACACTTGATAATGAAACAGAACACATTGAGTGTCATTTAGGTTAGTACAAAAGTAGTTGTAGTTTTGCATTGTTGAACTCTGCCATTTGATAGTGGAATACATTCTTAAATAAATGTGGTTCTGTTATAGATCATTCCAATGCACATTTCTCACTATGTTTTTTTTTTTTTTTTTTGCTAGTGACTTGTTACTTGCTGTATATTTTATATTTTTTTAAGACTGTGGAAATGATGTTAGACAAAAATCACATTTGATCAATTTTCTTATTCCAGTTCAAAATGGGTCATAAAGCAGCAGAGACAACTTGCAACATCAACACCACCTTTGGCCTCGGAACTGCTAACAAATGCACAGTGCAGCGGTGGTTCAAGAAGCTCTGCAAAGGACATGAGAACCTTCAAGAAGAGGAGCCTCGTGGCTGGCCATGGGAAGTAGACAACCACCAGCTGAGCACCAACACTGAAGCCATTCCTCTTAAAACTACACAGGAAGGTGTCGAAGAATGCCATGTTGACCATTCTATGGTCTCTCAGCATTTGAGGCAAATTGGAAAGGTAAAAAAGCTTATAAGTACATGCCTCAAGAGTTGACCAAAAATTTAAAAAAAAAAATTGTTTTGAAGTGTGGTCTTCTCTTATTCTATGAAACGACCATGAAAAGTTTCTTGGTTGGATTGTAACGTGAGAAGAAAAGTGGATTTTATATGACAAATCAGTGGCAACCAGCTCAGTGGCTGGACCGAGATGAAGCTCCAAAGCACTTCCCAAAGCCAAACAAAAAAAGGGCATGGTCACTAGTGGCCTGCTGCCCATCTGATCCACTACAACTTTCTGAATCCTGGCGAAACCACTACATCTGAGAAGCTCAGCAAATCAATAAACTGCAACACCTGTAGCCAACACTGGTCAACAGAAAGAGCCTAATTCTTCTCCACGACAGCACCTGATCATATGTTATTCACCCAACGCTTCAAAAGTTGAACAAATTGGGATACAAAGTTTTCCTTCATCCACCATATTCACCTGACCTCTTGCCAATAGACTACCACTTCTTCGAACATCTTGATCGAAGCATCGAGCTCGAGCTTCGAGCATTTTCCAGAGAAAATGCTTCCACAACTGGCAGTGAGCCTGAAAATGCTTTCCAAGAGTTTGCCAAATCCCAAACCACAGATTTTTATGCTACAGGAATAAAACTTATTTCTCACAGCAAAAATGTGTTGATTGCAATGGTTCCTAGTTTGATTAATAAAGATGTATTTGAGCCTACTTATAATGATTTAAAATTCATAATCCAAAATCACAATTACATTTGTACCAACCTAATATATTAGCTACCAAAAAAGAAAACATCCTTGGGGCAACTAGAAAAATATGAATAGGGACTGTATTGGATACGTTATTGTTTAAGTGTCAAATTTTTGAATGTGATAATGCTTTTCTGGTTGTATTTTTAAAAAGTCATTTTACTTAGAAGACATATGTTGAAGTATTCCCTTGTGTCTCAGATGGTAAAGAAGCAGCCTGCAATGCAGGCAGGAGACCTGAGTTTGATCTCTGGGTCAGGAAGATCCTCTGGAGAAGGGAATGGACTCTAGTATTCTTGCTTGGAGAATTCCATGGACAGAGGAAACTGGTTGGCTATAGCCCATGGGGTCACAGAGTTAGATACAACTGAGCCACTAGCACTTATGTCAACCTCTCCAACTTAATTAATACTCAAAAATTTCTGCAAGAAAAAACACACTGGTGTGCACATATCTGACAAGGGCACAGACAATACCTGGTTTGAGTTAACACATCTGACTGTGAAAAGACTAGCCACATGTGCTAAAAGAATGATTTAGCAAGATTCAAAGGGAAGCTGCTTGGATTTTATGGCAAGATGACTGAGACTGGGGCAGGCATGAGAAAAGTGAGCTCCTTGTAGAAAGGCCCACAGGATTATCACAGTGAGGCCTATTTTTGTTACCCACTGGAGATGAGGCTTTGGTCTCAAAAGCAAACCTCAGTGGATACTGAATCATGTTAACAGAATATCTAGTGAATACCCAATCTTTAAGAGATGATATACTTGTGGTACACAGTCCAAAATATAAATGTGAATCTACCTAGGAGTAAACAAATTCAAATTGATGACCTAAAACAATTTTTCCTCAGTTGGCTTCCAAACTCATGCAACTAAGATTTCTCCACATTTGTGTACATCATACAATCCTATGGGCAAAAAATATTGACAGCCATACTTTCTAGATCAATTTCTGTTTCAATCTATATCTAGGATCAAGGCTTATAAAGCAAAGTTTAAAATAGAAAGGTGAAAGCTAGAAAAATAATTAGCCCTTTTCTAAAAAATGAAACCGTCAACTTTCCTTTAATGTCTTAAGTAATTTACTAGTCAAATATTGGTTTTATTTCATTATAGTTATCATTACTGCAGAATGAATTAATCTAAAACTTGGCAGTTTAGACAGCCATTTTATGATGACCATAGTTATTGGCTAATGGATCCAGAAAGGGCATGTCTGCGCAATTCATGTTGGTGATTTCTCATGAGGATGACGTTCAGTGTAGCTGGGGCTGGAATCATCTTAAGGCTTGGCTGCTCTGAATATCCAAGATGGCTCACTCATGACTGACAGCTGATGCTGGTTGCTGGCTCAGAGCCCTGATGCACTGTTGGCCAGAGAGTCTACATGTGTCCTCTTCCCACATGGCAGTCCCAGGGTAGTACTACATTTTTCACGGTAGCTGGCTTTGCCCAGAGACAACAATCCACAAGAACAAAGTAAAAACGACGTGGTCTTTACTGACCTTGGCTTGGAAATTTCACAATATTATTTCTGCTTTATTCTATTAATAAAAAGCACACCACTGAAGTTGGTCCAGATTCAAGGAAAGGGAACACAGTCTCCTCCTCTCAAAGAAAGGAGTGTTAAACACCGAGGAAACCAGATCTGAAAGAGACATGTGCACCCCCAGTGTTCATCACAGCACTGTTTATAATAGCCAGGACATGGAAGCAACCTAGATGCCCATCAGCAGATGAATGGATAAGGAAGCTGTGGTACATATACACCATGGAATATTACTCAGCCATTAAAAAGAATTCATTTGAATCAGTTCTAATGAGATGGATGAAACTGGAGCTCATTATACAGAGTGAAGTAAGCCAGAAAGATAGAGACCAATACAGTATACTAACGCATATATATGGAATTTAGAAAGATGGTAACGATAACCCAATATGCAAAACAGAAAAAGAGACACAGATGTACATAACAGACTTTTAGACTCTGTGGGAGAAGGAGAGGGTGGGATGTTCTGAGAGAAGAGCATTGAAACAAGTATACTATCAAGGGTGAAACAGATCACCAGTCCAGGTTGGATGCATGAGACAAGTGCTCAGGGCTGGTGCACTGGGAAGACCCAGAGGGATGGGATGGGGAGGGAGGCGGGAGGGGGGATCGGGATGGGGAACACATGTAAATTCATGGCTGATTCATGTCAATGTATGGCAAAAACCATTACAATATTGTAAAGTAATTAGCCTCCAACTAATAAAAATAAATGGAAAAAAAAAAGGAGTGTTAAAGACTTGGTAATGTGTTTTAGAACACCCGTGCTTCATCTGTGAAGTTCTAATTGTTGATTAGAACTCTAAAAGAGAAAGTATTTACTTGGTTAAAAGTAAATAGATAAAAGATTACTCTCATATAATCATGTAACAAGAGGCTAAATTTTAAAGACTATTTCCAAATATTAAGAAACAGTAAATGACCAGATAGATGGACAGGTAGATGAATCTATGGACAGATGGATAAATGGATAGATGTAGAGAGGTGGGAATGAGGGAAGAACTACTTGGCTGAGACCGAGCACATTAAGGGCTATTCCCAACCCTAACATGTGCATTGGGGTTGCAAACATCTTTTTGAGGAGAACTTACCAGGTAGCTCAGATGTTAAAGAATCTGCCTGCAATGCAGGAGACCTGGTTCAACCTCTGGGTTGGGAGGATTATCCCCTGGAGGAGGATATGGCAACCCACTCCAATATTCTTGCCAGGAGAATCCCCATGAACAGAGGAGCTTGGCAGGTTACAGTCCATGGGGTCAAAGAGTCGGACATAACTGAGCGACTATCACTTTCACTTTTCCACTCTAAAGCCACCGTTCATTCGAAACAATTGCTACAAAGGGTAAAACTAGGACAGGGGGCAGGTTCTGACATGAAAAATGCTCATTAGGCATTACAAAGAAGTGAAGATTTACACAGGAAAAACCCCACTGGATCAATGCACAACTCCATCTGTTTGGCCAGCTGCTCAATTCTGCTCTAGAGTTGGTAGTACCATGTCAGTTCATGGCAGGAGACAGATCCTCTGAAAGTGGGAATCAAAAAAAAAAAAAAAAAAAAACGCTTTGCCAAAGGAGAACAATTAGATGATTTATTCGGTCCTAAAAACTTATGATCACATTACATGGGTTCTTTAGCCATGGAAATTACCAGGATACAGAACCAGACTGAGAAAAGGACTAAGACAATGGGAGGTAATATGAGAGATAGTCTCACTTACTTAAAACTCTGAAGGCTACAACTGGGATATCCTCCATTACAACATATGGCTGAGAGACATGAACCCTCATCAAGAAAATGGAATAGAACTTGTCATCATGGACAGATTGTTAGGGGGTGAAAAGCATGGCGATGGGCATATTATGAGATAAGGACAGCTAGTACCCTTACAATTGGAATGCTGTGAAAGCTCCAGAAGCGTTTGTTTTGCTCTTTGGATTGGTTCCATCTGTCTAGTACTGCTAAGAATATTTTGACAGTGGAAATCTGTGATATGAGGCAACCTCCAACATGTAGTGACATTTATTAGTCAAAATATCCTTGATGGAAAGAGGAAGGATCTGAGACATCGGTTCACGTGAACTGGAACCAAAATATCATGAGGGCCATGGGAGAGGGATTCAAGGAAACCTTGGGTGGTGGAGACTTTGATGTCAATTTCTAGGGTTTGGGGTGGGGAAGGGGGAGGCAAGAGGATCTCTCTTTGATTTAGACTCAACAGCAAGCTGCACAATAGTTCACAGGTAAGATAATTGTTAGCTCTCTGGCTTGCTAATTAAAGGAGATGGGGAGCCATAGGGACATTAATTCTGTTCACTCACCAGAATCTCCTTTGGAAAAGGGAATTCCTTTTGAATCCTAAAAGAGATCAATTTGCTGCTTGATATGCACCCATGTGAGTATGAAAAATATGCCTTCAGGCTGAGTGATGTATGAATCAGATGTCAAGCCTCACATGGTAAAATAGTGATATTACCTTTTAATTGCTCTGGGAGATAGAAAAGTCATCTGAAGCTGAGGTGCAGCAACCACTGAAGAGATGGCATCAAAAGGAATCATATTTCAAAACATGAGGGAGCCAAAGGGAAGATCAAAAGCTCCTCTACCTCACTCACCTGTGCCTTGATGTTCTTTGTATGTCCGTTCCAATATTTCTAACACTGCCTTTTAAGTGAATCTGAATTCTTTTCTTTATTCTCTGGAGGTTTCCTGCAGGCGTGCAGGATAAAACAACTTCATTGTTAATCCATTCTCAATTTTAGGTTAAGTGTGGCAATCCCTTGAAACCAAGCTACAAAGCTGATCATCCAGGCTCTAACACTTAATAGCTATGGAAGTTTCAGAGTGTTTCCTCATTTCTGCAATGCAAATATCATGGGTAACTTCCTGAGGTTTTAAGAAGAACTTCAAAAATGTTGAAACTTCTATATATAACCACTTATACAGGGCCTGGCACATAATTGAAATTCAAGATGTATAAGCTACTATGATGTGTGTCCATGGTCAGAAAAAGGCCTTTCTTTCCACTAGGAATTCAGTTCAAGAATAAGGAAGAGATGGGTGTGGTCAAAGACTTGATGAGTGAGTAATAGTTGCTCAGTTGTGTCTGACTCTTTGTGACCCCATGGGCTATAGCCTGCCAGGCTCCTCTGTCCATGGAATTCTCCAGACAAGAATACTGGAGTGGTTTGCCATTTCCTTCTCCAGAAAGCCTTGATGGGAGCAGAGCAAATCTGAATATGTCACCATGTCAAGGGTTTCACTCTTGCAAACTTGGGCCATCTGCTTCATAGTCTTTGAGGCGAAGGAATTTTTATTCTGCTTTGTCCTCTGTGGTGTGCAATGCCACTTAGATTTTTTCCTGAAATGTGATAAATCCGGGGATTTATAAAATTGAGGTTAAAAAAATGGCAAAATGCATTTCCAAGCAGATCTATAAACTCTCTATCCCTTGAGTACAAAACTTTGCCCTCTGGTCACAAACGTTTCAGAAAATACAAGAAAACATGATTTGCTTCCAATACGATATACAGTCAAAATGAAAAGAAAGAAGGAAAATAAGAGATTTTAAAGGTGACCCTATGATTCCAAAGAGACCTGTTTTTCACTCTCACAGACTAGCAGCCTCACTCCAAGATTACTGAGTGTGCGGTATCTGTTTTCTATGGGCAGCTGCCAACAGATGGCTTATTTTGAGTGGAGAGAAATATCATTAAGGAACAAAGAGAAATTAGGACTAAATAGGAAATTAAATATGTTCTTGGGATTACAACTGATGATCAAGGAGTTGCAAACCAGTGATTTGCAGCTTAATATTTTGCCTGCAGCCAATACCCACTGTTTTAGGGAAACCTTAATGTTAAGAAGGCTGTTCTCACACCATGCAATTTATTTGTCTTTCTGTCTTGCCAGCGCCTTTGCCAAACATCATAATTTGCCCAGAATCCTGAATTGCAAGATGAACAAATAATATTCATTTCCTCCATGGAGAAAACATCCTTTGATTGAATTGTCTCCTTCCATGCCACTCACTGCTATGAGTACTGCATGTCAGATGTGCGAAATGGAGTTGAGCCTACTTGAGAGCAGAGTATAAATTAGCTTCTGAATGAAAACAGTTAGAAGGAAAACACTTCCAAATGACAGCCAAACGCGATCAGCTCCTAACGCACTCTGAGGTCTCTCTGAGGAAGGCAGCATGAAAATGAGGGGCACAGAAGCCCAGACTGTGACCCCACCACTGTTCCCTGGGTTCAGCAATTTCCCTGGAAGACCATGGGGGATGGAAGGCAAGCAGAAAAAGGTAAGCTTCCTCTAAAAACCAGCTATCACGGTTGACTTTTAAAGCTACATAGATCTGTTATTTTACCTAACAATAATTAAATATAATAAGGAACTTCCCTGGTGGTCCAGTGGTTAAGAACCCACCTCCCAATGCAGGGGACACAGATTCGATTTCTTGTCCAGACACAAAGATCCTACATGCTGCGAACCAAGTAAGCCCGAGTGCCGCAACTAACTACTGAGCCTGCGCGCCCGAGAGCCCATGCTCTGCAACAAAAGAAGCCACCGCAGTCAGAAGCCCATTCACTGCAACTGGAGAGTAGCCTCTGCTCATCGCAGCTAGAGAAAGGTGGTGTGTGGCAAGGAAGACCCAGCACAGACAAAAATTAAAATAAATATAATAACAAAGGAAAACTGATCAATGAACTAAATGAAACATAACTGCATCCAAAGGGAGTGTTCAAATGTAGCCAGAAAGGTAGAAGAGGATGCTTGGCTACCCAGAGCTTGTCAAGCCCTCCAGCACCACATTGATATATTCACAATCAAATTCACCATGCAGTCCTTGGACACAGGTCTGACTCTATTCCCGCATGACGACAATGCCAGGGAATCTAATCTTGGAAGGCTCCTAAATTAGTCGTGGCAAAATCCAGTGTATTCCCAGGTGGCAGAGTGCTGAAAGAACCCACCTGCCAATGCAGGAGATGCAAGAGACACGGGTTCAATCCCTGGGTCAGGAAGATCCTCCAGAGCAGGAAATGGCAAGCCACTCCAATATCCTTGCCTGGAAAATTCCATGGACAGAGGACCCCCTGACATGGGGTCACAAAGCATCAGACAGGACTGAACGCGTGCGCACACACACACACACGCGTGCGCACACACACACACACAATTCAGAGACTTCATTGAAATTATAATCAGTCCTATCCCAGACTAGCTGCTAAATAAGTCAGAACCTATTAAAAACGACTGAGAATCATTCTTGCCCCTACCTAAAGAGTCTATATTCTTGAGACCAGAGTTTGGGTTTTCTCTTTTAGCTCAGTCTATGGCTATGTGAGAATCACTGAGCCTTTCTGCTGGGCTCTGATTGCTGATGGCACAGTCAGCTACTAAAGCACACTATACAAGTTCAGGGGGGAAAAAATAATATTAGGGGAAAAGTCCATGCTCCAGAGTCTAGCTGCTGTGAGGTGAGTGACTCCTTGACGGAGGGTCCCTGTCCCCGCCGCTTCCCTAGCTCTGCATCCCCACTTCTTCCTGTGGACTTTGCTGGGCTCTCCTCTTATTCTTAGGTCACCGCCCCTGGGAGCTTGATGCTGAGCTCAGCCACGTGACTTGCTTTGGCCAATAAGACACCAGCAGACGTGATGCCACGTCTCAAAGCATCTGGCTCACTGCACCCGCTCAGTCTCGTACCTCTGCCGTTACTACGAGCAGGCCATGCCCAGGCAGGCTACTGGTCCCAGACAGAGGACGAAGGAGTAGAAGACATCTGGCTGACCTGACCCCTCCTGACCGAGATCAGCCAGCAGCCCGCTGATCCCTGGACACGCAGCAGCAAGCGCAGCTGAGGCCAGCACGGCCACTCAGCCCCAGCTGCTGTCCCTGTAGATTGCTGGACCAGATAAGTGCCTACTGTTTTCAGTCACTTATTTTTTGGTGGGAGAAGGGGAACCGAATGTTTTAAGGCACTGCTTAAAACGGTGGCAATAGAAAACTAAGCACGTTTTAAAAGTAGGGGAGGCTTTGCTTCCTTGTCTGGATGCAAGCCGTTTTTAAGTTTCCATTCTCTGCAGCACAATATCCCATCATTCTACTATCATGGCTTGAAAGTCAAAGAAATGGCATTCCTGGCACTTGAGGAACAATATATATTCAATATATAGTTCTGAAAACTGGAAGGTCTATCTGTGATACCATTAAAATAATAGCAGCTAATCTTACTGAGGGCCTACTATGTACCAAACGCTTTTTAGTATATCCTCAATATTCACTACAACCTTATAAGTGGCGCATATTATCCATCCCCATTGAACAGATGAGGAAATTGACACTCAGAAAAGCTAAGCGACTTATTCAGGAACCTACACCTAATGTGTTTGAACCTGGGTTTCAGTGACTCAAACCAAATATAGTGCCCCGGGCCAAATTCTCCTAATAGTATTAAAACCTCAATGGATTTTTAGCAGTAAATCATTTTTTGAATTAATTTATTTTTTATTGAAGGATAATTGCTTTACAGAATTTTGCTGTTTTGGGATTTATGTATACCTATGGCTGATTCATGTTGAGGTTTGACAGAAAACAGCTAAATCGTGTAAAGCAGCAAATCATTTTATAGAAACAGTTCTAGAAAGGTACACGAGGCGGTGAAAATTGCAGTCAGCTCTTAAGAGAGCAAATAATCTGAAATCTATGTATGTCTGTGCTTATCACATTTTGGTGCAGAACAGGGACATCAGCCAGGCACCCTAGCTCCTCAAGGGGTTTTTCTTCACTTCTCAGACCCTCACTCTCTGCCAGCAGGCCGGATTCAGAAGAGTCATTTGCTCTGAAGAGTTGAGATACAGAGAGAAAGGACAAGTCCTGGGCCTGCAAACAGAGTTGGTATTATTCACCAAAGAATGATTAAGTTCCCAGTCACGGGGAAGGCAAAGGTTAAGACCTCCATTTTTTAAGAACTCTCTTGGCTGTTTGATGAAGCTTACAATAGTAAATATTGCAAGAGCCACTGCTTCAGTGAAATTGTGTTGAGGAACAGATTTCAGAGAAGTCAAAATCAGTCAAGTGCCCAAAACGGTAGAGTTCTGACAGTGCATTTTCATTCCCTCCTCCCAGTCTTCTTTCAAGCAATCCATCTCTGAAGGGCCACTGAAGTCTCACCTCATTCCATGCCTCTCCCTGTGAAGACTGCAGGAGCACCCTACTAGCCCCTCCACTCTGAGGATCCCTGGAGAGTATGGCGTCACACCGCTCAGTCCAACTTCCTCAAGTGCTTGCTTAGTAGGTCCATGTGAATACACGATCTCAGACCTCCAGTATAAAGGTGATGATAACTTTGACAATAATATCTACTATTTAATGCACTTTTCTATATGCCTAGTTTCTTTAGAGTCACTGTGTTCACAGTAATCCTAGAAAACTGAAAGTTGTGGTCATGTCCAACTCTTTGCGACCCCATGGACTATAGAGTCCATGCAATTCTCCCGGGCAGAATACTTGAGTGGGTAGCCTTTCCCTTCTCCAGGGGAATCTTCCCAACCTAGGGATCGAACCCAGGTCCCCCACATTGCAGGCAGATTCTTTACCAGCTGAGGCACAAGGGAAGCCCAACAATACTAGAGTAGCTAGCCTATCCCTTCTCCAGGGGATCTTCCCAACCCAGGAATCAAACTGGGGTCTCTGACATTGAAAGCAGATTCTTCACCAACTGAGTTATCAGGGAAGCCCAATAAGCATAGAAGTTGGTACTATTATGCATGCATGCTAAGTCGCTTCAGTCATGTCCGACCCTTTGTGACCCCAAGGACTGTAGCCCCCCAGGCTCCTCTG
This sequence comes from Dama dama, assembly GCF_033118175.1. Classification (NCBI taxonomy): domain Eukaryota; kingdom Metazoa; phylum Chordata; class Mammalia; order Artiodactyla; family Cervidae; genus Dama; species Dama dama. The sequence continues at coordinate 10,835,385 of NC_083703.1, read as the reverse complement.
TTCATGGGATTCTCCAGGCAAACCCAGTTTTTAAAAAATCATTACTTGAATATTCCCTTGGGACATTAAACTCAGTGTAACTAATGAAAACTGGAAAATCTTCATGCATTTCCTATTTGCCTGAATAGCACCCTGTTATGCATTCCATTGTATCCTCTAAAACTTCTCAGGTTCAAGTCTTAACCTGCAGCAGCTCAAAATGTGACATTATCCGCGAAAAGCATCACTGCGTATGTTATTAGTTAAGATGAGTCATATCAGAAAAAGTGTGGGGGGGGGCTACTTCAATAGGTCTGGTGTCCTCATGAAAAGGGGAAAGCTGGACAAAGACATACACAAGATGAGAATGCTATGTGACAATGAAGACAGAAGTCTGAGTGATGCTGTGCAAACCGAAGAACATCAAAGACTGCCAACAAACCACCAGAAGCTAGAAGAAAGAATGAAACAGATTCTATCCAGCAGTCCTCAGATGGAATGAACCCTGATGATACCTGGCTTTTGGAACTTCTAGCATCCCAAGCTATGAAACATTAAATTTCTGTTTAAGCCACCCAGTTTGTGATATTTTGTTATGGCAAGCCTCGCGGATATATATCCCATCAACCCAGTTACCCTGGGATTCTTCCTAATCCTTCAGCCCAATCATCAAATTTTCAATGCATGGTCCCCTCCTTTCCACATCCAGTGCCTTGTCCTTGGTTCAAGTGCTCATTATTCTCATTTAAATTGCTACAGGAGTCTCTTACTTGGCCACCCTGCCTTCTATTCTGATTCCTTGCCTTACCTCCCAATCCATCCTCCACACTTTAGCCAAGGTCATCTTTCTAAATTTCAAATCTGAGGTCAGTCTTTTACTGAAGATCCCTGCACCCTATAGGATACATATTCTAATGACCTTTGGATATCTTAACACTTTAGCTTAGCATTCAAGGCTGCTCATGATTTGGTCCTGACCAACCATTCAGCCCATCATGCTGCTCCCCCTGTTTAAGTAATATTCCATGTCCTGCAGCCAGTTATGCTGAGCTATTCGCCATCATCTGTGCATCCATGCTGTCTGTCATCCTCTATTTTTACATATTCTTCCCTATGCTCCCCAGGAGGAATTCCCTTTCAGCTACAATATTCTCTCTTGTCATCACTTTCTCTCTCCTCCATAAAGCCTAGTACAGTGCTCAACATTGAGTAGTTTTTAAACAGGTGTTTATTGAGTGACAATATAAAATCAGAATTTCATCTTGTTAAGATATGAGCCCCCACCATGCCGGACAACCCAGGGGAAAAAATGCCTCAGTTTAACCAACAAGTCAGTGAAAATATCTCCAGTCAACCCTGAGTTCACTAAATTCTATTCCAATATTGAAATAACAATTTATTGAACAATAAACAAATGCAATTTCTAGAACAGATACTGGAAAAGCAATAAAATAATAAAAATAAATAAAAGCCGAGTTAGTGCGTTTTGATCGTGCTGCACATTTGGCCCAGGTTTCATGTGATATTCAAGAGCTGGCAAGGCAGGATGGTCTTAGACGATTCCGTGTGCGTGTGCGGGACTGCTCACACCTGTGTCCTCCCACAGTCAGCTTAAGCCCCGCATGCTCCTCTTTGTCTCTGATATGAATCTTTCTCTTTTCAGAGAAGACATTTGGCTCAAACAATATACCATGGGTTTATATGAGCTTCATGCCTTTCCTAGATCTCTTGAGATTCTGAAGCCTGCTGCAAAGGACATATTTATCACTGTATTTGTTGGTTAAATGCATTCCTAAGTGTTGCTTTAAAGGGAAAAATTCAAGATTTATTTATTAAGAACAAAAGATAAAAAGCAGAAAACTGTCCTATTATGTATTTAAAATCAAAGTTTTTTATATATTTTATATTTTGTATAAATATATTAAATTTTTATACATTTATTGTATGTATTTTATACCTTATAATTTATATAAATACTTTATATAATATTCTAGGGCATACTATCAGCCAAAAAAGCATTAGAATAGCAAATAGCAATTTAATCTGTTGACACTGAGTAAGAACACTCAGTTATTTTTGTTCCTACTCATGACTGTTCTGTTTTCACTTTTAAACTACATTGTCCATGAAATAGATTTTTTCAAAATTTCTCCAAAAAAGAAATCAATTGTTTTTTTTCCCCTCACTCATTCAAAATATGCATATTCTAAGGGTCAAAGGAGAATGAGTTGGTTTAAGAAAACGATACTTTTCTATTTTTAAGTGAGCTGTGCTCTCTCCAGCCTTTGTAGAACAATGTGCACAATCAGTCAGAAGTTCTACACTGAAGAGTGAAGTTTCATTCCCAAAACTGTCAACAGATCTGTTCGTTCACCTGCAAATCTAGCAAGCATCTCAGACTCAAGATGCTCAAAGCTGAGCACTCTCTCTTTTGTCCAAACTTGCTCTTTTCCCTGAAGTCCTAAAATGGAGTTAGCAGAATCACCCTTTATATAGTCACTGAGCTAGAGACCTCCTGTTTCTCCTGAATTCCTGCTCTGATATCAAAAACCGCTCGGTGGGTCTTGCTTCTACCTCCCAAGTGCCTTTGGAACCCACTGCTTCCTTTCCATTTTTTGACATTGAGTCTGCTGCTGCCTCGGCACCTAGCTCAGTGCTGGGCATGTACACTGCGGGCACTCAGTAATGTTCCCAAGTGAGTAAAAGGGCAGTTAAAGGGAGAGCTTAGAGAGGTTTCTTTTCTTTTTCTTTCCTAGACAACTACAATAGTCCTCTATATGAAATCCCAATTATTGATTGTTCTACTCTCCAGTTTGACCTCTAAATTGACTATAGGAGCTGTTCTTCTAAAACATAGCCAGCCATATCATTCCCTGCTCAAAACATTTGATGGCTCTTATTGGTCATGATAAGGGAGGCAGACAGTCTGCTAAGTGCTAGGGATACACTGATGAGCAAGTAATGGCCTTGATGTTGAAAGCCAGGCATTAATCACCTAATTACTCTATCACAAAACTGTAAGACGCTTTGAAAGCATATGACCAGGGTCATGAACCAGCTTGGGAGACAGAGTGAGATTCCCAGAATGCGAGTTGTAGGAGGAGTTTCTAGGCCAAGTGAAAGGACTAATCACAGCAAGTGAGCAAAACATGCAAAGTCCACGTGTAGAAAGAATCTTAGGGCCTTTGGGGAGCTCCGAGGAGAGAAGTGGGTCCAGAACTTGGAGCTAGTGGAGAGCAGTGTGTGTGGAGGTCACAGGGATAAGCAGGAGTGCAGGGTATCCTTTGCTGACCACCCTAAGGAAAACCCATTGAAGGATTATAAACAAGCCGTGGATTGCTCTCACTGTTTTTGTTTTTAACTTAGTTCTTTAAAAACTACCGGGAGAAGCATATCTTAGGATGGGCAGGATTGCATTAAAGCTCTGGACCACTGGAAATGAACCCAGGAGCGACATTAGATAATTATTCAAGAGTTGTCAAAGTATGAATAAAGGATAAGTTTCAGCCCATCAACACATCATTGGATGGGCATAACTCATTGCATAGTGACTTCACTATTGTTTCTTAATCCATATTAATCACAAGCATTTTCAGCAAGCGAAAATGGTCACTGCACTCTCTGTAACAACCTATTCTGCAAAGCGAAGATAGCAGCACAATTAATACATGTGATAAATGCAAGAACACCCCAGCTTTGTTTCTGATCTCACTTTTTAATCAACATGGAGACCTTTTAACATTTAACTTCCTTTTTTTTTTTTTAATGCTTCTGAAGACATTCAATCCCCTGGGCTCTTGGAATAATGGAATTCACTTTCCTTTGTTTCAGTAGCTGAGGAACAATCACCCCCTCCCCCAATTCTTCATTTGTGCCAAGACACAACCCATGTGGAAGTGACAGCAAGAATTTCACTGTCTCTGCTCAAAGATCTTCCCGTAAAAACAAAACCGAAGATGACACGTCTTTACCAGCGATTGCCAGCTCAAAAACTCTTCCATTTGGGACAAATACATTAATCTGTGTACTTGCTGAGACCGCTTTAGACTCCAGCCTCTCGAAAGCAGAAGTGGTGATGAGGGGGCTCAGTGTCACATGGCAGGTGGACCCTGCTGCCTGCTACAGTTTTATTGTCCTTATAATTGCAATAATAAATAAAACACTGTGACCTTCAGTGTTCACTGTGATGCCTCAAATAACTGCTTCAATTTCTGTCCAGTAGCTCCTGTTCTTCAGAGGGCATCCTTTTCAGTCTTACTTTTTGAAATGAACATCTGCATTACCCTCCAGAATTGCCAGATATCTGCCAATAGGTTTGTCAAAGGGACACTTCCCTTATTTTCTGGTTGCCTATTTATTTCTCATCCATAAGTACTCACCACAAATTTAGGTGAAATACTTAGACAAACTTTCATGCTGAAAATATATCTGTGGAGATGGTAATCCCAGATGCAGGAGACCCAAGATTAGAAATTGTCCTGTCAGGAAACAGAAGCAGGACCTGTTTGTTTGTTCACTTGCATAGTAAACCCTGGGTCCCACTTTCTTCTGCTCACAGATCCCGCATGGATGCAGTTAAGTAGAGACTGAGTTACGGGGGTCTCCTTCCAGCAATCTGGGAATCACGTTTGTCTTTCAAATAGCATAAAACGGTGATTTTCCATCATTTGGAGGGCTTATTAAAACATAGTTTCCGGCCCTGTCTCCAGAGTTTGATTCAGCAAGACTGAGACAGGGCCTGAGAATATTTACATTTCAGACAAGTTTCCAAAACCACATCTTGAGACCTACTAGTAGAAGAGTAAAGAGATTTTACATTGTCTGTAGGAGCTACTAGAAAATAGAATGTTCAAAATATTGACATGGAAATGCCTAAATTGATGAAACCAATCAAAGATGGTAGAATTGAGATTTGCCACTTATAGCACAGACATCACACACCTTAAAGAATATAAGTGATATATCCAAGGTCACAAACCAGTTGGCAATGAAGTAGAGGGTATAACATGTTCTGAATTTCCCCCATCTGTGTTTGCTCTACCACTATCTTGGTAGCCAGATCTGACATCAACTCTATTTATTTACTAAAAATTATGTCATTGGTTATGACATTTTTATAGCGAAAGTTGGATCAATAATGTGATTGCAACTGGTAAACATATTAGTTTTCACAGCTATCTTACACTTTTTAGACTCCCTTTGATTATTTAAAACACACGCACAAAACAAAACTTCTACATTAAAAAAAAAAAAAGGTAGGTATCTATTACTTTTGTACAGGCAAGGAAGAAGCCTGAAAGGGAGGGAAAACTGCATATACTTATATAGTAGAGGTTTTCTAAGGAGAAAAATTTGAACCCTATCAAATACTGAGTTATTTTAAAGTCAACCAATGGATTTCAGTCAATCTGGGTATTTTAAAATGAATAAGTCATTCATTTATTTCATGTAATAGGCTTTCCCATGTTTTATACGCTTCTGCCAATGAATGTGCACATGGAGGCATGATTTTAGCCATGTATTTTTCAGAGAGATTTTAAAGAAATTTAATTTTAATTACTGTGCTCAGAGGGCTTCCCAAGTGTCCCAGTGGTAAAGACTCCGCCTGCTAATGCAGGAGATGAAGGTTTGATCCCTGGGTTGGGAAGATGCTCTGGAGAAGGAAATGGCGACCCACTTCAGTATTCTTGCCTGGGAAATCCCACAGACAGAGGAACCTGGCAGGCTGCAGTCCATGGGGTCACAAAGAGTTGGACATGACTGAGCGACTCAGCACACATACCCACGAGTTCAGAGAGAAACGCATCTCCACGAAATAAACACTGTCACAAGTGGCCCTGAAGCCCATGTCTCCTGGTCTCATGTCAGGGAGCCTTTCAAAGTTGCGGAGGTCACACTGACTCCATCACTATGGTATAATGCAGAACCCATCTAGATTTTGCTTCCTAGACCCAAGTTTGAGCCCTGGCCATTACTCTGTAACCTTGGGCAAGTCAATAAAATGCCTCAGGGTTATCTGTACAATTGGAAAAAACAAAACAAAAAACCTCTCCCCTCCTACCTTACAGGAAGTGCTGGAGCCAAAAGGTGGTTTGGGAAAGATACAGCCCCTCCGCAATTTCCATCAGATCCTTCCTGCCAGTCATGCCTCTCATCAAGGCACCTAACAATCTAAGTGGAAAGGGTAAATCTGAAAATGCAGCTAGAATTTCTAGATAAGTCTCCTACTCAAGCCTTCCCCCTGCTATATTGCTTCCCTTACCCAACAACCAGACTGTCCCCTTCAACCCGCTTCTTTGCAGAAAATCCAGGGCTTGCCTAGTCTACCCTGCATCTATGGTCACACATGGACTATATCTGCAGAGTCACTTACTCCCTTCTCTTCCCTTACTAACTTCGCCTCCCTTGAGTGAGTCATTAACTGTGCTAGGACTGAGTTTCTTCTAAAAAAAAAAAAAAAATTAAAAAAAAGAGTATAATGAATTACCTTAAAGATTTTTCTTTTTCTTTCTTTTAAAAAAAAAAACTATCAAAACTGCACTTAGATTATCCAAGTAATAGAAATTGGAAAATTTAGGGGGGGTGGATAAATGTTTATATATTATAGTAGAAAGCATCTGTCTCATATAAGATTGGTTTAATGCTCGAAATCATTATGATCTATGTACATTTATCTTATCTTCTGCCTTTCTCTTTAAAAAAGATAGATCTACAATTGGGCCACCAAAATTGTTCTTCCCAAGGAAAATACCATTTTATTCTACCATTAAACTTTTAGAATGAGCTTCAAAATCCTTAGGGAGAAATGCTGACTTTATTTAAAGGGTACACTCAGCATCCTAATGTGAACACAAGTGAGCTTTGCTTGGACTTACTTTTGAACTATTGCTTTGCATGAATGACATCATCACACCCCCTATTAAAGGTGAATACTAAATCCATTTCAGTAAAAAATAAACATAGAAACAGCAAAATTGACAAAAGAAGTAAATAAGTAACCAACCTAGAACAGACTTCATGGGTACCATGGATACATAATTATTAACCAGGAGCTTGAAGGAGTAAATCATGGGCTACTATAACCTCTCTGGTCTGGAAAAGTCCTTAGAGATGCTTTCAAACTGTGGTGCTGGAGAAGACTCTTGAGTCCTGTGGACAGCAAGGAGATCAAACCAGTCAATCCTAAAGGAAATCAAACCTGAATATTCACTGCAAGGACTGATGCTGAAGCTTAAGCCCCAATACTTTAACCACCTGATGCGAAGAACTGACTCACTGGAAAAGACTCTGATGATAGGAAAGACTGAGGGCAAGAAAAGGGGGTGACAGAGGATGAGATGGTTGGATGGCATCACTGACTCAACAGACGTGAGTTTGCGCAAACTCCAGGAGAAGAGTGAAGGACTGGGGATCCTGGTATGTTGCAGTCCATGGAGTCACAAAGATTTGGACATGACTGAGCGACTGAACAACAATACTCAAGCCTTCAACCTCCTTTAACTTTCATATGAGAACAAGGAATCCTTTGAAGGGTTCAGATACTTGCCCAGACCATGGAGCTCATCCGAACAAAGCCAGGAGTAGAAGAAAGATTTCCTGAGATCCAAACAAATGTTTTCTGAGAAAAGAGGCAGATTCTGGAAGGTGATGAATTTAATATGAGGTAGCGCATTCATGGCTTTCTGTGTTTTATAGGAATGCTTTTTTAAAAAATATTTTTTGCATGTTTTGATGCTTGTTTTTCTCAATGAGCATGTTAATTTGCACATAGAAGAAACATTGTAATCAGTGAGCAAAAAGATAAAATTAAAAAATTATATGGTTGAATAACTTTTAAAAATCTTACTTTACTATCTTCCTCAGCAATGGTGCCAAGTTTTTTTCCCAACTTATCAGACAGGTAACTAAAACTTGCAAATATTCTGTCAATCATGAAACTGGCAAAAATAAAAATAAAAAAAACAGAATCAAGCAGAAAACTAGATAATTAAACATTTTACATGTTATGTTCTGCTAAATTTGCCAGATTTAGCAAGGAAAAATATAGGATGGCCAATTTAATTTGATTTTCAGATGAAAAAATAATTCTTTTAATATAAGTATGTCCCAAATATTTCATGGGACATAACTTAAATTCAAATTAAACTGGGCATCCTATATTTCATGTTGTAATCCTAGATCAGCCCACATTAAAATGTTTAATTAAAATGTCACTTGCTGGTAAATTAGTACCAACTTAATACAGTTACTGAGTTTCTACTATGCAGAACTAAATTCTCTCAAGTCTATGAGAACAAGAGGGCATTCAATGTTCAATGGATATTGGAGATAGTGATTTATTTCCAAGGAATAAAATGAATTAGTAATTTGAAAAGGACACATGGATTTTATTTATGTACTCATGAAGTATACTCCATGTAACAAAGCAAACAATCACAAAGACAATAGACCTTCCCTTATTGCTGAATCCAGTTAATTGATCTTTTGCATATAACCAATACTCAATTTAAATTGATAATTCTTTGGTAAGTAGTTTGCTAAATTTTATCCTTGTGGCAGACAGAAATATAAAGGAAACTTAAAAGAAAAAAGGAACGAAAGTAGTAACATAAGATTTGTGGGGGATACTCATATTTAGATCTGTGAGTCAGTAATTTTTCTAGTCTAGATTTTGTTCTGATTTTACAAATATATTACAATATCTCACTGTATATAATGTCTGACTGCATAGAAAAGCTCTATACAGTCAGCAAAAACAAGACCAGGAGCTGACTGTGGCTCAGACCATGAACTCCTTATTGCCAAATTCAGACTTCAATTGAAGTAGGGAAAACCACTAGACCATTCAGGTATGATCTAAATCAAATCCCTTATGATTATACAGTGGAAGTCAGAAATAGATTTAAGGGACTAGATCTCATAGACAGAGAGCCTGGTGAACTATAGATGGAGGTTCGTGACATTGTACAGGAGACAGGGATCAAGACCATCCCCAAGAAAAAGAAATACAAAAAAGCAAAATGGGTGTCTGAGGGGACCTTACAAATAGCTGTGAAAAGAAGGGAAGCAAAAAGCAAAAGAGAAAAGGAAAGATATTCCCATTTGAATGCAGAGTTCCAAAGAATAGCAAGGAGAGATAAGAAAGCCTTCCTCAGTGACCAATGCAAAGAAATAGAGGAAAACAATAGAATGGGAAATACTAGAGATCTCTTCAAGAAAATTAGAGATACCAAGGGAACATTTCATGCAAAGATGGGCTTAATAAAGGACAAAAATGGTATGGACCTAACAGAAGCAGAAGATATTAAGAAGAGGTGGCAAGAATACACAGAACTGTACAAAAAAAGATCTTCATGACCCAGATAATCACGATGGTGTGATCACTCACCTAGAGCCAGACATCCTGGAATGTGACATCAAATGGGCCTTAGGAAGCATCACTATGAACAAAGCTGGTGGAGATGATGGAATTTCAGTTGAGCTATTTCAAATCCTAAAAGATGATTCTGTGAAAGTGCTGCACTCAATATGCCAGCAGATTTGGAAAACTCAGCAGTGGCCACGGACTGGCAAAGGTCAGCTTTCATTACAATCCCAAAGAAAGGCAATGCCAAAGAATGCTCAAACTACTGCACAATTGCACTCATCTCACATGCTAGTAAAGTAATGCTCAAAATTCTCCAAGCCAGGCTTCAGCAATACATGAACTATGAACTTCCAGATGTTCAAGCTGATTTTAGAAAAGGCAGAGGAACCAGAGATCAAATTGCCAACATCTGCTAGATCATCAAAAAAGCAAGAAAGTTACAGAAAAAACACCTGTTTCTGCTTTATTGACTATGCCAAAGCCTTTGACTGTGTGGATTACAAAAAACTGTGGAAAATTCTGAAAGAGATGGGAATACAAGACCACCTGACCTGCCTCTTGAGAAATCTGTATGCAGGTCAGGAAGCAACAGTTAGAAATGGACATGGAACAACAGACTGGTTCCAAATAGGAAAAGGAGTATGTCAAGGCTGTATATTGTCATCCTGCTTATTTAACTTATATGCAGAGTACATCATTAGAAACGCTGGGCTGGATGAAGCACAAGCTGGAATCAAGACTGCTGGGAGAAATATCAATAACCTCAGATATGCAGATGACACCACCCTTATGGCAGAAAGCAAAGAAGAACTAAAGAGCGTCTTGATGAGGGTGAAAGAGGAGAGTGAAAAAGTTGGCTTAAAGGTCAACATTCAGAAAACTAAGATCATGGCTTCTGGTCCTATCACTTCATGGCAAATAGATGGGGAAATAGTTGAAACAGTGGCAGATTTTATTTTGGGGGCTCCAAAATCCCTTTAGATGGTGATTGCAGCCATGAAGTTAAAAGACACTTGCTCCTCGGAAGGAAAGTTATGATCAACCTAGACAGCATGTTAAAATGCAGGGATATTAATTTGTCAACGAAGGTCCATCTAGTTAAGGCTATGGTTTTTCCAGTAGTCATGTTTGGATGTGAGAGTTGGACTATAAAGAAAGCTGAGTGCCAAGGAATTGATGCTTTTGAACTGTGGTGTGGAGAAGACTCTTGAGAGTCCCTTGGATTGCAAGGAGATCCAACCAGTCCATCCTAAAGGAGATCAGTCCTGGGTGTTCATTGGAAGGACTGATGCTGAAGCTGAAACTCCAATACTTTGGCCTGATGGGAAGAGCTGACTCACTGGAAAAGACCCTGATGCTGGGAAATATTGAAGGTGGGAGGAGAAGGGGATGACAGAGGATGAGATGGTTGAATGGCATCACCGACTCAATGGATATGAGTTTGAGTAAACTCCGGGAGTTGGTGATGGACAGGGAGGCCTGGTGCGCGGCAGTCCATGGGATTCCAAAGAGTCGGACACAACCGAGCAACTCAACTGAACTGAAAATTGTCTCAAAACAATGTCAAAAATATAATGCAGAATTTAAAAGTTGTACTCCATTTCTTTTTAGGTGTTTTTCCCTACTTTAACAATTTGTATATTTGTATAACAAAGGTTTTATTCTCGTAAGATATAATAGTTGCTGAATTTTGTAGGTTTATAGGTTTTTTCTTTCAATGTCTGTATTTGAAGACTTTTAAGACAAGTTGGGGGAGAAGAGAAAAATTTGAGAAAGAGTAAACAGCCATGCAATCTTTAAAATAAGTTTGGGGAACAGCTAAATAAATTGTGCTTAGTTCATTCAGTCTATTGTAACAAATACACCACAGACTGAATGGTTTATAAACAGCAGACATTTATTTCTCACAGTTCTGGAGGCTAGAAGTCTGAGATTGGGTGCCAGTATGGCCAGATTCTGGTGAGGCTCTTTTCCAGGCAGCAGACGCTTGACTTCTTGTGTCCTTATGTGGCAGAAAGAACTCTACCCTCATGACCTAATTACCTTTCAAAGGCCCTAGCACCTAATACTTCACATTAAGGGTGAACATTTTAACATACAGATCCGGTAAGAACACAAACATTCGGCCCATAACAAGTGTCAAATAGGTTTTTCTCCAATAAATATACACTCTTATGATATGTATTTATATCCCGGCCAATCTTGTTAGAAGTATATTGCCCAGAACTTCTACACAATGGAATATTATATAACCATGAAAATGAGTGACCTTTACATGTATATGAAACTAAAAATGTTAATAAAATTTTAATAAGAAAATATAGCTTATAGAGATGTATATACTATTTATATAATTTAGATTATGGCAGTAAACACAAAGAAACCCCTGAAAACGGTCCCCTCTGTACCGTATGAAGGTCTAAGAATTAATTTACAACGTGCTCACAGCCTTTAGTCAAGAGCTTTCAGTGCCCTTCATCACATGGGTCTCCTGGGATGGACCCCTGTTTCTCGGGCCAAAGTCTTGCTTCTACTTTCACATCTGCCAAAGAAGCAGAGGAGTAAAAACTAATGCTACACTAGTCAAGGAAGGGCTAAAATACGGTGAACAGCAGGTAAAGAACGAAACTGTTCAGGTCCAGTTAACTCAGCTTTACTATAAGTTGTTCAGCTTATTTTTTCCTCTTTAAGCGTTATTTACTGCCCTCCTTCCTTTCTCTGCTGACAGATCTCCCGGGTTCTCCCTCCAGTTTCTTCTACCTGCTGACTCAAACCATGGTTATCCATCCACACACCTCTCTGAACACACACTCTTGTCCTTATTTCTTTGCCATCTCTTCTACACTGTTTCATCCACTTCCACTGTATTGACAGTTTTCTTCTCCCAGCTTCTTAACTTAATCATCATTTGCTAAATCTCAGAATCATTGGTTATAAGGGGATAAATGAGTCAAGTTTTAACTAGAAGTTTTAACTCTACCATGTCAAACACCTGATTTGCTTGATTTATTGTTTTTTCAAAGTAGTTTAAAATATATTTTAAGAGATAATGAATTTTTCTTCATCTCACTCAAAATCACAAACCCAGCATTCTTTTTTATTTTTTTTGAGAGGGAGGGGTTATAGTTGAGCTCTTTCTTATTTAAAAGAAATACCACCTATTTTTGCATTTGGTAAGCATCTATTCTCCTTGGCAAACATCTTTCCATACAGGTTCCATTCAACACCATTTTAACAAATTATTTCAAGAATGTCTCAAGTGGCCTAAAAGCACATATACATTCAGTATAAAATATTTAAAAATATAGAAGTACAAAATAATGAAAATTAAAAATCACCTGTAATCATACCTTTCAGAAATAACTACTGTTAACACTACATACAAAGGCACATGTGCACACACACTATACATACATAACATGCATCACAATTTTTAAAAATATGCTACACAGGAGGGCCTCTCTCCCCCTGTCTCTCAAATGGGAAAACAGATATAGTTACTTCCAGATCTTTCTCCTTTTGTTTGAAGACAACACTCAGAGAATGACAGACTAGCAAGAAGGAGGAAGCTTGGGTATCCGGATAACAACATGGAGTGATGCCACCCTGATGCCAGACCTGCCACACTGGAGAAAAATAAACTTCCATTTTCTTTGCATTAAAGTATTTGAGGCTCTCTTTGTTAAGCAGCAACCCTATCCAGTACATTACTCTAATGGCCAAAACTTTTGGTAAAGTTTCTAAGAGTTCAGAGAGGAGAGAATAGCATATGGAGTCATACTGAAGGCATGAGACTTAAACAAGGTAAGGATGATGGGGTTTGAAGTTCAAGGTGGCAGCTGAGTCCAGGCATTTGCCTCCCCTCTTGCGGGAAACCACACTAAAATGTCAGGAAAGGAATACAAAAGCAAAAAATAAGAGGTTTCAACTTTTGCATGACAAAAAGCAAAAGCAAAAAAAACAAAAAACGTGTGGCCAGATGAGCCAGAAAAAGTCCAGCAGAAGATGTGCCAGAGGGAGCCACGGGAAAGATGGAAGCCCACCTCCCTGCAGAACTCTGGACGGTTCTGGGCAGCAGGACTTCTCAGTCTCAGTAATGTTAATATGTGGGGCCAGATAATTCTTTGTTGTGAGACGCTGTCCTGGATGCACTTGGGTACCAGTAGCTGTATCCATGTCCCTATCGCAACAATCAAAAACATCTCCAGGCAATGCCAAATGCTCCCAGAGGGCCAAATCTTCCTGGTTGCGAACTACCGTTCTACACTACTTACTTCAAATATTTACTAAACTCTTCCTATCTGTCAGATACTGTTCTAGCTACTGGAGATAAAAAAAGAGGTTAATTAAATCGTCAAAAAATCCTTGCCCTCATAATACTTTCTAGTGAAACAAGGTAGGCAATAAACGGAGGATTTAGCTGGCCAAGTGTTGATTAGAGAGAGATGGAGATAATGGAGAAAAAGATTGAAAACCCTAGGATGAGAAGGAAAAGGGAGATAAAACACATGGGCTTCCCGGAGCAGCAGTGCCACGTGGCTTTCAAACCTTTTTCCTGGATTCGTGTGTGTGGAACATTAAGTGTCTGTTTTTGCCTCTTGGAAAGCCACTGGAGAGACGTTGGCCAAACGATTTAAACGGGCTTCAGGAGAGAATGGAGGATGTTGGTAATAATGGACTTGAACTGTCTGGAAGCCATCTACTGAGGAAACAGATCAGACAGGCAGCGGGCAGTCACTGAGGGTTAGCAGGCAGAAGGGTGAAGGTGGTGCTGGTTAGATGATCCAGGGAGAAAAACAGCTGCAATAACTCAGGAATCTGGGTTGGCACATGACTCTGGATGGTTTTAGTGAAAATCGATTTAACTGAATCCACAGGCTATTCAACAGTAAATATATAAACTTCTATCATTTTCTTTTAAACTCATTTTCTCTATCAGACATTCAACAAAGACGGTGTGCAAGGTTGTATGAAACAAACTTTCCTTTCAGAGAGTTTATTTCCTATGATTGCATTACAATGCTGAGTAGAACAGAGTTAAATCCATTAACTAAGCTTTGCTAATATTACTGCAGAGAAATGAATTAGGAGCTTTCTTCTTGAATAAAATCTTTAAAAAATTCACGCTTAAGACACATGGAAACCAAACACTTAGAAATATTTACCGATTTCTAGTGGGCTCATTTTATTCTCTCTGAAGAACACACGTACTTGCTGGTATAGTCCTAAAGCAGCTTGAAGCTACAGACTCAGACAAGGGGTGTGGGTGGGGGTGAAAATGGAGACACGGAGCTTTTTTTTTATCTCCTTAAAGGTTTTATTTTACATAATATTTTGGCATTTTTCCACTACAACAGTTAGCAAAATCAGACGGTCACATCTTTCTGATTTCCAATATATGGTAATGCATATGGTCTCTCATGGTTCTTTGCTCACACCACCCTGCAGACAGCCCCCACCCTCCACACCATCCAACTTTAACGGCCTCCTTCTACTTACTCCTATTGAAATCTTTCACCGTGTCAATTTTTCTCTTCTTCTTCACAAAGCCTTTTCTGAAAAACTTAGCCCAGTGAAGTCTCTTCATTCTAGTTAGAGCTATGGTTTTTCCAGTAGTCATGTATGGATGTGAGAGTTGGACTGTAAAGAAAGTTGAGCACCGAAGAATTGATGCTTTTGAAGTGTGGTGTTGGAGGAGACTCTTGAGAGTCCCTTGGACTTCAAGGAGACCTAACCAGTCCATCCTAAATGAAATCAGTCCTGAATATTCATTGGAAGGACTGATGCTGAAGCTGAAACTCCAATACTTTGACCACCTGATGTGAAGAACTGACTCAACGGAAAAGACCCTGCTGCTGGGAAAGATTGAAGGCAGGAGGAGAAAGGGATGACAGAGGATGAGATGGTTGGATGGCATCACTGACTCCATGGACATGAGTTTGAACAAGCTCTGGGAGTCGGTGATGGACAGGGAGGCCTGGCATGCTACAGTACATGTGGTCAGAAAGAGTCAGACACGACTGAGCAACTGAACTGAACTGAGTCTCTTCATCCTCCAGATCTCTAGAGGATGTTATGTTACATCTCTGCTATTTGTGGCAGAGCCACATTATAAGCTGTTTTGTCTTTGTCATCTAATTCTTTCACAAGATCAGATACCTTTTGGTTCAACTAGCATTTCTTTTGTCTGGCTTATGGTCAGGGACTAAGGGATACATTTTTTTTTGGTATCCACTTCAGCATCTGATGCATTTATAAAAGAAATCTCATTAGATTGCCCTGAAGGAAAGATACTCCAAGGACAGACCTAAAAAAACACAGTCTTATCCTTTGTAGAGTTTGTATTAATGACACACATCCTTCTTTTTTAAAATCTATTTTCTCTTCTGGAACATTTAGAGAATATTTCTTTTTCATCAGTCCCTTGTTTTACTTCCCAGCATCACTTATTAACTTGCCACAAATATTCTTCTTCTGAGGTTGAGGGTGAGGCTCACATGGCTCCCAGATATTGAGTGGAGACCTTGGAGTTCCTCTGACCACCCGATACATAGTATTCAGCTGTCTGGATTCTGTGTGATCGAGGGAGATAAAGGTTTATAGCAGCACTGTTTATAATAGCCAGGACATGGAAGCAACCCAGATGCCCATCAGCAGACGAATGGATAAGGAAGCTGTGGTACATATACACCATGGAATATTACTCAGCCATTAAAAAGAATTCATTTGAATCAGTTCTAATGAGATGGATGAAACTGGAGCCTATTATACAGAGTGAAGTAAGCCAGAAAGATAAAGAACATTACAGCATACTAACACATATATATGGAATTTAGAAAGATGGTAATGATAACCCTATATGCAAAACAGAAAAAGAGACACAGATGTACAGAACAGACTTTTAGACTCTGTGGGAGAAGGCGAGGGTGGGATGTTTCGAGAGAATAGCATTGAAACATGTATATTATCTATAGTGAAACAGATCACCAGCCCAGGTTGGATGCATGAGACAAGTGCTCGGGGCTGGTGCAATGGGAAGACCCAGAGGGATTGGGTGGAGAGGGAGGTGGGAGAGGGGATCGGGATGGGGAATACATGTAAATCCATGGCTGATTCATGTCAATGTATGACAAAACCCACTACAATACTGTAAAGTAATTAGCCTCCAACTAATAAAAATAAATGAAAAAAAAAAAAAAAAAAGAGTGGATAAACGGCCATGATACAGAAAGAACTATGGAAGGATAGTTAGCACATCCAAACTGCTTTTAATACGAGCTGAGTATCACTGCCACTTTGTCAGTCTGTTTTCACATGAAATTGCACTGGCTCGTGAGAGTTGACAGTAACAAGAACATTTTAACTCTGGATGTATGAGAACATACAGATTGGGCTGACCTCCTTCACACTGACAGATCAGCATTTGACTGCTTTGGGCGTATTCTTCTCAAAGGATTGGGGACTGTGGGAGTCTGAATCCCACCATGACGCCTCACAGGCCAGTAGATGATAGACGCTCTTTCTTTGAACTCTGTCGTCTTTCTTGTTTGGAATGGGGTTTTGCTCATACGGGATGCTGTTATAGAAGACATGTATGATGCCTACAGCCTAGAGAGTTGGCTGCCAGCACTGCACCAGAGATGAAACGGCAAGCGCTCCAGGATGGCTGCCTTTCTAGCTTTTAGTGGGAACTGGTGGACAGAGAGCATCCATCTTCCAATCGGATATGAAGGCATAACTGTGATGAAGGGCCTCAAGCATAAGTGCCAGAGGAAACAGGAGCTCCCAGCTCCCTCAGTGACCAAACCCTTCATCTTCATGAGCAGACAGTAATGAGCCTGGCAATGACCCAACATGGGGATGGTTTTGGATTAATGGAGAAAATGAAGCAAGAAACACACTGGGGAAACCGAACCAGTCACAGCTGCAAAATGGCCAGTGTCAGAGAGTGCCGGGCAGGCCCCGCAGAGCAAGGCATAGCTCCTAGTCCTGGTTTCTGGGGCTAACAGGCAAAGAGTCTATCAAAGATGCTTTACAGGGTCCGGTCTGATCTCAGAAAGAAAACCATACAGGAATAGATTTGAGACCAGATGAATCTGCTGAGTTGTGAATAGGTTATGCTAAAAAATTCCAAGAGGTGATGCTACGTCGGGGCATAGTTCAAGGTATTCTGATGAGTACAGTCAAGAGAAGGGCCAGAGGAAGGGGAAATAAGCTGGAATTCAAGACAGGACTAGAGAAATACCAGGTCACGTGGCCATGGCGGACCTATACCATCCATAGGAGATAAGCATCATTCACTTCTTGAAATAGTCATGGGTGAAGTGATTTATCAGTAATTGGGACACAATGATTCAAATCCCATAATGCACAAGATGTCTGAGTACAGTTCCAAAGAACAGCAAAGAGAGATAAGAAAGCATTTCTAAGTGAACAATGCAAAGAAATAGAGAAAAACAATAGAATGGGAAAGACTAGAGATCGCTTCAAAAAAATTAGAGACCAAGGGAACATTTCATGCAATGTTAGGCACAATAAAGGACAGAAATGGTATGAACCTAACAAAAGCAGAAGATATAAGAAGAGGTGGCAAGCATACACCAAAACTATACAAAAAAGATCTTAATGACCCAGATAACCACAATAGTGTGATCACTCACCTAGAGCCAGACATCCTAGAGTGTGAAGTCAAGGGGGCCTTAGGAAGCATCACTATGAAAAAAACTAGTGGTGGTGATAGAATTCTAGCTGAATTATTTCAAGTCCTAAAAGATGATTCTGTGAAAGTGCTGCACTCAATATGTGAGCAAATTTAGAAAACTCAGCAGTAGCCACAGGACTGGACAAAATCAGTTTTCATTCCAATCCCAAAGAAAGGCAATATCAATGACTGTTCAAACTACCACACAATTGCACTCATTTCACCAAGCTAGCAAAGTACTGCTCAAAATTCTCTAAGTTAGGCTTCAACAGTATGTGAACCGAGAACTTCCAGATGTTCAAGCTGGATTTAGAAAAGGCAGAGGAACCAGAGATCAAATTGCCAACATCCACTGGATCATAGTAAAAGCAAGATAATTTCAGAAAAATATCTACTTCTGCTTCATTGACTACACTGAAGCTTTTGACTGTGTGGATGACAACAAACTGTGGAAAATTCTTAAAGAGATGGGAATCCCAGACCACCTTACCTGCCTCCTGAGAAATCTATATACAGGTCAAAAAGCAACAGTTAGAACCAGACATGGAACAATGGACTGGTTTCAAACTGGGAAAGGAGTACATCAAGGCTGCATATTGTCACCCTGCTTATTTAACTTATATGCAGAGTTCATCATACAAAATGCCAGCGTGGTTGAAGCACAGCTGGAATCAAGATTGCTGGGAGAAATATCAATAACCTCAGATAGGCAGATGACACCACCCTTATGGCAGAAAGCAAAGAAGAACTAAAGAGCCCCTTGATGAAAGGGAAAGAAAAGAGTGAAAAAGCTCGCTTAAAACTCAACATTCAGAAAACTAAGATCATGGCATCTGGTCCCATCACTGCATGACAAGTAGATGGGGAAACAATGGAAACAGTGAGAGACTTTATTTTGGGGGGCTCCAAAATCACTGCAGATGGTGACTGCAGCCACGAAATTAAAAGACACTTGCTCCTTGGAAGAAAAACTATGAACAACCTAGACGGCATATTAAAAAGCAGAAAACAAGATCCAAAAAGCTGACAAAGATCCATCTAGTCAAAGCTATGGTTTTCCCAGTAGTCCCTTGGACTGAAAGGAGATCAAAACGGTCCATCCTAAAGGAAAGCAAACCTGAATATTCATTGGAAGGACTGATGCTGAAGCTGAAGCTCCAATACTTTGGCCACCTGATGTGAACAGCCGACTCATTAGAAAAGACCTTGATGCTGGGAAAGATTGAAGGCAGGAGGAGAAGGGGACTGACAGAGGATGAGATGGTTGGATGTTATCACTGACTCAATGGACATGAGTTTGAGCAAGCTTCCAGAGATGATGAAGGATAGGGAAGTCTGGCATGCTGCAGACCATGGGGTCACAAAGAGTCAGACATGATTGAGTGACTGAATAGCAATTTAGCTCCTGAAATGCAGAAGTCTGCTGAAGAATGGCTCTGGATGCCAAATCCACAGGCTTCTGTGATAAGGAAGAATTTCATACATTCTCTTTACGACCAGGTAATTCTGTCTGAGTGAACAATTAACCCCTAGCTAAATGGAAAGGATATTCACAAAAACTGAGGAGCAGTAAATAACACCTACATCATTCTGAATGCTTTGTGGACATTAGTGGTTCTCAGCACTTGAACACTGCAATCACTTGGGAGCATGTTAAACCTATCGATCCCAGGGTCTACCCTTACCTACTGAATCACAGTCTCCAGGATGAGACCCTGTAAACATTAAGCAACCTCTTCAAGAGATTTTCATCTGCATGAGATATTTGGGAACCACTACATAAAGTCCTTGAATCCTTATGACCAATTATAGATGGAGATATCCAGACTGAGAGAAATTAGGCATCATTTCCACAAAGGTCTCTGGATGCTCCATTAGCAACAAAAAATGCATTGGTTTATTACATTTTGAAACTTCATAACCATTATGATGAATATGTTCCCATGTTATGAAAATATAATTTTATGACTGTATATTATTCCATTATAGTTGCTTATTTCAAATTTATTAAACCAATCTCCTGCTGGTGTTAAAAATATATATTTTTTGAATCAGGGGTTTTCCTGATTCAGGAACACCAGTCACTCATACAAACTTGTTCTGCTTGTTTCATATCCAGAGAGGCATTAAATTTCCCCAAGCAGCACAAAAAAAAAGATTTAGCTTCTGTCATGTACACACAGAGAGCCCACTTGGTGGTCATAGATGTAAAAATGATTAGAATTTAGAGGGCACGAATTGTTGAGCAGCGGTGAAAGGTCCTGGTAACAATCATCTTCCAGTGATATTTTTGGTGTTCAATCAGTGGATCACAAGTTTTGACTAACACTGGAATCACCTAGGATATTTAATCATAGCTTTTCTTCCAAGGAGCAAAAAAAGTTACCATTAAAGATCCTAGGTGATTTCAATGTCAGTTTGCTGACAAACTAATTTGCCAACAAAAATCCATCTAGACTATGGTTTTTCCAGTAGTCATGTAAGGATGTGAGAGCTGGACTATAAAGAAAGCTGAGTGCCAAAGAATTGATGCTTTTGAACCGTGGTGTTGGAGAAGACTCTTGAGAGTCCCTTGGACTGCCAGGAGATCAAACCAGTCCATCCTAAAGGAAATCAGTCCTGAATATTCATTGGGAGGACTGATGCTGAAGCTGAAACTCCAATACTTTGGCCACCTGATGTGAAGAACTGACTTACTGGAAAAGACCCTGATGTTGGGAAAGATTGAAGGCAGGAGGAGAAGGGGCCAACAGAGGATGAGATGGTTGGATGGCATCACCGACTTGATGGACATGAGTTTGAGCAAACTCCAGGAGTTGGTGATGGACAGGGAAGCCTGGCATGCTGTAGTCCATGGGGTTGCAAAGAGTTGGACATGACTGAGTAACTGAACTGAAATGAACAGGATCTTTGAAAACACTGATGCCTTGCTCCCATCCCTAAATACTAACTTAGTTAGTATATGACAACCTGAGCATTTGGAAGTTTCTCTAGGGTGCAAAGTTTAAGAGACACTAGGTTAAGTGAAAACTACTGATAGAATAGGTTGGTGGGGTTTCTTTGAGTAGCCTTTTAAGGAAATTGATGTGACTTCAGAGCAGCTGTTGGTCATCAATGTGGCCTTCACACGACCTTCCCTGGAGCCACCGGCCAGGCCACTGAGATTCAGCCACAAAGATGCTTATAGGAGCCAATGACCACCTTTCCTTCCGAGGTTCCTCCTACCCACTGCTGCCTGGTCCCTGTCACTCCCTGCAGTGTGTCCACCTAATGTGTCCTTATCCAGAGTCTCTTTATTTCAATCCATGTCTCCTTCCCTCTGTTCAGACTGCCAGAAAGAGCATCCAATACTCAATCCATGTTAATGTAGTCCAGCATTCTGGCATGCTGGGTGATCAAACAGGCTCTGCAACTCCCTGGGAGGGACTGGGAAGTCTAAAGCGCGGTCCATGGTCAAACATGGACCCATTTCCAATCGTGCCCCTCTAACAGCTATTTCCAATCTAGTACCTGTGATCTCAGTGTAGAGCATGTTAACTCTGGGGGATCTCCAAAGAGTATGGAGGAAAGAACTGTCAGTCTTGGACAGTGCTCTCCTCCTACTGAGACAGATCTATATTCCAAGATTTCCTTAACTTCTTAGAATCTGCTCTACTAAGGTAACCACATAAGTGGCCGCCAAGGAATTTAGTGATGCTGAAGTCTAACAACATGAAGGCAGGTTTTAGCCAAGATACCATTTGATTATGACCCAGGCCTTTGAGTATTCCCGAGGCTGGAGTGACCTAGGAAACTTGGCTTGCACTCATAGAGTGATGCTTAACCAGAGACGTCTATCAAGATCACTGAGAGAAATTCTCATGACCAGACATGCCTTGGCCCAACTCCCTAGAAGCAGTGGTCAAGGAGACATGAATTAGAGCACAGATACTTGGGTTTTTAAAGTATCCTCAAGAATTACTGCAGTGATTTAATGGCACTGACCAGTACTCCTTTCTAGGAAAAATCACTGTACTGCCATTTGAGCCAGAGACCCTATGGTGGAGGTTCCAAGCACAAAGGCAAAGAGATCAGGAAAGAGTTTTCTGAGAAAGTAGGCCATTCAGTTTTACTCAAATCATACAAACACCCTCTTATGTCACTTAGTTACAACATGGCCTGGGCTACCAGAATCTAAGACAGTTTGAGAGAACTTACTGCAATGATGGAAACATTTTATTCTGTTCTGTCCAGTATGGTAGCTGCTAGACACATGTATTTATCGAGCACTTGAAATGTGGTTGCTGAAAATGATTAAACTTTCAGTTTAATTCATTTTAATTTAAATAGTCACATGCAGCTCGCGAGTCTACCATATTGTACGGTGCAAAGAACCCATCTTTGAGCAGAAAGCATGCAAAATAATAAATAGACACTGGAGAATAAATAAGCCCTTCTACTAGACAATCCCTCTTGTCCTATGGTTTCCCATAGGAAGTCTTTCCTTCTTAAAGAATAAGAAGCAAACTCCTTTTGTAGGTGGCCCATCATTCATCCAGAACAGAGGATATCAAGACATGGCCATCCATGAGCCAGATCTGGCCCAAAGATATGTGTGAGTTGCTTTTCACTATACTTTTAAAAAGTTTTAAAATTTGTTTAATAGTTAAAATTGAACTTTTTAAAAACTCAGTGTCTGCTTTCTTCAGAAAAATGAGACAATAAGGCTAATTGGCTCTTGGCTAATCCTTCATGGCAGTGAGTTCCTGGCACTGCAGCAGAGATGCCTGAAATTCAGTCGACATATTGTTTGGCCTGCTTCCCTCACTCACGTGGCCTGACTTGGCCCCAGGAAGGACTTGGGTTTGAGGGACCTGGTCTGAAAATCTCTCCCAGGCAGAAGCATCTAATCTGAGAGACTGGCAAGTCTGGTTGTCTACCTCTGCTGCCCTCACCTTGAATACTCAAAGACAAGACAGACTTCCATACAAATGCCTTTTATTCAGGGCAGAATCTCTTCACTGTTCTTCAAAAGAAGACCCAGATGAATCGGTTGGAGAGGGAGGTGGGAGGGGGGATCGGGATGGGGAACACATGTAAATCCATGGCTGATTCATGTCAATGTATGACAAAAACCACTACAATATTGTAAAGTAATTAGCCTCCAACTAATAAAAATAAACGAAAAAAAAAAAAAAAAAGACATGCACATGCATTCATACAGAGGATTTCAGAGTTACTGTGTCAGGATGAATGAAGCAAAGGCTGCTGGTTTCAGAGCATATACAAGTAACATGTAGTTGCTGAAGCATGTTTCTTAGTTGCGCCCCTCAGCTTCTTGATCTGCAAAATAACAGGACCTAAGAAACTGGAATAGGACCTGGAACAACAGTAGTGCTCAACACCTGTTAGCTACTATCATTCCAGTTATGGAAACTAGCTCTCTATGGGGAGAGAATGAAGTAAACCTTCTCCACAGTGTAATATACACACACAGGCAACTTTTCACTCTCCAGTTGATTTTAAACCATAGCAGCAATCTCTAAGTTTGCTTGTATACGTAAATGAACAGTCCCAAGAAGCCAGTTATTAGTGACTCATCAAAATGTGCCCCTTTCTCCGATGTGTTCTGAGATTCATCATACAAACACCACACACAGAAGACAACCATGACCAAGTGTATCCAAACCAGCCCTTTGACTGAACTTGAGTGCAACTTCAGAATAAAATGCAAAATTTTTAAGACCTAGATGACACTAAAAATTCAGCTTTTCTTTGCAGACATACTTTTGAAAGTTATATTATGCTCAAACTCGACCCAAATTATTTGCCGTGGTTCATGTGATGAAACTCTTGGCAATATACTTCCCTCAGCAAAAAATAATAATAATAATAATCTTTGCTCTGAATACATTTAGCTTTTAATTCATATGATGTTAGGCAGTTCTTTAAAAATCCTTCAAAGGGTGCCTAAGGCCAGCCCCGAGATCACCACAGATGATTGATTCTTATTATGGCTCTCACCCAAGTGAATCAATGCTTTTGGATGGTAAGAATACCAGTCCTGTCAATCGTCTGCTCACCCGTCTTCCCTAAGTGACGCTGCAACTGCCCAAATTCCCCACTCCATCCATCAGGATGGAGTTTTCCAACCTCATCCATTTTCTGGTATAAAGAGACTGTATCATGTTGCTGGGCTGATGGTCAGATTAAACAAGGCGAGAGGATACCACCCTCCTGAGTACCTTCCTAATTTGTACTCAGAAATCATTTCAATTCAAGTTTAAAGGACTATCTTTAGCATCCTAATTAATACACATTAGATCATTTAAAATCTTCACCAACTATAATATCCATTGTATATGTACATACATACCCAACACACATCTTTGCTAATGAGAATAGCAACATAGCAACTGCAATTGTCATTTAGCACAACTAATGTTTATACTGCACTTCACAAGCACATCCACGTACTTCCTCTTACATACTTCTCCAAAGACACCATGAGGCAGACAGAATCAAAAGGGGAGAGACATTTTTGGAGCCTCCGTATGATCCAGGAATTGTGACTAAGTCTTGAACAGTGCTGGGACTAGGGGGAGGTGATGCAGGCATCTTGGGGGCCGAGTTTAAGGATGCCCTCACCCTCAGAGTCATACACTGGTAGAACTGGCCCCTGAGGGTTGCCTCCTTAAATTGCATGTTCTCGGCATCCTGCTGGCCTCCTCCATGTCCTGACCCTGCTAATACTCTCATCCACCTTGTCAGTTACATACAATCTTCCTCCCTTCAAAGGTGGACAAACTAATATGCAGAGATCTTCGGCAGCTTGCCAAAGGCCTCCAGTTAGTGACCCTTTTGAACTCATTCTGGTGTCCTTTTTCCCCACTGAAGGGCATAGAGCTCAAAGCCATGGCTAAATAAAACCACATTCGTGAGCTGCCTAGGAATTCACTTAGATCCCTCAATCATCACTTAAAATTCAACATAGACTGCACTCCAAAGACCATCTCAATTTAACTGTTCTCACCATTTGTACAATGAGAAGGCTGTTTAGTTTTAGCTTTGTTAGTTCTTTAAAATCTGCAATTAGCATTTCTAATTAAGTATAACATTGGGTTTTCATCACCAGTAATTTTTGTTTGAGCGTGTAAGGAGGTAGAGGTGGCAGAAAGTAAATTTTTGTCAAACTTTCTTTTCCATTTTCATACAACTTCAAATATACTCTGCCCCCTAGCTTCAGAGGTAGTTTACGGAATCCACCAGAAAAATCTTACCATGCCCATTACTTTAGCATTCTTTAACATAAAAAACTGTCAGGTTAATACTTATCCAGCTCCAAAGTCACTAAAATACAAAAGCTTCAAGCTTAAAACAACTTCATTGTAAAGGGCTGTATATTTTATTTCTTCCCAGTAACCTTAAATCTACGTACAGCGGTCCCAGGCAGAATTTACGGGAATACAGTAATATGCCAATTAACTACAGCCATCCAGTTCCTAATTCTCCACCACCAGGATTTCTTTGTCGTTACTGAAAAACTCTGCCATATTCACTGAGAAACAGGCAGGCAAACTGAAAAGAAAACCACCTCCTCTTGACTGGAGCTATCTTCGTTCTTGTAGAGACAATTCCTTGCCTCGAGCTTCAAGTCCGTGGATCAAATTCAACCAGTTCTCTGCTGGGGAAGCTGCTGACACAATTAGGGCGAGTCACCCAAGAGAAAACCCTCAGCCAGGAAACTTGTCTAATTATATATTTGTTTTCGCTGTCCCTTCCCTCTGGTTTAAACATCTACTTGCTGTTAAATGCATCTGATGAGGGGCCCACGGCAAGTCTTCCAAAGGGGTCGCAAAGAGTCAGACACGACTGAGCAACTGAACTGAAATTTTCCAAACCCATCACCAAGAACTAGTGGGAAGATGGGCATGAGGCTGTTGTTAAGACCCAGGCCAGGGTATTCTGTTTGAGAAACCAGAAAGAAGGAACTCTCTCTGAGACTATCTGTAAGCCCAAACTTGATTTTGCCAACACGTGAATTTAGTCTTTTTAAGGTAGATAGTATAGGGGATGTTCTCATGATGTCCAATGATGCAGAGACATAGATGCCCTGGGCCCAACGGGACCTTTCAGTTCTTTTGAGTATGATCTTTGCACAGTCTCGACTGTCATGGAAGCTGTGAATTTACTTGTGTTTATTGTCCTCGCATGCAGTGTCACGCTGGATGCTGTTACTCTTATCAGTCGGGGTTCTGGACAAGACAAAAGCGGATGAGAATGCCATTCCTGCAGTTATTGCTATATTAACTGTGGCTCACCTGCACTTTAATAGATTCCAGAAACTGTCATTCTGTTAATGTTGCAAACGGTCTCAGAGGGTCTCAGAGCCACGGCTACACCCTGTGGGTATGTTCCCCCAGACTCAATGGTTCACACAATTAGAAGGTAGGTTCATCTCTTGGGATTCATCTAGAACTTTATTTACTCCCCACCTTATTTGAGTTTTACTCATTACAGTTCTTTATACCACAAAATGTCATCTATGTTAACTGACAAAATAGGTCATTCTTCGCCAACAAGATGTTTAAAGAAATATTCAGCTACTTATATCACTAATCATTCTACTGCTGCAGTTTATTTTTTTTTTCTCCCACATTTTATTTGTTGGGATTGATCGAAATATTTCTTTCTGACTCATCACTTCCCCTAACTTCAGTAGAATACGCCCCTCTGCATGATGCATAGTTCTGCGTTTCTCGACTTGGCCTCAGAAGCCCCTGCAGGTCGGCTCTTAGCAATCAGCCGTAGGTGTTTCCGATAATGGAACTCTTGTGGAGACTGAGCTCATTTCCGTGCTGCATCCCCGGTCTTTAATCCCTGCCCTCAAGAACAGACCCCTCCATCCTCGTATCAGGCAGAATGAGGACAGAAGGTGATCGAGCTTCTGAGTGTGGCATGCTTAATCCTTCCAGTCCATTTTCACTTCCTTCCAAACCAAGTCACCTGGCACTTCACCCGTTTGAGGAGTGAGACTCCATCCCTTTTGCTTGCATAACTAGAGCTAAGGGTTAATTTTAATACAAGGGTTAGTTTCTGAACATTTCCCCTTAAATTGTGTTAACTGTATTTCTTAGCAAACTATAACTGTTTTCACATGAAATTGTTGTATGAAAATTATCATTCATTAAAACAAGACAACATATTTGAGTCAAGACTTTAACTTTCTGTCTGCTGCTTTATAAAAAACAGGGGGCAAGTCCTAACACCCTGAGACAGTGGTAGTGAGGTCTCATCCTGAGCGTGAGATCTGACATACAGTAACTAAAAACTGCTAAGTCATTCCATGTTCAGCACTTAAAACACCAAGCCTGGGATGGGTTCTTAATAAATGGTAGTTATTACATTATCTTAATTGGCCACAAACTGAAAAAGAACAGAAGTGAGCCTTTCCCATATAAAGTGGTTAGAACACGGGGCAGAGGGTCTTTCCTCCCTCCCCCTCTTCAAGCCCCCCTTCTTCCTGTCAAGTTTCCTCCTTTCTCTTGTTGCCAATCCCTTCTCCACTTCCTTCTCTCCTTTCTGACTTCAAATCAAACCAGCTGCAGATTGAGGAAAAAGAGAAAAAGGATGGGGGCACACAATATTCAGGTCTAAAAAGAACCATTATTGAAAAATAATTTGGCCTCTGCTTAAGGGGACAAAATTGCCAGCAGAAAGCCAAAAGAAATTGATGGTATTGTCCCAGGGGCTGAGATTCAATTAACACTCGGCTGTTGTCAATTGGCTCTGCAGTCCCAGGGATAAATCTTTTACAAGCTATTCTGGACACTCTTCCTTTGGCCACCACCACGGCATCAATCTTCTCATCAGCTTTGTCATTACAGATCTCAGCCATTTCTCACAGTTTCAGGAACTCTGCATGGATTTGATCCCAAAGTATTGGGCCACTATCATCTCAGCTGTTAAATGTCAGACTCAGACATCTCAGACTGTGCATCAAGATACTGCATTCTGCCAGCAATGAACCTATCACCTTTCCCCTCCTCATAAAGCATGCTCTTCAGGCACCCCAAATTATGTGATATGAGTTCTCTCATGAGTCTCATTTGATTGTGAGTGCCTCTGAAAAGAATATTGCCAGCTGCATTAATTTCCGGGACTTTTGGTAGTCTGTACTGGGAAATTGATGCAAATAATGTCTGCTCATCTTTACTGGGTGAACTAGGCGGTAGGGTTAAGCAAAAAGATACAGCTAAGGTGGGAGGAGAGGGGGACGACAGAGGATGAGATGGCTGGATGGCATCACCGACTCAATGGACATGAGTTTCAGTAAACCCCGGGAGTTGGTGATGGACAGGGAGGCCTGGCATGCTGCAGTCAGCGGGGTCACAAAGAGTCAGACACGACTGAGTGACTGAACTGGACTGAAGCAACCGGAACCTTTAGCACTTTTCAAGCTTGTCCGTTAAGATTAACACATCCTTCAAGTTGTACTTTTTACTGTTCAAAAAGTCATGCTGAGCCCTCTTAATGAGTCACGAGAGGGCAGGAAGGCCAGTGGATACTGCCTATGAGACAGGCTGGGACCTGGGACCCACTGCTTCGAGGACTGCACCTGGATACACCCCTCCTCGAGCAACAAAATGCAGTGGGACTAATGGGACTAAAAATAACTGCATGCGTGCACAGTTAGGGCAAATTCTGGACAAAAGATGTGGTGTAGTTTAGTCACTAAGTTGTGTCTGACTCTTCTGACTATAGCCCGCCAGGCTCCTCTGTCCATGGGATTCTCCAGGCCAGAATACTGGAGTGGGTTGCCATTGCCTTCTCCAGGGATCTTCCCGACCCAGGAATTGAACCCGGGTCTCCTGCATTGCAGGTAGATTCTTTACCTACTGAGCTATGAGGGAAGCCCAAGAGAAACGTTCCCTAACCGGGAACCGAACCAGGGCCGCAGCAGTGAAAGCGCCGAATCCTAGCCACTAGGCTACCAGGGACAAAAGACAGAGAGACCAAAAAACCCAGTTGTCACTTTTAAAGAGCCTTGAACAAAAACAGGGTACTGCACGTGCCCCCCTGCATACACCACCACCAGAAGGCGTGCAGAACACCACGCCAGCCCTCCGCCCTGACCCCTGGACTCCCTCAAGAGCAAGCAAGGACGCCTAGTGTCTCTTCTTGTTCCCACTGCTGCAGCAGGGGCCCTAGGGAAGCCTTGCCTGGACTTCTTGTCTGGTCTCCAGCCGATTTCTATCGATTGGGAATGGTCAAGAACCAGGTATAACAGCGGGTGTACCGCGGTCAGTGTGTTTCCAGTAAATTCTGGTCCACTCAGGCTGTTTGTACTTCTGTACCTACGGTAGGGGTGGCCTAAGGCCTGAGGGTGCTGGGTGGATTCCAAGGGGAAGCCAGTGAGGCTGGAGGGCTGAGAGCAAGAGGAGGAAGACCGGTAGGACCCGAGGGACTACTCCTTCGTGTTAGGAGCCATTCAGCATCTGACTGGAGCCTAGACAGTCTTCTTACAACACAGGTCTTAAGTAAATAAAATTACAAAAGATTACCAAGGGAACAATTTTATTGAGCTGATGACTCAGACAATAGAGGATCCGCTTGAATACAGGAGACCTGGGTTCTATCCCTGGGTTGGGAGGATCGCTTGGAGAAGGGGATGGCTATCCATTCCAGTATTTCTTGCCTGGAGAATCCCATGGACAGAAGAGGCTGGTGGGCTACCATCCACAGGGCTACAAAGAATCAAACACTACTGAGCAAATGACACTTTTCATTTTCTCTGTTAACACACTTAAACAAGATCTAGTGGTGATCTGAGTGTAAAGTGATAGGAAATTTCTAGTTTCTATTGATGACAAAGTCACAGAAAATGCTGATCCCACTGTGGTTTGTGGATACAAGACAAGACAGAAGGAAGTGCTAAGTTACAGCTAGAGATTAAAAAAAAATCAGTGAGTTTGCTGGTCAGAGGTTGAGGGCTTGTGCTAGGGAGGTCTCTGGATTTACTCCCAGGGGAACGGAAGCCATGGGAGGGACGTGCAGGCTCCAGTCTCTTGTCCCTTTAAATCAGGAAGCCCCAGAATCTTCCCTCTTCCTTCTGTCCAGCGCTCCGGACAGAAAGTCACCATCTGCCCCGGCACTCATCTCGTTATCAAGTGACAACTCTCTGTGTGATCTCTTCCATCAGATTATAAGGACAAGAGCTATGAATCAGCCGTCTTTGTATAAAAACTGCACACGGCTATTAAGTATTTGTTAAATACATTAGTGAAACGGCTAGGTTGCTATTGAAAGAATTCCACATGAAGGTACACTGCCAACATTTTTCTCAAGAACATATTTTCATTTCTGAAAGGGGTTATATGTGGAAATACACAGCATTTTAAATATAATATCAGACTTCGCAACTGGAAACGGAAACACTGACATAATCAAGTAGATTTTCTAAAAATAATGTCAAAGTAGATTGATCAAAAAAAAAAAAGAAAAAAGATAATCTGGTTACCTAAAGACCAAGGTGGGTTTCCCAGGTGGCGCTAGTGATAAAGAACCCACCTGCCAATGCAGGGGATGTAAGAGACCTGGATTCCATCCTTGGGTCGGGAAGATCCCCTGGAGAGGTCATGACAATCCACTCCAGTATCCTTGCCTGGAGAACCCCATGGACAGAGGAGCCAGGTGGGCCATGGTCCGTAGGGTCACAAAGAGTAGTGAGCACAACTGAAGTGATGTAGCACATGCACAAAGACCAAGGTGGCCCAGCATTCAAAATCGCAGGAGTCTCTGCATGACAGCAGAAGGCCAGGTAGGCAAAGGAGTTAAGTGCTGTGTTCACCAGCCACCGCTCAACAGCTCAAGGGCTCAGGCCAGAGGATGAGATTCTAGGTATATTGAATTTCCCTAGCTCATTCCCTGAATAAGCTTCTCCTTTTATACAACAATCTGAAGCTGCCTAACCCCCAAACACCACCAGTCATCTGGGACCTGGCTAGGGCTGTGAACAGGAGAGCTGGCTTCCAGCCCTCTGCGTATTTGGGGGTTTGCCACAGGGATGCAGGCTTGACTCAATTTGGAACACCACTGAAATACAGATAAAAACCTACTGAGCATGCTCACCATCTGACACAGAAAAGAAGGTCTGTAGGAGACAGATGTGCAGGGTTCATGCACGCTCAGGTCTGTCATCGTAAGAAACAATATAAAATAGTCATTCAGTCAGTGTGCTTGTATCAAGGCTTTCTATTTGCCAGGCCCCCTGGATTTAGCACATGCACACACACACACAAAGTTCATAGGTAAAATGACAGTCCCTGTCCTCAAGTTCATGGAAAAGCTAACAGGTAAATCCACAATTTTAGTCAAAGCCCTGAAACTTTTAAGTTTTCCTAAGGTTGCCTGGGGGTGTGAGGAGAAAAGAATACCCCAAAGATACAACAAGTGAGCAGACGTGACAGGCCAAGTAAAAGGAACCTGTCATCTCGAGAAGCATGTGCTCCAAACAAAGACAGCACAGACCCCTGAGAAACTGGAGCCACTGTCAGGGCCTATCTACCCTCCAGGACATTTAAAAACTTCCTGAGCTTGCTTATCATTTGATCAGATCTGGCTAATGAATTAACATCAATGTCTGTGACTCAGAAATGTCACCCCAGCATGACTGTTCGGCTTTCAGCTCTCATCACATGAAAGCTTAGGAGAGTAAGAGAGTTCTTGGCAGGATAATAAAAGCTCCATTTGTTACCTCTTCACTCTTTCATCCAACCTGGAATGCGTATGGGCCTGGCACTGTGCTGCTGCCGCTAAGTCGCTTCAGCCGTGTCCGACTCTGTGCGACCCCACAGACGCCAGCCCACCAGGCTCCCCCATCCCTGGGACTCTCCAGGCAAGAACACAGGAGTGGGCTGCCATTTCCTTCTCCAATGCATGAAAGTGAAAAGTGAAAGTGAAGTCACCCAGTCGTGTCCGACTCTTCGAGACCCCATGGACTGCAGCCCACCATGCTCCTCCATCCATGGGATTCTCCAGGCAAGAGTACTGGAGTGGGGTGCCATCGCCTTCTCCCTGGCACTGTGCTAGGGGCAAGAAAATCAAAGATGGCCAAACTGTGGACCTGCCATCTTGGTTTCCTAAAAAATTAACAAGCAACTCTACACAAGTCATTTGAGCAACAGTGTGGTAGGTTCCAAGGGAACATGGCAGAAAAAAATCCAAAATTAGACTGCAGGCTTGTAAACAGTGAAAAAAAGTTCTCTGAAATTGTAATTTACTATCATTAGCTTTCCTACTGGCTCAGAGGTGAAGACTCTGCCTGAAATGTAGGAGACTCGGATTTGATCTGTGGGTCAGGAAGATCTTCTGGAGAAGGAAATGGCAACCCACTCCAGTATTCTTGCCTGGGAAATTCTATGGACAGAGGAGACTGGCAGGCTACAGTCTATGGAGTCACGAAGAGTTGGACAACTATTATTAAGAAAAAAAAAAAAGAATCTTTCAATGATCATGGTTATGAGTTTGAAATCCTGAGTTAGAATTCTGGTTCTGCCATTTATTTGCTGTGTGGTCTTTGAAATTTTACTTAGTATTGCTAAATCTCAATTTCCTCATCCATAAAATAGAAGGATTACAATGAGAACCACATAGGTTTGCTATGGTAATTAAATGAGATCATCCAAATGAGGTGCTTAGACAAAAGATGCACTCAATTTTTCAACATGTGTGTCATTAAATATATATACGTATGTGAATGTGTGTGCACACACATGCACTCAGTCATGACCAACTCTTTGCGACCCTGTGGACTGTAGCCTGCCAGGATGCACTGTCCATGGAATTTCCCAGACAGGAATTCTGGGGCAGGTTACCATTCCCTCCTCCAGGGGATCCTCCCAACCCAGGGATCGAACCCAGTCTTTTGCATCTCCTGCATTGGCAGGCAGGTTCTTTACCAGTTGAGTGACTAGGGAACCCATATGTGCATGTGTGTGTGTGTAAATATATATATAGTTAGTTAGTGAAAAATCAAGCTCAAGTGGATTTGCTTCTGAAATCCACTTGTCCTCAGCTGTCATGGTAGACCAAAGTTTACTTATTTGAAAAAGTATGGTATGTTACTTCTGAGCCTCAAAAGTAGATCTACTGAACTCAATAGGAGAAATACAAAATGTAGAAACGGGGTTAGAATAAAATCAATCTCAATCACACACACACACACACACACACACACACACACACACACAGAGAAATAACTTCTGATGTACATACTGAAGACATCACACATTTCACTTCGGTCAAGGCTCTAAGTTCCTGGGTAAACCAACCACAGCAAATCTCCTACATAGGAAAGAGTTTCATCCCAAGAGTGTACCTGTAAGTCCAACAAAGTTAGCCTAGGTACCTAACTATCACAACTGGCTATACAAGTACTGTACTGTAATAGGTTTATAATACTTTTCACACAAATAATACATGAAAACAAACACAAAAAATAAAGAAAACATTTTTAATCTTACAGTACACTACCTTGGAAAGTATAGTTGAAAGTTCACAACTTGAAGCTTCATTTGTAGGGGACTTACTATACTCTAAAGACTTCCCTGGTGGGCCAGTGGTTGAGTCTGCCCATCAGAGTTGGGTACACAGGTTTGATCCCTGGTTTGGGAAGATCTCACATGCCATCGGGCAACTAAGCCTGTGTGCCACAACAACTGAGCCTGTGCTCTAGAGCCCAGGAGCCGCAACAAGAGAAGCCACTACAACCAAAAACCCGTGACCACAGCTTGAGAGTAGCTCCTGCTTGTTGCAACCAGAGAAAGGCCATGGACAGCAACGAAGATGCCACCTGGCACAACCAAGAATAAAGAGTGATAAAAAAGAGCTTCACAGGTATATGGCAAAGGGGGTGATGTCAATCCCATTCCTGCTGCAACTACCTCATGGAGTTTCTTTAACCATACATTCAATAAATCTACTAATATATTCCAGAGAATACACCTATCCCCACCCTCTATGGAAAATCATTAGTCAACTATGGTTGAAGCAGGGGATGAATTTTCTTTTTCCTTTGCCTCCTGGACAGAACGTGACTATTTGGGGGGTTCACTCGCTGCTGGCAAATGGCCATTTCCTGCCTCTAGACAGAAAGGCTTAAAAGAACTTATAAAAAACAGTCAAAATCCTCTACAGACATCCAATAACTTATAAGGGAAAGAACGTTTTGATGAGTTAGTGCAAATGAATCAGGACCATATGGATCCGATTTCCCTGGAGTTTAAATTTGTAAAGAGAAAAACTTCTTAGAAAAATGATCTTTGTAGATGTCACTGAACCCAGGGGAAAAACATATGAGATGATTAATCAACTTAATACATTCCTAAGTTGCTCTGTGCTTAACTGAAGCACACCCAGGTCATTTGTAGATCAATTTGGACTGTCAAACACACAGCCCATCATGCTCTAATTGTTTTCAGAGCAGAATTTTGAGCAGCAGAAGATACTAAGCTGGTTAGTATTTTCAGCAATGAATTTTAGTACAACTGTTTATTTTCTAATTCCTTAAATAGCTAATTTCGTCAGTGGCAGGAGATTCTGGAAACACAGTGGGTGACACATATCTGCATATCCA
Organism: Dama dama; assembly: GCF_033118175.1. Classification (NCBI taxonomy): domain Eukaryota; kingdom Metazoa; phylum Chordata; class Mammalia; order Artiodactyla; family Cervidae; genus Dama; species Dama dama. The sequence goes on along the minus strand of NC_083703.1, from coordinate 10,800,723 downwards.
GGGGCCAATCCACAGGTAGGTGGTGTAAACAGGCTCCCATGCAGGACAGCATGGTACCAGTCAGAAAACACATTCCTTGTAGCCTGCTGAATGGTGGCCTCATGCCCAAGGAGAACTAATTTGCTTCATGTGACTGAGCGCTTTATTCTCAAAAGGTTTTTCAGAAACCAATATAATTATACAAGATCCAAGAGGTAGACCCGTCATCTGTATATAATACTCAAATAATGATTCAGTTGTATATGTTGATGACTTTTACTAACTTATTAAATATATCTCATGCATGGAGGCATTTGAATATGTATCCAGAGACAATAATTACTATAAATAAGATTTAGGAAATAAATTAAAAGTGCTTTCTAAAAGAGCTAAATGGCCCCTACTATGTGTAGGGTGCCATGGAAACCTAGCTAGCAAATCCAATGAATATTTAATGTGAGCACAAGTGACATGTTATATGTAGACATGATCAACATTGTTTATTTGTCAACTCATGTCAAAGAGGATTACGGGATGGAAGAAACAAGTGTCTATCAGTGAGAAGGCTATGGTGGCTGCTCTGGAACCTTCTGGACAATACATTCCCATCAAGGCTCCTAAATCCTTTGTTAGAAGGTCTGTTGTTTGCTGGTTTAGAGAGAGGTTTACTGTCACAGTTCTCAGAAGATCTTTTTCCACATTGAAAAGAATAAATATGAGCTTGTACCGTAGTATTTTCTAGCTGGAAAAAATCTTTGAGAGTTACTGGTCTAATCAACCACTGGCTGGAGAAATGTTTTAAAATAATAGGCTGCTGTCCTCCCAGATATGGCAATACAGTAGATTTAGGCTATGGTGCTGGTATATGATTTAATCATTTTCCCAGGTGACTTTCACCTTATTTTACAGATAAAGAACAGGCCTAGAATGGCTACAGCCTCTCCTGCAATCTCCTTATTCCCAGGTCAGTGTCTCACTGACAAGCTCAGCAATGCCTGGTCATTAGGGAGTTTCTCCAGTGTATAATCAGGCAGGAAAAATGAGCCCAGACTAACCAAAGATCTACAGGCTCAAAGCAGCCAACATTTATGTTGAAAAATAAATGCAGCTGAGTTTTTCTTATGCTTTATTCAGGCTCTAAATTTCAGCACATAAAATGAAAATTTCACATGGGCAAAATTAATCTTTAAACTTCTTTAGGTGGGCCCTACGTTAGAAACTAGCATGTGTCTCAATAAGCCCAAGAAAGCCTGTTTTTCCTGCAGCTTTAAGAGAAGCTGCTGGAGTTTTCAAAGTCCCCATTGAGCAAGAGATGAAGTTGTTGGCTAACATTTAGGAGCAATGTCAGAGAAGCAATAACAACAAAAAAAGTCCTTATGGACTAGCATTACAGTGATGCAGAAGGAAGCTAAGACATTTGTGAGAATCTGGACCAACTGGAAGAAGAGTGAATTTGTATTTCTTATCTCACACCAAGGTTTATTATAAAACTCAAAATAAATCACCTCATTTAAAATCTTATTTATATATCTATCTATCTATCTATCTATATATATATATATACATTTTTTTTTTTTTTTTTTAACAGAGTGCACATAGCAGAAGCTATGGGCACAGGAAGCACCTTCTCACTATCAGACATCACTTGCCCTGGTGCCCAGCAGGGCGCATGTCAGGGGTTGCAACACTTGCTGCAGAACCGAGTCTAACCTGAGTACGTCAGGATCTATCTTCCTTGCCTAAGGCCTTCAAAATCTGGACCACAGACATGAACGCTTCATTCTGACCAGCTTTTAGTAACTTGGATTCACCACAAGTTTAAGAAACCAGATATCCGCCAATATCCTTTCTGTTCTCTGCTTCAAGGAAATAGCCTCCTCACTGAAAGTTAGGGGCTCCCTGGTGTGGACTGAAGATGCCACCGCTTTCTTCTCTACCCTCAAGTTTCTATATGATGAGACTTCCTAAGAATCTTTGAACAGAAATAAGAAGTTGATCTGATTGAGCAGGTCATGTTAGCAAGTCTTTCTATCGATAAGCTCACTATCGGCCTCCTTCATATCTACTTTCGTCTATAATTCAGCTGATTTGCATGTTCATAGGTCCACATTCTTTGGAAGTTTCTTCTAGTGTGTTTTTGTTGAAGTGTCAAGAGATTGAAGTACTGGTAGCTTTGGCATATCTACTCCTGTTTCTTACCATAGTGAATGGACATGTCACTATCAAAGAGGTGCAGTTTCCATAGAAAAGTAAAAGTGTTAATTGCTCAGCCCTGTCTGACTCTATGTGACCCCATGGACTATAACCCACCAGGTTCCTCTGTCCATGGAATTCTCCAAACAAGAATACTGGAGTGGGTTGCCATTTCGTTCTCCAGGGGATCTTCCAGACCCACCCAGGGATCGAACCTGGGTCTCCTGTATTGAAGGCAGATTCTTTACCATCTGAGCCACCACGGAAGCAACTTCTACAGGGGCCACCCCTAAATCCAAATGTGTTAGGAAAAGCAATGATGAGATGGCTACAAATCTGGCCACAGCCTCCATATGAAACTGAGATCTAGCTGGGAACACTGCCTCTCAGAGGCAAATCATTTAACTTCACAAGAATGAGAAAGTATCTTTCTTTTTAAGCTCGATGATGGTGGCAGGATTGCTGATTTTCCATTCAGTCATGGCAGCACATGAATCCTATTCAATTAAGGTGGCGAGCAAGGCAAAGGGTTGTTTTTCCCTCCCTACTCAGCAAGAAGGTAGGCACATACTTCCAGCTTATGAAAATGGCAGTAGAACGTCCTTAAGTAGAGCCTCTCAGTGTCATTTTTATCCCTGTGTCAGAATGTAGATCCGACCACATGCTCAGAGGTTTATTTTCTATTTATAAAATTGCCACATCATTTGGATAATCAGCAGATTTAATTTCATAAGGAGTTTTAAAGGTTGTCTATTTTGAAATCACTATATAATCCAGATCATTTACAGAAAAGCAACATGGTGGCCTCTTCTCCTACACTAAATGGGTCAAGGTTGTTAATACTGACTCTAAACAGACACCCATATGGAAATTAAGAATCATCTTAAAGGCATCAGAGAGCATATGAGAATGATGCTTGATCTGGGTATATTACCTGGAGAATCAGAGAGGGCAAAACCTTCTTTTGACCTGATTATGCCAAGATGACCTGAGCAAAGACATGACTGTATCAGTGAGGCTACTCCAGAAGATACCACCAGTGGTGATGGATCCTGGAGCTGGAAGAGACTTGGCCCACATCCCCCATTTTACAGATAAGGAGTACAGAGAGATGGCTTTAATTGTCCATGTTTACACAGGAGAGTTGGAGTAGGAAATGGCAACCAACTACAGTATTCTTGCCTGGAAAATTCCATGGTCAGAGGAGTCTGGCGGGCTACAGTGAATACAGGTTACCAAGAGTTGGATGTGACTGAGCATGCAAGCACCCACACATACAAGAGAGTAGATTAATCTGATTAGAACCCAAGTTTTCTGACTTATAAAAATTAGAACATTGGATTAAATCAATCTGCCTCTTTGAGACAATAATAGCCAGGGTTGAACTGCACCCTACCTTCACCCATCCAACTTCTGAAGCCGTAAGTCTCATTTTGACTCCATGAAGGTGGAGAGGAGCTACTGCTACACAGTGGCCTCCCTGATACAACCCTGCAGGCTTGGAAGATGTCCTATAGCCTCACAGACTTGCAAGTCATATTTTGTAAAAAGATCCATCTTATTTCAAAAACACAAATCCAAGTTGTTAGGAACATTCTGCTCATATCATCTTAGCAAACTTCTTACTCCCTTTTAAAGAACTGTTCACTTAAGTACTAATTACAGAGAATCTCTGCTTCACCTGTCTCATACTATTTATTCTTGGCTTTTACTCAGTACTGGCTTCCAATAAAACTTACATGTTTGTTTACCTCGAGGTTACAGTAAAGAGGAAGATACAGCCATCAGCAAAAACAAGCTGATGATTTCCCCGGGCATGAAAGTACTGAAAGGCTGCATTTTAAAAAGAGTTCTTACTCACTTTGCTATTGAGAACAGTGACTCAAAGTAGTTTTCTGACCCAACATATTTGAAAGATCTGGAATAATTCTACTGAAAGCAGTAGTTAAATATAAGATGAGTTCTGTGAAAGGGGTCAACTACTTAAAACATGCAGCTTTGGGAGACAAACCTCCAAATGATTCCCAACCATCCCTTTTCTCTAGCTGAGAATTATTAGTTTGAGTTGTTAATACTAAAATGAGAGGTCAGTTTTGCTAAAATACACCAACATTTTTGATTCTTCACTCAGGCCAGCAAAACGGGCTCTTCAACTCTGTTAACTACCCAATGATCAGTAACATCTTCAGCAAAATATCCTCTTAAGGTATACCCACTCCCCTGCCAAAAAAAAAAAAAAAAAGGATGGCAGGGAACATGGCCACTGGCAGCTCCTGAGACCCAACTCTCTCTGCTCCATCGCTAAAGTGGGTCCTCAGTCTCCTTTCCCAACGCCAGTTTGCATCACTAACTAAAGCAGCACAATTTGTACTTGTCCATCTATTGTGTTTCTTGATCGATGGGAAGCCTGGAGATGATGAAGCCTGGAGACAACAGCAAGAGGTTCTAATTTCTGGCTGCAAAACTTGGGTGCGTCTGTTGGGAATAGATGCTAAAACAGCAAGGGGATACAGAGGGAAGTGGATTTGCACACTTGGCAAGCTCTCAGGTGGGGTCTATGATGACATCCAGCACTTGAACACTATCTCCCATCAAGAAAGGCAGAAGCTGCCTTGGGACATGGCTTTTACTCTAACAATGGGTATTTAGAATCACACAATCAAGAGATAAAACTCATATCCAGCCACTCATGAAACTGCTTCTCACAAACTTCAACTCAGACAATGTGAGAATGAAGTATTATGTATATGAATGGGCAGTGAGTGAGTGAGTGAATTAGTGTGTGTGTATACGAAAGAGGAGGGGCGGGAGGGAGGGAGGAAGGGAAGGAAGATGGAGGGAGAGAGAAAAATTCTTTCCAAGTCCTGAGGGTTCCTGAAGCACAAAGGAACATGGCACATGTGCAAAGTCTGGGAATACTTTTCTTCCATTATGTCAGAGACGATAAGCATCACGGCTTCCACCTGAAGACCGGGCCTGGACTAGTCAAAGGATACATTTTAATAGCAGCCTATTATGATGATGGGTGTTATTACCATAATCACATTCCTGTAACAGAATGTGAAGATTTTAAGATGGAATTTATTTTTTTAAACACTCACATCTTAAGCTTAAATTGTTCCAGAAATTAAGGCCTGCATAGATGTTCAAATGGTGCTTCTCTACATAAAAAGACATTCCCCCAGGGAGAACCCCAGGCAACACCTCTGGCTTCTTCCAGATCTCTGCATGTCAACCACATCTGTCTCCCGCAGAACTGAAGGACAGTGCGTTGCTTTGCATTTCTGTAAACAACCGTCTGCAGGAATTGAAACTTGGTGTGAAGGATATAATTTTCCCATCAGAAATGTAAACATCATTTCATGTTTCATTTAAGTCCTCCTATTAAGAACCACACACACAGATCCTAAGGTGCTGCACATCAGTGACATAAGGCGGGCCCTGCAGTGGCTTTTTTTTTTTTTTTTTCTTGGTGATCCATAATGTGATTCTGAAATAAAAGTGACAAACAATTTTTAACACTGCATATGTTCAAAGACCTCTGCCAAGAAGGGGAAAAAATAGTCTTGGCGTCAGAAGCTAAAGTGCGACATTTCCTCTGTGATCTGTGAGGAGGAAAGGAGTGGCCATGTCCCTGATCTTGTCAAGTTAACAGCAGAACAGCAGATGAAACTTTCAGGAAGCTGAAGTGCATGGCTTCAGTGGATTCCCACTTCTATGCTCTGGGGGAGAGGATTGTGTTCACCTTTTTCAATACTTTGTGGGTTGTGTGTCTGCATGCTGGAAGGCAGGGAGGAGGATGCTGAAACCAGAGACCAGTATGTTAACTTCTAAAGAACACCAACGATGAGACCAAAACTAGTTCTGTTCTCTGACTGCCAGCAGTCGCCTTGAGGTCTAGATCATACTTGGTAAGGTCTGGGACCTTAGCTCGTAACAAGTGCAGAGCTGGGCACCTGTCTAGGCGTCATACAGCCATATTCACACAGCGTCTCAGGGGATGAGGGATGGCCTGCCTCAACTGTAGGCAAGCTACCCAAACTGACAAACAGCAACACCACAGGCCTGCCTCCCTTGGAAGGCACGGAGCAAACAATTTAAATGACAAGTAGATGATATTTAACATTCTCTACAGCAATTTGTTGGTGCTAAAAGCACAGTTAAAGAGTATTATATGTTAGGCAAAGGTCCAAACTCTGCAGGCCATGAGCAAAAACTTCCACCTTCCTCCTACACAGAAGAAAACCAACTGATTTTGAAAATGCAGAGCTGGGGCTCCTCCGTGTCAAAGATACCCAAGTCAACCCAAGTGCCCATTGAAGGTAAACCAAAAGTTGCACCGCTGAATTGTTCCCACTGCAGAACAGGGGGTCGGCTTGTGGAGGAAGGGTCTACAGGCAGGAGAGGGGAGATGAGGGAATTCCCATGAAGCAAATGAATGGGGAAGATTTCTGGAAACCGGCCATCCTCAAAGATCTGCAGAGATGCAGTTGGGGCCCGGTGAACCACGGCCTCCCCTCTGAACAATGGCTGCCCAAGGCCGGCGCTTTAATGAGAGCTCCCAGAAGGCTGTGCCTCTGCTCAGCCACCTGCGGCCTTATCACTGGCAGAGGGGTCGGCGGGGGGTACAGGTCTGCGTCACACTGGAACTGAGGCCTGGTTAGTATCTGAGGGTTTCCGGATTGCAAGTGTCCTGGACAGCCACTGATCTTCTGGCTCAAAATCTTCATCTTAGGTGCCTTACTGCCTAAGATGGCTTCCTGGAAGCCTTAACCACAAGACCTCTGAGCTGTAGGATGGTTACTCCCTTGGAGTATTTGAAACCACTGAACATGACCTCCACAATGAGGAAACAGCTCACAAAATCAAGTCCTTTGTAGCTTCTACAAGTGAAAAGACATCCTATTCTTCTTCTGCTACCTATGGAAAAACTGACAAATACAGACATTGCTCTGGAGACTGGTACTCAGAGGGCAGATAAGTCCTCAGGGTGGGCCAACAGAACAGGCCCTGTAGAAACACCACTTAGGCTAACTTCCAGATAGGAAAGGGGAACCTCCAAGCTGTGCAGTGAGGAAATCACTATTTCACGAGGAACAGTGTTTTTAGACGGTGTGAGAAATGAGGAATGCATGAAGCTGCGGATGATAACACGGGGCAGTGTCCCCAAGGCAGAAGTCTGGGCCACATTTCCGCCACTCATTTCCATAAGGGCCCTTTGTTTTGCTCACTTGTCTCTTTAAGAAAGTTTCTACTTGAGAAAAACGGGTGCTTCTGGAAAGGTTACCATGCCACATGCTGTCAACTTCTTATAGCCAACTCTGATATGCTTTTCTCTTGATTTTCTGAACTCATGAGTTCTTAATTCTTGATTAAGCTGAAAATGCCAGTGGGTAATCTCCACCCCTCATCGCCCACCTCAGGTCTGATCTCTGGGTCTCCCTGCCTCGCACCTTATCTCTGCATCTTGATTTCCATTTCCTTGTGTTTCTGGTCTTTGTTTAAGATAATCCATCTCTCTGGTCTTCCCAGAGTAATAATTCAACTCTCAGTAGTGAATATTCTCTTTTGTTTTCTCTATTTCTCGGTCAGAAGTCATTATATTTCTTAGTTCTGGTGGGTCACCGATGTGCCCTAATTATATCCTCTTGAGGATTCGCCTTCCTGTTTTTATGAAAGTACTGCTCCATCTCTTCCGTTTGAGCCACTGCAGTCAGAGCCAACTGCACTATTAATATTTGTTCAGCTGGGCTCCAGGTCTCCGAGTCCCCTTAAATATGTGGTGACAACAGCACCCTCAGAGCTTAAACCGCAGGCAAGTGAGACAAGTTGATGGCGAATGAACGGGACATACATTTCCCAGTCCCACCACTGGGCCCAGGTGTCCCAGGCAGGCCTCTCAATATGGGAATGTGTGATTTGTAACAGGACAGAATCAAATCAACTGTTCTGAAAAATAATATATGTTAAACCCGACGCCCTTGCCTCCTTTTCCGCCATCACTGTGTTCCCAGCAACATTTGTCTCTTGCCTGGATTTACTGCAGGGCCCCCTTAATCAGTCTTCCGTTTTGCACTCTGACATTTTTCAAGTCCATTCTCCAAGTAGCAACCAGACTTTGGTCATTCTCAAGGTGAATCTGCTCAAGCTACTCCTTGTCCCAAACCCTCAACAATTTGCCATTAAAGGACTTAGCATAACAACCAAAATCTCTCCATGAAAACACAACACTCGGATCTGACCCCTGACTGTCTGTCCAAATTTGTCTCCTGCTATTTTTTTATCTCTCTGTTCCACCACACTATCTCTATTATTGTTCTTGCAAACAGTAAACTTGCTCCCCTCAGGGTCTGCCTCTTGCCTTCCCTCGTGTGGAATGTCCCTCCTGAAGACCTCTTGTGTGGCTTGGCTTACTCCTTCCCATTGTCCAAATCTTCATTCCAAGGTGATGTCATCAGAACAATCTCTATATTCTCTAAAACCACTTCCCCTGAGAACCCACTATGCAATTACCTGGTTTTACTTTGTACTCCTTGAGATAGTCTATTTATTTGTTTAACTTAGATTTATCTTTTCCTAGACTATGAACATCATAAGAAAATATTTTGTTTTTCACCATTCTGTCCCCAGTATGAGCAAAGTGTCTGGTTTTTAGTGAGATTCAATATATGATCATCAAAAGAGTGAATTAATGAACAAATAGCTTATACAATCAGGATGCCAAAAGAATACTGCCATGAAGAGACAACTGAAAAAGTCCTTAACCTAGTTTGTCAGCAGAGCAAAAAATACATCAAAATATTGCTAGATAATCCATTTGTATAGCTTTTATCTATGTCCCGTGACTTATAATTCATTTCTTAGGCAAAACCTGACTTGTTGAAATTAAATTAGCTGATGCATATTTAAGTAGGGAGCCTCTTGAAAAAGCATTAGCATAGGCTATGTTTAAAGTTGTAATGTCAATAACTAAGTTATGTTTCTTAATCCAAATTATGTAGATTCCCTACAATGAACCCAAGACAAGAGCATAAGAATAAGACAGCAAAAGAGTGAACTCAAAGGCAGTAGGCTAGTAAGGAGATTAGAGCAAAAAAACATTAGGTCGGGAAGGCTAACCTAACAAGTATATAAAAAAATAACTCTCTGAATAGTTTAACTAGGGAGACTCCATCAGAAAAATGTGTCAGTGAGGTATAGACGTGACCAAAATGTTTGTTCCTCCTCACTACTTATGTTTTGTGTAGTTATGCGTATTCCCATCACATGCCAAGATGGCTCATGGGGATTTCCAGTGTGGGAAATGTCCTTGGATTATTACTTTAGTGGAAATGATGGATTCATACCAATACACAAGCTCATTTACCAGTTTTCAACTCATGAAACACTACATTTTTGCCAAGCAAATGGTCCAAGAGCCTTCACTATGACTGAGAGATATATTGAAGATTACCAGCTTTCAGAGGACCTGAACGTCTCTCCTGGCCTCAGCAGCATTCCAAAGAGGAATGCCTCTTAGTGCCAGGAGAGGCAGGTCAGACTCTTGGCTCTGAGACGCTGAAGTTTAAAATTTGTCATTTAACCATTTGATTCCAGATGAAGATAAAGACAGCAATACCTACCCTACATGTTCTGCAAGATTGTTGTGAAAATAATACACATCAAATAAATGTTTTGGAAACTGGCTATTTTGGTTTAATTTTTATTCTGCATCTTTGAGGTTATTAAAGTTATCCTCTAAATTGAAGTTGTCATACGTACACCTTTTAAAAATAAGAGGAAAATAAAAAGCAAGCACCAAAATGGATATGTCTGACCATGTGGTCTTCTACTTGAGATCAACAATGTTCATACCTGTTTTAAAAATGCTGCAATCACACTAATTAGCAAAAATGACATTGCAGTTTCTTTAAATACACAAAAGCATCAAGAGCTCTCATTAGGAAACTCCCACAGTCTCTTTCCACACCCAGACATTCCCAAATAATCTATTTCCTACCCAAGGAGAAAGCTAAATTCATGGGCTATCATAAACGGAACAAAATACTTTACAGTACTCATGTGAGCAAATGAGGACAAAACCAAAATCAGAATAAAAATGCACAATATTGTGTGTTGCCTGAAACCTATTTGCTGTTATATGTTAATCACTGAACCTCTAAAATCCAAGCCTCCATAGCATATTTACTTATTGTGTTTCTTGGTTTACTTGAATAATCCTTTTACACATCACTGCATATATCCCGAAGATCTTATTAAATAAGTAGAACAACAGGCATAATGTACAATGATGGTAGCATTCAGTTTCATTAAAAAAATCCCCATCATGATGATTTAGTACAATTAGTCAAACCCACTCCAATATCACACTCAGAGGTTGCTTTACAGATTGGTTATATATAAAGTGATCTTAGATTACTGAAAAAAAAATTACCAAACATCAGAAATCCCCTGTCAACAAAGGTAACTCTTTCAGGAAAACAGAACCAGATGATCCCTGAATTCTTCACCTTAATGAAATCCACCCAGTTCTTTTATGCAAAAGTGGGATGATGGCTAAATAAAACTGATCATTTTGCCCACCTTCACCACCAAAACCAATCAACCTCATGCCTTCAGTCAATAATTACAGAAAGATAATCAATCACCCATCTTTGGCTCAATGACTAGGTCTACTGGATATTTATGGAATAAATGTATCTGCCTTTTCAAAACTGAGGATCAAATCATAGCATCTTGTATGTTCACTGACTGTGTTCCCCTACCTCGTGCTGATTCTTGGCCAGCCATTCCTTAATGGTGCTAAGGGCGATGACTGCAGCAGGCTCGTTTGGAAAACCTAAGTGAAAAGCAGAATAAGACAAATTAAAAAAAAAAAAAAAAAAGGCAAAGCTGATAGAGAGTTAGTCATGGATGGATACTGGGTTTTTCCTTATTTACTCAATATTCAATCCAACCATTCAGTACTGAGCAAGGCAGACCTTAGTAAGTAGTCTACACACTCTACACTTCACATCACAGGAGATGAAGTTTGCATTGCTATATAGAAGGGCACTGGTCTCATACCCATCTAGAGCTAGAAGGGCAATAGAGAACTGTCTCTTCAGTTGTATGGTTATTTATTAAAATGAACGTACAATTGCTTAACAATTTCACAACATGTTCATGTAATTTTCTCATACAGTTCAGTTACTCAGTCGTGTCTGACTCTTTGCAACCCTGTGGACCGCAGCATGCCAGGCCTCCCTGTCTATCAGCAACTTCCAGAGCTTACCCAAACTCATGTCCATTGAGTCAGTGATGCCATCTAACTATCTCACCCACTGTCATCACCTTCTCCTCCTGCCTTCAATCTTTCTCAGCATCAGGGTCTTTTCAAATGAGATGATGCTGATGCAAAGAGATGCTCTTCGCATCAGGTGGCCAAAGTATTGGAGTTTCAGCTTCAATATCAGTCCTTCTAGTGAACACCCTGGACTGATCTCCATTAGGATGGATTGGTTGGATCTCCTTGCAGTCCAAGGGACTCAAGAGTCTCCTCCAAGTCCACAGTTCAAAAACATCAATTCTTCTGTGCTCAGCTGTCTTTAAAGTCCAACTCTCACATCCATACATGACTACTGGAAAAACCATAGCCTTGACTAGATGGACCTTTGATGGCAAAGGGATGTCTCTGTTTTTTTAATATGCTGTCTAAGTTGGTCATGACTTTCCTTCCAAGGAGCAAGTGTCTTTTAATTTCATGGCTGCAGTCACCATCTGTAGGGATTTTGGAGCTCAGAAAAACAAAGTTGGCCACTGTTTCTATTGTTTCCCCATCTATTTGCCATGAAGTGATGGGACCTGATACCATGATCTTAGTTTTCTGAATGTTGAGCTTTAAGCCAACTTTTTCACTCTCCTCTTTTATTTTTATCAAGAGGCTTTTCAATTCCTCTTCACTTTCTGCCATAAGGGTGGTGTCATCTGCATATCTGAGGTTATTGATATTTCTCCCAGCAATCTTGATTCCAGCTTGTGCTTCTTCCAGCCCAGCGTTTCTCATGATGTACTCTGCATATAAGTTAAATAAGCAGGGTGACAATATTCAGCCTTGACGTACTCATTTTCCTACTTGGACCCAGTCTGTTGTTCCATGTCCAGTTCTAACTGTTGCTTCCTGACCTGCAAATAGGTTTCTTAAGAGGCAGGTCAGGTGGTCTGGTATTCCCATCTCTTTCAGAATTTTCCACAGTTTATTGTGATCCACACAGGATCACAGGAGAAATAAGAAAGCCTTCCTCAGTGATCAATGCAAAGAAATATTCTCTCTCCTGTAATCCACACAGTCAAAGGTTTTGGCATAGTCAATAAAGCAGAAATAGATGTTTTTCTGGAATTCTCTTGCTTTTGATGTTGGCAATTTGATCTCTGGTTCTTCTGCCTTTTCTAAAACCAGCTTGAACATGTGGAAGTTTACGGTTCACATATTGCTGAATCCTGGCTTGGAGATTTTTGACCATTACTTTGCTAGCTTGTGAGATGAGTGCAATTGTGCGGTAGTTTGAGCATTTTTTTGGCATTGCCTTTCTCTGGGATTGGAATGAAAACTGACCTTTTCCAGTCCCATGGCCACTGCTGAGTTTTCCAAATATGCTGGCATATTGAGTTTAGTGCTATAACAGCATCATCTTTTAGTATTTTAAATAGCTCAACTGGAATTCCGTCACCTCCACTAGCTTTGTTCATAGTGATTCTTCCTAAGGCCCACTTGACTTCACATTCCAGGATGTCTGGCTCTAGGTGAGTGATCACACCATTGGGATTATCTGGGTCATGAAGATCTTTTTTTGTACAGTTCTTCTGTGTATTCTTGCCACCTCTTCTTAATATCTTCTGCTTTTGTTAGGTCCATACCATTTCTGACCTTTATTGTGCCCATCTTTGCTTGAAGTTTTCCCTTGGTATCTCTAATTTTCTTGAAGAGATCTCTAGTCTTCCCCATTCTATTGTTTTCCTCTATTGCTTTGCATTGATCGCTGAGGAAGGCTTTCTTATCTCTCCTTGCTATTCTTTGGAACTCTGCATTCAAATGGGTATATCTTTGCTTTTCTCCTTTGCTTTTCACTTCTCTTCTTTTCAAGATGTCATATTAAAGCTTATTACCCTCCGTTGACAAATCAAATAAATTCAGGTCAGAGACCACATGTGGTGGACCCAGGGTAACACAGTCAGCAGCCCTCCATCAATGAGCTGGCACAAGACAGGGTGAACAACTGGTCACATAGTCATAGCACTGAAAGATATTTTACAAATTCAAGGAAGGCAATGCCTGTTCCATTTAAAGCCATTGGAAATGATGTTTGAGATGCAGACAACATGAAAGGACCTGATTTTATAGTACAGGTTTGGTTTTAGAAGGGCAGGAAGAATGATGCACTTATAACACATCAGTGAGCATGTGCACACCTCAGAGTGTCTAAAACTCATCCTTTAGTGCATGTAAACCAAGCACATTCAAGAACTCACAGAATCACCATACATTCTGCCAACAGAGATCAACGTGAGGGAATAACATTTTAAGTTACGCATTTATGGGGCAGAAAGAAGAAATGGGAGTGACTCTTCTGTTAAAACTCAAGCTCACTACTGGCTTCCTAATCACAAAAGCCTGTAGTCTTTCACTCAGTCTTCATCTTCTTTGGTATTAAATGTTTTTAACTCATTTTTCATGTTTCAGTGTCTCTTCCCACCTGGATTTAAAAAAAAATCTTTGAAGTGTTTTAAAGTATATAGTTTAGCAGTTTTGATATGTGCACAAACGTGCAGTCATCATCACTAACCCCAGGATATTTTCACCATCCAAAAAATAAGCTCTGTACCCATTAGTCTCCCCAATCTCACCTCTCCCTCAGCTCCTGGCAAGTACTAATCTACTTTGTCTCTACAGATTTGTATATTCTACTCCTGGATTTTCTTTTTTTTTCAATCTTTCGGCCACACTGCACAGCATATGGGATCTTAGTTCCCTGCCAGGGATTGAATCCCACCCCCACTGGAAGGAATATATTCCAGTAGATCTAATGGTTTAAATCTCAGTGGACTTTCAAAGAAAATGTGAGAGAGAAATAAAAGAGGACTTGTTTGTCCCCACTTCCAAAAGTAAATGTTGCTTTTCTAATTAAGTCTCTACGTGCTTTGTTAAAGAGTATAAAAGGAAAGGGACCAAAATAAAGCAGTGCCAAGCTCCACTTGATCACTGTCACAGGAGAGAGAGAACCCTGCCATATGAAAAAAAAAAGTGTACACATTCTCAAACTTGCAGATTCATTTATGGCATTTGGGATTATGGTTTTGCTGTGTGTTGTTTTACTTTCCTTAAATGAAGTCTTCAAAATTTAAAACTCTTAAAATTAGAAAAGCTTGTTTGTTCATTAGCTAATTCAGTAAACAAATGGATCAAACCCACTTCTCTAATGTTCTTTACCACTAGTGCCACTTGGGAACCCCATTATTTAATTAGAAAAGGGTACATATGTACATACACATATGTACTTACAGATATATCTGTATAGATAGACCCTAACCAGTCCTTGTCTTTAAAGCCCAAAGTTGGGGGGAGGAAGTAACAAGAGGCCATCACAATCCAGCAAACAAGGGCATTTAGGAAAGTAGGGGCTCGGATGAGATCTGAGCAAGGAAGGGGGTTACTTTCTAGAAAACAACAGAATATTCGGGGAAGGGAACTGTATGTCAGGAGCCGAGGGGGCACTGTCCTTGGGAATAAGGTGTGAGCAGCAAGGAACTGATGGAAAAGGTGAGAGAAAGGGAAGTGGGGGAGCAGGAGGAGTCGATAGGCTGCAAGGAAAAACAAGGTGGCAGGCTGGCCGTAAGTGATTAGGGATCAACCACAGTAAGCTTTCCAGTCCACCTCTCCCCCGAGTTGAAAACCTACATTTGTGATTACCCAGATGCCTCCCCTGATGGGCTGCAGAACTGGACGGACAACACGTAACCGGAAGTGCAATGTGCGTTCGTCCACAAGAGGAACCCTTCCTGAGTTCCTGGTTCTGCCCATGGCTCCACCTCTCTTTTAGAAACTGCAGAGTCCAGCGGCTTCCCCCTGGTAACTGGGTCCCACAGACAGTGTCCCCCTGGCAGATCTGACACCAGCCCGTTCTTCCTTATCCATCGATCTCACAGAAGGCCTGATCCGCACTCACCCCAACAACTGCAGTTGACTTGCACCTGTGCTCTTTGGGCTTCTCCCTTCTTCTCACCGATCCAAGCACACCGCCTCCAGGCGATTCTCCTAAAGTACAGTTGCCACCACCTTACTCAAAACAATGGCAGCCTTGGCTGACTTTCTGGCTCTTCCAGAATAAACCTTAGTACCTTAGCTTGGATATACTCCCCACGGGCCTTTCTAGCTTTGTCATACCTCTATTTATTCTCTTCCCATGAAAATCTCCAACTTTTTGATGTGTTCAAGAAGTATTTAAATAGTGAAATTATAGGGCTACATAAAGCTAATAAATTCTGTAATCACGCTCAGTTGCAATGGCCATCAGCATTAACCTTTAGAAGATGTAATTCCCCACAGAGAAATTATACAAGTTCTCCTAGAACCATGGCAACTGTGGTCACTTCTCAATTATGGGTGACCTCCTGGTCACTTTCCCACATTCATCAAACCTCTGGCACTGAGATATAGTTTTCATCTCCACCTCCAGGCTTGTAATAACCTTGGGCAATTTTAACATCCAAGATGATGACCCACTGAACACCTGGCTTGCCAGTTCCCTGACCTGGTCATTTTCGATGACAACTCCCACCTTACTTCCTGCCCAGATCACACTCTGGACCCTGATGTAATACTTCCATTCAAAGCTACCTCCCAAAACCTCTTCTTCTTAGAATGTTCAGCTACTTTCCAAAGAACAGCCTTTGCAAGCCTTTGAAGGCTGCTCTGTCCTCAGACCACTCCCCAGATTCGTGCTGACACTTCTCTCCTGAGTGGTCTGACTCTGTCTCATATTGTTTTACTCTCTGCTTTCTCATTCCAGCCACACTGACCTTCTTTCTAGTCTTTGAATGAAGTGTGTTCCTTTTCACTTTCTTGCCATGAGGCCCTGCTCATGCTGCTGCTTCTTCCAGAAATGGCATTTCTTGCTTTTCCTAGCTGATTTAACATTTGCCCTCTGCTCAGCCAACACTCCACCAGGGAAGGCTCCTCTGATATGGACGACTACCCACCTCATGCTTTCATAAGACCATGTGCCTTTTCCTTGCAGCACTCACTATAGTTGCAATTTTATGTTTACTTATGGAAATATTTGATTAATAATCTTCATAGAGTGAAAGTCCTAAGGAGCTAAGCTACCACACCTGTTTTTACTTATCATGTATCCCTAAAACATTGCTGGCACACAGAAAATGATCAATAAATACATGTGGACTCAGGAACCTTTGCGCTGACAGCAGGAATGGTTAATTACTGGGAGAATAAGAGAGCTTAGCTCAAGAGTATGGTATGAGATGTCCAAGCAGAAATGATGTATCCACATTATCCTATTTCATCCCTGAGGGAAAACTATTGAGAAACTGCATTTGAGAAAATATAGCTCTTGGTGGGAAGATGTGCTGTAATTAAAAGGGGAGGAAAATATCCAGACAAATATCCCTGAAAACATACTTGCTGTCAGCAGTGTAAGTAAACAAGATAAATATTATACTATGTTCTGGGTAAATAGCAACCACACAATCCTTTGTCCACTTAACTGCAAGACCCCAAGGGTTACAAACAAGTCCAATGAATAGACAAGGGTAGATCTGTGCCCAGAGATGGGCTCCTGAGGACAGTAAGGCCTGCCTCAGGAGGTCTCAAAGACATTCTGGTCACCACGGGGCTTTTGTTCACAAAAGCAGAATGGCCACCCAGAGGCAAGGCTGCAGACAAGCTTCAGATGAAACACTGACTTAGATGACATAGAAAATCTCTTCCAAGTATGAGGGTCAATGAGGCTGAGCAAACCATTAGCAATTCAGGGCCAAGCACGCAGGGAGTTGTGTGTGTCCAGGTGTGCACAGGACATGCTTCTGTCATTCCAAAGCTACCTAATTCCTCATTCATTAGGATTATTAAAATTAACTTTTGCTGTCAATGGTGAAGCCAACTTACACAATAATTTTTTAAAATTTATTTTTGTATTTAAATTGCTTGCAAAGTTTTACACACATACACACACACACTATACACCAAATCAAGATATAAAACAGTTCCAACACTGCTGAAAACAGGTCAATACCTATGCCCTGAAGGAACCGCTAATCATAGATTAGCTTTGTCTGCTTTTCCACTTCATATACATGGACAACGTGCACTGCCTGCATTTTGTTCAATATCATGCCTGCCTGATTTATCCACATATCCATATAGCCATGCTATATTCACACATGCAACAGAAGCTCATTTTTTTTTTCACTGGAGGGTTGCATTCCACTGCATGAATATTCCACAATTTATCCATTCCAGTATTGATGTAAAATTGGACTGTTTCCAGTTTGGGGCTATTGTGAATAAAGCTGCCATAAACATTCTCTTACATGCCACGTTGAAAACAAAAGCACTTATTTCTGTTGAGAATGTACCCAGGAGTTGGGGCTATGGATCCAGAGGTTCATTCCCCAGATGTTTCATGCTGGCAGCTCCTACCAGTTTTCCAAAGCAGCTGTACTGATGTGCAATCCCAACAGAAATGTATTCAAGTTTAAAACAATGTATTTATCTTTCCAGTTAGTTAACATGCCAGGATGTACTTCATTATATTTTCTTGACCACATTTAAAGCTATTAAGGATAGCTTTAGGCTAATCAATACCTTTTATAGCTAGAAGCTCAGACACACTTTATGACTCTCTTGTTTTCTCTCTACAAGGCAGTGAATACTTCAACCATGAGGGGACAAATTCTGTCAACAGAACATCAAAGCAGAAGAGGGAGAACTGGGGACAAAACGGGGAAACAACAGAGGGGGAGAACTGAAAACGGCAAGCTGAGTTTGCAATGCTCTTCATCCGTGGCGTATCCAATACCACTTTAGCCATTTTCTATCACTCAGTTATTACCTTATATTTTCTCTTTGCATCAAGCTGCAGAAAAGATAACAGCAGTGAGGAGTCATTGAAGTCTCTACCCAAGACACTGTTTATTGGAACTGTGGAAAACCCTAATTGTTTCCAACATAATTGGAGTGAATCTGGCTTTGACCTTGTCATCGACAATTTTCCTCTCTAGCTTTCTTTTAAAAAAAATTGCTGCTGTTGATAATTTCCCAATATCAGTTCGGGAGGTGGCAAAGGGCTGGAAACAACTGAGCACACAGACATCTTTAACTTTGTCTATAGACTCCCATGGAGAAATTAAATGTGTCCCATTGTTATAAAACAAATATTTTCTATTGAAAACCCAGCGCAGTCTACCAAAATAAATATAGACATAACATACTCTGCCCATTGCTGAGAAAGAAGCAATGGATCAACTTCTGTTGTAAACTCACAGTGAGGTATGCTTGGAGCTATAGATTACTACATCATACAGAGGCAGATGGTAAGGCCTTAAATCAATGATTTCTGAGCTCTTAGCATGCAAGAGAGTTAAAAATCAAATTGAACAGAATACCCAGCACAGTTAATCCACGCCTTACAATATTCAACCCATCTACCGTTTATGGTCTACCCAGGGCCCTCACTCTCCCTCGTCTTCTAGCCCAGTCTCCAGCGGCCACCTGTGCGTTAACTGCCGATGCCTGTCTAGCAGTTGTAAGAAGAAAACCTTCTAGTGATCAATGCCCAGGGAAAGCTCATAAATGTAAAAACTACTGTTTAGGTACTGAATCATTTTTTTTAGCTATACAATTTCTTCTGTAGTGGCCTTCACCTCAAAGGGTATTTAGTCCATATTATCAACTCTACCCAGCCAGGCACTTGGCCCAAGGCTGTGATAAAATACTAACAACTTTATGGGATCATAAATCTCCATGTCCAGTGCATATTATTTAGAAAGTGGTTGCCACACTCACCAGCCCTTAGGGTGACTATAAGCACCCACTTGGGGCCAAATGGCCATAAATATCCCCCCCAAAAAATAATAAAAAGAAGCAATAGTTTAAAAAAAAATCAAACTCAAACTGTGCCCATTAAATTCACATCTACTTTTAAATCCTCCCTCCCCATCAAGTCTTTAATGAGGAAAGCATGCTGCTGCTTTTAATGTCTCTATTTACACACAAACTCAAGTAAAATAAAAATATCAGTTATTAAGCACGGGATTTTCCGCATTGATGAAAATCTGTCCTAAATGAGGGGGATCATGAATTACTGGGCTTATTGAAATATTAACATCAGTTGAACTGGGATTTTCAACATTGACTTAATGCAAAATTATACTTTGCCTGATTTTTTAAGAGGATAACCACAATCTTTTTCTATCTTAGCACACAAATTCTGGTGTGGAGACTAAGTAGGCAATGAAACAACACACTTTACAAGCTCAGGTAAAAGACGATGAAATGCGAGCTGGGTTGTGTTTTGCTCAGAGCATACTTCACCAACCCCCGGAACACACATCCACCACTGCCCTGCGTGGGCGAGAGAGGTAGAAGGCTGCAGATGGGGAGTGTGATGGACACGGGGAAACTTACCGGACAATGACTGTTGTTAACCTCACAACAGCGTTCCATCAACCCCCTCCCCCAGGCCTCCTTCCAAACCAAAAAAAGCAATTCTGATAGCGTGATGGAATCAAATTACTTGAGAGAAATGAGCTGAAGGAACCTCACCGTTAAGCAATTGCCAGAGCAGGCACTCAGACAATTCTGGCTAACGGCTGTGTTTCACAAGAGATAAAACAGGTGAAGTAATAAGACTGACACTGGCCCCGTCACTGCAGTGAGCATGGCAGCGGAATGCTAACGAGGGGGTCGCTGGCTTCTCGCAGCAGAGCAAAAGTGCACACAGGGGCAAGAGGGAGGCAGCCGCAGCCCGTCCTCAGCAGGGTGGAGTCTTAGCTGTTGTTTGAAAGGACAAGGCAGGCTGTGTCACACATCTGTATACACATAATATGGCAGGCTTGGTTATTTGCACATACGTGTGCATGATCAATTGCTTCAGGCGTGTCCGGCTCTTTGCAACCATATGGACTGTAGCCCACCAGGCTCCTCAGGCCATGGGATTCTCCAGGCAAGAATACTGGAATTGGTTGCCATGCCCTCCTCCAGGGGATCTTCCTCACCCAGGGATCGAACCTGCGTCTCCTACGTCTCCGGCCTTGCAGGCAGATTCTTCACTGCTGAGCCACCAGGGGAAGCCCATTTGCATACATATACAGATACAATATGGCATATCAATAAGCTGCATCACTGTGGAAGACTCAGACCACGCCCTACATACATCCCCATGGCATGTGTCATCCTCACATCCTGGCTCAACTTACACCCACTGGCACCTGCTGCCTTTCAACTGTGGGTTCTCACTGCCCACTGTGGGGCAAGTCCAAAGTGTCAGGGAATCAAAGGCACCAGGAGCATCCTTCAGTCACGATTAATGAGGTGGTGGGTACCTGGATCAGACCGCCCACCCCCCGGTGGAGAAGGCTGAGGAGCAGGCTGAATGCTGCCCAGTGGGTGGATGCCCCCATGGTCCACAGCAAGGATGCTCAGCAAGATCCTCTTTGCTGACTCCCTTTCATTGTCTCTCTCCCCTACTACCTTTCATGAAACTCTCTCCCAAACTCAACCCTAACCTCTGCTTTTGGGGGAAGGGAAACTATGACAGCCATCAACATCCGTTCATGAACTTGAGGAAGTGAGGTGTCATGTCTTACCTGGAGAGCACTCTTTCTCTAAACTTTTCTAGTTGTCATCTTGGGAACATGCACAGTAGAGAATGTTTTATAAATTACTTAATGGCAGAGGGAAAAGAGTTAGGGAGCCCACTGGTCATCAGCATGAAATCACAATCATATTTTACTTCTGGGAGGTGCAGAGGGCTTCCTTGTGGCTCAGCTGGTAAAGAATCCACTTGCAATGCGGGAGACCTGGATTCGATCCCTGAGTTGGGAAGATCCCCTGGAGAAGGCAATGGCTACCCACTCCAGTATTCTGGCCTGAGGATATTCCATGGACTGTATCATCCATGGGGTTGCCAAGAGTTGGACACGACTGAGCGACATTCACTTCACTTTCAGAGGTCATAAGCCAGGTTCACATTGTCATGTGAAGCTGCCCTAATACATAGAAATCTTGAAATAGCAAAATTGCTGCTGTTGTTGTTTCTGTTAACATTTAGCAAAAAATTATTCTGTAAGTCATGAAGTAAAATGCATGCCAATACTAAGTAATCTTCACAACAGCCCAAGGAAAAGAAGGGAGAAGAACGAAGATGAGTTGGCTTCTAAATGGACAGTGACAGTGTATTGAGGGAGGAGTTGGTCAAAGATGTTTAATTTGGATTAATCTTGAATACAATCAAGAGGTATGCAAAGTATAGTCTGTCGTACAAGCTTTAATGAACTTAGAATCACTCACTAATGTGATAAATGTGATGTGGACCAGCACCTACCTGAAGAGTAAGCAAGGATACTGCACGTGGCTATGGATGGGCATGGGGAGGAGGCCTGTTCTTAGAAGCCCTGCCACCTCTGGCTTCCAGCTAAAACAGCTCCAAACCCTCAAAACTCCCTTCAGGATATATACAATCTTCATCATTTTACAGAAGTGAAAAAAAATGACTATAGGGGAAGTCAAGCACAGGCAGGGCCAGGGCCAGCCTTCCCCCTCCGCCCCCGGGCCTGGATCCACCAACTTCCCTCCCTCCATCCCCACTCTAGCCCAGGGCCTGGCACTCCGTTCATCCTCACATCTCCGCAGAAGGATGATCACCACAGTGCTTCTCCTTCAGAGACTCCAGTCCAGAGGCAACACGGTTTCAAATTCCGAAGAAAGGAAGTCAGCCTGAAGGCCCCTGTGGTCAGAGAGCTTGTTGCCAAGCACAGAGCCTCCTGTGAGGACCACGCCTGATAGCCCCGGGCGTCTGATGCCCTGCCCTCTTTCTCCCGTGGAGCCCCCAGTCTAGCTCTTAATATCTTCACTGAAGAGCATGACTTGGGCCCAAGGAGCTCCTGGGGACCATAGAAAAGCTGTTTATTCCTCAACATGTAGGTACTGTAATTGTGGACACAGTTATTAATAAAATCTGAACATTTGAAGCTCACTGGCTCACAACAGAACTTCTGTGACATCATGCCTTTCCCCATGGCCCTGCCTTACCCCTCGCTTTATGGTATCAGCTGAGTACTGATTTTCCAAGCACAACCTCTAGAATTGGTCATGAAGAAAGGAAAATTCTATTCTTATTTTAATCTCCTCACGCCCATTCTTTCATTTCACTTGACATTATGTGTGCCATAGCGAATAATACCCCATAAATTCTACTATATTCGCCTCAGACTTGAGTAACTTTTGCTTTCCCTTAAAACAAAAAAAAAAAAATTGTGGAACATGAAGTTTTCAAGTTGTCTCTGCTCTGCAAAGCAGGTCTGAATGAGCTGCATTTTTATGGCACACAAGGTTACTATCTATGCAAGCTTCATCAGCTTCTCAAACTTATGAGCACTGGTGTCTTATTTCTGAGAGTGGTTTTAAAATCACCTTTTGCCTAAGGAATTATAATAATGACCTGAGAAATGGCTCGTGAAACAAATTCTATTCTATGCAAGCTGTTCCTATTAACCCTGAATAAGTCTCTGGAGAAGGGAGATGAAAGACCTCACAGAATCACCTGGAAAAGATTTCTTATGAAATTTTTTAAAAGATGATTTTTCCAAAAAGGGTAATCAAAGGAGTTCATTGAGGACACCACATTTGAGTAGAAAAGACTGATACTGGCTGGGGTCAACTGAGAGATGAAAATTCAGTGTCTACTTTCTGAACTGGTGGTGTGTATGGTCCATGGACCTGGGGGGCAGTGACCTTTCCAATTTAAAGCACATGATCTCATGTCCATGCTAGAAGCCCCGAGTGGCTTCCTCCATGCTTATGACCAAAGTTCACACTCCTCGCTTTGGCTTGCAGGGCACTTCTGCTGCCCTTCCCAAAATCTGAAATGACCTTGGACCCATGCGATTGGTCACCTTGCACCTATCCCATTGCAAAAGAAGCTCCAAAAGGCAGAACCCTTGTCTTACCCACTTTTCCACCTTTAGTTGTGCTGTTCAGTCACTTCTATTTGTGACCCTATACACTGTAGCCCATCAGGTTCCTCTATCCATGGAATTCTCCAGACAAGAATACTGGAGTGGGTTGCCATTTCCTTCTCCAGGGGATCTTCTTGACCCAGGGATCGAATATGTGCCTCCTGCATCAGCAGGCAGATTCTTTACCACTGAGCCACTAAGGAAGCCCTCTCCTTCAGTGACAAAGCAAAACAGGTGCTCAAAAAAATGGAGTGTGAGCAGTGAAGACCCGGGACATAACTGGTCACTCCAGTGCCCTGTCAGGCTCCCTCACCCCCTGCCATGATTTTACACCACCTGAGGTCTAGGCAAATCAGTCCTTGCCACCAGAGAGAAGGAAATTAACTGATTCTGTGTTGCTTACTGGAGCCTGCTGGCTAAATATCCCACGCATATGACTTTCAGTTCAGTCGCTCAGCCGTGTCTGACTCTTTGCGACCCCATGGACTGCAGAACGCCAGGCCTCCCTGTCCATTGCCAACTCCTAACTCATGTCCATTGAGTCAGTGACGTCATTCAACCATCTCATCCTCTGTCAGCCCCTTCTCCTCCTGTCTTCAATCCTTCCCAGCATCAGGGTCTTCTCTAATGAGGTCTTTTTAGAGGTCTTTTCTAACGAGTTCTTTGCATCAGGTGGCCAAAGTACTGGACTTTCAGTTTCAGTATCAGTCCTTCCAATAAATATTCAGGACTGATTTCCTTTAGGATGGACTGGTTGGATCTCCTTGCAGTCCAAGGGACTGTCAAGAGTCTTCTCCAACACCACAGTTCAAAAGCATCAATTCTTCGGTGCTCAGCTTTGTCTTTTCTTTATCTCTCACATCCATACATGACTCCTGAAAAAACCATAGCTTTGACTAGACGGATCTTTGTTGGCAAAGTAATGTCTCTGCTTTTTAATATGCTGTCTAGGTTGGTCATTTTAATTTTAATTAAATTAATTAGGTCTTTTAATTTCATGGCTGCAGTCACTATCTACAGTGATTTTGGAGCCCCCAAAAATAAAGTTTGCCACTGTTTTCCCATCTTTTTGCCATGAAGTGATGGGACCTGATACCATGATCTTAGTTTTCTGAATATTGAGCTTTAAGCCAACTTTTTCACTCTCCTCTTTCACTGTCATCATGAGGCTTTTTAGTTCCTCTTCACTTTCTGCCATAAGGGTGGTGTCATCTGCATATCTGAGGTTATTGATATTTCTTCCAGCAATCTTGATTCCAGCTTGTGCTTCCTCCAGCCCAGCGTTTATCATGATGTACTCTGCATATAAGTTAAATAAGCAGGGTGACAATATACAGCCTTGATGTACTCCTTTCCCTATTTGGAACCAGTCTGTTGTTCCATGACCAGTTCTAACTGTTGCTTCCTGACCTGCATACAGGTTTCTGAAGAGGCAGGTCAGGTGGTCTGGTAGTCCCATCTCTTTTAGAATTTTCCAAAGTTTGTTGTGGTCCACATAGTCAAAGGTTTTGGCATAGTCAATAAAACAGAAGATGTTTTTCTGGAACTCTCTTGCTTTTTTGATGATTCAGTGGATGTTGGCCTTTGATCTCTGGTTCCTCTGCCTTTTCTAAATCCAGCTTGAACATGTGGAAGTTCATGGTTCACAACTGAAGCCTGGCTTGGAGAATTTTGAGCATTAATTTACTAGCATGTGAGATGAGTGCAACTGCATGCTAGTTTGAGCGTTCTTTGGCATTGCCTTTCTTTGTGAATGGAATGAAAACTGACCTTTTCCAGTCCCGTGGCCACTGTTGATTTTCCAAATGTGCTGGCATATTGAGTGCAGCACTTTCACAGCATCATCTTTCAGGATTTGAAATAGCTCAACTGGAATTCCATCACATCCACTAGCTTTGTTTGTAGTGATGCTTCCTAAGGCCCACTTGACATCACATTCCAGGATGTCTGGCTCTAGGTGAGTGATCACACCACTGGGATGGTCTGGGTCATGAAGATCTTTTTTGTACAGTTCTTCTGTGTATTCTTGCCACCTCTTCTTAAAATCTTCTGCTTCTATTAGGTCCATACAATTTCTGCCCTTTATTGAGCCCATCTTTGCATGAAATGTTCCCTTGGTATCTCTAATTTTCTTGAAGAGATCTCTAGTCTTTCCCATTCTGTTGTCTTCCTCTATTTCTTTGCATTGATCGCTGAGGTAGGCTTTCTTATCTCGCCTGGCTATTCTTGGGAACTCTGCATTCAAATGGGAATATCTTTTCTTTTCTCCTTTGCCTTTCACGTCTCTTCGTTTCACAGCTATTTGTAAGGCCTCCTCAGACAACCATTTTGCCTTTTTGCATTTATTTTCCTTGAGGGTGGTCTTGATCCCTGCCTCCTGTACAATGTCACAAACCTGTATCCATAGTTTTTCAGTCACTCTGTCTAACAGATCTAATCCCTTGAATCTATCTGGCACACCTAGGAGAACGAGATCTAGGTCCTCTTGGCTTTAGGTCTGATAAACCCCTCTTGGGCTTCTGTCACCCTCAAGTGGGGACAGTACAGGACCAATTTCAGGGACACATCAGCACAAGGAGTCTGGAAGCTTCAACTGTCACCCTCTCGCAGGCGGAAAACAGTTTATGTCCCAAGAAGCTGATTTTATGCCCCTCACCTGCCCAGGCAGGAGCAAGATTCTCCTGAAGGAGCCACGCTGAAGACCGTCAGCCCAGCTCCCAGCAGTTTAATCCCAGTCAACAAATATGGAAGAAGATGAGTTAGTCCCCAAAGCCTCTGATTATTGGCTTTTACAGATCAATGGCTGGTCCAGTTCCCTGAAGGCCCGTGTAAACTGCCCTCATCAGTCCAGGAATTCCTCTGAAAAGCTTCTCGGTGACCATCTGCACTCTGATAAACACACAGTGTGAACTATCTCTCAAGGCTCAATGCTGAGATAGACACTACCTTCAACCCTCTACAATGTGAGGTTTGAGCTAGCCTCCCAATGTCAGTATGCACAATTTTCCTACATAGGGAGGGCCCAGCTGGTGGAAACTCTTCTCCACGGTTTGAAAGCATATATCATGGCAGCCACTCTTTTGCTGAGCGAGCCAGAGGTAAAAGCACTCTTAGGGCCTAAAATCGTAATTAAAAATAAAACATCCGGTATGATTTTTGTGATCAAAAATACCTTCTTTTGATATACTTTAAGTCCACTGGAGGACCACATACTGAAAGTCATTTGCAAAGACATTTCAAAAGATACCAAGTGAGAAATTCTGAATACTTCCATGTTGAGACAGACAGCAAAGCTTCAAGTCTGATGTGAGCAGTAATGCCACCAATAGACCATTGTATCTCTTTTTAGTAGTTTGAGTGTGCTGGATCAGATAAGTGTCCCCTGGTCTCCACTCCTCTTTGCTACATCATTTACCAGCGGGCTTTGCAGAAACTGTCCCTGCGGGTGGAGTGTACTTCTCTGCCTGTCTGATGTTGAATTTGGGTGTGTGACTTTCTTTGGAATTTGGATGTGAGCAGAAACGAGGCTTTAAAAGCTCTTGCTGGCATAAAAAGAATACCCCAGGTAGACGCTGCTCTTTCAGACTGGTCCCTGAAATGAGACAGGTGACAGAGACTGAACCCCAGTAAAAGCCTGGAACCCAGCTTGACCAGAGTAAGCCTGGCCTTCATCAGTTAATCAACAGCCAGACCACAGAACCAGGAACCAGAGAATAAAGGCTCCTTGCTGTCAGCCATTCGACTGGAGGGGTTGTCTTAATGCAGAAAAACCTGACTGATACACTGAGCTAGACTTGATAGTGAGAGAACGTAAGTGTTTTTCTGAGATCCCACGAAGGCCACACAGCAGCCAGGAGTGGTCTGTCCTTTTGTCTAGGTCTTTGTCATCTTCTGAAATATGGTTTCACTCGCGGACTTCTCGTCCAGAGTGAAATACTATCCACATAATAAAATCTGTATACTTGTTCAGGAATTCAATCAGGGCACGGGAACGGGTTCCAGAGGACCGCTCGAACAAGGGAAAGAAGAGGCCTGGCGTCAGACCCACCATACTGTGACTGTCCCCCTGCATCCTGCAAGTTGCCCATTGGGTGAATGCAGCACGTTTCTTTGCTCCGTCTCTGCACCTGCAACGTGGCCCTAAGGTTACTCTTGTGAAGACTGAGTGGTGTAAGTCACAAGCCTCTTGTTTGTCACAGGTTTTCTCATTTAGGCCCCTTTCCCTATAAGTACTTAAAGATGTGAGAGAGCTGAAGCATGTAAGCAAGCCTAAAGCTAGGTAGGTGAATGCCGGTCAGCAAGGGAGCCCTGGAGACCCAGCTGAGAGCGCTAAGCTCTTCAGTCCACCACGGGCAGCGGCTCTGAGCACAGGTGCGTTCATTCTTCAAGATCAATCTCACAGTTTGTCAAGAACTTGGCAGCAGATTTACATTACCTGCTTTCTCCCAGAATACCCTATTGACACTAGGAAATGCAATTTTTGGTAATAGAAATAGGTATTGGAAGAAACAGGTTTTCACAAGATTGACCTCATTTACAGCTAAACTTCTGAAAGAATTGTACCATACTTGCTGTCCTCTAAAATATCAACCTCCAAAAGGAGTTTACAGATTCAGTTCAGTCGCTCAGTCATGTCCGAATCTTTGTGACCCCATGAATCGCAGCACGCCAGGCCTTCCTGTCCATCACAAACTCCCAGAGTTTACTGAAACTCATGCCCATCTAGTCAGTGATGCCATCCAGCCATCTCATCCTCTGTCGTCACCTTCTCCTCCTACCCTCAATCCCTCCCAGCATCAGGGTCTTTTCCAATAAGTCAACACTTCACACGAGGTGGCCAAAGTACTGGAGTTCCAGCTTCAGCATCAGTCCTTCCAATGAACACCCAGGACTGATC
Source organism: Dama dama (assembly GCF_033118175.1). Lineage (NCBI taxonomy): Eukaryota > Metazoa > Chordata > Mammalia > Artiodactyla > Cervidae > Dama > Dama dama. The sequence goes on along the minus strand of NC_083703.1, from coordinate 10,772,423 downwards.
TCCTTGAGGATGGACTGGTTGGATCTCCTTGCAGTCCAAGGGACTCTCAAGAGTCTTCTCCAACACCACAGTTCAAAAGCATCAATTTTTCGGTGCTCAGCTTTCTTCACAGTCCAACTCTCACATCTGTACATGACCACTGGAAAAACCATAGCCTTGACCAGACAGACCTTTGTTGGCAAAGTAATGTCTCTACTTTTTAATATGCTGTCTACGTTGGTCCTAACTTTCCTTCCAAGGAGTAAGCGTCTTTTAATTTCATGGCTGCAGTCACCATCTGCAGTGAGTTTGGAGCCCCCAAAAATAAACTCTGACACTGTGTCCACTGTCTCCCCATCTATTTCCGATGAGGTGATGAACCAGATGCCATGATCTTAGTTTTTTGAATGTTGAGCTTTAAGCCAACTTTTTCACTCTCCTCTTTCACTGTCATCATGAGGCTTTTTAGTTCCTCTTCACTATCTGCCATAAGGGTGGTGTCATCTGCATATCTGAGGTTATTGATATTTCTCCTGGCAATCTTGATTCCAGCTTGTGCTTCTTCCAGCCCAGCGTTTCTCATGATGTACTCTGCATATAAGTTAAATAAGCAGGGTGACAATATACAGACTTGACGTACTCCTTTTCCTATTTGGAACCAGTCTGTTGTTTCATGACCAGTTCTAACCATTGCTTCCGAACCTGCATACAGGTTTCTCAAGAGGCAGGTCAGGTGGTCTGGTAGTCCCATCTCTTTCACAATTTTCCACAGTTTATTGTGATCCACACAGTCAAAGGCTTTGGCATAGTCAATAAAGCAGAAATAGATGTTTTTCTGGAACTCTCTTGCTTTTTTGATGATCCAGCGAATATTGATATTTGATCTCTGGTTCCTCTGCCTTCTCTAAAATCAGCTTGAATATCTGGAAGTTCACGGTTCACATATTGCTGAAGCCTGGCTTGGAGAATTTAGAGCATTACTTTAACTAGCGTGTGAGATGAGTGTAATTGTGTGGTAGTTTGAACATTCTTTGGGATTGCCTTTCTTAGAGATTGGAATGAAAACCGACCTTTTCCAGTCCCGTGGCCACTGCTGAGTTTTCCAAATTTGCTGGCATATTGAGTGCAGCACTTTCACAGCATCATCTTTCAGGATTTGAAATAGCTCAACTGGAATTCCATCACATCCACTAGCTTTGTTTGTAGTGATGCTTCCTAAAGCCCACTTGACTTCACATTCCAGGATGTCTGGCTCTAGGTGAGTGATCACACCACTGGGATTATCTGGGTCATGAAGATCTTTTTTTGTACAGTTCTTCTGTGTATTCTTGCCACCTCTTCTTAAAATCTTCTGCTTCTGTTAGGTCCATACCATTTGTGTCCTTTATTGAGCCCATCTTTGCATGAAATGTTCCCTTGGTATCTCTAATTTTCTTGAAGAGATCTCTAGTCTTTCCCATTCTGTTGTCTTCCTCTATTTCTTTGCATTGGTCGCTGAGGTAGGCTTTCTTATCTCTCCTGGTTATTCTTTGGAACTCTGCATTCAAATGGGAATATCTTCCCTTTTCTACTTTGCTTTTCACTTCTCTTCATTTCATAGCTATTTGTAAGGCCTCCTCAGACAACCATTTTGCCTCTTTGCATTTCTTTTCCATGGGGATGGTCTTGATCCCTGTCTCCTGTACGATGTCATGAACCTTCATCCATAGTTCATCAGGCACTCTGTCTATCAGATCTAGCCCCTTAAATTTATTTCTCACTTCCACTGTATAGTCATAAGGGATTTGATTTAGGTCATACCTGAATGGTCTAGTGGTTATCCCTACTTTCTTCAGTTTAAGTCTGAATTTGGCAATAAGGAGTTCATGATCTGAGCCACAGTCAGCTCCCAGTCTTGTTTTTACTGACTATATAGAGCATCTCCATCTTTGGCTGCAAAGAATATAATCAATCTGATTTCAGCACTGACCACCTTGTGATGTCCATGTGTAGTGTCTTCTCTTGTGTTGTTGGAAGAGGGTGTTGCTATGACCAGTGCGTTCTCTTGGCAAAACTCTCTTAGCCTTTGCCCTGCTTCATTCTGTACTCCAGGCCAAATTTGCCTGTTACTTCAGGTGTTTCTTGACTTCCTACTTTTGCATTCCAGTCCCCTACAACGAAAAGGACATCTTTTTTGGGTGTTAGTCCTAAAAGGTCTTGTAGGTCTTCATAGAACCGTTCAACTTCAGCTTCTTCAGCGTTACTGGTTGGGACATAGGCTTGGATTGCCGTGATACTGAATGGTTTGCCTTGGAAACAAACAGAGATCATTCTGTCGTTTTTGAGATTGCATCCAAGTACTGTATTTCGGAGTCTTTTGTTGACTACGATTGCTACTCCATTTCTTCTAAGGGTTTACAGATTAGATCGCCCCAAATCACCACACTCTGGATTTTTACAGAAGCCTAGTAAGAGGGGTACACTTCTTTAAAGAATCTAAAAGGAATTCGGAGGGACCTGAACAATGGATTGATTTGTTGTTGTTGTTGTTGTGTGTGTGTATACTATTCTATCTAGAACATTTTCTTCACTGGTTTTTGGATTTCAAAGTTTTACCCAAATATAAGACACTACTCCTAAAAATGCCTAGAGGGATGTAACAGGAAGTGATGCATGTACCATTTTCCTCAGATGGACAGAATCTGGCTCATTCTTCTAAACCACAGTGAGGCACTTGGGGGTAGGAGGTTTGACGGATGACACAGGAATAAAGAGACCAAATAAGCCACAGAATTGTAAAGCTGGAAAACTGCATTTTCAAATGCAAATTTCCCACAATGCTCATCATAATAATGAATGACATTATCTCAGAAACCATGAGCTCTAGACCAAGTCTGTGGTAAGATAATGAAATCCTAGAAGGGTGTATTTCCCATCAAAAATCAATCTGTTCTCCTGCTAGAGCTACAGCAAGCAAATGCACAACGTGAAGTTGTAACACACTATGAAAACCTGCCGGGGTCGGGGATGTTCAGTATGCGCTTTTAGAGGTAACACTACCCACTTAAACATATAAGTAGAAGGTTTATTTTGATGGATTTCTTTTGGAAGTGGGAATTTTTGTGTGGACGCCAAGGTATCAAGGTATTGCTGATGGAAATATAAAGCAGACACACAACATTTCACTTATGTAACACATGAAAAGATTTTTTTTTTTTTCCCTTAAAAAATAGAATGGCATTCTGGCACTTAAGGGTGCTTGGGATTCATCACTCTGTTCTGACAAAGAAAAGGCTAAACAAACTGAAAATATTTTTTAAAAGATCTTCTTAGATCCATAAGAGAAGTGAGGTCACAGTGAAAACCACTATCCCTTTAATTGGGAGAAATTGGTGAATACAGAGAATTCCAACTTATCAGAACAGAAACTCCTAAGCAGAAATCTTCACAGGAACCAGTACCATAGCAGGAAAACCTAAACTGTAATTAAGGAATTGTTCGTTGGAGCTTGGAGTAGACAGTTCTGTGTCAACTTCAAAAAAACATAACTTACCAGACCAGCTCAATGAGTTTACTCAGGAATAGTAGAAAGAACTGCAATTCAGAAGACGAAAGCTCTGGTGGACCACAAGAAACTCGAAAACAAGAGACACAGGTTGCTTTTATAAGGGAAAATGGGGCTTTGAGCGGGACTGTTCTAAATGAAATTTCACTGGAGGAAAGAAAGCGTTCAGGGTGGTGGCTTCTCATAGCCTGAGCAGCAGTGTTTTCCATTGGCTGGGCTTGTTGCTGGGCGACAAGAGCTAGTCCTTCCTCCTGCTTCCTCTCTGAGATGCAAAAGTAGTGGCTTTTATTTGGGATAATTGACAATGGCTGGGAGGGTATAAGAACTCCCCACACAGGTCTTCCCAGCTCTAATTTTAGTGGAAGTTTCCTTTTTTTTTAAATACACCAGAAAGTTACAAATTCCGCGGCGGTGGGGGGCTAGTCTTAGGGTCGCCCCCCACCCCCCACTTTTGTGAATTTTACCTTGATCAGGTTCTTACAGTGAGTAGAGATTAAAAAATCACCTCCTGCTCTCTGCAAAGGTGGGGGTGTTGGTGTAGTGGGGGTGGGGGAGGTGGCTTGGGACTTCTTTGAAACATGTTGCTCAGTTCTTTACAAGGCCTGCCTTCAGAAGAAATTGCTTAACCAGAGCCTAATCTACCAGATGGAAGGGCCATGTTCTACTTCAGCCAGCTCCAGGCACCTACATTGTTGTTGTTTAGTCACTAAGTCTATTCTGACTCTTTTGCAACCCCCTGGACCATAGTCCACCAGGCTCCTCTGTCCATGGTATTTTCCAGGCAAGAATACTGGAGTGGGTTGCTGTTTCCTTCTCCAGGGGATCTTCCCAACCCAGGGATCGAACCTGTGCTTCCTGCCTCTTACCACTGAGCCACCAGGAAAACCTGAGGCGTTCACACGAGGAAGGCAAATACCTGACTCCAGGCACTCTAGTTATTCCATCCACCTGACGTGGAGAAGGGAAGCTGAGAAGCACTTGTGATATTCACAGTTCAGAAGCCTAGGCTCAAAACAGACTGAGAACTCATCACAGGACTACAGAATGTTCTCTCCCCCCACCACCTCACTACCACCTTACTAAAGACCTATTTACTGCAGTTCCGTCTACCCAGTACATCATGTCCAGCTATCAAGGAAAAATTACAAGACATACTAAGAGGCAAAAAAAAAGCACAGTTGGAAGAGACAGAGCAAGCATCGGAATCAAACAGATATAGCAAGGATGCTGGAATGATTAATACGATAAGGATTCTAACAGATCAAGTATATATCATACAAGAACATATGTGCATTATAAGTTGAGAGACAAATTCTAAGAAAGAAATAGAAAAAAATTTGAGTTCAAAAATAGTGTAACAGAAATGAAGAATGCCTTTGATGGGCTTATTAATAGAGTAGACACAGGTGAAGAAAATTTCTGACCTTGAGGGTATAGAAGCTTTGAAAGTTAATAGAGACTTAAAAAATAGAAAATAAAGAGGATAAGACAAAAATAGAGCAGAATATCTAAGAACTGTGAGACAAATACAGGAAGTATATATAATGGAATACCAGAAGGAAAAGAAAGAAACAAAAATATTTGAAGCAATAATGGCTGAGAATTTCTTCCAGATTAGTGTCAGACACCAGACTATAGATACAGGAAGTTCAGAGAACACCAAGGAAGACTAAAACAAATCAAAAACAAAACTACACCTTGGCGTATTGTATTCAAATTGCAGAAAATTAAAGATAAATTTTTAAAAATCTTGAAAGAAGCCAGAGAGAAAAAATGCATTTTATGTATAGAGGATAAAAGATAAGAATTGTACCCAATGTCTCAGAAACCATGCAAGCAAGAGAGGGGAGTGAAGTGTGTAACGTGTTGAGAAAACAAAATCACAGAATCAAAATTCTTCACCTTGCAAAATTATCCTTCAAAACTGAAGAAGACATAAAGACTTTCTCAGATACAAAAGTTGAGGGAATTGTTTTCTGGTAGACCTGCCTTGTGAGAAAAGTTCTTCAGAGTAGAGGAAAACAATGTAAGTCAAACAGATCTATATACAGTAAGGAAGAGCATTAGAGAGGGAATAAGTGAAGATAAAGTAAAAACTTTTATTCTTATTCTTAATTGATTTAACAAATTTAAAAAATATAATAGGAACCGTGTGTGTGTGTGTATATCTATCTATCTATCTATCTATATATCTTAGCAGATAGCATAGGAGAAAATATAGAAAACATTTGTATGGTGATAACTTTTAGATACAGCATCAAAGGCTCAATTGATAGGCTGGCCACCATTAAAATTAAAAACTTCTACTCTGTGAAAAACCACTGTCAAGTGAATGACAAGCCATACAAGGAGAAAATATTTGCAAGACACATCTGATAAAGGACTGTTATCCAAAAATATACAAAGAACTCTGAAAACTCATCAATAAGAAAATGAACAAGTTGATTTAAAAAATGAGCAAAAGATTTGATCAGATACCTCACCAAAACACACACACACACACACACACACACACACACACACACACGGGAAATAAGCTTATAAAAAGATTCTCGCCATCACATTTTATCAGAGAACTGAAAATTAATAATGAGATACCACTACACAGTTATTAGAAAGACCAAAATCTGGAAAACTGACAACACCAAATGCTGGTGAGGATGCAGAACAAGAGGAACTCCCAATTCATTACTGGTGGGTATGCAAGGTGGTACAGCCACTTTGAAAGACAATTTGGCAGTTTCCTACAGACTAAATGTACTCTTACCATATGCTCCTTAGTATTTATGTAAAGGCATTATGTCCACACAAAAACCTGCACACAGATCGTTCATAGTTGCCTAAATTAAAAGCAAAATGTCCTTCAGCAGCTGAGTGAATAAACAAACTGTTGGACTTCCAGACGATGGAATATTTTGTTGTTCAGTTGCTAAAGCTATGTCTGACTCTTTGGGACCCCCATGGCCTGGAGCTCGCCAGGCTCCTCTGTCCAGGCAAGAATACTGGAGTAGGTTGTTATTTTCTTCTCCAGCGGATCTTCCCAGACTAGGGATCCAACTGGTGTCTCCTGCATTGGCAGGCGGATTCTTTACCACTGAGCCATCAGGAAAACCCAATCAAATATTAGTCAGTGAGCTATCAAGACATGAAAAGACACAAAGGGAACTTATAATACTAAATGAAAGAAGCCAATCTGAAAAGACTACATATTGTATGGTTCAAACTGGAAATTATAATACTGTGGATACCATAAAAGGATCAAAAGGTGCCAGGGGTTAAGGGGGAGGAAGCGATGAATAGGTGTAGCACAGAAGATTTTTAAAGGCAATGACAGTATTCTTTATGATACTATAATTATAGATACATGTCATACTTTTATCCAAGCCTATAGAAAGTACAACACCAAGAGTGAACCCTAATATAAACTACAGACTTTGGGTGATAATGATATGTCAGTGTAGGTTCAGTGATTACAAATAATGTACCACTTTCCTATAGGATTTGTGGTGGAGGCTGTATGTGGGCAGGTGGTGTACAGGGAATCTGTTTTCCACTGAGCTTTGTCATGAATCTAAAACTTCTCTAAAAAGTAGCCTATTAAAAATAAAGTTAAACTTTAAAAAGTAAAATAACATAAAATAAAATAAACAGCCCTCAGCTTTGACAGATGAGCATTTCCAGTTGCTGTGTTTAGCATATTTTCTAAATGACAGTTTTACCCACCAGCAACTTCAGTGTTCTTTTGGAATCCTAAATTCAAAAGCTCATTTTAGGAAATGATATTAAAGCAATTCCCGTGTGACAGGAAGCACATAAAATTTCAACTCTCTTAAGCACAGAGGCCTGGTAATTACTGAGGAATGTTTTATCAGATGTAAAACTCTTATTGTGGAATAATGTCAGCAATGGCTTTAATAACACATTGAAGTTACAAAGTACTTTTCATGATCACCAGAAATTCCCTTTAGTACTGCCCATTGCATCGCATGTCAGAATTATACTCAGGCACATTTCTGACATATAATAAATGCTGTATTTCCATTAAAAAATGTAAAATGGACTATTGATACATACAATATGGATGAATCTCTAAGACAGTACTTTGAATGAAAGAAGCCAGATGCAAAGTGTATATACTGGCAAGATTCCATTGAAGTTCCAGAACAGGCAAAACTAAGCTGATAGAAATCAGAACAATGGTTATTTAAGGGGGAATTGGATTGCCTGAAAGGTAAGGCAACTTTCCAGGGTGACAGAAATGTTCTACATCTTGACTGCGTAGTTGGTTACAGAGGGATATACGATTATTCATATCTTCCCTCCTGATGCAAAAGAAGCTGTGAAAAAATTCCTTCCAAATGATTCCTGCCAGAAGGGGGCCCAGGGGCCCAGGTTGACTGCCCTTATTAATGTCCAGTGCTCACGTCAAGGAAGTGGACGACTCAAGCGTGAGAAGGAGACTCCTAGTGTTCTAATCTCTCTGCAGCACAGATGAGGGGGTAATCACTTTCATAACAAGCACTGCTTTTTGTAAAGCAAGAGAGGGTTGGGGGAAAGCAAGCAAAGATTAAGAGAGTGAAACATTCCCTTGACAGAAGGCGACATCGGGAGTACAGAAGAACAATCAGTAGGGGAGGCATGCCAGAGATGGGGGAGGGGGCGGAGTCTGCCTGAGGGGGTGGAGTCTGCCTGAGGGAGGCGGGGTCTGCCTGAGGGGGCGGGGTCTGCCTGAAGGGGTTGGGGTTGGAGTCTGCCTGAGGGGGCGGGGTCTGCCTGAGGGGGCGGGGTCTGCCTGAACGGGTTGGGGTTGGAGTCTGCCTGAGGGGGCGGGGTCTGCCTGAAGGGGTTGGGGTTGGAGTCTGCCTGAGGCGGGCAGAGTCTGCCTGAAGGGGTTGGAGTCTGCCTGAGGGGGGCGGAGTCTGCCTGAGGGGGGCGGAGTCTTCCTGAGGGGGTGGAGTCTGCCTGAGGGTTGGGTGGGTAGGGGTAGGGGCAGGTAGGTGGTAGGTGACCCCTGCCCAGAAGGGCAGGGTGAAGCAACCCAATGTGTTCACAATTTACTTCTCTGCAGGGTTAGAAACAACAAATCAAGAACCAGATGATTTTGACATGTTTCTTAAGCTTCATAGATGCTTCTCTATGTCGAACTGTGATTATATCTTAAAGGATTAGTAACTAACCACAAAATTGAAAGAACTTGTGGGTTGCTCTTTAGGGACAAGAGAAAAATAGGAGCCATGGAGACCATGGCCTTCTCAGCCTGACTCAGTGAGAGAGAAAGGCACAGGTGAAACGGGCAGGGACAGTTTTGAGAAAAAAAGAAAAGAAGACGGTGGAATAAACCATATGGGCTGAATTAAGAAGACAAGAGCATGGGGGGGTCATGTGTGGGTGTGACAATCCACTCTCTGCTCATCTCTCCCCACTCCCCACCACCAAAAATAATAATAATGATTTATAAGTCACTCCCCCCCCCCCAAAAAAAAAAAAAACAAAAAACAACCGACCCTTGTATTTTTCTATTCCTATTGGGAATGCTTTTTTTTTTGTTAGAGTGAATCACTGGGCAGAAAACTATTCAAGTATTTTTCAGTCATCGAAGGAGTCACCCTATCTTCAGAGACTTCTAGAGAATAAAAGAAAGAAGAAAGACATTCATGACAGCACAGTGGTTTCATGGCCACTCTTACATGACTGGTTTAATTTACTTCTCTTCAAGGGCAGGAGCCAGCCCTGTCTTAGAATTTATTTCTGCCTGGTCACCTTCTCCCTGCATCCCAGTCAGTTCCTTCAGCACCTGTGTAACTTGTTTAAACTCAAGTTAAACCACATTCATATGTATGCTTCCTAGGAAATATGAGTTTTTTGAAAGGTGTTTATTTTCTATAACCTGGACTATCCAGGGAGAACCTGAGTGTAGGCTAGCTCTGGCTTGCTTTCTGGTACCACAGTATTTGTGCAGTGTGATGCTTTTAGTTAACATGGAGCCCCAGCAGGGCTATTCATAGGCTTCATAGTTCAGATTCTCTCTCTCTAGTGTGTGAATGTATGTATATAAATATATATGTATATATATAAAAAACATATTCTATGTAAATAATATATGCATACCATACAGGCCATATACGCTAGAATTATAAACACATTGTCCTAAGACTTCATCTTAGCTTTTATTATCCAGACTAAAAGGACCTGGCCAGCCTCTGGCTTCTGTTTAGCATGAGTCATCTGGCCACTTCCAGAGCAGCAGACACTGCACCAAGGTTAGCAGACACCCACCTGGCTGGCTCCTGCAGGCTCAGACCCTCTTTCTGCAGAGACAGAATGACACACACGCTTGAGCCCAAACTATAATGTTATGCAAGATGGCACCTTCTATTTTTGTTTCTCTCGCAAAGTTTGGAGTCGCATGCTTGCCAAATGAGAACTCCTGCATCGCAAGTATGTCAACTTGAGTATTTTATAATTAAATATTAAATATATCTCTTCCTTACTTTCAAAGAATGCTATGGTTAGGGAAAGCAAAGTGTACCTGTCAGCATCCTGGCAGAAAAGACAATTTGTCAAGATGGTTTGCATACGGATATTTGATGAAGGGACCACGTACAGAGACGTGGCAGGGTGGAAAAACAAGCAGAATACATTGGGACACTCTAGGGCCAAGGGGTGGAAGTCATATTACCACTGCCCAGTGAAAGAGAGCTGGAGACATAAAGTGGAGCCTGCCCGGTGAACCACGATCATGGAGAGGTGCAGCCATGGCCATAGTGGGGATGGGGAGGAGAGGAGGGTAGGGAGTCAGGGGATCTGGGGTGGGGAGCATGGGGACATTGAGAAATATCCCAAGCACTTCCTCCCCCCTTCCCATCCTGCAGTTACCCCAAATCTCCCCTTTCCTATCAGCCATACCCAAACAGAGTCTAGGTAGCAGGGATGGGGCTCTGGGGTGACTTTACGCAGAGCGAGACAGAGAAGGGAGGGCAAGGGGTGGAGAGGAGGGGGACAAAACCACCAACAAACAAGGGAGTTGTGCTGTCATAAAACACAGCCTTCACCACGGTTCTGGACTTATTACTTCCAAAGTGTTGATTACTGCAGGCATAGCCCCAAAGATAGGGTAGCACACAGCAATGGCTGTGTCTTATGCTCAGCTTGTGTCGGGGAGGGGGCCAGAACCAGTCAAGTATGACTTGGCTATGAGCCACGGGTCTAGGAACCAAAGTGGACAGGTGGGAACTGGTGACTCTGGCTCATGCCAACATGTGCCCAGTTTGGGGCGTGGGGTAGGGTGGTTGTTGCTCAGTTAGATAGCAAGCTGCTTTCTCAGAAAATGAGTCCAAAGTTTTGGGACTGCAACCTTACTTGATTCACAAGCTGATCACTCACAAGCTGATATTCACAGCCCACAAATCTGCAGGGGACAGAGTCCCTTGAGGCCTGTGGCAATCAGGACCTTTACTTAATTAGCAAAACTATGGATCCATCAGGGCTTAACTACTCTAAAATCTCCTTCAGACCCTGATGATTCTTTGAAAAGATCAATTAATTTTAATACCATATGTTACATTTATTCTTTATTATTTTCAAATATTTTAAGTACAAAATGACCTTCAAAATATATCTTCATGTGTGTTATGTGTTTAAATATTTTATATATTTTGTATACACAAATGTTTGTGTGTGTGTGTGTGTGTATATAAAGAGAAAGACAAAGCTTTTCTAATACCCTAGGGCTATTTTAACAGTGAGTGTCAATGAATTTAGCCAAATACCATTCAAGGGCATCAAACTTTAGTCTGACATGTTCAAATCAGGAGTAGCAGCCTGTGCGGAAGAGAAAGACCATTTTCCAGGTTTCTCCTAAAGAAGAGGCACTCAGCCTTCATTTTAAATAAGTTCTGAAGGCTAATGTACCTAGTAGAACAGAAAGTAAAGTGAAAACATGCAAGGCATCTGCAAAGAGCAGTGAGTGCAGTGCCTGCTCAAGTTTACTGCTTAAAAAAAAAGTCCAGGAGTAAAGAGTATCTGGTGTTTAACAAGCGCTCCCCAAAACTAGTCCCGTTAGATACCTAGAAAAGGAAGACGTTGCCACATTCATCACACTGTCCTCTCCAAGTCCTTGTCAAGACAAAACTGTCTCTCATGTGTCAAGTGGGATTTGTGGGAGTTAATCTGATTTTTCTTTCAGGACCAGGGATCATAGGACTTTCATGAAGGAAGTCTTTAGTACTTTACCAATATGCTCAATTTTCTGCCAGACACATAAAACGGCTGTTTGACATCAACACTGCCTGTGATGCTCGACTCTTTCTTGTATTGATTTATCTGCTAACCTTGACGAGGCAGTCTTAGATTGCAGATGGATTGTGCGCCAGGAGAAAGCCGTTTTGCCGAGAGACAACTTGCATTTGTGATTGACAGCCACCTCGCACCCACACTGCCTGGGATCTACAAAACCTCTTGAATCTCTTTCCAAGAAACAGCAATGTTTTCTTCCCTGCAGTCTTAGTTTAGGAATTAGAGAAAATGGCGCTTTAAAATAGCCAAGTTCCTTATTTACTGTGACATTCACAAGCTGTCCCATTCTGTCTCCCAGTCCACCGGGAAGTTTTTCCTAGATGTCAAGCACTGAGCTGGAGCCTTGCAAATGGGACAGAATTTCTAGCTTCGAAGAACTTGGTGAAGGGGAAGAAAACCCATGTGCACACATGCCCACACACACATACTTATGCACCATGGCAGGTAATACCGGTCTTCCACTCACATTCCCTTGGTTCTCCCTATTTATCATCTGTATCCTTGGCAGCCCATCATGGCCGAGTGCATCACTCGCTATTCATGCACCTGGGTCTCTCAGAATGAGGCTTTCTCTGGCCCCTGGAGAGGACGAGAGGTCAGCTTGAACGAGTCAGTTGTAATGGAAAGTTAATGCCCCTGGGAGCAGTCCTTACCCAGTGAGTGAGGGGAGTCACTGGACACATTCCCTGGTCTCCTAGGCCCTCAGAGGCATGAGTAAGAACCATGATTCCCACGGTATCTCAGAAATCTCTGCCCTGGTTTCCTAGTGCCACAAATTAACCACGAATTTGGTGACCTAAAAGAAGACAAATTTATCATCTTACTTCTTGAAGTCAGAGGGGCAACATAAATTTCACTTCACTAAGATCAGGGGTGGACTGGACTGCACTCCTTCTCAAGGCTCCGGGACAATTCTTTTTTCTCACTTTTCTTCCGCTTATGCAGTCTGCCTGCACACCGTGGCTCCTGGCCCGTCCCCATGTCTCTGTTACATTGTCCTTCCCTTCTTCCGCTCGTGATGTCACTTCACCTTCTCTAACTGTGACCCTTCAGTCTTCTTCTTCGAAGGAGCACTGTGATTATATTGGCCCCACCTGAATGATCCAGAACATTTTGCCAGCTCAATATGCTTAACTTAATATCAGTGAAGCACATTCTGCCATGTAAGGTAATATATTTAAAGTTTCTGGGATTAGGATGTAGACCTCTTTGCGGGACTATAATTCAGCCTACCGCAATCTCCAATAAAAATGAGCCCCACTTGCCCACAGCAGTAAGACATTAATTAATGCACCCTGCCCTGTCTCACTTTTCTATTCACCAACAAGTACTTGTGGGATTACCTCTTTAAGTTTCTTTTATCCAAATCCTTATTGCAAATTAGAAGACTCACTTGTGCTCATAAAGTTATTTTATAATGTAAGAGGTGTCCAAAGGCAGAATCTGATAAATACCCAAAGGAACTCATATACCACAGAAATTCAGACAAGTTGTGATCATTTCAACTTAAATTCCAGAAAGCACCATAGAGAAGGAAGAATTGAAGTTAGACTTTAAAGAATGAGAGGACTGTTCATTTCCTAGTGAGTAATTTGTGATTTCCCTTCTTTCCTTCTTAAAATAGCTGTATCAGAGCCAGTTTCTGACCAATGGCGAGAAATACCACCATCTTGAAATGAAGCACTTATCAAAACTCTCTCAAGTTCCCAAGTAGCGGCATATGACCCAGATTTTTCTAGTATCTGAAGACATACAATTTTGTCTGCAGGACTCCAAGACTGGAGAAATACTTTGCAGGCAGATCTTGCTAATTTTCCTTCTTTGCTACTGAAATAGGATGCAGCAATCCAACTGAATGAATATGTACTGGGGACCGAACACAGTGAAACACAACGCTGACGGAGATACCAAAATAAGAATGTGACAACTATACTCTGTTCAAGAACTTTATAAGCTTACTGGGGAAGCTAAACATGTGGGAAACAATTCTGTACTTTTTTTTTTTAAAAAAAGAAAGACTACATCAACATTATTTTGACATCACAGATGATGATACTAGGTGGAAAGAAAACACTTCTAATTGATGACTCTGAGAAGCCTGGTGATTTGGAAAACAGTATTTGTGAAGAAGGTTGAGGAATATTTTCACTCATGCATTTTCATTTTCTTTTTGGTTGTGCATGCAGAAGAGTGATATATCATAAAGGACTGTGTCTAAAATAAATACAAAGTACTCTTTTGATAAGTGCATGTGCATGCTTGCATGCTAAGTCACTTCAGTCGTGTCTGACTCTTTGTGACTCTATGGACTGTAGCCCACCAGGCTCCTCTGTCCATGGGTTTCTTCAAGCATGAATACTGGAGTGGGTTGCCGTGCCCTCCTCCAGGGGCTCTTTCTGGCCCAGGGATCAAACCTGTGTGTCTTATGTCCTCTGCATTGGCAGGAGGGTTCTTTACCACTAGCACTACCTGGAAAGCCTCCTTTGATAAGTATAAAATACAAATTTTAAGGGATTATGACATAACATCATAGTTGAATGTTTCTAAAATTACAGGGACAGCTTACAGTTGATAGCATTTTGGATCCCATAAAACAGCATAGCATAGTGCTAAATCAGTCCAAAATCTAGACATGTTGTCCCTTTATTGCAATTCTGTAGAAGATGTATTTGGTCACAAACATTTTGCTTAAGTCTAAAGACTCAGCAATATAAGTTTAATGGGAGAATACAGGTGACCCTCTCTTCTTCTCTTCATCTTTTGCTCTCCTAAGCTTCCTTTATTAGCAACCTATTTCCCTTACTGAAGGCAGCAAATAGCATCTTCTTCTCTTTCATGCAATTTTACAAGGTGTGCAGAGCCTGAAAAGTTAGAAAGGCAGGCTGGCTGAGAATCCTACGATTAAAGGTTTTCTTTCACAAGACTCCTCAGCAGGTCCACGAGCCCTCCAGCATCCTTGGGGAGCTAATCGCCAAGGGTGACGCAGATATCTGCATGGGAAACCCCTCTTTGAGCTCTTTACAAGTCACAACACATGTCAGTACAAGCGGGTGGCAGGCAGCCAGGGGCCCTTGCACCACGAGATATATGGCTGCTGGGCGCGGCTTATGCAGGACAGAGAGACCTGCTGAGGAAACATATTTATGGCAGCAAATGCTGAGGAATGCAGTCCCCCTTCCCCCACAGGCAACATTAAATTTTTTTCCCATCAGAATGTAGATTTCCCAAACACTCTCATGCAATTCTCGTGGAAAAGAATTGGTCCCCACACTGCATTCCTCTGCAAAAGAAAGCTTACCATAGCATTAATGCCAGTAGAAAAAGTTTCACCTGCATGACTTTCAAAGTATTTGGAGACCCATCTCTCATTAAAAGTGAGAGAGGGGTGACTGGGGACTTGCAGGGGAGGGGGAACGTTCCAGTGAGAATGAGTGAGAGGTCATGCTGTCTCCTGGTATAGCCGTAGTTGCCATAGGGTTGCGGGGGAGGGTGCAAGCATATGTCTACTCCCAGCAGGACCTTCAAGTAAGACTGCTGAGTGGAGATGTAGATCAGAATGAAATCCAGCCTAGGTCAGCTGCCAACATTTGCACTCAAGTTCAAGGGTGACAGTCTCCCCATCATCCCAGACCATCCCCACTAGCCCCCACCATCCCCACCATCTACCCCCATCCTCATCATCCACAGCAAAAGACTGGTTTTTCTTGTCCCAAAGCACCTAAACTACCAAGCCTTTCACCTATGGGATCGCCTCTGTTCAGAAAGGATTGCCTTTTCTGACTTATACTAAGTCACCGTGTAGGATGGTAGTTGTCCTACAAATCAGAGAGGTATTCTTATTTGTCTGTTTGCTACATCTGTACCCCCATGAGAAGCAGTCAGTTACTGATATTGATGGGAATATGTTAGGCAAGCTGAAGCAGGGAAAAGAAAAAAGCTGAGAACCTGTGTAGTCGATGTCAGGGGAATGCCTTGTAAGAAGACGGAGGGGTATTTTCCATTCTAGTCCTTCTTGCCCATGATAGCCCAACTCAGACATCAAGAATAGGCAGGGAGAGGAGTCAAGACACCAAGCCTGATTCATTAAGTGAAATGTTTACCCTGAGGACTAATACAAACAAATCCACACAAAATAAACCAATGAACAACAACATATCTATTATAGAAGGAATAAACAAACAATTTGGAAAGCCAAAAGCATAAAATCAACAGTGAACTTGATAATTATAAAAGACTGATGTTAAAATGTTAATATGAATATCCAGTACCCATGAACTCTAAGTGATTCACCATGTTGAGAGATTTAATTGCCTTATTTCATTTAATTTCTCCCAATTTCAGATGAAATAGGTTTAATTCTTACATGCATTTTAGAGACAAGCAAACAGGTCCACAAGGGCATATATTTTGCCCTGAATTCACGGAGTCAGTAGGTGTTTCAGGTAGGATCCAGATCTAGGCAGTTTGAACACTAAAGCCATGTTTGATAACATGTACACATTATTTCTATTGTAGAAACCGAAACAGAAGATCACAAGATAATTTGCTTCCTTTAACTGAGACAAAACTGGCCATTTTAACCTTTGGGGAACATGCTACTTAAAAAAATTCAACTCTAATCAATAAACCCAAGAGGGCATCACTTATGAAGGGAAAGCAAACTGGAAGTGGAGAAAGGAGATAGCTCAGGGGACATTTAGAAGCTAGATGTGTTCATGTCAGTAGAGATTGAAAGCTGAGGGAATTGACAAAGTCACTGTAGCACAACCAGCAGCTATTATTTTTTGAAAATGCAAGCACAGGCAGAATTCCCTCAAGCTTGGGAAACAGTAAATGTAAGGCTCAACTCAGAAAATAGGACGGAGGATGGCTGTGGTCACTACAAACAGTTGAAAGGCAATTTTAGAATGACGGTTTCCACTGTCTTGAGGGGATGTTTTCAAGCAAAAGTCACTCCATGATAGTTGATAAATGAGTCAGGCTTTTACCCAGTATAATTTTAGCCTTCTCTGGATCCTGGTGGACAGATTTTAAAACCAATGGACGAAATTGGTGGCAGGTTTTTGCCTTCTATAATTCTAGCCCTTTCACTGTGCGAACATTTCCTGGATGCCTACCACATGCCGTGGTTTGTGCTCTTTCACATCTCATATTCTTCTCGGAGAGGACGTTTCATTCAACAAATATCTACTGAATAGTAACTCCGAGTCAAACACAGTATCAGGGGCTGTGTCATACACTGTTATCTTCCCAATGCACTTGAAGGTCCAGTCTTGTTACTCTTATCATGTAGATGAATAAAATGATGTTAAGGGCTTTACCAGGGCTCCCCTGGGGCTTCAGCAAGAAAGAGTCTGCCTGCAATGTGGGAGACCAGGGTTCAATCCCGGGGTTGGGAAGATCCCCTGGAGAAGGAAATGGCAACCCACTCCAGTATCCTTGCCTGGAAAATCCCATGGAAGAAGAGCCTGGCAGGTCACAGTCCATGGGGTCTCAGAGTCACACACAACTGAGCGACTTACAAAACAAAACAAAACAAAAAATGAAGTTCAGAGACATTGAGTAACAAGCTTAAAACCACATGGCTGATAAGAATCGAGTGGATCAGGCCAGGCAGATTGGACTAGAAAGTCAACATTCTTGCTGTTCTTTTCTATTATGGGTAACATAATAAGAGGTCGGAGAAGATGTTTTAGGAATTTAGGGGCAAAAATCTTTACCCGTTTGGGAATGAAAGGCAGAGAAAGTGGATCATGGAAACTTTCTGGAAGAAATGTATTTATTATAAACCTTATCAGATAATGGGTTTAAATAAGAAATGGGGAGCAGGATTCTGCAGAGGTGATGTAAGCAAAGGCAAAGAGACCAAAAATGGACTTCACTGTAGAAAGTCTAGTTAAGGGAAGGAAAATTGGGCCATAAGGTAAGAAACAAGTTAATAAAAGAGGGCATTGGAATAATACTACACTTGAGCGATGGCAGGAGGGGGAAAAGAGGGAAATATTCAATAGCTATGGAGAATAAAATGACTTCAAAATAGTTAACAACTAATTATCAGTGGAAACGGGGAAAAATGGTGAAAAGTAACTATGGACTTAAACCTCTGGGCAGTGTTGTTGCCATAAATGAAAGAAAAAAAGAAAAGAAAAAGGAAAATAAGATGACAGACCTAATGGTAGACTAAAAGGATGCAGACAGCCTGTCTGTACCCTGTGGCCAGCACCCCCAAGAACACACACTGGGGTCCCACCTCCCACAACCACGAGCCCTTCATTCCCCCTCATGTCCCACTTGTATTTCATAGCTCTCTGCAAGCACTTTCACTTCAACCACATTGCAGTCCTCCGCTTTCGCCCTCTTGGTTCCAACTGCAATGCCTTTCCCAGTCCTGTAGCAGCCTCTTCCTTCCTTTCCGTGAAGGGCTTCCACCCTCGCTCCAGGTTAACTCCAGTGCCTGCTTCCTGCACCGAGCTCGGCTCTGACTACATCACCTAACAGACTTTAACATCTTTTCTCATGCATATTGCATATGTCTTCCAACTAGCAGTGATCTCTTGCAGGGTCAGGGCTGCCTTTTTGTTCTTTTTTCATCTCTCACAGAATGTATGCCAAAATTAAGTACATCAGTCAGTTCAGTTCAGTTCAGTCACTCAGTCGTGTCCGACTCTTTGCAACCCCATGAACCGCAGCACGCCAGGCCTCCCTGTCCATCACCAGCTCCCGGAGTCCACCCAAACCCATGTCCATCGAGTTGGTGATGCCATCCAGCCATCTCATCCTCTGTCGTCCCCTTCTTCTTCTGCCCCCAATCCTTCCCAGCATTAGGGTCTTTTCCAATGAGTCAACTCTTTGCATGTGGTGGCCAAAGTATTGGAGTTTCAGCTTCAGCATCAGTCCTTCCAATGAATATTCAGGACTGATTCCTTTAGGATGGACTGGTTGGATCTCCTTGCAGTCCAAGAGACTCTCAAGAGTCTTCTCCAATACCACAGTTCAAAAGCATCAATTCTTCGGTGCTCTGCTTTCTTCACCATCCAACTCTCACATCCATACATGACTACTGGAAAAACCATAGCCTTGACTAGATGGACCTTTGTTGGCAAAATAATGTCTCTGCTTTTTAATATGCTAGCTAGGTTGGTCATAACTTTCCTTCCAAGGAGTAAGCGTCTTTTAATTTCATGGCTGCAATCACCATCTGCAGTGATTTTGGAGCCCCAAAAAATAAACTCTGACACTGTTTCCACTGTTTCCCCATCTATTTCCCATGAAGTGATGGGGCCAGATGCCATGATCTTAGTTTTCTGAATGTTGAGCTTTAAGTCAACTTTTTCACTCTCTTCCTTCACTTTCATCAAGAGGATTTTTAGTTCCTCTTCACTTTCTGCCATAAGGGTGGTGTCGTCTGCATATCTGAGGTTACTGATATTTCTCTCATAGTCGTCAAGAAATAGTAGTAAACAATTGACTTCAGAATTCATTTCTTTAGTTCCTAAATATGCTTCTATATTCTAGACAGTTCTGTAAAAATGAAATACACTAGCTAGGAATGTGGTTCAAAAGTACCTTTCCCACCTTCAGAGACCTTTCAAAATACCTGAAATTCCTTTAATGGCAAAGCATGAAGAAGGGTGTAACAAAATTGCACAATCTGGGATAGGGTTTTTCCTTTGGTATTTAGTAGAGCTATTCAACAGAAACAATGTAATTCATGTAAAACAACTTGATATTATGAAGCACTGATGTGCTCTCATCTGTAAGGTGGAAAAATTCAAAAGACCACTAGGTAAAAGATAGACTGAAAAGTATTCTGTCCCGGAAATTTTTTGTCATTTGCAATTTGCAGCATGAGAAGCCTTTTCTGTTTCACTGTTGGAAATTTTATGCGTCTTGTAGGATAACTGTTGATCACTGCTTTGTTACATATTTATGTGTGTGTATATATACATCCCAGTTTCCTTGGTGGCTTGACCTTCCCTGATAGCTCAGTTGGTAAGGAATCTGCCTACAATGCAGGAGACCCCAGTTTGATCCCTGGGTTGGGAAGATCCGCTGGAGAAGGGATTGGCTACCCACTCCCAATATTAGTGGGCTTTCCTTGTGGCTCAGCTGGTAAAGAATCTGTCAGCAATGTGGGAGACCTGGGTTCAATCCCTGGGTTGGGAAGATCCCCTGGAGAAGGGAAAGGCTACCCACTCCAGTATATTCTAGCCTGGAGAATTCCATGGACTGTATAGTCCATGGGGTCGCACGACTGAGTCGGACATGACTGAGCCACTTTCACTTTGCTCCACTTCCTTGGTGGCTCAGTGGTAAAGAATCTGCCTGCCAATGCATGAGACACAGGTTCAATCCCTGACCCAGGAAGATCTGGAGAAGAAAATGGCAACCCACTCTGGTATTCTTGCCTAGAAATCCTCATGGACAGAGGATCCTGGCGGACGACAGTGAATGGAGTCATACAGAATTGGAGATGACTCAGAGATTGAAAAACAGCAACAATGTATAATCCTCTGTGTATATATATGGATTTAAAAATAAAAAGCATGTTGCTTGGCCTGACTGAAAAAAAAAAGGTATCTAAAGCTCCACTATTACGGGCTCTTCCTCCGAGTCTTGCGCACTCTTCCATCCTTCAGCATTTCTAATGTTTTATCCTACCAGCAGTTGATGCTTTGCATGGCAGCTGAGATATCTGACAGAGAGGAAGATGGTTGCAGATAACTGAGAGCAGAGAACCATGGCCTTTTACACAGGATGTGTACTCAGGGAGTAGGAATGCAAGAAAAGCAGCGGACAGGTGAAAAAGAGGAGGGGGCCACGCTTGTGGAATCCATCGTTTTGAACAGCGATGGCCCCTTGTGATCAGATGACTCTCTTGCTCTTTGGCTGCACAGCCCTGAGCCTCTCCCTTCATGTTTACGGGCTGTGTTTTTAGAGCCCACCTGCTTTCATAGATTATGCCATAATACATCCTAAGTAATTTGAAGCAAGGTACAAATCACTAGTCAACCGTGAAATCATCATAGCACTCAGAATGGAACGACATTGGGATATTGGTTTCATTTGTAGTTAAGATGCCAACAAGGCTAAACACCAATTTCTTCCCACTGATTTAAATCAATAGCTTCTTTCTCTCCTCTTTTAATTGAATGAAAGTATGTGGAAAACATTCTGTTAACATCTTCAATACTCCCTTAGTCCAGGCACTTTCTAAGAGAGTCCTGTACCCAATTTTTAAGTTGATGTGGATCACGCAATTATATTCAGAACTTTGGTCATTATTACTTATTCAAATTCAATGCAGTGGCAGAAATATTCATTACTTACAAAAGGCATTTATATTCGAGTGGAAGGAAAACACAAAAAGGTCGATCCAAAAAATAAATAAATAAATAAAAAGAGAGAGAGAGAAATGGGGTTCTGCTTACTGACA
Organism: Dama dama; assembly: GCF_033118175.1. Classification (NCBI taxonomy): domain Eukaryota; kingdom Metazoa; phylum Chordata; class Mammalia; order Artiodactyla; family Cervidae; genus Dama; species Dama dama. The sequence continues at coordinate 10,751,169 of NC_083703.1, read as the reverse complement.
TAAAGCCAACTAATTGGCATCTGAATTGATGCTTAGAAATCAGGTTGTCATTTCTGAACACTTCTTGAATAGTAGCCTAAGATCCTGGCATCACAGGAAGCTCTAATACCACGATGAGAGTTTTTCACAAATCAGTATGCATTCAGCCCTTCTCAGAGGAGAGCTCCTCACTTGCCACTGTACATTCAGGAAGGAGCAGAGAGCCTGGCACTTAGCAGGAGAAAATAAATATTTGTAGAAAGAATGAACAGAATTCCACCTCCTGCATTTTTGACCATGACTACAGCAGTTCAAATCAATAAATGATTTATTATTCTGCTGCAAAATTCATTAACCACATGGCTGCACATTCTTAAAAGACCGTACCTTGCCAGTCTTATCTCAATAAAGTAGGAAAGGAAGGAAATTTGGAATAAGAGAGTGAGCTAATTAACCTCTCTGAACCCCAGCTTCTTCATCTGTAAAATGGGGATAATAATATTTCCCGTGGGGCTTCCCAGGTGGCGCTAGTGGTAAAGATGCGCCTGTCAATGTAGGAGATGGGAGTTTGGTCCCTGAGTCAGGAAGATCCCCTGGAGGAGGGCACGATAACCCACTCCAGTATTCTTGCCTGGAGAATCCCATGGACAGAGGAGCCTGGTGAGCTACAGTCCACAGGGTTGCACAGAGTCAGACATGACTGAAGTGACTTAGCATAACTCAGAAACATTTCCCTTGGACAGGCAGTAAAGATGAACAGATCATGTATGAGATGCACATGTCCTGGTTTGCCTCTGCCAGAAGCAGATCTTGAGACAAGGTAGTAATATACATGGAGGACCACCCCAGAAACACGGTTAGGAAAGGGGAAAGATGGAAGAGTAGAAACAAGATAAAGGGTGGTTATCAAACCAGTTACCATTGTGGGCATTCGGGGCACAATCTCAGTGGGGAACTTTGGGAAATGGTGTAGAACATATACTTCAAAGTTATCTTATCTGAGGAGCAAAAGAGGTGAGGTTTTTATCCACCAAATCCCATTACTCCTGGATTGCAGGTGGCTGGTATGTGTGTGATTTGCCTCCTGGACATCCTGACCTGGCCTGGTCTTCAGCAGAGCACGTTCCAGAAGTCAGAGAATGCTCTCAGAGAGAGACGCAGGTTCTGGTAGGAGGATGTCAGGCTGGCTGCACAGACACGATGAGTGTGGAGAGGAGATGAAAGGGCAGGGCGGGGCAGCAGCTACAGAGCCTGACCTTGGACTTGGCACCAGGACATGTTCAATAAACAACTGTCAATTATCATGACATCTGTAAAGACTTGCTGGGCCTCTAAGAAATGCTCCTCTTTAGAAGTAAACATTTAATTTCAATTTTTATAGGGAGACCTTACAGTGTGCTAGAGCTTGTCTGATCTAGCCGTGAAATTGACATTATCAGAATTAAAATAATTAGGGAGGGCTGCTTATACGCTATTAAATATCAATGACTTTAAAGTAAATAAAATTCATTTTATACTTATAAAACAACCTCCTTTTTCTTCTTTTTGTTTTCCCAAGCTCTTGTTTTTAAGCTTTTCATGGTAAGCATACCAGAGAAAATATTATCTTGAAATTCTTATGACTTTGAAGTAATAGAGAGGGGAAGGAACGGCAAAGAAGGATAAACATATTGGTGCCAATTTTATGTCCATCAGTCAAATCACATTTTGAGGGAATTAAAAATTTGGACGTTTTATTAGATGCTGAGTCAGTTCATAAATATGCCAGAGTTGACTTGTAAAATCTAGGTGAATGACACACCATGTATTCTTTTATCTACCTTTGCCCCATAACAATAGCTGTTTCCAGGTAAAACTGCAAATGCAGTGGCAATTCTGAATGGATGAATAATTGAATTACCTTCAGTAAATGTGCATAACCCCATGGCTAAAATAATTTGGAAGGCTGCCTAGTCAGTGTATCACAATAATGCCAGGCAATGTGCTTAAATAGATGAAGGCATTCATGGTTATTGAATGAATGAATGAGAGAATAAATCCATAAAGGCAAAGACCTGTGTAGAATGACCAGATTTTCACTCTTCCTGACCAATCAACTCTCGGATCAAACGTAAAGTAGCCGCTCCCCACCATCCCTACCGCCTAAATGTTACTACTCAAAAATTAATAGAGAAGAAGGTTGGACAACCAAAGGGTCAGCCCAGTGTCCATACCTTCTTCCCAAACTGTAGGCGTGTCTTGCTTTCTCATGCCTCACCAGTCCAGAGAAGAATCTGAGACACTACCCCGACTGTTGGTAGACCACAGACAGTTCTGAGCAGGGTCTCCTCTCAAACAGCCCAGAGGATTGCGCCTCCATTCGTTCCTAAAGTTATCAGAGAAAATTCGACCTCTTCTGGGAAGTCTGTCTCAGGCTTGCCAAGCAGTCATCTGAGAGCCCAGCCAGAACCTCAGTGAAGTCAAGTCACCTGAAAGCTCTTACCACAGACAGAAATATGGTCAATTCACCACTCCCACCCTGCCCGCCTACACTTTAGGGGTATATATTAATAAGTTTTATTTTCAAGTTAATAGTCAAAAGTAATTCTTAAAATAAGATGTATTGTAGCAGTAAAATATATGTTTTTTTTTTTTAAATTTAATAGCATTTATACTTTATAGGTAATAAAGAAATCTCACTCACTGAGGCAACACTCATCTGTTATATTTATTTATGATCCTTGCTTTGTAGAGTGAAAAGCAGTGCTGTACCTTAAGGAAAAAAAAAAAATGGGGAAAGAGAGTATCAAGAAAAGAAAAAAGCAAACACAAAACCATACAGACTAGCTTTCAGCACGGAACAGGCTGAGTCAATGAATGAAATCAGGCCTCTCTCCACAGGGAGATGGTGGTGGCTGACCGGAATGTCGATTCTAACCAGTGCTTATGGGGCCTTTACCATCAGCTGTTTGCAGTGAGGCATTCGAGATACAGTGATGACGAAGATGCAAACCCTGCTCTCACCCAGCCCAAGTTAAAAATATACTTTTCAAGGAGAACAACAGTGAAGGTAAAAATAAAGCTGGCCTGGAGGCAGAGCAATCAATTTCCAGGGGTAGGAAAGGAAGGGATAGCTAAAGATGGGTTTTTGAGATAATTAGTAGCTGAATAGGTACAAAAGGAGCAGAGAGAGAGTGAGTACATTTTTTTTCCATTCAGAAAAACAGGGCATTTATGGTGAGTTCATAATTGGAAGGAAACCCCACTAAAATGTTTTTTAAATAGGTAGTTATTTTAATTTTTTCCAACATGCTCAGAGAAGAATAAAGCTAAGGTAGAAGACTTTCAGAAGAAACTAGAAGATTCCAGGAATGGTTAACATATAAATTATACATATCATTGGAGTTTATCCCTTTCCTGAAAAGTATTTCAAAAATCAGTAAAGAAGAAGGCTGAATAGTTCATATGGTAAGTGACTTATAATTAGAGAAATTCATTTAGATAAATAGAAGCGTTGGCTTGAGGGATCAAAGCTGTCTTTCACATACTGTTCTCCATATCCCCGCTTTTGAGTAAGTGGTCTCAGTGAATGACTTGTCTTTCAAGAGGAGAACAGCCAGTCAGAATACACCAAGCACCAAGAAGCCAGATGGGATGGCTGCGCCAACCAACGAGTGTCCGTTGATGGGTAGGAGAGGTCCCCCATCAAATGACTAAAATAAGAGAAGGGACTTCAATATTTAATTGGTCTTAGAGAAAGACAGATGGTTTCCTCAAGTGGAGGGAGCAAGAACAGGGTGGTTAATCACAGGGTAAGTTTGGGATGAAAGACTCAATAAACTTCATTTGTTCTTAAATATATTTTGTAAAACAGACTTTAAGAGCAGTTTTAAGTGAATTTTAAAGTTAAGACCTTAGTTTAAACCTTTGTTAGATATCTATTTTAGTGGCTATCTCCACTATCCTTTCCCACGGTAAGCTGAGTCAAATGGTCCTCACAGTCTGAGTCAAGGATGTCAAACATGTGGCTCTTCCACACCTAACGCGTCCTCCTTCCCTGGCAGACATCAGCAATCGATACTGGCACGCTCTTGCTCTGAACTCATACTTGAACTTACAGTACTTTTCCACACAGCCCTTCAGACAACCATTCCTCTCCACTGGCACTGACATATGAGATGTAGGAGACTATCCATCCCTGAGCTTTCTGATTCATTAGTTTTGAATTCCTAGGGGACTTTAGAGTTATTTAAAGAGTTTTATGAGTTCATATTTATACTCTTGAGAGTCCCTTGGACAGATCAAACCAGTCAATCCTAAAGGAAATCAATCCTGAATATTCATTGGAAGGATTGATGTTGAAACTGAAGCTCCAATCCTTTGACCACCCGCTGCAAAGAGGCCAACTCATTGGAAAAGACCCAAAGATGGGAAAGATTAGAGGCAGGAGGAGAAGGGGGTAACAGAGAATGAGATGGTTGGATGGCATCACCAACTCAATGGACATGAGTTTGCGCAAACTCTGGGAGACAGTGAAGGACAGGGAAGCCTGGTGTGTTATAGTCCATGGGGTTGTAAAAAGTCAGACACAACTTAGCAACTGAACAATAACAACAAATGAATTCATATGTGTATCATGACTGGCCTTTATAATGAATAGCATGCTTCATATATGTATATGTTACTACTTTACAAGTGTATGCATCCATTGAAGTTAATAAAATGAAAATACTTTGAAAAACATTAGAGAAGACATAGCTGTCTTTTTACCACTATAGAATAGAGACCTGTGAACTTTTCTTTGACCTTATTTAAAAAAAAAAAAAAAAACCCTGTTATTGGATAAGTTTGGGAACCACTTGGCATGTGCCATCAATGTTTACCCTGTGAAAACTCTGCAAAGTGGTAGTGATGTATCCTCAAGGCAGACATTGGTCTCTTTTGTACAAACACAAAACTATGGCACAGACATATGACAAATTATGACTCAATTCAGCCAGTAAATATTGTTCTCCTTTTTTTACTAAACTTGAAGTTGAACAAAAGTCAAGTAGCTTCCAAACCAACAAATAAAGCAAAGCATCAAGAAACAAAACTACCACTTGTATATTTAAAATGGCACAGCTATAATATATATTTGCCTTCTTAGCCAAATATCATAGTAATAGCAGTTTCCTTTACTATATTACAAAGACTTTTTTTTAAAGGAATTATAGAAGCAAGAGGTCACGACATGCCTTGAAAAGTACATATGCTATACAAATGCAAGGGGTTCTCATCACTTCTGATTATAGATTATTTTCAACTGCTCTACAGTAAAAACTTCATTTTGAAATATGTTCATTAGGTGCACTTGATTTTTGGTGGTCTCTACTTTTCCAGAAAACAAAGCAAACCCAGTAAGAATCTGCATTACTATTATATTTCCCAAAGGCATTCATAAAATATCTGAGACATGGACACTGTCCATACAAAAGCCATACTTCACATTTCACAAGCATTTTCTCCAATAATTTTCCAAGAGTACATTTTTCACTTCCCATAGATGGTTTCTTAGAGGAAATGCTTTGGGTAGTCCCAAAATTGGCAAGAAAGTAGCTCCATCTGGAAACTAGATTTCATGTAGTTCTTACAGACATATCATTTTCACCTAGCAGGATTCCAATAGAATTTGGGTACTGTCTGTGATTTTGATTTGTTCATAGAGTTAAAGAGAAAAAAAAAATGCCAGCAGTTGTTAGTATGTTCAAGAAAATATGTAAATAAGGTTAGTTCAGTTCTAGAACAACAAAAAAAAATATTTTTACATAGCAAGTTTACCCAACTACATTTGCACAATTAATGCATAAACAAAATATTTACCATTTCAGGGGAAATCCTAAGGTTGCAGTTTAAAGGTACCAAATTTTAGGATGGTTTGTGAGGCAGCAATAGTAACTAGACCAGCTTGTTTTATGCAGCTGTGTTTTTAGGCTCTTTCTGAGGGCAGATGCCGGCACCGAGCTGTGCGTACTCAGAGGGGGAGGTACCCAAAACTCACGATAAAAATAAGCAGTATTTCACTCATGTTTCGGATGATCATACCATTTGTGTAAGGTAGATATTGTTATCCTTATATCAAAATAAAGCAAAATAACACAAATTCCATTGTATTAAAGTAGAGCCAAAGGAGGGTTTAATAACTTGCTTGCAATAATCCAGCAAGTGTGTATAATGCTCTAAGGACTCAGCCTAAGGACTTCTAAGCCCTGGTTCCATGCTCATTAATGGTATAGTGCTGTTTCTTGCTTTCGTAGGGAGGACAGTCCAATAGAAAAGAAAAATGTAACATATAACCTCATATTTAAGTAGAATATAGTTAATGTGTTAATAAAATTCCAAACAAAAGATATTGGTAGAGCAGAGTGAATTTATTCCTGGCAGGGGTAGAAAGAGACAACTTCAATCAAATACTTAGATAGCGATACTTTATCACATGCTTCTAATATAAATCAACATTGTAAGAACATCCCTGGAATCCTTTTAAGTGCCATAAATCTTATACAAAACACAATATGGAAAAAATTAAAAGCATTTGTGGTGAAGAAGAGTGAGGCTTTCTTGCCCATCTTCTCTACATCTATCCTTGATTCTCCATCACACATAGGTGAGTTGTTCTGGGACAGGCAGACTTCACTTTGAAAATCATTGAGTTCATAGAAAAGATCACCAAGCATATGCAAGTGTCATGGAGGCTGTGGTGATTTGATAGAAATGGGAACGGGGTGCTGTGTTCCCCAGGGTCAAGAAAGGCAAACAGGGAACCACCACAGTTATTGTAACAGAGAATGGAATAGCAGGGACTGGTCACAGGTTTTGAAGGACTGCAAAGGTAACATGTGCAAAGCAGGAAGCAACTACCACTCAAAGCCCTAGCAGACAAAGGGAACCAGCTTTGATCACTGGAACTCAGAAGCCTGGAGGAGTGTCCCCAACAGAGCAGAAACCCAGACTTTGAGGAATGGGCCCTGCTCAGGACCTCGGAGGAGTTGCCCTGGCTTCTGGGACCCAGATATCTGAGGAGGGCATAGAAGGATGGCAGAATTCACCATCCCCCAAAGTGCCACTTTGCGGTAAGGAGTACTTGGAGCTAGAGGCATTAAAAAAAGAAAAAAGATACAACAGAGCATTCTAATCTCCCCTTTTCCTCCTGAAAAGAGGAAATAAAAACACCCTTGTGAAACATGTTCTCCCTGTACTAGGAGAAAAGAAACATTTTTTGCCAGGGAATCAAAGCTGAGAGAATCCCGTTCAAACAGGTGCTGTTAAAATAATCCTTATCTTCCTCTAGCTTCCCTGTATATTGCAGTTACTTATCCACACTTGACTCTCTTTGTTTGACCTGGAATGAAAGTATTTCAGTTTTGCCACTTCTCTGGTCCTTTATTTCCTTATGAGGGCTCCCATGTCACACAGAATTTACATAAATTTGATGTTTTTTCTCCTGTTAATGTGCCTTGTTAAGTGTTAGCTGCTCAGTCGTGTCTGACTCTTGTGACCCCATGAACTCTAGCCCATCAGGCTCCTCAGTCCATAGAATTCTCTAGGCAAGAATACTGGAGTGGATTGCCATGCCCTTCTCCAGGGGATCTTCCCAACCCAGGGATGGAACCGAGGTCTCCTGCATTGCAGGCAGATTCTTTACCATCTGAGCCACCAGGGAAACCTTATGTCATTTTAATTTGCGGGTTCAGAGGAAAAGCCCTGAGACAGAAGAGGTAAAATTCTGTGTCCCTACAGGATGCCACCGGCCAGTGTTTCTCAGGAGAAGCCAGGACCTGAGTGCCTTCTGAGATGCTGGGGTGGAAGCTGGAAGCAACTGCTTTGGCCAAGGTGAAGAGCCCTGTCGGGGTGTCAAGAGGGATAGAAAGCAAAACAGAAGGAGCACAGATTCTGAAAAGACACGCGCCTGCACCCTTCTCCTGCCTCATGGTCTTCGCACATGCTATTAGGAAGTTAGGCCCTCCAGACTGAGAGCAAACAAGCATCTATCTCAAACAGCCCATCACAGAAGCAAAAGTGAAAACAGCCCATCAAGTCAGGGATGGCTCCATATTCCTAACACCAACCCAGCTAGGCCATTTTGCAAATTGTACTTTTCATTTGGGACCGGAGACTATTTTCTGTGAAGGCATTCACAGCATAGCACCCTTGCAGCTTGGAGGTAGAAGTGCCATTTCCAAAACTGCCCAGTGTGCAGATTGCCACATGCACAATGATGCCTTGCCACGATGACCCCTGGTCCAAAGCAAACATTAGATGCCATCATCAGACAGCATCCTCTGTAAGACTTGGTCATGTTGGAAGTGTGACAAGGTGAAGAAATGTGCACCTTATATTGCACGAGGTGAGATAAATCTTCATAACCAGGTAACACTCCTTAATGGCAGGGCTCATGAATTCTCCAGGCAAGCATACTGGAGTCGGTTGCCATGTGCTCCTCCACGGATCTTCCCAACTCAGGGATCGAACTTGAGTCTCCTGCATTTCCTGCATTGCTTTACAGCTGAGCCACTGAGAAAGCCCTACATATACAGAGCACAATATGCAGACTCACAACCAGCTTGTTGAATTGAAGGTATTTTTTTTTTTTAAATAAAGGAGAAGCAAAGCACAAAATGAATAATCCAGAAAGAGGTAATGCAAGCTACACTTTAATATCTACATGACTTTCAACATCACTATCTCCTTCTGCTTTTGAGGTACACACAGTAATAGAATGGTGCACCTCATTTTAGCTTTTTTTTTTTTTAATTCTAATTTTTTAATGTCTTATTTTGGCCATGCGGCATGCAGCATCTTAATTCCTCCACCAGGAACAGAACCCAGGCCCCCTGCAGTGGAAGTGTGGAGCTTTAACCACTGTACCTCCAAGGAAGTCTTGGGGCACTCGATTTTAAAGCTGAGGAAACTGAGACTCTTCAAAGTGGGTTTACTGATTCAAAGGGATATGCACGTTTTAAAAGCTAGAGTTAGATTACTTTGTAAAAACAGATGATCAAAATTCACATTCCCATCTGCATTACATGAAGTCTTAGTTTCTCCATACCTTCACCAGCACTGGTTGTTATCAACCTTTTTTATTTTTCTTTTGCCAATCGATTGCATAGGAAATAAAATGATATTTTATTTTGATTTTTGTTTTCCTGACAACTGAATATCCTTTTATATGCTTACTGGTTATTTATATTTCCTCTCTTATTACTCTTTATGTCTTTTGTCCATTTCTCTGTAAGGCTGTTTATATTTTTTTCTAAGAATTCTTTATATATTAAGGATTATAGCACTCTGATAGCCAAGAATTTGTCTTTTACTCAAATTTAATGTCCATCCAAAATTCCCACCCACATATTATACAAGTATTATCCTAAAATTTAATGTGATTATTTTCTTTTTTTAACTGTAGATTATCAATCCATGTGTACTTTGTTTTTCTGCTTTGGTGTGAGACAGACATTCCTCATGATTGATTACAGTTACATCAACTTAGCTCATTAAATAAATTACTATTTTTATTATTTTTCCACTGAGCTAAAATGTGGCATTAAACTCACATTAAGTTCCCAACTATACACAGATACTTTTATGAACTTTGACTCAGTGGGGGAACTTTCTGATGTACTTAGACCACTTTATAACATTAATTAAAGGGAATCACAGAATAAGAAAGGATGTTATTTCTACTAAACTGCTCTCTACAACTGTAGATTCATTTTAAAGTAGATAAAAACCCTAAGTTGATGCCTTTGGTTTTGGAATTATGAAACACAGAGTAGATTTTTAATAATGAAACAACTAGAACAGACAGTTAGTGACAATAAACACTTCTTCATAATGGAAAGTGAAAGTCACTCAGTCGTGTCCAACTCTTCTCAACCCCACGGACTATACAGTCCATGGAATTCTCCAGGCCAGAATACTGGAGTGGGTAGCCTTTCCCTTCTCCAGCAGATCTTCCCAACTGAGGAATCTAACTGGGGTCTCCTGCATTGCAGGCAGATTCTTTACCAACTGAGCTATTAGGGAAGCCCTCATACTGGAAGGGGAACAATTAAATTGAGCATTAGACATTATCCAAAAGTTTTTGGATTTGTTTGTAACACTGTCGGAAGTCATCCTCAAAACTGGAAAAAAAAAATATATATATACACACAAAAGTTCTTTGGGTGATAATTTTATAGCATTTGGGATAGTTCACAATGCAAGTGACACATAAACCAACTCAAACTCGCTTGAACAATTATATGTATGTGTATAGACTCACATAACTAAAAAGTTCAAGAGTAATTCCACTTCAGAAATGGTTTAATCCAGTGATCCACATAATATCACCTAAACCTAAGCTGTCTCCATCTCTGGGATCTTCTTTCATCTATGTTGCTATCACTCTTGGGTCCAAACGATAGTAGAATGCCTACAAGCAACTACAAATCTACTTTTTCACAGGTTTAATTTCAGCAGAAATGACAACAGTGTCGTTTTCTAGTAATTTCCCCAAACTGTCCATGTCTGCATAATCTCTGCAGCCAAAAGAGTAGATCAAATCTACTTACCAGACCTCTGTTATATGCCTGTTTCCAGATAAGTCAGTATGACCGGTTCTAGGTTACAAACTACATCTCTGTGGCTGGAGATGAAATCCATGAGAACTATTTGAACTGAGGGTAGAGGTATGACCTCAAAAAGAAAATTTAGTGTATTGCTATGTCTCATTTGAAGAAATAAGAAGGTAAAATACTGAGAAACTGAAATACAAATATCAACCATATGCATCATCTCTGTATCCTACTAATCTCCTAAGAATCTCAATATATATAGGATCCAGAGAGTGGAAAATTGTCTAGAAAAAGGTCAAGAAGTGACAAGGTTGCCTGAACTCTGAAGACTTCCTATTCCCATTGCCCAGCTTCTTACACAGATTTGGAAGCTTGGCAAACAGCTGGAATCCTTTAGGAAGATTAGAGAATGGAGACTGAAAGTGTCATAGATAATTATTAGACAATGATGAGGATGGTGAGCATTTAGTGTCACTGGGAAGATCAAGGAAATTTCTATAAAGAGATAGTGTGGCAGGGGTAGTCAGGGAGGCTTCCAGTAAAATATGGCATATGTTGAAAAGCTGCTTCAGATGTTGAATATATGCAGCAGAGAGCATCTAGGCCCCTTCTTCTGCGCTAACTTTCTTCCAAATGAGCATCCATAGTACCTCAACACTGAAATGGGGTGAGCAGGAGGGCTGTGCAGTAGATACAAGACACCCAGGCAGACAGCAGTGATAATGCAGAGACACTAATGAAAAATACATTGCAGACAAGAGAGTTTATCCTCTCTCTACAAATCCGCATCACTGGAGGAAAAAAGAAAAGTCAAGCTTCCCAACTCTAAATATTAGCCATGTTTTCTTTCTTTCTTTTCTTTTTTTTTTTTTTTGAGAGACTGTACCCTCAAGAAATGTTTCTTCTTTGATTTCAGGCCTACAAATTGCCTTCAGATACTATTTCATTTTCCATCCTTCCTATCAAGGAGGCCACGGCAGCTCTGGGAGCTTCCTGGAATGTCTACATTTGGCTCTAAGATGGAACTTCCAATTGCCCTTCAAAATTATGGGCAAGAAGACCTGGAATCGCTGCCAAAGGACTTAGGACTCTGATGCTCACTCAGCACACAGCTCTGAGGGGCTGAAAGTGAAGGGTCAGGAGCAGGTGACAGGCTGTCTCTCCTCACTGGCCCAGAACTACTCTCCATCATTCTGGTCCAGACATATCAAGCCTGGAAGAATCCCTTGTACACAGTGTGGTGGGCACTATGGAAATAATTGTTGAATTCTGAATGAACGGACTATTAATATTAAATGAGTATTATCAGTGTCAATCAGGTGTAGCATTTAGTGGGCATCTATTGAATAAATGATGCATTTTTAAACAGCTCATCCCCTTTATCTCTCCTGAAGCATTTAGTGTTCATAAGTTTAGTGTCACTCTCTGATTCCATGCTAAACTCTATGTAAGAACCTTGTCTTTAACAGGTATGCTCGCCTAGGATACATCTCAGTTCCAAGTCCACATTTTCATCACTGATAATGACTTCTGGTTTATATCACAGGAGCTTCATGAAAGTCAAGTTACCTTCCCTAGAGAATGCAAACATCTTCCTGAGTCTGACCACAAAAAAATGAGGCTAAGGTCTAATTATTACTGGGAACATTCTTTTTTAAAAAAGAGGGCAGAGTACATTTCCTTTTTATGAGTTCTTATATGATTTATCTGAATGCCGTGGTCATCCTTGATCCACAAGGGAATGGTTTCTGAAAACATGTGGATTCATTATTATCCAAAATTGTCTTTGGAAATGCTCAGAACAGTTTGAAACCAAGCCTTGTGTGGCAGGATTCAGCAGTTATATCCCAAATTTTCTTCTACTAGTGGAAATAATTGGAAAAATGTAACTCAAGATTAGGGTTAAGGAAACAGAACTAAATAATACCTACCATTTATTATGGAAGGGCTCTCTGTGAATCAAATATAGCACTGAACACTTATGCATGTTTTTTTAATTTAACGTGCAAAGCAGCTCTGTTAGGTTAAATTATATTATCTCCATTTTACAGAGGAGGGGAAACCACAGCTCATAGAGATAAAATAATTAGAGTGAGAGATAGTATGTAAATCCCAGTGAGTGTGCATGCTCAGTCATGTCCAACTCTTTGCAACACCATGGACTGTAGCCCACCAGGCTCCTCTGTCCATGGAATTTTGCAAGCAAGAATACTGAACAGGGCTGCCATTTCCTACTCCAGGGGGTGTTCCCAATCCAGGGATTGAACTTGCATGTCTTGCATTTCCTGTATTGGCAGGTGGATTCTTTACCACTGAGGCACCTAGGAAGCCCACATTTCAGTGTAAGCAACTTCAAAGGCCCAAATCATCACAGGACATCGGGCACCTCCCAGGGACCTGACACATATTAACACTGTGAAAAGTGTATATTCAAATGGCCAAATAACTTAGAGTATCAGCTATATGACAGAGAAAGGACAAAGGAGAGATTTCCACAACCAAAGACAGAAGAGTTTGGTAACATATCCTTTCCCCAACTTTAAGAAAACCAAGTCATATTCTAGCTTGGGGTCATCATGGTTAGTACCAGAGTAATGCTCAGATAAAACAGCATTTCAAAGAAGTCAATGGGATTGATTATTCTCCAATCATGCAAATCCAGTTGCTTTGTACTTCAGAAATATTTCAGTTATTCTGTCTCCATGTGACCCAATTTCATCAAACAAATTTATAGCATTCCAAGATAGCACCTGATTGTACATGTAGTTACCAGAAACGATAAGGGGATGATGGTCAAATTAACATGGCCAAGTTGGCTGACAAAAAGTTTGACAGACTTGCTATATCTATCATTACTCAGTTGTGGCTTCTCAGAATAGAAACATGTCAGATGCAGAATAGTCAAGTCCAGAAATCCTTGTCAAATTGTACATCCTCTAATAACTTCAAAAGTAATAGAAAAATTAAACTGAGGACAAGAATTTCAGACTATATACAGTAAGTACAAAACACTCACAATCATTTGAATTAATCCTTACATCTAGCTTAGGGGATGTTCAAAAGTAAGATATCTTTCAAAAAATTAAAAATGAATTTCAGTTCCCTTCCACAACTTCAGTCTTTGAGAGTGCCAGCCTGTCTTCCCAAGAACAGATAAAATGAAGTGATACGAAGTCAGTTGCCCACTGTAAAAAGCAAGCTGAAATAAAACTATAAAGCCTATGAAAGGGTAAGCAAATTTCACTTCCACAGCTCAGTGGATCTCAGTCCTGGCTAAACATTAGATTCTCCTAGGAGACTAAATAAATCCTGAAGCCCAGGTCACAGCCAAGACCAATCACATCAGAATTTCCAGGGATAGGGTACAGGCACTAGATTCTCTCTTATAGTTTATTTAGCTAGCCTCCCAGGTGATTGCAAAAGGCAGCCAAGATTGAAAACTGCTGCTTTAGGGACAATGGGCGAAGAAGAGGCCAATGTCAGATCTTCCTCTGGGGCTGCACTTCTGTGACTGGAAATGGGTTGCCCTTTTCTTCTCTGGGGGATCTTCCCGATGCAAGGGTTGAACTCACATCTCCTGCGTTGGCAGGTGTTTATTTTATTTTTTTAACCACTAAACCACCAGGGAAACTCTGAGTTTACCTACCAGATGCAAAAACTGTACACGTGACCTCGAGGAGCCTGTACTCTGTTATAGAATGTAATTCGTAACCACAAATAACTGATTACGACCACAAGTGAAAAGGGAAGTCACATTTGTGTCTCCAAGCGGCAAACCATGGCGGGGATACAAAAGAAAGACACATTCTTGGGGTAGGTGATCGACAAGACTATTCAACCACATTCTTGGATGAGACAGTGTCTAGAGAATGGTGTGTAAGCAACGGCCAGAAGTGCAGGAGTAGAAGACACATTTTAGGAAGAGGTGGAGCCTGAGTGATGTCAGGAGAATTAGATCAGATGGTTCAAGAAGATTGTTTTCTGTCTCAGATGCCCAAGCAGTTCTGTGATTCCCAGTATTTGCCTCGAGGATTCCCGTTGCCTGGCAATTACTGTCAGACACTACAGTGATCACTTAACACACATCCTTCCCCAAAATGGAATCGTTGAAAGCACACTTTTGCAGAGACTTCCCGCTGCACAGAACCTGAGGAGGTCAACAGAGCGATCCCTCAGGCTTGTCTCGGTCTTTATTAAGCTCATAAAAGAGAGATTTCACAAAGCAGAAAGCTCATTTTTAGTTTACAGATTTATGAAGGGAGCCTGTCTGACTGGTGAAAATGTCAATCAACTCCCGTCTTCAGAAATAAGCTGAAATTAGAGGGCAGTCAGCATCTGCAAGGTTGTAACCCACCTTGGGGAACTGAGCAGAGGCTCCCAGGGAATGAAAACCTGATAATGAAAGTGAATCTGCAGTACAAGCTTAAGTAATTAATTTATTCTTCAAAATATGCATCACATTTCACAACTATAATTTCACAGGCTGCCCTTTATAAAAAGATTTTGACAGGCCTGACAGTTATTTGCTCAAAGTCTTATATTTCCCAAGAAGAACTCTTAAATATAAACCCATCAGCATTTGGGGTAAAGATAGCTTTGTATGCTTTATAGGAAGTGCAGTTACCCAAGGGTGTGTACATAAATCACACATCTGATGGGCTCGCATGGTTTCATTCATCACTTGTTGAATGTTCTGGGTTGCTCAGATGCTAAGATACTTCTAATCCTGCCCCTGATTACCTATATCCAATTTAAAACAGTGACAACTCATTAATCAGTCTCTAAAATCACTGTATAAGCTGACACGGACTAGAATTTCCATTAAATCTGATGACAGAAGGGGGACCAATATGTACACTCATTATCCACATAATCACTGGTTTGAAAGCAGTGCTGAGTACTAATTTTCTATTAAATGGGCCCATTTGGTGACTGGTGAAATATCCTCTATTACCAGGAAGCTAAACGTCTAAGAAAATGCACAAGAAGAAAGTCTCTAAATACCATAAGGATGTCATTCTTGCTGTTCGTTAAGTGAGGACCATCTGAAGCCAGGATTCCTGGGTTTAGTTACTGTTTTGACTGTGGTGGTCTCTGTATGAACTTGGGCCAGTGGTTCAGGTGATCTGAATTTCTTCATCTGTAACAGTAACAGCACTTATCCCACAGACTGTTTCGGGCATGAGATAGATTAAGATACACAGAGCAACTGACCCATTACCAGGCAGAAGGCACGAGGTAAATCCTTGATGAGTAACCACCATCACTGTTAAAAATCATTTTTTATCCATGAAAGGTCACCTCCACAGCTCAAAGTATTTCTGTGTAGGGCTGGGGCCTTGGTTTGAAATGTTAAGACTGCTTCCCATGAAACGGGAAAGGTAAATCTTTAAAATATATATGATAAATATACATGTGTATGTATGTATAACTAAATATATGCATATATGTGTGTTTGTGTGTGTAGAGTACACTGTTAGTTGCTCAATCATGTCTGACTCTTTGCGACCCCATGGACTGTAGGCCAGCGCCAGGCTCCTCTGTCCATGGAATCCTCCAGGCAAGAACACTGGAGTGGGCTGCCATTTCCTTCTCCAGGGGATCTTCCCAACCCAGGGACTGAACCTGAGTCTCCTGGGTCTCTTGCATTGCTGGAAGATTCTTTACTGTCTGAATTACCAGAGAAGTCCCTTGTGTATGTATACATATACACACAAATATGACTAATACATGTATAAATACCTACACACACAATCATGTCTGATGGACAGATAAGACTTAAAAGAGAGAGATCTTCATAATAACTCATCAATTTTCCTAAGTTAGAAACACTTAGAAAAATGTTGTAGACATTCAACTAACAATGTCATAGTGAGTGTGTGTGTGTGTGTGTGTGTGCACATGTGTGCACACATATGTATGTGTGTTGAGGAAAAGAAAACATTGGTAAAATTTGTTAGGGAGAGAGGATGGAAAGAGCAGTGTTAGGGAAGGTTGTAAGGAAGGGAGAGTGATTTAGATATCTTACCATTGAAAACTGACGAAGATGCTTACAACCTGCAGCTAAGAATGCTTTAAAAATGATTAAACTAGTAATACTGCTCTTACTAAAGATACAGCTGAACAAACATATGATAATCAAAGCACACAAAAATGATCAAAAGGCTTTTGCCATAACTGTTTGTCAACTGAAAACCTCACCTAACACCCATAGCCTGTATTGGCAATTGCCTAGGGACATGCCCTCCCAACTGCTCAGCATACCCCAGAAACCCAAAATTAATTGTTAAAGCAGAGTAATGGCCTGGTGCATAAAGCTGAGATTATGCGGCAGACACAGGTCAATGTTAGAAGAGCCAATGACTGCAGGTCTAACATCCAGATTCTAGCACAAGCATTAGAGTTGCTTATGGATTTCCTAATACTGGGTCTTCATGCCCCTCAGCCAATGAGATAACTAGAGAGACTGATATAACCAGGAAAGCAAAATTTGGATTCTTCAGACCAAAGGCTTACTGGGCAGACTTGAGGGCTTTGATGAATGTTCATTATACATTATATAATTGTAGACACTGCCTCCCAAATCACGGCCCCTTTTTTTAGTAGAACAGAGGGATGTTTCTCCGAGCACTGCCCTTTAACACAGAGAAGCAAGGGCTGCTTTCAGGTGCATCTCTGAAGAATAAGGCTGAGTTTTCATCTCAACTCTGTTCTTTCCTAAGTCAGTCACTAAACTCTCAGAATCTCAGATCCCTCTTCTGTATACTGGGGATAATGGTACTGATCTATCAAGACTGTAGTGAGGATTAGAAAAGACACATAGTATATCAGGAAAAATTATAGGTAACCGAGAGATAGTAGGCAACATCATTAACTTTAAGGTAAATGCCAGTTCAGTTGGTATATAACCATTTTAATCTAAACTGTAATATTCAACATGATATAAAACATTTTTAGGGACAAAGCAAATAACTCAGTGTTTGGAATGGCTAAATTAGTTGTGAAAGTGTTAGTCGCTCAGTCGTGTCTGACTCTTTGTGACCCTGTGGACGGTAGCCTACCAGGCTCCTCTGTCCATGGAAGTTCCCAGGCAAGAATACTGGAGTGGGTTGCCATTCTCTTCTGCAGGGGATCTTCCAGAAGCAGGATCCAATCCATGTCTCCCACTCTACAGGCAGGTTCTTTATCATCTGAGCCACCAGGGAAGCCCCTGCACTTCCTGGTAAAATTTTATTTAAATAAGAGATGAGAGGCCTGGGTGTGGGGATGGGGGAGAGGTTCAACTAATGAGCCATGGTTCAATAAGCACTGGGATTTTCAGATCACTGGAGTAGGTTTAGGAAATTATAATATGTCTTTCTCGGAGAGAGAAAGGGAGAAATAGCAATTGATTTACATCTTTTCACAAGTAATTTTTTTTTCCTGCAGAAAGAAGCTAATCATCAGGACAATTTCAAATTGTGTACCCCGAGGAAAAATCACACAGCAGCTCCTGGATGCTGTGTTCATGGTCTGAATTCTATGTGACTGTAGACAAGTCACTGACACTTTCAGGTTGGTGCTGGGAAATTCTCTGCTATAATTTGGACCTCAGAAAAATATCCATTTTTTTCTATCAACTTGAGTTAAGAAATAGAATCTCTAGTCCTAAACACATATGAGAAAATGTGGCTTTTCTTTTTTAGTTAGTACTAGAGATGAAATGTTTTAAACCTGGCTTTAAAAAGTTATAAAACCCCACATTTTAATTATATCTTATTTCTACTCAGTTATCTGGGAGAGGTGAAATAGGAAATTTAGAGAAAATGATCCAATAACAAGCATCTGGTCTGAACAGTGATCACTTTTCCTAGCAATTAATACATTTCACTACCAACCTATAAGACCCTGACCCCTCTTTTGTGAAAGCTACATGTCATAGCTGTGAATGCCACTGTCCACAGTTATAAGAACATTGTTACTCTTGCTTGATTCAATTTGAGCATCTTGAGCATTTCAGAGGGGATATAAAAAAAATACACTCTTAAACTTAGGATGGATAACATCAGAAACATTCCATCACATAACCTGGCTGTCTTTTACAAAGAATGAGCACTCCAAAATATGATTTTCTCTTGGCTATACTGCAGGGTAGGGAAAGAGAGTTGACTTTTCATTTATCTTTCACTATTATACCACTTCTTATTGTCAGCATCTTCCTCTTAGGATCTTCCCACCTTTTAAAAATTACTCTAGTCCAAGAAAGTATTTGTTAGAATTACATCTAAAATAAGACTAATTAGGCCTGAGTGATGGGCTGAGAAGATCTCCTATGGGTAAAGCTTATGAAATTTATTAGAGGGACTGGGGAGATAGATGAAGAACATTTTTAAAGGTATTTTCAGTTTCATGGTTAAATGTTGAAGAGAAAATTGCCTGGTAAGTGAACTGTAATGAGTGGAAAGGGCTAGATACCTCCCTACCTCGCAGATAAATGACAGACCACAGACAAGCAGCAAGCATAGACAGACAGACACCCTCATTTGGAGCTTGCAATGGACCTCAGCCAATTTCCAGAAGGTCAGACACAGCATCCCTCTCCAGGGTTCCCATGGGCAGTCTCATATGCCATTGCCCAGAGCCTCTTCCTCAGCAGGATGAAACTCTTCCCTCATCTCTGCAGCACAGATTGGTCAGGTCCCTGGCAGACCCAAGGAAGCCCTGTTCAGATCAGCTGAAATTCGAGCTGCAGGGAGCGGTTTGTTTATGGGTGGTGGTGACAGGCAAACCAGTGTCCCTTCCTTCAGTCTAACGGGGTGAGCTGAAAGATTCGGCTGTCAGACCAGCGTGAGGCCTCATTTTTCTTCCCTGCCGCGTAGGGTGCCCCTCGCTGCACCAACATTTGATTGTGATTAATTTGTCAGGGATGGCTGTACAATGGAAATGGAGAAATGGATTGCCAATTACAGCTGGTCTTTTCTGACTGCTTGGCAGACGAGGGCCTTGCTGCTGGGCTGGCAGCCCTAAAGCACAGCAGATGTAGACTGGGAGGGAAGGAACCCATTTTCAAGTGAGTTTTAAAGATGAGGACGGGGTCAAGGTGACTCATTTTTTTTATATACTTGCTGACGCCTGGCCTGGCATTTTTGGCAAGCACCATAGGAAGGAAAGCTACTCTGAGATTTATTCTCTTGATTTAAAATGCTTTATACTTTTGATTTCAGTCTTAACAGCACAAATGGAAGGTGTGAAAGAGTCCATTCCATATTTCACACTGAAAATGCCCCAAGGGAAGCAGTATCTCCGATGCCCTCTGAAATGTTTCTAACATGCTAATAATGGTGGGCACATGGCAGGTGTGCCATCATTTTTTCCCCTTTTAGTTCCAAAAGACAATATATAATTGTATGTTGATAACTATCACAAAATAATTTGTGACTTACCTCCTCATGGAAGAGATGAACTTCTGTAACTTAAAAATTGTCCCAAGGGGGAAAAAATGTCACATAGTCATGTCCAACTCTTTGAGATCCCATGAACTGTAGCCTGCCCGGCTCCTCTGTCCATGGGATTCTCCAGATAAGAGTATTGGAGTGGGTTGCCATTTCCTTCTCCAGGGGATCTTCCCAACCCAGTGATCAAAACCGGGCCTCCTACATTGTGTGCGGATTCTGAGCCACTAGGGAAGTCAGTAAATGAGGAAATGTTTTTAGTAGTCAAGCCCAATGGACCTCATGATCAGATATGCTTTTAGATGGTGAATGAAATGGACTCAATCACACTTGTAGAAAACTGCCACCAAACTGACATCAATACTTATAATTCTAAGGAATCTCATTATACCTTAGAAATACTTGAACTACAATTTGTGAAGGGTTGCACAATTAATTTATTCTCACATTACATGATTTGCTCATTTGGAGAGGCAGGGGTAGGCAAAATGGATCTTGTTTTTGTGGAAAAATCTCAGTGTCACTGTCTTGTAAAGAACAGATGAAAAAACAAACACAATTATTCAATGACAAGAAGATTAAAAAAAGAAAACCTTACCCTAAAATTTCCTAGTAGCTATATTAAAACTGCTTGAGATATAGATGCACACTTACTACATTTTCTCACATCCATACAAAAGAGCACAGACACACATAATAGGTGATATATTTTCTATTATCTATTATAATATATATGTGTCTATATATACATAGACACACATAAAGAAATATATAAGTATTATGATATATACTTATAAATAATAATATTAGAAAGTATTACCTTGAAATTATCAATTCTAGAGAAATTTAAAAAGCTAGGAATTATTTATGAAAGAAATGGGAAATATTTAAATAGATGGTTGTTTAAAGTCATATATATCCCCAAAACCTTTGAGTAATTCATACTTTTCTTTAAATCAGTACAGACACATAGGTACAAATATGTAATTATACTTTTTATATTAAAATATATACTACTTCTCATTCAATACCTTAAGCATATAAGGACTTTATTGTTTGTATATGAATATGCATATATCCACATGTTTATACACACATGCATATCTGTATGCATACACATATGCTATGTGGTACATGTGCCATACAGTACACATATATGTATGTATATATACCTATATATGTATGTGGTGTATGTATGTGTTTGTGTGATATTTATGTATGTACACAAACATATACAGAAAGAGATGGCTTAACATACATATGTTTCTGTGTTTGAAATGTAGCTAGCTCACTGAAAGTAAGTCAGGGAGAATTTTTAAAACTGTCTTGAAATGGGAAGGCCTTCCTAAGTTGGAAGCTATCAATATGAAGAAAAAGACTAATAAATTTGGTTACATTTATAGGCTTTATAGTCAGTGAATTTTTCTTTTTTGAAAATGCACAAGGAATTCAATAATGGTTGCCACTCAAGAGAGATATTAGCAGTTTTACATGGGGAGAGATTTTTTTTTTTAAATTTGATGACCTTTTATATGGCTTTATTGTTTTTTTGCTTTGTGCATGCATTACGTTAATAGTAAAAGCACAACATTTAAAAATGTCCCTCAATCTCTCTTTGGTAACATTAGTGCAATATAAGTGTTCAGATACTCTAGCCATATTTTTTCACTAGTCTTCTAAAGCCTGGGGTGGTGATCATAAATCTTCCAATAAGCTATTAGCCAAAGCAAAATGGGGATCTGTGTGATTCACTTCATTGTCATGGGTATTCATTTGCCATGTTCCATACTAGATATACTAGACATGGAACATGTTCCATATTCCATACTAGACATACTAGACATGGAACATGTTCCATGTTCCATACTAGACATACTAGACTAGTGAAAGGCAAAGGAGAAAAGGAAAGATTTACCCACTGGAATGCAGAGTTCCAAAGAATAGCAAGGAGAGATAAGAAAGCCTTCCTCAGTGATCAGTGCAAAGAAATAGAGGAAAACAATAGAATGGTAAAGACTAGAGATCTCTTCAAGAAAATTAGAGATACCAAGGGAACATTTCATGCAAAGATGGGATCAATAAAGGACAGAAATGATACGGACCTAAAAGAAGCGGAAGATATTAAGAACAGGTGGAAAGAATACACAGAAGAATGATACAAAAAAGATGTTCATGACCCAGATAATCACGATGGTGTGATCACTCACCTAGAGCCAGACATCCTGGAATGCAAAGTCAAGTGGACCTTAGGAAGCATTACTACGAACAAAGCTAGTGGAGGTGATGGAATTCCAGTTGAGCGTTTAAAATCCTAAAAGATGATGCTGTGAAAGTGCTGCACTCTATATGCCAGCAATTTGGAAATCTCAGCAGTGGCCACAGGACTGGAAAAGGTCAGTTTTCATTCCAATCCCAACGAAAGGCAATGCCAAGGAATGCTCAAACTACCACACAATTGCACTCATTTCACACGCTAGCAAAGTAATGCTCAAAATTTTCCAAGCCAGGCTTCAACCGTGAACTTCCAGATGTTCAAGGCTGGATTTAGAAAAGGCAGAGGAACCAGAGATTAAATTGCCAACATCTGTCGGATCACTGAAAAAGCAAGAGAGCTCCAGAAAAAATTTACTTATGTTTTATTGACTATGCCAAAGCGTTTGACTGTGTGGATCACAACAAACTCTGTAAAATTCTTAAAGAAATGGGAATAACAGACCACCTGACCTGCCTCTTGAGAAATCTATATGCACGTCAGGAAGCAACAATTAGAACTGGACATGGAACAACAGACTGGTTCCAAATAGGGAAAGGAATACATCAAGGTTGTATATTGGCACCCTGCTCATTTAACTTATATGCAGAGTACATCATGAGAAATGCTGGGCTGGATGAAGCATAAGCTGGAATTAAGATTGCCAGGAGAAATATCAATTACCTCAGATATGCAGATGATACCACCCTTATCGCAGAAAGTGAAGAAGAACTTAAGAGCCTCTTGATGAGGGTGAAAGAGGAGAGTGAAAAAGGGCTTAAAACATTCAGAAAACCTAAAACATTCAACATTGAGAAAACTAAGATCATGGCATCCAGTCCCATCACTTCATGGAAAATAGATGGGGAAACAGTGGAAACAGTGACAGACTTTATTTTGGGGGGCTTCAAAATCACTGCAGATGGTGATTGCAGCCATGAAATTAAAAGACACTTACTCCTTGCAAGGAAAGTTATGACCAACCTAGACAGCATATTAAAAAGCAGAGACATTACTTTGCCAACAAAGGTCGATCTGGTCAAGGCTATGATTTTTCCAGTAGTCATGTATGGACGTGAGAGTTGGACTATAAAGAAAGCTGAGTGCCAAATAATTGATGCTTTTGAACTGTGGTGTTGGAGGAGACTCTTGAGAGTCCCTTGGACTTCAAGGAGATCCAACCAGTCCATCCTAAAAGAAATATCAGTCCTGAATATTCACCGGAAGGGCTGATGCTGAAACCAAAACTCCAATACTTTGGCCACCTGATGTGAAGAACTGACTCAGAGGAAAAGACCCTGCTGCTGAGAAAGATGGAAGGTGGGAGGAGAAGGGGCCGACAGAGGATGAGATGGTTGGATGGCATCACTGACTCAATGGACAAGAGTTTGAGTAAACTCTGGTAGTTGGTGATGGACAGGGAGGCCTGGCATGCTGCAGTCCATGGGGTTGCAAAATCGGACATGACTGAGCGACTGAACTCAACTGATAGTAGACATTGAGGGGACAGGTATGCTCACTGGTAACTGAGAATTTAGACACTAGTGAATTGCTATGTTTGGAAGTAGGGATGAAAATATGAATTAGTGCATCTAATGACTGACTTTTTAGACAAATTCTGAGGGTCAACAACCTGTCATTAGACAGTTGACTTATCTGCTCTGAGTAATCCCACAATCTTAGGGATGATCCTCTAAGAGGAAAGATGACCATTTGCATAAATGTTACCCTAGGATAACCACAAGAAAGATCTATACAAACAACAAACCCTGGCTCTTTATAAAAATATTAATAGAAAAACACTTATTCGGTTACGTGTACTATAAGAAAAGAAAAAAAAAATCTTAGAATGAGACATACGGACTCTAACTTATTATGCTGTCCATGTTCAAGATCTGTTATTTCCTGTTTGATTTTTTGGGTACTTATAATTCATATTCTCAATGAGAAGATATTATACATTTTAATTCTGTTGTGTGGAGAAACCTCAAGGAAACTTGATTTATAACAAATGTAGAGCATAGAGCTTCTTTTTTTTTTTTAAACAGGAAAATGCATGCATTCATTTAACAAGAATTTACTCTCAAACATTTGTCAGGCACTGTGCTGGGAGCTAGGGACTTAGGGATGAGCAAAACCAGACGCTAACCCTGATAAAATAAAAGCCCAATAAACATAAGCTGCAGCTGTAAGGAGGACTGGGAAAGGGACTCACAGAGTGCCATGAGTGCCGGTGATAAGAAGGTTTAGTCTGATCAAGGAGGTCAGGGAAAGCATGCCTGCTGGTGCTGGTTAGCCAGCTGAAGACAGGGAGGTAGGGGTTCTCCAGACCCTGGGCACAAACAGCAGAGCAGAGGCCTGGGGGAATGGACTGAAAGGTGGCCACTGGCGTGGGGAGCAGAGATCCAGGCAAAGCCAGGCACCAGATGAGGCCAGGAGAAGAATCCAAGACCATGTTGATATTTTCATCTTCATCCCAAGAGAATTTGCTTAGACTTCTGGACTGGGTTCCCAGAAATACTTCTCTACTACAGGGATCTCTCCTGTCTTCCACCTCCTAAGCAGTCAGGATGGTAATTCTGTACCTCCTCGTTATTAACAGTGAGTTACAATCCTATAGCAGGGTATCCAAGGAAATGGAGTTGGAGGTGGCAGAATAGAAACCTAAGAGTTTAGGGATGGGAACTGGAGGATGGATGAGGTCATGGCTTCTTATTAAGAAAAACGCTTGGGCTTTTTTTCACTTTCAGCTTTAATGATATATAACTGGCATGTAACACTTTCTAAGTTTAAGGTATACAACCAAGTGACTTCATATATGTATTTATTGCAAAATGATTACCACATTCAGGCTAATTAACATATGCATCACCTCACAGAGTTACGACTGTGCATGTGTGTGGTGAGGACTTTTAAATATCCAATAAGGTGCTGTTAACATAATTGCAAGACTGTTATTGTTAACATAGCCCCAGAATTTACTCACTTTATAACTGGAAGGTTGTACTCTTTGACCACTTACACTCATTTCCCTAACCCACCAACCTCTTCCCCTGGCAAAAAAATAATCTGTTAGGTTTCATTTAGTTTGTTTTATTAGATTCCACCAATAAGTGAGATCAGATAGTCTTCCTCTGTCTGACTTATTTTACTTAGCATAGTAGTCTCAAGGTCTACTCATGCTGAAAGAAATGACAGGGTTTTCTTCTTTTTATGACTGAATAACATACCATTATAAATTTAAACTTTCTTAACAAAAATAAATGAAAAAAAATTAAATTTTCTTTATCTGATCATGCATTGATGGACACATATTATTTCCATGTTTGGCTATTGTAAATAATGCATTAATGGACACAGAGGTGCTTATATTTCTTTGAGATAGTAATTTTATTTCCTTCAAGTATATACCCAGAAGTGGAATTACTGGATCATATTGTAGTTCTTAATGTTTTGAGGAGTCTCCATACTGTTTTCCTTAGTGGGTGCACCAATTTAAATTCCCAGCTACAATGCACAATTGCTCTCTTTGCTTTCTTATCAACACCTCTTATCTTTTGTCTTTTTGATAATAGCCATTATAACAACTGTGAGGTTAACTTCACTGTGGCTTTGATTTGTGTTTTGCTGATGATTAATGATATTGAGCACCTCTTAATATAACTGTTGGCCACTTCTATGTATGTATTTTTATGCCAGTGCCACACTGTTTTGATTATTATAGCTTTGCAATATAGTCTGTAATCAGGAAATGTGAGTCTTTCTTTTTCAAGATTTCTTCAGCTATTCAGAATTTTTTGTGGTTCCACACAAATTTTTTAATTTTTTCTATTCCTGTAAAATGCTTTTGGCATCCTGATAGGGATTACACTGAATTTACAGATTATTTGGGGCAGTATGAACATTTTAGTAATATTAATTTTTCCAATCAGTGAACATGAGCTGCCTTTCAGTTTATTTGTGTCTTCTTCAATTCTTTGAAGAATCTTATAGTATTCAGTGTTCAGTCATTTCACCTAATTTATTCCTATTAAATAAGTATAAAGTTTATCATTGTGATGTTTCTGTAAGTGGGATTGTTTTATTTATTTCTTTTTCAGATAATTTGCTGTTAGTATACAGAAACACAACATATTTTGTGTAGTGATACTGTATCGTGCAACTTTACTAAATCCATTTACTAGGTATAGTGAATTTGGCAATAAGCAACACATGATCTGAGCCACAGTCAGCTCCCAGTCTTGTTTTTCCTGACTGTATTGAGCTTCTCCATCTTTGGCTACAAAGAATATGATCAGTTTGATTTCGATATTGACCATCTGGTGATGTCCATGTGTAGAGTCTTCTCTTGTGTTGTTGGAAGAGGGTGTTTGCTATGACCAGTGTGTTCTCTTGGCAAAACTATGTTAGCCTTTGATCTGCTTTGTTTTAACTCCAAGGCCAAACTTCCCTGTTACTCCAGGTGTTTCTAGACTTCCTACTTTTGCATTCCAGTCCCCTATAATGAAAAGGACATCTTTTTTGGGTGTTATTTCTAGAAAGTCTTGTAGGTCTTCATAGAACTATTCAACTTCACCTTCTTCAGCATTACTGGTTGGGGCATAGACTTGGATTACTGTGATATTGAATGGTTTGCCTAGATCATTCTGTTGTTTTGGAGACTGCATCCAAATATTGCATTTCAGGCTCTTTTGTTGACTATGATGTTGACTACCCCATTTCTTCTAAGGGATTCTTGTCCATAGTAGTAGATAAAATGGTCATCTGAGTTAAATTCACCCATTCCAAACCAACATCCATTGAATCATTGAAAAAGCAAGAGAGTTCCGAAAAACATCTATTTCTGCTTTATTGACTACACCAAAGCCTTTGACTGTGTGGATCATAACAAACTGTGGAAAATTCTTAAAGACATGGGAATACTACACAACCTTACCTGCCTCCTGAGAAATTTGTACACAGGTCAAGAAGCAAGAGTTAGAACTGGACATGGAAAAACAGACTGGTTCCAAATCAGGAAAGGAGTTTGCCATGGCTGTAAATTGGCACCCTGCTTATTTAACCTATATGCAGAGTACATCATGAGAAATGCTGGGCTGGATGAAGCACAAGCTGGAATCAAGATTGCCGGGAGAAATATCAATAACCTCAGATAGGCAGATGACATGTTCCTTATGGCAGAAAATGAAGAAGCCCTAAAGAGCCTCTTAATGAAGTGAAAGAGGAGAGTGAAAAAGTTGGCTTAAAACTCCACATTCAGAAAACTAAGATCATAGCATCCAGTCCCATCACTTCATGGCAAATAGATGGGGAAACAATGGAAAAAGTGACTGACTTTATTTTTCTGGGCTCCAAAATCACTGCAGATGGTGACTGCAGCCATGAAATTAAAAGACACTCGTTCCTTGGAAGAAAAGTTATGACCAACCTGGACAGCATATTGAAAAGCTGAGACATCATTTTGCCAACAAAAGTCTGTCTAGTCAAAGCTATGGTTTTTCCAGTAGTCAGGTATGGATGTGAGAGTTGAACTATAAACAAAGCTGAGCACCAAAGAATTGATGCTTTTGAACTGTGGTGTTGGAGAAGACTCTGAGAGTACCTTAGACTGCAAAGAGATCCAACCAGTCCATCCTAAAGGAAATCAGTCCTGAATATTCAGTGGGAAGACTGATGCTGAAGCTGAAACTCCAATACTTTGGCCACCTGATGCAAAGAACTGACTCCTTGGAAAAAGATCCTGATGCTGGGAAAGATTGAAGGCAGGAGGAGAAGGGGACAACAGAGGATGACATGGTTGGATTGCATCACCCACTAGATGGACATGAGTTTGAGTAAACTCTGGGAGTTGGTGATGGATAGGGAAGCCTGGCGTGCTGCAGTCCATGGGGTCACAAAGCGTCAGACACGACTGAATGACTGAACTGAACTGAGCTGTAGTGAAATTGTGTGGTATCCTGCAACTTTACTAGATCCATTTACTAGCGATAATAGTTTTGGTTTTGGTTTTTGTTTCTTTTTTTTGTTTGGTGTAGTGTTTAGGATTTTCTATGTCATCTGTGAATGGACTATTTTACTTCTCTCTTTTCAATTTGGATATCTGTTAGTCCTTTTTCTTGTCTGATTGTTCTGGCTAGGACTTCCGGTATGATGCTGAATATGAGTATTGAGAATGGACAGCTTGTTTTGTTTCTAATCGCAGAGGAAAATCTTTCAGACTTTCACAGCTGAATATGATGTTAGGCTTCCACACATAGCATATGTTCATATATAGCATATAGCATAGGCTTTCACATATGTAGGGCTTTTATTATGTTGAAGCATGTTCCTTCTGTACTCTGTTGAATTTTTATCATGAATGAATGTTGAATTTTGTCAAATGCTTTTTCTGCACCAGTTGACATGACTATGTGATATTTTATCTTTCCTTCTATTAATGTGATGTATCACATTTACTGATTTGCAAATGTTGAACTATCCCTGCATCCCAAGGATGAATCTCACTTGATTATGTTACATGTTCTTTTTAATGAGATTTTAATTTAGTCTGCTAGCATTCTGTTGAGAATTTTTACACTTATATTTGTCAGGGAAATTGGCCTGTATTTTTCTTTTCTTATAGCATCCTTAGCTGACTTTGGTACCAGGGTAACACAGGTCTTGTAAAATGAGTTTGGGGGTGTTTCTCCTCTTCAATTTTCTCCAAGAGTCTGAGAAATATTGGAGTTCATTCTTTAAATATTTGGCAGAATTCACTAGTGAAACCATCTGGCTGAGAGTGTTTCTTTGTTGAGAGGTTTTGTTTGCTGATTCACACTCCACAGGTTTTTTTTTTAAAATTTCTTCATAATATGATTTTGGTAGAATGTATGTTTCTAAGAGTTTATCCATTTATTCTATGTTTGCAATTGTTGATGTACAGTTTTTCATACTAGCCTCATGATCTTTTGTATTTCTGAGGTATCAGTTGTAATGTCTCCTCTTTTGTTTGTAATTTTATTTATTTGGGGTCCTTTTTTTCTCCCTGGTTAGTCCTGCTCAAAGATTGCCAATCTTGTTTTACCTCTTCAAAGAACTGACTCTTGGCTAATCTTCTCTGCTGTTGGTCTAATCTTTATTATTTCCCTTCTTCTACTAACTTTGTGCTTTTTTTTTTTTCTTTTTAGGTCCTTGAAGTGTAAAGTTTCTAAGTGGATGATGTGTGTAATACATATACAGAGTAATTTTCACAGTTACTTTTTGTTAGAGACATTGCTAAGTGATCTACTTTCATTGTTATTGCTGTTTAGTCACTAAGTTGTGTCCAACTCTTTTGCGACCCTATGGACTATAGCCCACCAGGCTCCTTGGTCCATGGGATTTCCCAGGCAAAACTACTGGAGTGTGTTGCCATTTCCTTCTCCAGAGGATTTTCCCAACCCAGGGATAGAAACTGCATCTCCTGTATTGGCAAGCAGATTCTTTACCACTGTTCCACCTGGGCACCAATTTGATCCCTGGGTTGAGGATATCCTCTGGAGAAGGAAATGATAACCCACCCCAGTATTCTTGCCTGGAAAATCTCATGGACAGAGGAGTCTGGCAGGCTACAGTCCACAGCATTGAAAAGAGTCAGACACTATTGAGAGTGCATGCACACATGCACACATGAGATGTAAATTTAGGCTGTTTATCTAAGATGTTTCTTTATCCTTTATGCTGCAGTTATTGCTTAAAAAAAAAAAAAAACAACTTCCCACTTCAATGTGCTTTTGCTGCATCCTTTAGGCTTTGATATGTCTTTCTATTTTCATTTGTCTCAAGACTTTTTTTCCCCTTTTGATTTCTTTGTTGTTCACAAAAGTGTAGTTTAATTTTCATGTATTTGTAAAATATCCATCCTTCCTCCTGTTATCAATTTCTAGTTTCATTCTATTGTGGTCAGAAAAAACACTTGATATAGTTTCTACCTTCTTGAATTTTTTGAGATTTGTATTATGGTATTGCTAAGTCACTTCAGTTGTGTCCAACTCTATGTGACCCCATAGATGGCAGCCCACCAGGTTCCCCCGTCCCTGGGATTTTCCAGGCAAGAATCCTGGAGTGGGTTGCCATTTCCTTCTTCAATGCATGAAAGTGAAAAGTGAAAGTGAAGTCGCTCATTCGTGTCCGACTCTTAGCGACCCCATGGACTGCAGCCTACCAGGCTCCTCCGTCCATGGGATTTTCCAGGCAAGAGTACTGGAGTTACATATGTCCTATTCTAGAATGTGTTCTCTGTGCATTTGACATGAATGTGTGTTATGTTGCTCTTGGATGGAAAGTTCTCTATATGTCTTTTAGGTCCCTTTGGTCTATAGTGACCTGAAAATATCCTTGGGTTTCACATGGTCCTTGGCCAACCTCCACTCAACTCCTTTGTTTTC
Organism: Dama dama; assembly: GCF_033118175.1. NCBI lineage: Eukaryota > Metazoa > Chordata > Mammalia > Artiodactyla > Cervidae > Dama > Dama dama. The sequence goes on along the minus strand of NC_083703.1, from coordinate 10,720,529 downwards.
TTTAAAGGTCATGAAGGACAGAGCCACCATCTCTTACCACCCATCATTTCCCCAGTAGGTTCATTCCTACCTAACTCCACTGTAGAATGCACAACAGTTTCAGTTGTCTTATCCTTTTTGTTCTAATGCTTAAGGTAAGCACACAGTTTCCTGGGTTTCCTGAGAATCAGTGCCATTTGCAGACAAGAAAATGCACTGAGATATAAAAGATCAAGATTAGTTTCTTCCACATGGAAGTTTCACTGGGCACTGCACTTCTGCCTTGGAAGGGAAGCTGCATAAAGATTTTGATGGTAGGAAATGCTATGGAGGCTGGGAAAGTGATCAAGGTTGCCCTTGGTCTGACAGGGGGTTGGAAGGAGCTTGGCAGGAAAATTATTAGGAAAATCCCCATATTTCCCCTTTACTTCCCACTAGAAACAATTCTGAGACTATTGCCCCATTTAAGATAAGCAATGTATTGTCTCAAGTGAGAAGCAGAAGTAGCTGGTAGTGAAAGGGATGGGAACAAACACTGGATGTAAAGAACAGGAAAGCAAAGGATGTTCTTGAACACAAACTGGGCTGCACATCCTAGCCAATCCTGTAGCCATTCTTCTTCCACCTGACAATAGCTGTCCTGCCATGAAATTATCAATCCACTTGCTCTAGCTTCTTGGCATTTCTATACCATCTTATTACTCCTCTCCTTCACCAACTTCTCATGTTCACTGTATTTTCTACTTCTTACCTTATCCCACAGCTGGACAGGTAGTGTAGAGTGAGATCTCTTGGGAGAAAGGCTAGACTAGGATACCTCCTAAACACCCATATGTCTTCATGCATACACACACACAGTCATACACACAACACCCTACTCTTAGGTGACAATATGCCTTTAACATGTGCAGATTCCTTAAAAAAGCATTTGAAGTCAAGTACTTTTTACATTTCTCAGATTCTTGATGCATACACTTATTTTATCCTAGCAATGAGGTCTATTTTCATTGTTTTATGAAGGATGAAAAAAAACTGGTGAGTCCTCAATTCCTTCTATATACAACATGAGAAAACAATATTCCGTGCACTTGTCTTTCTTTTTCACTATGGATCTATAGATGAATGGATTAAAACATTTGCAAAACTGAAAAAAAATATTGAGAGGCAATAATTTAGAATGGTAACCATTCCCCATGGCAGTGCCAGCAGATGTTTTCAGCTTGCTACAGGATTCAAAATTTGTGGAAACTCATGAGCTGCTGGTGATCACGTTCATAGGTTCCTGTAATTATATGCAAGAGCTGACATTTGTAAGTTTGGTTGAATGTCTGGCTTTTAAACTGAAGATTGGTGGGGTGCCATAGGAACAATAAACCACAGAATGGGCACCTTCCTGAGGGTTAATTTTACATGAAGATTTATTGGAAGAGGTTTATACAATTACTTAACAGGTAGCTAATTTAGAGTTTTTATTTATGGAAACAGATTATATTTATGCTTTAGAGTACAATGTGAGATTTCAACTAAAAAAAGAAAAATCCTCACTCGCATAGGTGAAGCCCTGGGACCTCAAGGATACAGATGCATCAAACTTTATCTTTAAAGGGGCTTTGATAATATAATGGAAGAAGAACTGATATGATACAAAGAGAGTTGAATGTGCAGTTACTTTCTATATTATCTCAGTCTTTACAAGTTATGGATAGTGAATCCAATGGCCTGGGATAGCATGATTCTTACTAAAAGGATTTGACTGGGAAAAAGCTTAGATAGAAGAAAAGGAAGGGGTTGGAACAGGGTCACAGAGGAAGTATAGGAGTCATGACCCTTATTGGGGTGTCCTTGGGACTTAGCTCTAAAAGAGTCATGATTCAACATTTTCCTTTTCTTCTAATAGCAGAAGGGATGCAACTATTTAATTCCCACCGAATAATGAGGCTGTGAACAAAGCTAGTAGAGGTGATAGAATTCTAGTGGAGAGATTTAACATTCTAAAATATGCTGCTGTTAAAATGCTGCACTCAATATATCAACAAATTTGAAAAACTCAGCAGTGGACACAGGATTGGAAAAGGTCAGTTTTCATTCCAATCCAAAAGAAGGGCAATGCCAAAGAATGTTCAAACTACTATACAATTGTGCCTATTTCACATGCTAGCAAGGTTATGCCCAACATCCTTCGAGCCAGGCTCTAGCAGTACATGAACCTAGAACTTCCAGCTGGGGTTAGAAAATGCAGAGGAACCAGAGATCAAATTGCCAACATTCACTGGATCATAGAGAAAGCAAAGGAAGTCCAGAAAAATACCTACTTCTGTTTCATTGATTTTGCTAAAGCCTTTGACTATGTGGATCACAACAAACTGTGGGAATTTCTTAAAGAGATGGGAATACCAGACCACCTTACCTATCTCTTGAGAAACCTGTATGTGGGTCAAAAATAAACAATTAGAACCTTATATGGAAAAATGGACTAGTTCAAAATTGGAAAAAGAGTACAACAAGGCTGTATATTGTCACCCTATTTATTTAACTTCTATGCAGAGTACATGATGCAAAATGCAGGGCTGGATGAATCACAAGCTAAAATCAAGACTGCCAGGATAAATGTCAACAACCTCAGACATGCAGATGATACCACTCTAATGCCAAAAAGTGACGTGGAACTAAAGAGCCTCTTGATGAGGGTGAAAGAGGAGAGTGAAAAACCTGGCTTAAAACTCAACATTCAAGAAAACTAAGATTATGGCATCTGGTCCCAACACTTCAAGGCAAATAGAAGGGGGAAAACTGGAAGCAGTGACACAGTTTATTTTCTTGGGCTCCAAAATCACTGTATATGGTGACTACAGCCGTGAAATTAAAAGACACTCACTCCTTGGAAGGAAAGCAATGACAAACCTAGATAAAGTATTAAAAAGCAGAGACATCACTTTGCTGACAAGGGTCTGTATAGTCAAAATTATGGTTTTTCCAGTGGTCATGTGTGGATGTGAGAGCTGGACTATAAAGAAGGCTGAGCACCAAAGAACTGATGCTTTCAAAGAGTGGTGCTGGAGAAGACTATGAAGAGTCCCTTGGACAGAAAGGCAATCAAACCAGTCAATCCTAAAGGAAATTAACCCTGAATATTAATCTTGGTGGGTCAGATGGTAAAGAATCTGCCTGTAATATGGGAGACCCAGGTTAGTTCCCTAGGTTGGGAAGATCCCCTTGAGAAGGGAATGGCTGTGCACTCTGGTATTTTTGTCTGGAAAATTCCACAGATAGAGGAGCCTGGAAGGTTACAGTCCATGGTGTCACAGAGTCAGGCACGACTGAGTGACTTATGCTTTTTTTTGGAAGGACTGACGCTGAAGCTGAAGCTCCAATACTTTGGCCACCTGATCTGAAGAGCCAGCTCGTTGGAAAAGATCCTGATGCTGGGAAAGATTGAAGGCCAAAGGAGAAGGGGGTGGCAGAAGATGAGATGGTTAGATAGCATCCCCAACTCAATGGACATTAATCTGAGCCAACTCTGGGAGATAGTGAAGGACAGGGGAGCCTAGTATTCTGCAGTCCTTGGGGTTGCAAAGAGTCTGACATGATTTTGTGACTCAACAACAATAACAATATATGAGGAAGATTTGAAAGAAAAGTGAAAGTGAAAGAAAACTTTTCTTTTTTTACTGAACATCAAAGAAGAGATTAACTAAATGAATCATCCTGGATTGTAATCTCATATCCTCCTGATTCCTCATCCCTACCTTTGCTTCTCTGCCTTGTTAGTGGAATGGAAATCTGATCTTAGTCTTATATGGACTATTTCCATATGGCAAGGCAAATCACTTAATAACCCTGGGTCTCATTTTTCCCACTCAGAAAAATAAGGAGCTAGACAAGTATGATATACAAAATGACTTTTAACTTCAAGAGCCTATGATCTTAGAAATTTTTTTTTTAAATGTGCAAAATTTTTAGGTACTTCTGGCAAGACAAAGCAAGCATCAATTGGGCCTTTTCACTCTTTAAGCCAATTGGCAGGATAATGGTTGTCTACTCCCCAAGGCTACCCAGGAATGTTGCTTTACAGAACTTGATTTGGTTTTGACCATCAGAATATGCTGTCTTACAATGTGAAATTTCACTTTTGAGGCCACAAATAACTGTCATTATTTTGCCTCTCTTATATGCCTGTATATAAAATTTTTATATACATACAGAAAAAACAAAATGTTGTCATCCTTAGGGTTTAGATAAACTGTTGTGAACTTGAAAGTGATGAAGCAGGTTGACTTATTTTTTAATCATTAGGCTACAGTGGTTATGGGTAGATGTGATATAGAAAGTCTGCCATGATATTACCAGCAAGTTTCATTTCCATGTGGCTGAACTCACGAGGCTTAACCATAGGAGTATCTCAGAGTGGGCAAAGAGACAACTGGTCTTCAGAGAAGCAGCATAAAGAACTCAATCAAAAAAAAAAAAAAGAATTCAATAGGCAGTGAGGTGGTGCTTCCTGGTATCATTCAGTCTAAGTAAAGCCTTAATACAATGAATTACTTAAAAATTCATTAGTAAAAAAAGTAAATTACTTGCTCAATAGTATAGATACTCTTCTAGAGTCTAGGTGGTAGAAGTGAATAGCACTCAAAGCTCCTATCCTTGAGGGACTCAGCCTCTAGTGGGAGAAGAATACTTACAACAACAATAAAATTACTATTAAACAATAAAAATAATCCTAATTGAAAAAATGTTTATCTTTATGTGCATGCTCAGTCAATTCAATCTTTGTGGACCCCATGGACTGTGGCCTGCCAGACTCCCCTGTCCATGGAATTATCCCAGGAAGAATACTGGAGTGGACTGCCATTACCTCCTCCAGGGGATCTTCCTGATCCATGAGTGGAACTCAGCTCTCCTGCATCTCTTACATTGACAGGTGGATTCCTTACCAATGAGCTGTCTGGGAAACCCATTATCTTTATGTATCTGGTACCATTTTAATGTGATGTCTCAGTCAGTTCAGTTGCTCAGTTGTGTCTGACTCTTTACGACCCCATGGACTGCAGCACGCCAGGCTGCTTCCCTGTCCATCACCAACACCTGGAGCTTGCTCAGACTCATGTCCATCGAGTTGATGATGCCATTCAACCATCTCATCCTCTGTCATCCCCTTCTCCTCCTGCTTTCAATCTTTCCCAGCATCAGGGTCTTTCCCAATGAGTCAGTTCTTTGCATCAGGAGGCCAAAGTACTGGAGTTTCAGCTTCAGCATCTGTCCTCCCAGTGAATATTCAGGACTGATTTCCTTTAGGATGGACTGGTTAGATCTCCTTGCAGTCCAAGGGACTCTCAGAGTCTTCTCCAACACCACAGTTTAAAAGCATCAACTGTTCGGTACTCAGCTTTCTTTATGGTCAAACTCTCACATCCATACATCTAATTTAATGCTTCCCAGGAGCCACAGTGGTAAAGAATCCACCTACCAGTGAAGGAGACATGGGGTCAATCCCTGGGTTGAGAGGATCCTCTGGAGTAGGAAATGGCATCCTGCTCCAGTATTCTTGCCCGAAGAATTCCATGGACAGAGGAGCTGGTAGGCTACAGTCCACGGGTACCAGATCCACTGGTACTCTAAGGGAGCTCTGAGGCAGCGATCATCAAAGAATAATCACACACAGTGATGCAGACCATGCTACAAGAAATGTTTATCATCCTCCAGGCAGCAGGACACCATAATCATGAAAAAAGGTAGCCATTGAAGGGACTTGAGAAAAAGTGGGCAGGCAAAGAATGAAAATGTTTCAGGATGATTAAAAATAATCTAGATGATTAAAAATAAACTCATGATATATAAAAGACCTAAATGTATAATATCAAATACTATAAAACTAGAGGAAAACATAAGCAGAATATCCTTTGACATAAATCACGGAAATATTATTTTGGATCTGTCCCCTAAAGCAAAGGAAACAACCAAAAATAAACAAATGGGACTTAAATAAACATAAAAAACTTCTGCACAGAAAAGGAAATCATTGACAAAACAAAAAGACAACCTACTGAATTGAAGAAAATCTTTTCAAATGACATTCCTGATATGGGGTGAGTATCCAATGTATATAAACAGCCATTTTCCCAAAGAGGAAATGCAGATAGCCAAGAGGCACATGAAAAGATGCACAACACAAGTAGTGATCAGAGAAATGTAAACCAAAACCACAGTGATATAACACTTCACACCTGTCAGAAAGGCTATCAAACACTAAAAGCAGAACTACCATGTGACGTAGCAATTCTACTTCTGGGTATATATCTGAAAAAAACTAAAAGCATTAATTTGAAAAGATACAGGCACCTCAGTGCTCATAGCATTATTTACGATTGCAAGGTATGGAAGCAATCTAAGTCTCCATCACAGATAAGTAGATAAAGAACATGTGATACACACACACACACACACAATGGACATGTTGGCATCTGCAGCAACCTAAATTGACCTGGAGGGCATTTGCTAAGCGAAATAAGTCCGGCAGAGAAAGGCAGATGCTGTATGATATCACTTATGTGTGGAATCTAGATAAATAAAAAATAGTGAACAGGACAGGAAAGAAGCAGCCTCATGTATTTAGAGGAAACTAGTGGTTACCAGTGGGCAGAGGAGAGGGGATGGGGAAGGGGTTATTAGGATATGATACCGTGTGTGAAACCTTGAAAACTGTAAAGCACTATAGAATTTAAAGAATCTCTTATTCAAATAGAAATAAAAAAAAAAACTAGATAACACCACTAGATGAGTTATAATTTATACATTTAGATATATAATTATGCTAAATTAATTGCCCATAAGCATTACTCATAATAGTCAAAAAGTAATACCAAATACATATATCCATGAACTGACAAGTGGATAAACAAAATGGAGTATATTCATATAACAGAATATTAATAAAGAGGAATAAATTACTGATGGATGCTACAACATGGATGGAGTTACAGAGTATTATGCTAGAAGGTAGTCACAAAAGATCACATATTTCATGATTCCATTTATATGAAATATTTCCAGAACAGGCAAATCTATAGATACCAAGAGTAGATTATTATTTGCCTAAAGTTGGGGAAGAGGGATTATGGAGTAACATCTTATTTGGAGTCTCTTCAGAGGATGGTGAACATTTATTAAAATCAGATGATGATGGTTACAAAGCTTTGTGAATCTACTAAAATCATCTTGAAAGGAAGGGCTTTCTATCATGTAAACTATATTTTAATAGAAATGCTTAAAATGAACTACAAATAAAAGATTGGGCTCTGTTATTATTAACTGACTGCTGTTAGCCTCTCAGAAGTCTAAATGAAATCATTCCTTTCAATAAGTAAGAAAATAGAAATGAGGTGTGACTATTGAATCCAGAGTGACTATTGAATCCAGAGTCTCGTATCCTAACACTGGATTTCCCTACCATTCATTCATTCATTCATTCACGTATAATGCCATTCTTTTTTTAAAATTTATTTATTTTTAAATTGAAGGATGATTGCTTTACAGAATTTTGTTGTTTTCTGTCAAACCTCGGCATGGATCAGCCGTAGGTACACATATATCCCCTCCCCCTTGAACCTCCCTCCCATCTCCCTCCCCGTCCCACCCCTCCAGATTGACGCAGAGCCCCTGTTTGACTTTCCTGAGCCATACAGCAAACTCCCGTTGGCTGTCTATTTTACACATGGTGATGTAAGTTTCCATATTATTCTCTCCATTCATCTCACCCTCTCCTCCCCTCTCCCCATGCCCATAAGTCTATTCTCTATGTCTGTTTCTCCACTGCTGTCCTGCAAATAAATTCTTCAGTACCGTTTTTCTAGATTCCGTATATATGCATTAGTATACAATATTTATCTTTCTCTTTCTGACTTACTTCACTCTGTACAATAGGCTCTAGGTTCATCCACCTTACTAGGTTTACAACAAAACTGAGAGGAAAGTACAGAGATTTCTCATATACTTCTACCTATCCCCAGACATGCGGGGCCTTCCCCATCATCAACATCAGACACTAGAGTGATGCATTTGCTACAAAAGATGAACTTACAGTGACATATCATAATTACTCAAAGTCCATGGTTTACCTTAGGGCCCCCTCTTCACATTTTCCATTCTGCAGGTTTGGACTAGAGTGCAATGACATACATGAATCACTGTAGTATGAACAAGTATTTTCACTGCTCTAAAAATCCTCTGTGCTCGGCCTGTTTATCTCTCTTGCAACTCAAACCCTGGCAAACATTGATCTTTTTTTATTGTATCTGTAGTTTCTACTTTTCTAGACAGTCATATAGTTGGAATGATATAGTATGATTTCAATATGAAGCCAGAAGACCACCTTCTTCACTTAATAATATGAATTTGAAATTTCCCTGTGTTCTTTCATGGTCTGATTGCTCATATCTTTTTAGCAAATAATATTACACTTTTTAGTGAATAATAATTCACTGTCTTAATCTGCTACAGTTTATTTACCTATTCACTGACTGAACGGCATCTTGATTGCTTCTAAATTTTGGCAATTATGAACAAAGCTGCTCTAAACAGGTGTGCATGTTTTAATGTGGATAGAAATTTTCATCACCTTTGGGTAAATACCAAGGAGCACAACTGCTGGATCACATGGTAAGACTATATTTAAAAAAGAAACTATAGTAAGAAACCTTATAAGAAACTATAGAATTATCTTCCAAAGTGGCCGTACCATTTTGCATGCCCATCAGTAATGAGAGTTTCTATTGCTCCACACCCTCACCAGCATTTGATGTCATCAGTGTCCCAGATTTGGGCCATTCTAATAGGAGTGTTGTAGTATTTCAGTGTTATTTTAATTTGCAATTCCTTGATGACATATGATTCAGAATATATTTCCATATGCTTATTTGCCATCTGTGTATCTTCTTTTATGAAACGTCTATTAAAGTTTTTGACCTACTTTTTCATTGGGTTGTTCAATTCTATTGTTGAGTGTTAAAAACTCTTTGCATATTTTGAATAACAATCCATTATAAAGTCCATCTTTTAGAAATATTTTCTCCCAGTCTGTGGCTTGTCTTTTAATTCTCTTGACTTTGTCATTCGTAGAGCACATGTTTTCAATTTTAATGAAGTTCAAATTATGAAATTTTTCCTTCTGGATCATATCTTTGTTATAGTATCTATAAAGGCCTCACCATACTCAAGGTTATCTAGGTTTTCGTCTGTATTGTCTTCTAGGACTTCTGTAGTTTTGCAATTTACATTTAGGTCTATGATCTATTTTGGGTTAATTTGGGAGAAGGGTGTAAGATCTGTGTCTAAATTATTATTGTTATTATTTGTTGGTATGTGCATATCCAGTTGTTCAAGCAACATTTATTGAAGAGACTAATTTTATGTCATTGTATTACTCCTACCCCTTTAACAGAGATCAGCTGTCTACATTTACATGGGTCTGTCTCTAGGATCTCTACTCCATAGATCTATTTTTTCACCAATTCACACTGTCTTGACTATTATAACTTTAAATAGTTCTTGAAGTTAGGTACTGTTAGTCCTTCAACTTTGCTCTTTTCCTTCAATACTGTGTTGGCTAATCTAGGTCTTTTGCCTCTCCAAATGAATTTTAGAATCCACTCGCCAATATTTATAAAATAACTTTCTGGGATTTAAATTGGAATCACATTGAACCTATACATCAAGTTGGGAAGAACTGATGTCTTTGGAATATTGAATCTTCCTATCCATGAGTGTGGGATATTTCTTTATGCATTTATTTGTATAAATTGAAGCTTTTATACCAACCATTATCCTACAATTCTTGCTATAATTGCTTATTAGTTCCAGGATGATTTTTTTTGTCAGTTCTTTTTGATTTTCTACAAAAGATGATCATATTGTTTCCAGATAAAGACAGCTTTATGTCTTCCATCCCAATCCATATGCCTTTTATTTCCTCTTCATAGCAAGCACTTAAACTGTGATGCTGAAAAGAAGTGGTGAGAGGGAATATCCTTGACTTGCACTTAATCTTAGTGAGAAAGCTTTGAGTTTCTCACCATTAAGTATGGAGTTAGCTATAGGTTTTTGTAGATAGTCTTGTCAAGTTGTGGAAGTTAGTTACTAGCCCTAGTAGTTTACTAAGGGTTTTTATCATAAATGTGTGTTGGATCTTGTCAAAACTATTTCTGAATTCTTTGATAATTACATGCTGTTTCTTTCATAGTCTGGTGATGCGATAGATTAACTTCATTTAACCAGGCTTGCATACCTGAGATAAGTCCCACTTATCATGGAATCTAATTCTTTTGTTTTTAGATTTGATTTGCTAATATTTTTGAGGATCTAATTACTTTGTAGTTGTTAATTAAGCAAATATTTATTAAGAACCACTCTACATCCAGCTCTGGAAGCACAGAACTTAGAGCCCAGTTGCATAAGCTAAGTCTCAACAGAATAAAAGTCTTGAGTAAATAGAAAATTAGTTTTATCAACAATTTAGTTGCTTAGAGAGATCTTGGAATGTTTAGATGAATCTACATTCATTTAAAACATTTTGAAATAAATTCTGGGCAACAAATAGACAACATGTAAGGTAATTTCTTGTTGATTTTATTAATTTCAATTTAATTTTCAATCACTTGCAGGAAACTCTCCCTATTGACCATAGCTGAAAAGAGAGACGAGGCATAAAAAAATCTGTTTGTTTTTTTTTTTTTTTCAGTTCTTAAGAGTCTAAGGAAACTTACTTTGACTGCTAAGGAGGTTTAGATTCATATTCATATTATCATTCTCTCTCTCTTTCTTTCTGTCTGTCCTTCTTCCCCTCTCAACATCTGCCTGTTGATTTTTTCACCCTGCTATGATCAGACTCTTCTCTAAAGTCACATTTCTCTAGGGTTTTTGGTACACAAGTTGTTGATCTATATCTGCTCAGGATCTCTGATATGTTTACAGACGGATATAGCCTCAGGAGCTTAAGGTGTTACAGAAACAAGCTATAATTGATTCCTCCAAGGGTTTCTACAGAAAATGGGCACGAATTAGGAATGTAAAGAGTGATACAATTATTTATTCATTCTCAATATATTGATTTTAGTTTCTACCGATATGTCTGCAAATTTTGGAAGAAGTACAGTACAAAAAAAGTTAACACAATTGATGTAAGATCTAAAGGTCTAAATATACTGGCTGACAACTAATAACAAGTCACTGTACTGATGCCTTAGGAATTCCATACTTTCAAATTTTTCAGGATTCAGGATTATAAAGGCATCTTAATAAAGTAGATACTATCAAAATCATTAACTATTCTTACCAAAAAGAGACTATAAACATTCAAATATTTATTGATTCTGAGTAGAATCAAACCACTCCAGAACTAGTTTACCTATGAGTGAGCTGTCTGATTTAATTTGGTCTTCTTTCCCCCTAGAGTGATGATATCCAGAAGGCCATGGTGATTTAATGCTTTCTTCTTGCTACATGAAAGAACTGTAGTCGGACACATGGAATTCAATTTATACTAATTTCCAATCTCTTTTGCAGTTAGGTTGGTCATGAGACCAATTTCTCTCCAATGAAAGAAAGATGGAAGTGAAAAGTGCTGCTGTGAATCCAAGGACTGTAGAATAGGGTGCGTGCCCATCCTACTTGTTTATTCTGCTAGAACCAAGAAAGATAACTACCCAAGAACAGTGCCTAGTGAAAGGCAGAACAACTACTTAATACCATAATAGATGAACGGCACTTTGAATGATAGCGTGGAACAAATCCTCCCTAACCAGAATGCTCTCTTAGGAATTATTAGCATAGAAAGAAATCAGCATCTGTATATACTAAGACACTCTATTTTGGATTCTCATTGTTACAGAAGCTTAGCTTTACCCTAACTAATATGGTCTCATTCAGATGCATCTCAGGATGATTTTTTAAAAATAGAATCATTGACTAAAAAGGATTTGACATGAAAATCATTGTCCTAAAGAGCTAAATATACTTGACTTCTCTAAGAGCTGTCAGAATTATTTTTGAATTCCTTTCTAAAGAGAGCTGAGCTATGTTTATTTAAAGTCACTCTTTAGATACAAGTATGTATAAGGAGCAAATAAAAAGGAGTGTCATTCAAGACTGGATGAGAAAAATGAGCAAGCGCACGGAAATTATTCTACTGATCAAATGGAAAATGTGACCCATTCTTAGGAAATTCTACAGGGAGAGCATCTTATTAGTGCTCCCATATTCAACATGGCTGAAAAGTATCCCCAGGTTCCTACTAAATGGATAGACTTTGTAATTTACTGAAGTGGTTTCCCTATTTCCTTAAAAGGCTTACTGTTTTATTACTTCTATAAGAAAAGCCATTTTTAACATGTAACATAATAATAAATGGCAGCTTCTAAGGATGAGGTGGCTTGGAAATTATTTCTGCTTTCCAGTCCTGAGACAAAATTTTACCTTTATTGACATAGTTGCAAGGAAGTAGATAGTCAGACCTCGGGGACAGTAATAAAGTTGTAATTTTTATTACTTTTTGAAACACTTAATCTTTTAATTAAGTCCTAAAACTGTTAATTTGAACAGAACACCAGGGAGAATGACACTGGTTTCCACAGTACCACAAAGCTAGGCTTCCAGGATTTTCATTTCTTTCGGTAGATCCCCTGAGGGAATCCTGCCCGTGGGCCTCAGTGTCATTTTTAGGTAAACTGAACTGGCATATTTTGTTGCTGGATGATTGAAACTATTTTCCAGAGCAAAAGTAGAAGCTTTGGTTTCTTAGTTTATGTCTTTTTTATTATTAGAGACTCCACAGTTTGAGAGGGTAAAAGGGGAGTTTGTACCACACTTTGCGGGATGAATGTATAAATGTGTACCTGTGTGAGTGAATTTTCTAGAACTGTCTATTCAGATGATAAGCACTCAGAGGATTAGAAACAATTTAATAGGTATAATTTAGTTGTCTGTTAAACTCTTCCTCCAGGGCTTCCTAAGGATCAGTTCATAAAATATTATTCAAATGTGATAGAATTAAGATGAGTATGGCCCCAGCACTGCATTTTCCCAAAGGGAAGCAAGTTACACTGACTCTAATGTTACTTTGCTTTGAGGTCCAGCAATTAACTCAAGGATTACTAAAAACAGTAACACTTGCTAGAGTGGGAATTACGTGTCCAGGACAAAAAACACAGGATGTCATAGAAGGGAAGTTATGAGAGAGAGTAAGAATCACCATTAGCCCACCTAAAAGGAAGTTTTCAAAGCAAATGGAAATATCAAAGGGAAAAGAAGAAAGCTAGAGGAAGGAGGGGAGCTGTCAGGGGGATGAAAGGGAGGGACACACATTTTTGTCAATTTTGCTCTGGTTTCCAAATGTATTACATAAGATAAGTCTTCCCGCAAGCCCCGGATTGCCCAGCCTTGGTTGTCACACCCTCTGAAATCTGTCAGCATTTAGAGCTGACAGAGGGCATGCCCTTTAGCATTGCCTTTGGAGAATGCCCTGGTTTCTTTCCAAGTCATGTCTCTGAATGTAGACAGATGTAGTGATAAAAATATTTGCCAAGTAGATATAAGGTTAGCGAAACATCATGTCGATCTCCTTTTTTACCACAAAAAGCAGAAGAGCAAACTTGAATGCAAATGAGGGATTCAATTAGAAAGTTGTGTTCTGGCAGCATGTCATGGAAAGCAGAGGGAGACCAGGTGATTTGATAGAAACAGGCCTTCCACGTTGATAACAGAAATCGTATGAATAAATATGGGAGCCGCTTTCACTAAATTATGCTGCGCTTAAATTTTTTCACCAGATTTCCAGCCAGTAACTCAATGTCTGAAATTCCTTACTTTCTAAAAACAACATCTTGTACCTGGAAAGGAAGATTCAAGTCTTGGTGTGTGTGTGTGTGTGTGTGTGTGTGTGTGTGTGTGTTTCCCCTCCACAGAGAATATTTTCTCAATTACTCAAAGGATATACTTTTCCACCTGGACTTCATTTCTGTTAACTATATTGACTCTCATAAAATGGATAAAAATTATTTTTGCTGCTCACTTCTCAGTAAAAATTCCATTGCTATGGATCATGTCTAGCCTCTTGTGTTAAACTTATTAGCACCGGAGTATCCAAGTTGGGCTCAGAGGGCAGAAGGCACGCACAGGATCTGAAATGTCCATCAGGGAAGCTCAAATCTATCCCTCTGAGACAGGTTTAGCAGCCAATTCAAAACTTTAACTAGGATCTGGGAGTTTAGAGCCCCTGCAAGCCTCATCTGGATCTATTTTTCCAAAACTAACACAAGTCTTGCTTCAGCATTTTACCAAATGTGGCTTTTCATCCTGAGTGTAAGCAGGCGGTCTGGTGCCCTGTGGAACCAGCCTGGAAAGATTACACTGGGGGCAGCCATGGCAGTGGCTGAAAATCAAAGTGGAAAAGCCTAGCCCCTCATCCAGGGAAACTTCAAAGCAAGCAGGGCCTGCTCCCATTATGCTTTTCTCTGAAATCGGGTTGAATCGCATGGTAGATAGTTGTCTGTCTGTGTCTTGCAAAAAGATGTAGCTGGTTTTGTCTCCAAAAGGTTGAGGGCTGAGGAGAGGGTGAGGGAGGAACTGGTCTCTGCCAGGGTCTCCAGCGTCTCAAAGCCTGGATCCTCCAGACATGCTTTGAATGTGGAGATTATGTCTAGGTTTCCACAAATCGGGGATGCTTACTATTGAAATGGCCCTGTATGAGATCACCTTGGCAATTAAATAACTCAAACCCTTCCAAAGAAGGCTCTACCATAGTCAGTAATTCTGTTCTAATAGAAGAATTAGAGTTACATTGAGTTTGGGGGCCATAAACCTAAAAGTGAAGGTTAATCCAAAGCAAACGGGTGTTTGAGAAATAACAGTAGATGGGGCGGTGGGCTGGGACTAGGGCATGTCGGGAAAAGTCAGGATGGGGTCTAAGAGCAACGAGTACCTCCCTGAGAGACCATCATTTGATGAGCCATGATAAACAGTGAAGACTTTGTTGTTGCTGCTGTTTTTAGGTGAAATAGAGTGCTGTATTTATCTCGGTTTTCTTTCCTTTAAAAATACAGTTATTGGAGGAGAGTCGATTTACAGTATTGTGTTAGTTTCAGGGGTACCAGTAAAGTGAATCAGTTATACAAATACAACCCCCTCAAAAAAAAAAAAAAAAACCACACACACACACACACACACACACAGATTGCTTGGTTTCTAACTAAACAAGTTCTTGAGTTTTCATTTTTCCTTGTGAAGATGGACACTGCTATGCTTAAAGTTATCATTTCCAGTTTGAGAATGCTTTTTAAAAGCAAATTTGTTTCTCTTAAAATAGACATGTTTGTCCTTTGAAGAAAATACCAACTAGGTAGTTTCTCTACTTGTTATTTTGCCAATCAACAACTCTGCTTCTTGTATCATCAGTTAGTCATCAGTTGGGGTTATAAACGTCACTATCATAATTGAGCAGCATATTCCCTGAGCTTCTCCAGGAGACACTATGCCAGATGCTGGGTGTGTGTAGAATATGCACAAGTGAATCCCTACTCACAAAAAGGCTCCAGATAGGCTACAAACACAGGATATATTTTTAAAAATCTATGGAACAATATGAACCGGCAATTATTAATTGTCCAGATTACAAATGCTGAAAAGTTTCAAAGATGTAATGACCATCAAGAGTTGGAATACTCAAGGAAGACATCTCATAGATCAAGCTTCAACCTATACAAGTGTGTGTGGTGTGTTTTTGTTTTGCTTTTAATTTTCTTTTTCTTTTTAGCTGTGGATCACTTTCTTTGAATAAAGTATTCTTTCAAATGCCAGTAAGTAAAGATAAAAGTAAAACTGATCTAGATAACAGAGGAGCTAGAACTAAGTTCTGAAAAACAGCAAGAAAACCACTGATCCATAAAATATGAGTACTTAGGAGAGGATCAAGGACTGATTAGAAAGCTACAGTTTCACAAGGGACATGTGACATAATTCCAAGTTACAAAATGCTAAATGGTTCAGAGAGTAAAGAGACCTGGAGTAATCTAAATGTTACTAAAGATCTCATGAAGCTGAAAGTAAGTCTGGGTCTAAAGCTCAAGTGCAACTAATGAAAGACAACATGGCACCTGACTTGCAGGCTTGACTGCTTCACTTTGAAATTTACTCAAAACCTAGACAGGAAAAGAGATGAGCAGCCAGGACTTGAAAATCACATTCTTTGACCTGGCGCGTTGAAAATTGAGTGAGTTCATGTGGTGGCAGCCTCTAAACCAGCGACTGTGACTCCCTATCAATGCCCTTCTCAAGTCTTCAGTATTCCCTCCCACCAACACAGTGCAGCAGTGATCTAGTTACTATACATTGACCCATGTTACTCTAAGGGGAGAAATCCCTGTCCTTCAGGGATCACAATTAATCCAGAGCCACTTTAATTTTGATTCTGTTTTTGCTATCCTTTCTCGAGCCTTTCCTTTTAGTGTTCATGCTCATCTTCCTTTACTTTTCTATTTCTTTTCCCCACCACCTCCCTCCTTTTTGGTGTATTAGCTGTTAAATTCAGTTTCTGAAAGTCTTTGAACACTAGCATCAGATTCTCAGAGATAAAATAGACATAGGCAATGTGACATACTATTGTCTGGGGCTTTTGGGTTTCTGTGTGTTTGTTTGTTTGTTTGTTTAAGGAAAATCAAGATCGTCGTGTGAAAATATTCTCAAATTCAGAACCATTTCTGTGGTGGAGTCTGATTTGCCTTTAGACAAGGTGACATGAAGATCTGGGTAAAATGTTGCATGTAATGCTTCTTCTAAGCAAATATACCAGTGAGAGTTATAACTGGGCACCTGTGAGGCAGAAAGAGTGGCAGTGATGGGGTGATGGTGCAGATGGTCCAGCCTTAGCTCACCAGCCCAGTGTCCTCTGCATTTCCCCAAAGAGAGGCTGTTGTGGAATCCAGAGGAGGGGGAAAGCATGCCTTTGATTTTTAAATAATGTCACCAAATCTTTTCCCATTTAATTCAGGCCTACATTTTCCACTTTATTTTCACTGAAACCTTAAAAAAAAAACAAAAAAAAAAAAAACAAAAACAAAAAAAAACTTGGAGACTTCCCTAGCGGTCCAGTGGTTAAGAATCTGCCTTGCAATGCAGAGAATGTGAGTTCGGTCCCCGGCTGAGGAACTAAGATTGCACATGCTGCAGGGCACCTGAGCCCAAGTGCTGCAACTAGAGAGACCACGTGCCTCAAAGATCCCATACGATCCAGCTAAGGCTGGATGCAGCCAGATGAATGTTAAAAAATACCGCCTTAGGAGGAAAGAAGTCTCCTGCCTCTGACATCACTTTAGCTATCCTTTCCCTGTAGTAACAAATTTAAACTAGTTCTTTACATCTGCATGTATTTTATTTTTCACTTAAAAGTCTCCACGTGAGAAGTTTGAGCTCAGAAAAGTCATAATCTTATTTGTTTGACCAGAAAACTCTAAAATGATAAACTCTGCTTATTTATTAACAACCTGAGGAAAAAAGTATATGGAAATGCCATTGTAGGTGAAAGAATATTTAAAGAAGTTCAGGCTGGTGCAAACAAGAGGTTTTAAAAAACATTTTGCTTCCATCTCTAAGTAAAGCAGCTGCTACTTAAAACAATCTATGGATACCAGAAAAAAAAATCTACTTTGAATCAAAAATATGTGTTTATATTAACAATCACATCTTTTAAATTAAATATATAGATATATGCATATGTGTGCATTTTAATGCTTCTATAATTTTGTAATTCACAACAAAATAATGGTAATGTTAGATTTTATATGCGTTATGACTTGTCTGACAGAAAACTATGACTTTATTAAAGAAAACACTATTAGAGGTCAGATTATATGAGAGCAAACATTTTTACATAACAAAAGACATTAAGCCACAGTGCACCTAACTTATTGCACTTGGTATGCAATACAACTAAATTCAGTAACACCCAAAATATCCAAATAGCCTCTTGAGATTCCTCAAGGAAATTTGACCTGTATTTGAATCTTTTTAAATGACAGCAAACTACATCCATCAGAGAACCTCTAATTTTTCCTGTTAAACTTGACATTAACAACAAAATTAAGAAATACAAATATTACCAAAAGATAGATCACTTACCATAAATGCCTGTTGAGATACAGGGAAATGCCTGTGAATAAACCACAAAAAAAAACAGAATAAATTTTAAAGGCCCAGCTCTCCCCAAACCCAAAAACATCTATTTCAACATCTGTTTTGCCTGATAATGGGATGGCCTCTACTCACATACTCTGAGATCTGAACTCCACTCAGGTGAAGTAGGAAACATTGTGGAAATGGTATATTTGATTAAATTTTCTTTACCAGCAATTATTCCAGCTCATAAGAGCCAAGGATCAAATTACCAGGAAACGTGGGAACCAATTGGTACACATAGTTACAAGAAATCATATCATCTAAGCCTACAATGAACTAAGTTGTATCTAAAAGAAATAACCATTTGTCAACAAGTCCTAATTATTTGCCCCATTTTACTATGACCCTTGCTATTGAGATGACCAGGTCTATTATATGTGTCTGGTGGAAATACAGTATACCAGTATGGTATGCTACTGGGCATTCTGTCCCAGCTCTGTATTAAGTGACATCATGTTGGTGGCATAAAATCTGAAAATACCAATCAACATTCATCTGTGTCAACTGAAACCATAAGCTGGCTATGGAAATAAAATTTTGATAAAATTTAACAAAAGGATTCTGTAAGAACCAATTGGATATACAGAATTTCTAATAAAGGGTATTTTATATTCTATTCTATTCAAGAAAGAACATTTAGAACCTTATATGAACAACTGACTGGTTCAAAATTGGGAAAGGAATATGGCAAGGCTGTATATTGTCACCCTGTTCATTTAACTTAAATGCAGAGTACATCATGTGAAATGCAGGGCTGGATGAATCACAGCTGGAATCAAGATTGCCAGGAGAAATACAAACAACCTCAGATAAGCAGAGACATAACTTTGCCGACAAAGGTTCCTATAGCTATGGTTTTTCCAGTAGTTATGTATGGATGTGAGAGCGGGACCATAGGAAGGCTGAGTCCCTAAGAATTGAAGCTTTTGAACTGTGGTGTTGGAGAAGACTCTTGAGAGCTCCTTGAACTGAAAGGAGATCAAACCAGTCAATGCTAAAGGAAATCAGTCCTGAATATTCATTGGAAGGACCGACGCTGAAGCTGAAGTTCCAATACTTTGGCCACCTGATGTAAAGAGCTAACTCATTGGAAAAGACCCTGATGATGGGAAAGATTGAAAGCAAAAGGAGAAGAGGGCAGCAGAGGATGAGATTGTTAGATAGCATCCCTGACTCAACGGACATGAACTTGAGTGAACTCTGGCAGATTGTGAAGGACAGAGAAGCCTGGCGTGCTGCAGTTCATGCGGTTGCAAAGAGTGGGGCACAGCTTAGCAACCAGAGAACACATTCTATTCTTATATTTAAGTTCTGTGCTATACATTCTTTGTATCAGTAAAACTTAAAAATAGACTTACAGAAGTAACATGCTAAATTGTTGGACTTCCCAGGTGGCGCTAGTGGTAAGGAACCTGCCTGTCGATGCAGGAGACGTAAGAACCTGGGGAGGGGGAAGATCCCCTGGAGGAGGCCATGGCAACCCACTCCAGTTTTCTTGCTTGGAGAATCCCCATGGACAGAGAAGCCTGGCGGGCTACAGTCAGTAAGATCGCACAGAGTCTGACACAACAAAAGCGACTTAGCACGCACACTAATTTTTTGAGTCATTTTTTAAACACTTGCTGGCAAACCACTGCTTATACCAGACACTGTGGACTGAATGCTTGTGTCCACCCAAATGTAGAAGCTGAAATTCTAACGTGATGGTATTTGGAGGTGGAACCTTTGGGAGTTAATGAGGTCATGACAGTTGAGCCTCCACAATGGGATCAGAATTCTTAAAAGAAGAGGAAGAGAACAAGCATGCTCTGCTCTCCACCGAGTGAAGAGACAGGGAGAAGGTGGCCATCTGCAATCGAGGGCATGCACCTGCACCAAACGCCAGATCTGCTGCCATCTTGGTATTTGACTTCTCAGCCGTGAGAAATGAACGCCTGCAGTTTAAGCCATCTAGCAGTTTGTTATAGCAGCCCAGTAAAAGACACTGCACTTTACTTAGCGATATTTAGAGTTTGATTGAAAGAGTTAATGAATAAATGTAAATAAAGTGAAGTCAAAATCGAGCTTTCTAACAACAGGAGGGGATCTCAGAATGGTGATGTCCTCCTGCCAATGTACCTATGTGTAAATCTGATCAAGTTCCTATCATCTTTGTCTTTTCCCAGGAAAAATGCAGATGATAACATTTACCATATAGAAGTATGCTGCAGGAATTCATGACAGGATAGTTTAAAAAAGGACTGATGTTGCACTAGAAATTCAAAAAACTGCAGTTGCTGTTGATTGTAATAACTAATATGATGGCTGAGCTCAATCATAATGAAATGTTTAAGCCTTTTTTATTTATGTCTTTGGGTTAAACATGCATTGCATTTTATTTTCCTTAACATTTTAAAAGAATGCATATTTATTCCCTTCACTTGGATCTTCTATTTAAAGTCACAATTTACATGATTTGTTTTGGACACAGTAATATTAATAATAGACTCTGTTGAGCTTAGTTATAAATCTGTGAGACACTTTTTTCCAGTCATTTCACTAGTAAGTGCTACTAGTTGCTAATGAAAAAAGGGCAGTTTCTGGGATGGAGTAGAAGCTATTTTTAAAATGAATTAATTATTTGATTCCTCTCATTCTTGAGGTGCTAGTAAATCTGAAGGAGTTTCTGGAACCACTCAATCCATCCAGTGACCCACAACCATGAAAAGACAGTATGGAGCAAGTTCTCCTGAAAATATTGTAGTTTTTTTTACAGGCATTCTCCAAGATTCTCCATAGGCATGTAAATTAACTGCATGCTCACTATAAGTAATTTGTTGCTAACAGT
Organism: Dama dama; assembly: GCF_033118175.1. Taxonomy (NCBI): domain Eukaryota; kingdom Metazoa; phylum Chordata; class Mammalia; order Artiodactyla; family Cervidae; genus Dama; species Dama dama. The sequence continues at coordinate 10,699,507 of NC_083703.1, read as the reverse complement.
AAGGACTTGACATTCAGGAATGGCCTGCTCGGAAGTACAGGTTAGAGAGGATTCAGAATCATTCTTATCACTTGAGCCATGCCTACTCATGTTTCACTTGCTTTTTAATGCGGTGGAGAGAGGTGAGTTTACAGCTGATGCCCCAGGAATTCCACAGAAACAAACTAAACGCAGAAACATTATCCATCTTGTGCTCCAGGTAGACAAAGGGAAACGTTTGAGAATGGTTGCATCAAGCCATCAAGCAGAAACTACTAGCTACTAGAATGGTTTCCACAAGCCGGTCTGCTAGAAATCCCACCTGGACACCCTTTCCATTTAAGATGTCGGAGAGTTTAGTTAACTGCTTGGAGCATCTGTTTCCTCATCAGTAGATGGAAACTCAAAGTTCTCCTGAGGGGTTTGTGGGAGGATGAGGAGGAATGAGGAACATAAAGCACTGTGTCTGACAAGGGGCACTATCCCAGCGAGTGCTGATTCTTCTGTTGGCCACTGTAATGACCACCAGGCTCTGCTTTAAGCAGGGCGTCTATTGCCCTAGGGGCTTCCCTGGTGGCTCAGATGGTAAAGAATCCACCTGCAATACAGGAGACCCAGGTTCAATCTCTGGATCAGAAAGATCCCTGGAGAAGAGAATGGCTACCCACTCCAGTATTCTTGCCTGGAGAAACCCATGGACAGAGGAGCCTGGAGGGCTACAGCCCATAGGGTGGCAAAGAGTCGGACACGACTGAAATGACTGAGCATTCACACGCACTGCTGTCCTAGCAGGGCTTCCTGCCCTTGGCACTGTTAATATCTGGGACCAGAGGGCGCTTTGTTGCCCAGGGCTGCCTCGAGCAGGGCGAATTGCATAGCAGCTTCCCTGTGCTCTCTAGCCACTTGCTAGGAGCAGGCTCCCAGTCTTGACAATCAGAAACATTTCCAGGCATTGTCACATTTCCGCAGGGGGTGAAATCACCCCTGGCTGAGGACTACTGCCCTAGAATCTAGCACCTAGACCCCAGCCGGGCTGCCTGCAGACAGCCTTCAGCTGTCAACCTTTTCAGGGATGGTCTCAGGCGCAGAGACCCTCCTCGCTGGGGCCGTGCCCTGGCCCATGGTCAGGGCAGAGTATAAAGGCCTCGGCTCATCTTGGCTCAAGTCAACGCAGCACTGTAGACCCCACAGCACCACCGCCATCGCCGAGCCGCACGGCAGCTCACGCCTTTCCCCCTGCCCCTCTCATGACCCCCTCCCTGTCTTCTCCAGGGGCTGATTCCCCAGGCACAGCTCACTAAACGTCCTGCACCCTGAACTGTCTCAGAGTCAGCCTCCGGGGGAACTGATCTGAGTCCACTCCCAGCTTCCCTCTTACATCCAGTATTACCAGTCATTCTCCCATCAGATTCAGCAGAAGAGAGAGAACATCAGAAAAGTAAAGGCAACTTTCATTTGCTTCAGCTCCCAGCTCCATCTCAGAATCAATCACGCAACTTAATAATTGAGTCTGACTGTACCAACTGTCTTGTCTGTTTTAACAAGGACAAACAGCTTCATCCGAAAATGACACTGTCGCCTTCAAAGTGAAGGCGCACAGTTGTGTAATGGAGGCTGGCTTTGATAATAATGTTGTATTAATTCAAACACAAAGGCAATGATAAAGCAGAGATAGGATTGCAATATCATGGAAAAACTCATTGTATGTAAAGCAACTTTGCATACAATTCATCCATATAAATTTCCCAATTGATCACTTTTTATCATGAGAAAAAGAGAGGAACAGAGAAAGAAAACAGTGAGCAAAGTGACCTCAACTAAAGGGTTTCACAGCATATTTGTTCTTTGCCATACTAAATTTCTGATGGGGCTACCAAAAGTGAACAACATGGGATTTCTTTATTTCAAAGTTGTATTTAATATAAGCACCTCCCACAAAAATCCTCTCCTGTGGAAGAATGATAGATTGCATTATACCACAACCCAGGCAGTTTAGCCTGGTTTATTTTAAAGTGCATGTAATTCTGCAGTCACCTGTAGAACTTGGGGAATTGACATCATCAGCCCACTTTGTAAGGCTCCAGACTCCCCTTCCGGCAGGCAAGCCCCAGGAGCGAGGACATCTCCATGCTAATCACTGCCGAACCTATAGCCACCAGCAACTTCAGAGCACTTGACTGCCAGCCAGTATTTTTTTTTTTCTTTTTCCCAAATCAGCATGTACTTCCCTCTTGTGGGAAAAATATTCATTTGACTTGGAGAGTGAGAGAGGATTTTTCTTTTGTAAAATTACAGATTTCCACCTGGAAAATACTTCCTTAGCCCAGCATGTTGATTTCAAGTAGATTTGTAGAAACACTGAAATCCTCAGGGCTGTAGACTATGCTTCCCATCCTCTTGAATGTCTGTCTCCACTTCTCTCATTTCTGTCTCAATAACTTGGGGACAAAGGAAGCAATACCCCTCAACCTTTGTTTTGACCCTAACAGTGCCTCAAACCAAATACAGTGAGCCCTGTGCCAGCATTATAACCATCACGTGCTCTCCCTCGGTCCTTGATGCATACCAAGTGGGAATTTCTTCCTCTCCTCCTTGTCCAGGGTCACTACCATCTACCCACTGCTTATAAGCAGCCTTGGGATCTAAGTAGGTCTGACCCCACCCTCAGGTCCACAGGAAGGTGATGACTACAGAAGGTAAGTAAGCACACACCTCCTTTAGTCACGAGGACGGGGAGATGGGGAGTTGTGGCATCACTGAGCTGATGGTGTAAATTAACTCTAAACTAACTGTAAATTGGTCTCAACCCCTGGAATCTTTCAGTTGCTTAGTCAACAGTTTCCTCACCGCTTAGTCCGTTTTAGTTAGGTACTTCATTATTTGCAAGCAAAAGCTTGCTACCTGATACACCTTTCATTTAAATATTTGTGATTATATATCACTGTTCCCTGACTTGAGGAAGCTGTCAACTGTAAGAAACACCATTTTGTTGTTGTCCTTGGTGTGCCACTGAACAAGAAGAAGCTCTGTAACAGTGAAAATATACTTTCCTACCACTTAGGACTTTTATTCTATACCTATTGAAATTACTATTTTGGATTTATCTAAACTGTTTCTTAAGTCATAACTTGCTCTACAGCATAGATTAAAAAGGAGAAAAAACTGGTTACAGTTTCCTCAAACTCCTTCATGTGAAGAGTCCGGTACTTCTGAATGACTTTTCAAAACAGAATTCTAGACCTGAGCTTTCCATAGTTTTATCCTTGTGCTCTCAAAGTGATCTTGACTCAGGCCGTCACAAGTGCTCCCCTGCTGACTCAGAATGTTCCTTCCTGGCCCAGGACACCTCTCTGAAAGTTTGGAAGTCGGCTCCTCTTTTGATGCTAACAAAGGTTTTCAGACAACATCAAAGGCACATACCTCCTTAAATGGCCCCTAACTGGCTGGGCAGCTGAAGGTCAAGGCTGTCCAGTCAATGCCTTGGGGAAGACGACAAATGTACGCATGTAAGCAACAAGACCTTACTGTAACTAGGCTTAACTGTAAACAGCCTGGGGTACAAGAGGCATCCTACTTTCAAAGAAGTTAGAATATGAGAAAACGTGCATCTGTGAAGCGTAGGGTACCACTCTTCATCTTTAGATGTCTGGTTATCAGCCTAGTAGGTTGTACCAAAATTCTCTTATCCCCAGGATGAAGCATACTTGGGTATTTCTCAAACTGTGATATGCCTCACTCTAGGAGTATGCAAGATATTTTGGTATACAACAAACAGTCACTGTCCATTCCAGTGTAGTGTCAATATATTATTTTTATATGCTGCATTAGAGAGCCAAGAGTATGCCCCTCAGGGCCTCAGTTTCTCTATGAGAGGAACAGAGTTGGACTAGATGGATCAGTTCAGTGATTACATTCTGTAAAGCTATGAAACAGCCTGTTATGCCTCTCTAAAGCTCAGGATAAAGGTGCTGAAGAGCCAGGCAATTTTACAGCATCCTGAATTCCTCATAGTGTTTAAACATGGGAGGTGGTAACATAGCAACAACAGTGGCTATTCTTGAATTACAGTAGCCTGCTCCTGATCTATGATCTTGCTTTTCTCAGTATCAGTGACCCCTGGTCACCTGCAGTCTGAAATCATTAAACTGAAAATTCCTGAAGTAAACCATGCACAAATTTTCAGTTGTGCTCCATTCTGAGTAGCACAGGGAAATCTGGCGCCACCTTACTCCATCCTGCCTGGGGCATGCATCCTTCATGTATCCTATCTGCGGTCACTTAGTAACCACCTCGGTAACCACCTCAGTTATTATCCCAGTATTGCTGTATCGCGGTGCGTTGCTTGTGTTCAAGTAACCCTTCCTTCTCTTAATGATGGTCCCAAAACCCCACAGCAGTGGTGTTGGCAATTTGGATATCCAAAGAGAGGCAGTGCTTTCCTTAGGGGAAAAGTGAAAACTCTCGGCTCACAAAAGAAAGAAAAAAAAAAAAAAACCACCAAACAATTGTGTGCTGAGGTTGCTGAGATTAGTGTAAGAACGAATCTCCTGTCAAAAAATTGTGAAGAAAGTAAATCCGTGCTACTCTTGCCGTCACGCCTCAATCTGCGAAAGTTACAGCCATGGTGTGTGATAAGTGCTTAGAGAACACAGAAAAGGCATCAAATTGTACAATAAGACATTTTGAGAAAGAGACTGTATTCAAACAACTTTTGTTACAGCATATTGTTACAGTTCTATTTTATTATTGTTGTTGTTAATCTTTTGTGTGTGTGTGTGTGCCTGTGGCGGGGGGGGGGCGGGGGGTGCGGCTCAGTCGCTCAGTCCTGCCCGACTCTTTGGGACCCCATGGATTGCAACCCGCCAGGATACTGGAGTGTATTGCCATTTCCTACTCCAGGGGATTTTCCAGACCCAGGGATCCAACCCGCGGCTCCTGTGTCTCCTGCACTGGGAGGCGGATTCTTTGCCACTGAGCCATCTGGGAAGCCCTGTTAATCTCTTACTGCACCTAATTTATCAACTAAACTGAATCACAGGTATGTATGTCAGGGAAAAAACACAGTATATATATAGGGTTGAGTACTATCCATATTTTTGGCATCCACTGGGGGTCTCAGAATGTATACCCCACAGATAAAGGAGATCACTGTGCTCCAGGGTGCTAAGCATGGGCTAAAACCTCTATGCAGAGAATCTGATTCATTCTCATGAACAATCCTGTGATGAAGAACCTATCACTCTCTCTTCATAAACATGGAGGAGAGAAAGCTAAGAAAGTGAACTCCCTCAGGGTCACAGAAACTGATTTTGTGTAAGATATCTATTTTACGTAAGGCATAACTGATCGTTTACCCTTCATACTTGTTAACTACACAAAGAATTTATAAATAATTCTCAAAAGGCTGAAAGAAGACAGGCTCGGGGAGACACAGTGGCAATCTTCTTCTTCAGCCACAGCTCTTTCTTCCCCAGATTCAGCTAGAAAACCCTCCCCTCGGACCATCAGAGACAATAGCACGGTGACTATCACACGGCTCCATTTATTTAGATTTTGAAGCCTGAGATTGTGTCTTTTTCCTGATCTCAAACCCTTAGTCCCTTCAAAGCACATTTTAATAAAATTTGAAGTCACGTTTTAATAAAATGTGAAGTCACGTTTTAATAAAATGTGAAGTCACATTTTATGCGGCCTTCAACTTCCCCAAGATCTGGCTCCTGGCTCCCTCTCCACCCTCCTTCCCGACCACTTGTCCTTGTGCTCTGAGTTCCAGCCACACTGGTCTCCTTTTGTTCTTCAAACGTGGAAAGGCGATCCAACGTCAGGACTTTGGACTAGCCGCCTCCTGTCTGGCGCGCTTCTTTTAAGTTACTGATCAGATACCACCTCCTCAGGGAGGCTCCTCAGGCCTTGAGCTAAACTCCTCTCTCTTCCCTCAGGCTGCAGGGTCTCCGAGACTCTTCTGCCACCTGACAGACAGGTGTTTGCTTGCTCATTACCTCCTCAACCGTGGTCTCCCCACTGGCAGGCAGAATCTAGGCAGATCTTTGTCTTCCTTATGATCGCATCAGTTGCAGCTAGAATGAGGCCTGGCATTCAATAAATATCTTGTGAATGGATGAATGAATGAATAATTGAGTTATATGCCACACAAACACAGATTTTTTTTTTCCTACAGAAATTGGAGTATATGTTGTGTTTTATCTTCTGAGACTATTTTTTTTCGTGTCCTAGATGTTGGAGACCTTTCATTGTCAGTGTACAGTGATATAATGTCTACATAATATTCTAGGCGTGATTACACTATGTTTACTTAACATGATAAACATGTAGGTTGTTTGTAAATATTGCTGTAATAACACTTCCATAAGCATTCTTGACTATGCCTTTATGTAGCTAACATATTCTGGCAAGATATATTCCTAGAAATAACATTAATTTGCTTAAATGGGCAAATTGACCTAAATGAAAAAGTTTAAAATTTTGAAAATGCAGTCCTTCCACAACCCTCCTCACATACCTAAATCCACAAATGCGCAAGTCACTTGCATAAAATATGTAGTATTTGCATATATCCTATGCATACCTTCTCATATACTTTAAATCAACTCTAGATTACTTATAATATCTAATACAATGTAAATGTGATGTAAATAGTTGTAAATGCAATGTAAATGATATGCAAATAGCTGCCATTACAAATTGAAGTTTCACTTTTTGGAAATTTCTGAAATTTTTAAAAATATATTTTTGATCTGTAGTAGGTTGAATCTGCAAATAGGAAAGTAGATAGCTACAGAGGCCTGATTGTACTGACAAACTGCTCCCCCTAAAATATTTTTTCAATGTAAAATCTCTTCGACAGTAAAGACAATAATTTCACACCGCCCCCCATCCCCATTACATGGGTGAATAGAGCAACAGATTGCTATCTCTTTAACAAATTACTGGAAAATACAAGCATCATCAGGGCATTCCCTTCCCTAAAGCTGAATAACCTGAAGGCCAAGGTCATTTAAAGGAGCCTGTGAATGAGATCAGGTGGAAATGGCCGGGGCTGGAGCGCATGGCGCAGGCTCACTAGGCACCATAATTATAAGCAATAACTTTGTTTTTGTTTTCTTCATTATACCTTGGGAATCGCTGTCATAAAGTCATTTATTGCCAGCTGCTTTCACGTTTATAACTACAACTCCACGCAATATAAAACAAACTATTACACAGCCATGAATAGGAGCAGTCCTCTTCTAAACTTTATATTTTCCAAGAAGACAGATGGGTTACTTCCACCACGAATTTATATGGATGCAAAATGTCAGAACCAGCAAAGGGAAAAAAAAAAGAAAAACCTGCCTTTTGCCTGAGCTTGCTCAAGTGACTGGTAGGAATGTTTTACTAGAAACTATATGTATGTGAAAATGAGAACTAGTCCCCATAAACCCACTGAACCCAAAAGAATGTGCATTCTGTTCCCAAATGTCTACATCTGTAAACTCCTTTTACCCAGAAGCAAAGGGAAAAAACAAAGGTTAAAACAAAAAAAGGAAAAAACAAAAACAAAAATCCTTTTCATGTTAATAGCAAACCAGTGGTGCGATATGGAAGCTCCTACAGAAACAAAATATCGCTAAAACGATGCTTTTTTCCATAAACTTGACTGCCTCTAATTTTGAAAGTATCTGCCCCCATGTCTTTGTCATAATTAAATATATGTACCAGGCTCATTCTACACCCCTGGCGCCGAGAGGAGGGGGTGTGAGGGAATGGCCTTAGGTGACCTTTTCCTGGGTGGAGCTGGGGAAGCTGAGATTACTGATCATCACCTCAGATCCCCTGAGAAGTAAATTACCCACTTGAGACTGAAAGGCCCACAGCCATTGTGAAGCCAGACTCTTTCTGCACAGAGGGGCCTTCCTGGCTGAGGAAGGGGCCAGAATGACAAGGGAGGCCCCTGTGCACATAGCACTGAGGGGCCAGCGTGCTCTGGGAAAGAGCCCAGGGCTGTAGGCAGAGCTTTGGAGGGCTTAGGGTCCCCAGAGCTTCCCTCTGCATGCTGGAAGGGACACCACCATCCGTCACCATCTGCACCCTGCCTGAGGCAGGCACCCCGACACGGCCACAACTGTCACGGGGATGCCCCTGGGCAGCCGGGCCCGTGCACTCAGAGCACAAGGAGTTCAGAACCAGGCACCTCCGGGGCAGCCCCTCACTGATGTCCGATCAGTGGGGTGTGGAGGTGTCCCACTCCTGCATCCTTGCCCTGGAGGGGACATATCAGAGCTGTGACCTGGTTATCCGGCAAGCATCACCGGTGGGACTTTGCCGTCACCTAGGACTAAGCCTGACCTCCGCCCTCCTCTTCTGATCTCAGTCTTCACATCGCACCTGTTTTATTTTCCCCTGGGATGTTCCTAACAGATTCCCTTCCCCCAGATCCTCACCCCAGAGTCTGCTTTTGGGAAGCACTGCAGATATTTGTTATTGTCATTAAGCTTGATGTGGCTACAGAAGAACTTTAACAGTGAAATAAACCTGCGGGGTGATTTTGGGGAGAAGCTCAGAGGGAACAGAGCCCGTGGTTACTTCTGCTCAGTTGGGGTGAGAGGAAGAAGAAAAGGCAGGTGATTGAATTCTTTACAGAAGCAAGAAGGAAGAAAGAGCATTCTTAAGATGATGAGTAACAAGAACAACAGAGACCTGGCTCCAAGCCAAGGAGGGGCTACCAGGGGTGTACAAAAGGAAGGGGTTCAGAGACTAACCGTGCAGGGATGAGGCAGTGGTCCTGGGACTTTCTGCCTTCCACGCTGAGGGCAAGGCTCCATAAGGAATGTGCACCAAGGGGATAGGGAGGGAGGTGGGAGGGGGATTCAGGATGGGGAACACATGTACAGCCGTGGCTGATTCATGTCAATGTATGGCAAAAACCACTACAAATATTATAAAGTAATTAGCCTCCAATTAAAATAAATAAATTAATTTAAAAAATAAACTAAGGCTATTAATTGAAAAAAAAAAAAAGAATGTGCACCACATAAATAGTAAATAAACCCAAGTAGAAGTTATCATCTACTTATGTGAAGGGGAAAGTATTAGTCATGTCTGACTCTTTATGACTCCATGCCTGCCAGGCTCCTCAGTCCATGGGATTCTCCAGGCAAGAATACTGGAGTGGGTTGCCGTGCCCTCCTTCAGGGGATCTTCCCAACCCAGGGATCAAACCTGGGTCTCCTGCATTGCAGGCAGACTCTTCACCATCTGAGCCTCCAGGGGAGCCCAGCTACTCAGGGGTTGGAGTCAATCCTTGACTTCCATAACGATAAGTTCTATCTCCACATCTTTCTTAAGAATAAAGTTGAAGATCTGACTTCCAAAGGAAACATTTAAGAAAATCCATTAACAGCAATCAACCGCAAAACAAGAAACACAGATGACCTCATCGAGGAGCAACCCCAAAGCCTTGACACAATGGGGTGGTGAGGTGATATTTTCTAACAGTCTGTGCATAGATTGGGCACAATGGATATAGTAACTCAACCACTTCTCAGCCAAACCCATGTCTCCACTCTTCTTCCAAGACTCCCTAATGATCTGCTAGCAAATCAAACAGCCATGAGAAGGGAGGGAGATCATACACAGTCAACAATATTTCCTGAAACACCATGGAAAGAAAGGGATGCCAGGGTGTCCAGAAGCTTCAGCTATCGGGTTCTCCTCTGTGACTTAAGCAAAGAAACAGAAATAAAGACACCATCTAATAAATGCTAAATCTTCCTGGATGTTTTTACATAGCCTTTGCTGCCTCTCAAAAGAAGCCTGAGCAGAGGCATCATTATTATCCCCAGAGAGAGTGAGGACGCTCCCCAAAGTTATACCATGGCTAAGAGGAAAAGCTCAGACAGCTCTGATCTTCTGGCTGAAAATTCTAAGCACTTTCCACTGCAGAACAGAGTTCATGAGGTCAGTGGAGAAGGAGGAGGCGAAGACAGAAGGATCCACCTTAAGCATCCCTGGTCCTTGAGGAAGGACTGGTTAGAGACGAGAATTCTTTTTCCACATCAACAGAGGATGAAAACCCTCCCAGGCACTAGCTACCAGATCTCAGAAGTATTAAATCTGCCATCACACTGAAGGTTAGCGTCATGGTGTCCCTGAAGATTAGGACACTTTGAGAACCACTGTGTTATTTTATTCTATTCCCACCACTGCACCAGACGAGCGTAGCCCAGGCTGGACCATTCTCGTGTCCAGCAGACTTCTTCTCTGGGACGCACTGAGGTCCTTCTGTATGTGTCCGTCACAGACCGTATCATTAGAGAGGGAGCAGGTTGCTAGATTACCAACACATACACGGGTTTTCGGCCTGCAGAATTTTTTGAAACCTTTGTTTCATCTCTTAAAATGTCAGCACGTTCTTGTCACAGATTGAGCAATTCCACTTCAGCCCCTCTACAATGTCATGGTATGAACTTGAAAACACTACGTAGAAAAAGAGATGGGTTTCCACAGTCACCTTTAAAGTCAATTCTACATGCAAATACCTGACTCCCTTTCATACATATGAGAGTTAAGTGAGATTCTCCTGACAGTTGCTTGTGGCCTAACCTACAGTGTGGTTTGTAAAGAATAAGGACTTTCAATAAAATGAGTTATGATTATGCAGCTTGAGTCAATATGTAAAGGTAATACATTCTTCTTTCCTTAGTCACAAAGGAAGACATTAATCAAGCCTAATGCACACTTTATATTTAACAAGGGAATTAATTAGGGGATAATGACTAAGAAAGAGGTGTCTACAGAACACACGCTATGGGAATGACTAAAGAAAAAGAAAGCAAGAAAGGAAAAGAAAAAAGGAAATTGACTGTAGTCATATTTCCCAAGTTTAGGAATTGATACTCATGGCCTGAAAATGGCTGTGCTTTTTGGACCGTCAATAACAGTGAAGACTTTTATCAGCTAGAGTCTATTATGGAAATGAGCAAGAATAACAGGACAAGGAGCAGCTGGTCTGCAGGGAGATGCCTAACAACTTAGGCCCCAGGAGGTGAGTTATTTGTACACCTTTCCTGGTGATCACTGAAAGAATCCAACCAGAATTATCTGAGAACAACAAGGAAGGAAGCAGGCACCTAGCCTTTCATTGTACACATGAGGGATCAGTGTTGGCTCCTGTACTAGATGAGCAAACCAAGTTTTGCAGAACGTGACATACCTGTAATTCACTAAAAAATAGGCAAGACTAAATTCTGTTCTACTCTCAAGGAGTTAAATAGCATAGGCATTGGGTCACCCTTACTGCTACAGAGGCAATGAGAAGGTCATATGTGCTGGTTGGATAGATGCATGGATGATGGAAGGGCAGAGGGTGGCAGACGGAAGGACAGACAGATAAAAGGACAGAGGAGATCATTTTGGATGTAGAGGCGGATACTTTTAAGCTGCTACTAGCTCTGGTAGATGTTGACTTCACCGAAAGTTTAATCTAACAAAGTGAACAACTTAATTTTTAACCACAATGTTATAAACACATCTTTCCTAAGGATAAACAAAATAAAAGCCATCCATAACAGGTTGTAACCCTGTCTCAGATAAAATGTATTGCCGCCAAGAGTTATATTGCTTTCAAGTGTGTGAAAGAATTTCTTCCCACCACTTTTCCTCTCCCACCATGTAAGTTTCTTTTCTTTTTTTTTTAAGGGGGGGTGTTGAAAGTGGAATGCATTCTCAACATGGAAAATGATAGTTTCATCAGTAACAGATGTCACTTGATGTAACTGAGGAATCTTTTTGAGAACATAGCAAGAAGCCAAAGATTCTGTAGTAGGGATTTATTTCTCCCGAGTTACAAAGAGCTGTCCAAGGTTCCCTTTTCCATGAAAAGCAGTAGTTTCACAACCAACAGTTCATCATGTGATCTCTAGCACACATCTAATTGCAGAAACTATAAATGATACCTTTTTGGCACACATCATACTCCTGGCATTCAGTGTTCCTGTTAGAAGCACAGATATCTCAAAGGTGTCTGTTCCTGGCGGTGATCTGTTCCCAGCAGCCCACACAGCGCCTCCTGTCTCCACCATTGTTGATAGGCTTGCCCAGGCTCCACATGAAATTCTCCCGGGATGAAGAGTTCACCCGTTCAGAAAGTACATGGACCAGTGATTCTCAAACGTCAGCATATGTATATCCACTCACAACAGCATCTTGCTGAAATGAAAATTTAGATGCAGTCGACCTGGGGCAGGCTGAGATTACGCGTTTCTAACAGCCTCCCAGGCGATGCTAATATGGTTGGTCTGGTCACAAGTCACTACACCATAGTACCCCTTCAAGTCCTACTTTTCAAGGTAACATTGCCTGAGTTGAAACCTGAGGAATACCGGGAGGAAATTACTGGTTCCACTTAATACGGGCATACCTGAAATGGCAGATCTTCCAAAGCTACACAGAAGGCAGCAGTAAACCAGGGGGAGGCCAGACGATGAAGCCCCTGCTCTTCCCCAGCCCCTGGTATTTTCCAACAAAATTGCTCTCTTCAAACAGCCAACTCCTTTCACCCTGATAAACACACTTGTCTTTCTGCTCACGTGAACAGAATGTCAACATCAGCGCTTCCATTATTTCCGGGTGGGACTATTTTGTTGTTGTTGGTTTTTTACTTCCATCTGTCCATGTCACTACTATATTTTAGACCCACAGTCAAAGCATTACAGTTTGGACTAGGATAATCCTCACACATCAGTGTGTAGACATGCCCCTTAGGAGGACCTTTCTTAAAATGCAGATTCTGATTCAGTAGGTCTGGGTTGAGATCTTAGCTTCTGCATTTTACCAGCTCCCAGATGATACCTATGCTGCTGATTTTGGGACTGTACTCTGAGGGGCAAGCATTGAGACCATTACTCACGGACTTTCATACTCTGACCCCTCTGTTCATTTTGACACCTAAACCAGTAAAACTCATTATGGTGCAAACAACAGGCAACTTAACTCCAAGTAGCACTCAAAATAAAAATAAAAAATGCAATCTTTCATAATTTAAAATTTTCAGTGATATGTGTAGCTTCACAGGTAAGTCTTGATCCAGCCTCTCAATGATATCTCTAATAACTATAGTAAGTGACTGCTTGATTTAGGCTAATTTGCTGGTGTGAATCACATGTGTGTACACATATAGTAGTTGTGAATATCAGCTACCTGATGAAGAGGAAGTCACCTAGTACATGAGATGCTTTTTTTTTCTGCTAAGACAGAAGTTAAGGTGTCCCTTCTTGTCAAAATTGCAAGTGGACATTTTCTTGGGTTGAGAAGAATGCCTTGTGGAAAGACATCTGAGACTGTTTCTGCTCTAAAGACTTATGATTTAGTGATGTGAAAAAGTTCTAAGAACTTTGTCAAAATTAGAAAGCATAGATTATTAAGGACTAAAAAAAAACAAATGCATGAACATATGAATTCTTTTGCCTTTAGACTGAATATAAAATTATATTTTTTTATAATTAAAAGAAGTTCCACCTGAACTCATTCTCTGAACTCTGAACCCAATATTTACTTCTCCTCCCCAATCACAGGTAAAGGTTCCCCTTGCACCATTTCATCCTCTTCTATATCTCTACCTCCATTCTTTCCTGGTTTTGATTTGGTAAAGTGAAGCTATTCTTAATGAGGCACACTGGACCACTCACATAGGACTGAAGCTCCTAATCAATAGCTTCAGAAAAGTTAGGAAGGAGAAGGAAAGACAAGACAATGTTTTCCTTAGCTATGGTGAATTTCCCTTAGTTGGCCACTCTAGTCTTTCCATTCAGAATTCTAAAGTTGTCTGGAATCTTGACCCTCATTTTCATTCTTTTTTTTTTTTAAATGTGGAGCAACACTTCCAAAAAAAAAAAAAAAAAAAGTTTTATATTCCTGAAGAAATGTCATGACATTTTACATTCTGCAGTGAATGCACAAGCTCAAAAGATTATGCTGATGTGATGGTGACTCTGCTATCACTTTCAGGAACTGAAATATAGAAGAAAAATGCAAATATGTTCACTAAATGGAATCAAGCAAAGGCAGTTGTTTATAATTATGGATCTTAATTTTATTTTCTCCTCTTGAATAATGATATACAGTCTTTTCTAGTTACTTATGGTAAAGGATATTTTTGGAAAATTATTAGGAATGCAGATGTGAACATCTTTTGGTATATTTCATTAGGGAGATTTTTAAGTCTGTAACGACTAGCTTATGATATTTTATGAGCTTTCATAAATGGGTCATTTGTCCAGAGAAGAAATTTAGTTATAGAATGAACATAGAGTTATATTTGGATCTTAATTACACAGGCCAGAACCACTCACAAAGTCATTAGACATAATAATTCCTAAGCTTCTTAGAAGAATGGGCTGATCGGGGTGATCTCACTGAGGCCATTTTCTGGTTTTAAGAGGCCTGAAATTCTACTCTCAGATTTCTCAATAATTTAAATGGTGTAGTGTCTGCTAAGATCTCAAAGAGCTGTCAGTTTCCAGGAGGAAAACAGAGTCTGGGTCTACAGAGGCCCTGCAATTTCTGAAAATTGATGCAGGTATCTGGATAAATCAATCAAATGGAAATCATCTTACACAAAGTTTTTTTTTTTTTTTTTAAACCTGCACTGTGCTGGTGCTTTGTTCACTTTGATGTTTTAGTTACTACATTATCACTTAATGACAAAACATGGCATAGTCAAGAGGCCATATATAAAGGGTATAAATTAACTCTAATAAAGTCAGTTGAATTTTCTTTCCTTCTTGATCTTTTCTCTCCTTATTTCAGTTGTTTTAATAGTGCAAGTGCAAAACTATTAAATCCCCTCAAACTTGTTTAACCTCTTCTTCACAGGTCATCAGCTGTCTCATTAACACAAATAAAATTATAGGTTGTTTTGAAGCTCCAACTGGTAGCAACCACTAATGTTATTTACAGCTCTTTTTCCAAGGGCAGTCCTGCCCTTGGGAACACAATGAGAGACTAATTACCGTTGCTTCAGCATCTGAATTTTCCAGGCGTTCTTCGTCACCCACTTGACAGCCAGCATTAGGAACAATGGGGGAGGCGGGGAGGGGAGCGTCAGGAGGTGCCGAGAACCTCCTCGCAGCCACAGGTGCACCAAGAGGCACAGGAATACCCCGGGTGGCGGCCCGCGTAGACACTTCCAAGCGCACTCCCATCACGCTGTGTAGCTCCCAGGATTAACCCCTCTGGACCCATCTTCCTGCACACTGGGATTCCACTTCATCAAGGAGTAAATGGGCTTTATTGGTTGGAAAATGAAAGATGAGCTTGTATGGATAAACACTGATGTTTCCCATTAGGCCATATTTTTCTCACAGCTCCGTATGGAGTCAAAAACTCAACTGTAGTCGAAGCATAAACTCATAACAATTTTTAGACAGAATGTGAAACACTAGCTAAGTAATTTGGGGACAGTTCTAATACCAACTTATTGGGCTAAATGTCATTGTGAAGTTAGAGGAAGTTGTGTTTTTCTGTATTATCTATTCAAACCCATGTCATCATCATGTTATCCTATACTTTCAAGAAAATTTAATAAAGCATCTGTAGCAGGATGTAGTTTTTAAAAATTTGCCTTAGAAGAGGGACGAGATATGGGGATGTGAAACAGGATTATCAAAATTTTAATTTTTTTTTCATTAACAGACAAAATCAGCTCTGGCAAATTTTTAAAGTGAGCCAGTTAACAAAGTAAAAGCAGCAATACTAACTCTGAAGATTATTAAGATTCTTTTTATCAAAAATTCAGACTAACAACCATGGGAAATTTCAAATTGCTGAAATATTTTTCTAAGAAAGGTGAATGGTGATTTCTTGAGAGTTTCTGTTTTGGAGTATTGTCCAGGTTGAAATTTGGTTTTAAATACCTTTCTGTGTGTGTGTGTGTGTGTGTGTGTGTGTGTGTGTGTGCGCGCGTGGGCACATGCATGCACACATACATACGTAAGTATACAGCCTGGAGGCAGTTAGTTCATATGACGTACCCTAATCAGATAGTCAACCTCCACAGATGGCTCCATCAACCATTTCAACTATCAATATTGAAGCAAAGAGGGTTAGTTGACAATCAAAGGAGATATTAGAAATAATTCTTTATTGGTAAAATGAGAGGTGTTCAACATATGTAGCTGGCCAGAGAAGTTGTAAAGGTACCATCAGCTTTGCATGAGAGATGCATGAGAACTGTGCAAGTTCAATCACCTAAAAGCTTGGGAGCCAAGCCAATATCCACAGCTCTGTCCACTGTTAGAGTCACACTGAGTGGATGAGCCCATGGCCTGATCTGCCTTCAGCACTGGTTGCTCAAATGATATTTATCTATAAGGGATTTGCTGGATGCCTGCAGATGGAGGGGTGTCACTCAGCTTACAGGGTAAGACTAGATGCCCATTTGTGTGACTGCATGTCAGTGGATGTTTGCATGTGTAACAGAATTCACCCTGAGAAGTACTTGTACTGTAGCACAGGGTTTGATATAGATATGAGTTATCAGTAGAAAACGTCCCTTCCTTTCTATTTTTCACCCTACCAGAGGCCAGTGGGCTTCCCAGGCAGCTCTGGCGGTAAAGAACCTGTCTGCCAGCGCAGGAGACGCAGGTTGGACCCTGGGTCAGGAAGATTCTCTGGAGAAGGGAATGGCAACCCACTCCAGTATCGTTGCCTAGAGAATCCCGTGGACAGAGGAGCCTGGCGGGCTACAGTCCATAAGGTTGCAAAGAGTAGGACACAACTGAAGCGACTTAGCACGCATGTACACTAGAGGCCAGTGATATCTGACAAATGGATTTAATGATTACTGGTGGAGCTAAAGGTTGTGGGCAGAAACGTGGAAACAAAGGTGGAGCAGATGCTGGAGGTACCAACTCAGGAAGAGGCAAGAGGTGGCTAGGGTTCCCCAAATACATCCAAGGGAGGAAACTTAATGCAGGGGACACACGACTTTTTTCCCTTACAATCAAGTTAGAAAATATACTCTCAGCTCAAAAATTAATGCTACCATACAGTATACTTCTCCTTGTCAAGATCCATTTAATAGCAGTAAGAACTAGCAATCTAGAGATACTCAACAGTTCTATTTCTAGTTTGGATGACATTTTTTTTGTTTCATTACATTTATTTACATCTTTTGGCTAAGAATTTTCTTTTGCTTACAAGTATCTTTACTCCTTCCCAATTATTTTTTATTAACCTATTTTCAAACTTTCAGAGAATTTAAAAGGAAAGAAGAATGAATTTTTTTTAAAGGAAAGAGTGACAGCAAAAGAGGGGAACAGACCCAGGCAGAGACAAAAAAATCATGGGGGCCAGATATTAACAGCCAATTTAATATCCCAAGTTCTGAGGTTGCACTCTGGTTTATTTCCTAAGCTCAACTAGTTATCACTACATATAATTTGGCTGGTAGAAAATTACACTGATGCTGCACCCATGGCACCTTAAAGGTCCCTGCTCCTTGCACACCATCGCCCTGTCATCACAGGCCACTGAGACTCTCTGGCCAGGATGGACGAAGAAAGGAAGGTGACAGGAATCAAGTGGGGTGATTCTGAGACGTACTACATACTCAATGCAATCTGTCAGGGGGTCTCATGGGCTTGAGTCCTCACTGTCCAGAACAGTTACCTGTTCAGTAATGCACCTGCATTGGCTTCCTGCCACTTCCATTATTACTCCTCGGTCTCCATATCAGTGGGTCCTAGCATTACCTGCAGAATTAACTGTATGTCCTCAACTTCTCACCATGTTCTTCTGGGGAAACCCAGACTCAAACATGTGCTAAATAGGCATGTGTGCTCTTCTCAGGGCCCACATTAAACAACTGATTTGAACAAGTCATCTTTCTTCTCCCAGAGACGTGAACGAATAGCCCTTTCCCTTTATTGCTATTTCTGCATTCTATTGCCACACCCTAGTTTTGCTGCTTGGAAGAATTACAGACTGCAGCCCTGTGACTCCTGGAATGGCATATAATCACTATTCAAAGGGGGGAAAAATGAATTGCAAAATTAGAGCCTTCCCCACAATGTGATATACAGAAAACAAAGGCAAGGAAGGGCAAGTGAAAACTTAGGGAAGCCTGATGCTTATCATGGTACAGTGAGTCCCCTAAATACGAATAAGTTCCATTTCAAGAGAGCATTTGGAAGTCTCATTTGTTTGTAAGTCCAACAAAGACAGCCTAGGCACCCAGCTAATACAATTGGCTATAGAATAATATACTGTAATAGGCTTACAATATTTTCCACACACACATACACACAAACAAAAAAAAATAAGAAAAAAACACAAAAAGTAAACATTTTAAATGTTATAGTACAGTACCTTGAAAAGTACAGTATTTCCTGCCAGACACACACATGAAGTGACTTACATGACTGTACATGCAAACACATGTTCACATCTTTGAAAGTTTGCAACGTGAAGGTTTGTATAGGGGACTTACTGTAATTAATCTGGAAAATAACATGCATATCATGCGTCATTTGATCCTGAATAGAGGTTATTTTATGCTTCTCAGGTGGCGCTAGTGGCAAAGAACCCACCGGCCAATGCAGGAGGGATGTAAGAGACATGGGTTCTACCCCTGGCTTGGGCAGACCCCCTGGGGGAGGGCAGGCAACCCACCCCAGTATTCTTGCCTGGAGAATCCCATGGTCAGAGGAGCCTGGCGGGCTATAGTCCATGGAGTCACAAAGAGAAGGACAAACCTGAAGCAACTTCGCACACAGAGAGGTTATATTATTTCACAAAGGCTCAAAGACCGTCCATCTGTACAGAGTTGATCTATGTCCCCGAGCAGAATTGGCTTCCATGGAAGCTTTAAAATAATAATAATAAATTGATTTTGTTGTAACTTTATCAGTTGTAAATAAGAAAATTTAGATAAGAAACAAGGCTAAGTGTATTAATATTGGGATAGTCAACAAGCAAAGATGTTAGAAATAATTCATTATTGGCAAAAATGAGTGGTATTCAAGATATGTTGTTCAAACTGAAGAAATAAAGATTAGCTGACTGGCTGATCTGATGGCAAGTGTTCACTGTGAGACAAAAGAGACTTCCCTAAAGCAGAACAGATAAAATGACACCATTTCCACAAACCGGCTTGCTTCACCTTTTGAGAGATTCTCTCTAGATTTCCTTTGCCAGACATACTCAAAGACAAACAGAAACATGAGTCTCAGACAAATATTTACAAGTCGCGGCACCACAGGGCTCTCTCCTCCCGGTAATTTTCTGTGTATTTATACGGAGGCACGCTTGCAGCGGCTGAAAGATGTCATCTCTGGAGAGGAAGGGCCAGAGGTCATCTTTAATGTGGTTTTATTCCACTGATCTCAGTGGCTGGACAGGAGAGAGCGCTTTCGTTTAGTGCTCTGATTCACTTCTGGCAGTGAGTCCTCGCGATTTGCCCCTTCATGGTTTTAAGGTCAAAACTAAGAGGAGAAGATGTGGCTTGCATGAAGCAGATAACAAGCAGAGACTTAAAAAGCCAAGAACTGTTACAGAAACATGTATTTTTAGTTTGTTAGGTCTGGTTCCAAAAGCTAGTGAATACTACCAAGGCTGTAAGCTATAATCAGATAAATGCCATCAAATACTTTAAGGACTTCAACTGCACAGCCAGACCTGTTATGCGCCTGGACCTGGGACCAGGAGGTTAAGCTGAGGTTTGTCATAAACTCGGCAGCAGAGTGCATTCCCATCTAAATCCTACATTCTCCATGGGGACACTCTGCCTCTGGCACTGCAGGGGTGATTTTTTTTTTTTTTTTTAATTTCCTTAAAATAAATTTCGACTTTCCCATTCATGAGATCCCTGAAATCTTCCACAATTCCTTCATCGTTCCTGCCTTACACTGCCTAGGAGTTTGGGGTTTTGTTGTTTGTTTTGATTTTTGTTGTTTCTTGTTTGTTTTTTAATTCAGTAAATTTAAATGGCCACATTGGGTCCAATGTCTTAATGGAACATTTGGAGGTATGACTGTTGTGAAGCTGGATTTGGGGTATCATACACTGGGCTGAGAGATCTTTGGGTCTTGCTGTTGCTAATTAGTTGTGAGACCCTGAGGAAACCACTTCATGTTTTTCTGGGTCTTGTGGAAAATGAGGAAGCTACACTCGCTAGTCCATAAACTTCTTTCCTGGCCTGATGTTCTGTGACTCTAGGAGTCACAGCTAACCAGCTTTGAGCATTTCCAGAAGAAGTGTGTGGACCACTCACTCAATTCTCACCACCAGCCTGTAAGGTGGGTACTATTTTTATTATCGACCCCATTTCCTGAATGAGGAAACTGAGGGCCAGAGAGGTTCAATGTCTTATGTGAGATCACACAGTCACTGGACAAACCGGGACTGACAAGGCTGCCTGTAGAAGACGCCCTCATTTTCTGTTTATTTATTTCTTTTCTTTCTAAGGTATCCACATATTATTTTAATTTTTAAAAATTTTATTTAAGTACAGTTGGTTTACAGTGCTGTGTTAACTTCTCCTGTGCAGCAAAGTGACTCACTCACACACACACACACACACACATACACACACGCCTTCTTTTTCAGTCCTTCCCACTACGCTTTGTCACAGAATATTGACTGTAGCTCCCACGCTCTGCAGCAGGACCTTATTGTTGACGCGTTAGCAGAGGATGCCCTCCCCGCCAGGCTGGCCTGCCTCTCAAGCCTCCTCTGACCTTTATGCTACCCCAGGAGTGAAAGGCCCAGAGCTGCACTCTGTCTCAGCAGGTTCCTGCTAAAGCAGACACTGAAACTAGGATTTTGGAGGCAGTGTTTCCTTTGGGAGATGATTTCAGAAGAGCCCTGAGGTGGCAAAGAGCAAGCCCAGAACAGAGGAAAGCCGCGCATGTACTGACGCTACAGGAATCAGTATTGTTGTTGTTCTTGTGTTAGTTACTTAGTCGTGTCTGATTCTTTGTTGACCCCATGGACTGCAGCCCACCAGGCTCCTCTGTCCATGGGATTCTCCATGCAAGAATACTGGAGTGGGTTGCCATTTCCTTCTCCAGGGGATCTTCCCGACCCAGGGATCTAACCCAGTTCTCCTGCATTGCAGGCAGATTCTTTATCTTCTGAGCTATATGGAAGTCAGTTCAGTTCAGTTCAGTTCAGTCACTCAGTCGTGTCCAACTCTTTGCGACCCCATGAATCACAGCACGCCAAGCCTCCCTGTCTATCACCAACTCCCAGAGATTACTCAAACTCATGCCCATCGAGTCAGCGATGCCATCCAGCCATCTCATCCTCTGTCATCCCCTTCTCCTCCTGCCCCCAAGCCCTCCCAGCATTAGGGTCTTTTCCAACGAGTCAACTCTTTGCATCAGGTGGCCAAAGTATTGGAGTTTTGGTTTCAGCATCAGCCCTTCCGATGAACACCCAGGACTGATCTCCTTTAGGATGGACTGGTTGGATCTCCTTGCAGTCCAAGGGACTCTCAAGAGTCTTCTCCACACCACAGTTCAAAAGCATCAATTCTTCGGTGCTCACCTTTCTTCACAGTCCAACTCTCACATCCATACATGACTACTGGAAAAACCTTAGCCTTCACCAGACGGACCTTTGTTGGCAAAGTAATGTCTCTGCTTTTTAGTATGTTGTCCAGGTTGGTCATAACTTTCCTTGCAAGGAGTAAGCGTCTTTTAATTTCATGGCTGCAATCACCATCTGCAGTGATTTTGGAGCCCAAAAAAAATAGTCTGACACTGTTTCCACTGTCTCCCCATCTATTTCCCATGAGGTGATGGGACCAGATGCCATGATCTTAGTTTTCTGAATGTTAAGCTTTAAGCCAACTTTTTCACTATCCTCTTTCACTTTCATCAAGAGGCTTTTCAGTTCCTCTTCACTTTCTGCCATAAGGGTGGTGTCATCTGCATATCTGAAGTTATTGATGTTTCTCCCAGAAATCTTGATTCCAGCTTGTGCTTCTTCCAGCCCAGCGTTTCTCATGATGTACTCTGCATGTAAGTTAAACAAGCAGGGTGACAATATACCGCCTTGACGTGCTCCTTTTCCTATTGGGAACCAGTCTGTTGTTCCAAGAGGCTACTAACTGGGCAACCGCACTCGTTCCTGCAGGGGGCGCTCTGAGCAAGTGCGTGGACCACAGCTTGGCCTTTGCTACCGAGGGTGCCTGGGAGAGGGTATTTCCTCCCCCAGGTTCCATCCTGATGAGCTAACTCTCTGAACATCTGGCCGGCCTGCACTCGAGCCAAGAACGACCTTTCAGCCACAGAACGACCAGGTCTGAGCTGCAGGATGCCTTGAGCAAGCACAGGGACCGGGCTGTCACATCCTGGGCGGGCTGAGAGGCAGGGGCGAGGCGCTTGACAGTATGTGCGGGACGCGGCCCGGAAGCTCAGCCGCCAGCACACCTGGGTGGGTCATTTGGCTTTAGACCTTGGCCTGTGAACAGGCTAATCACCTATGCTGACACCTACGAAGGGAGGCTCAGGAGATACTAAGGGGGAAAACAGCCTTGCTCAATCCCCTCCAAGGGTCTCTGCCAACCGAAGAATCCCGACCCAGTCTCTTCTTTAGTTTAATTCGAGATAGGACACATCCCATGATTTATAGGAGGCCCAGGATACTTAATGAGCTTGATCTGTGCCTTGAGCTAAGGGCATCTCCTGGTGCTCAGCTGCTATCGATTAAAAATAAATGCTGGCTTTGTTTATTCTGGACAATTTGTTTGTCTTCTCTAGTAAGGTTCCCTTAGCTATCAGGCTCATTTTTTTTTTAGTTCAGTTGCCAAGAATAGTGAAGTTTGGATAGGTGCAAAATGATACATGTTTGCCCTTTCTGCCCAAGTTGAAGGCATTTAAAAAATATTTTAAGCAAAACTTTTCCTCTTTTAATTAAAGAATAAGACCCAGTTTGAGCTCATTACTCTGTAAGATAACATTTTACCAGTAAGAGACATTCCCCAAGGACTCTAATAAAAAGAACAAATATATTCTTATAATATGATTAATCCACATTAAAGATTCTCTTATGAAAGAAGGTCAGTGAGACTCGTTTGGAAGGATTCTTAGCTTGGAGCCAGGAGGTCAAGGGTTGTTACTATTTGACATTTATAGACCTGGCAGCAGCAGATGATGAAGTATTTGAGTGAGCAAACTGGACATGACCTAACAGCCCAATAAAACAACGCTGGCCACTTGTGCTGAGCAATGCAATCATTTAGTCATTTTATCCTCCCATTAGGTTGCAGGTGATTCAAATGTAAATGACAACTGTAACATCAGACCACCTCACCAGGTCCTAGGAGGATAAAATGACCAAATTCTGGCAACTTAAGGGAAGAAGGATGCAGCAGTGAATAGACCTCTCAAGGCCGAAGGGACAAACCTCTTCTTTCGGAACCCACATTCTCTTGGATAGCCAGATAGACAGTAGATCACTCTTTATATTCTTTCATTGAGCTCATCATCATGGGCTCCTCAAACCTCACCGTGTGCCAGATGCTGAGAAGTGCTGACCTCATCTGAGTGGGCAAGAGCAGGCAGGACCCTACTCTCAACAACTGCAAAATCTGCCAGGAAAGGATGATTAGATGAAGGGAGCACACCAGTGTGAAACTGCAACTTTAAGAGTTTAGGGAAAGGAGAAATGTAAGACAAGAGAGTGTGCGGTTGGCAATTTGAGCTGATTATGAAGGTCAGGGTAGAGAGGTTTCACTGAGGCAATGACATGAGTGCTAAGATCTGTAAGATGAGGAGGAATTAACTAAACAAGAAGTGTGAAGGAACAGCTTTCCTAGGAAAGGAATGTATGTGCAAAGGCCCTGCACTGGGGAAGGCAACAGGAATTAGAATGGGCTGGAGCTGAGACTCCAAGAGATGCGTGGCACACCATGAGGGCAGAGGGACTGAATCAGGGGCTTTTGCTCTTACCCTAAGCAGCATCTCATTTAAAAGTATCTTCTTCTGACTCCTGGAGGCTGTCCCACACTGGTGGGCTGGTTTTACTGTAAAGTTCCTTTCTGTAGTCTGAGGTGTTTGAGAGCTAAATGTGTGTGTCCTTAGTCACTCAGTGGTGTCTGACTCTTTGTGACCCCAGGGACTGTAGCCCATCAGGCTCCTCTGTCCATGGGACTCACCAGGCAAGAGTACTGGAGTGGGTTGCCTACTCCAGGGATCTTCCTGACCCAGGGATCCAACCTGCATTTCCTGCATTGGCAGGTGGGTTCTTTACCACTGAGTCACCTGGGAAGCCCTTTGAGGGCTGAGACAAGACTATTTGTTTTTGCCTTTCCTGAACTTAGCATCGTAACTGGCTCAATCAGTCTCTTCTTAAATTTTGTTGGGATAAAATCGACCATTTAAAAGTGTGGTTGTCTGGGTCTTTTGAAATATCCCACCCTCACATTCTCCCACAGAGTTCAAAAGTCTGTTCTGTATTTCTGTGTCTCTTTTTCTGTTTTGCATATAGGGTTATCGTTACCATCTTTCTAAATTCCATATATATGTGTCAGTATGCTGTAATGTTCTTTATCTTTCTGGCTTACTTCACTCTGTATAAGGGGCTCCAGCTTCATCCATCTCATTAGGACTGGTTCAAATGAATTCTTTTTAATAGCTGAGTAATATTCCATGGTGTACATGTACCACAGCTTCCTTATCCATTCATCTGCTGATGGGCATCTAGGTTGCTTCCATGTCCTGGCTATTATAAACAGTGCTGTGATGAACATTGGGGTGCATGTGTCTCTTTCAGATCTGGTTTCCTCAGTGTGTATGCCCAGAAGTGGGATTGCTGGGTCATATGGCAGTTCTATTTCCAGTTTTTTAAGAAATCTCCACACTGTTTTCCATAGCGGCTGTACTAGTTTGCATTCCCACCAACAGTGTAAGAGGGTTCCCTTTTCTCCACACCCTCTCCAGCATTTATTGCTTGTAGACTTTTGGATAGCAGCCATCCTGACTGGCGTGTAATGGTACCTCATTGTGGTTTTGATTTGCATTTCTCTAATAATGAGTGATGTTGAGCATCTTTTCATGTGTTTGTTAGCCATCTATATGTCTTCTTTGGAGAAATGTCTGTTTAGTTCTTTGGCCCATTTTTTGATTGGGTCATTTATTTTTCTGGAATTGAGCTGCAGGAGTTGCTTGTATATTTTTGAGATTAAGACCCAGAGGAATCGGGTGGAGAGGGAGGTGGGAGCGGGGATTGGGATGGGGAAGACATGTAAATCCATGGCTGATTCATATCAATGTATGACAAAACCCACTGAAATGTTGTGAAGTGATTGGCCTCCAACTAATAAAAAAAATTAAAAAAAAAAAAGAAAAGTGTGGTTGTTAGTATATTCACAAACTTGTATCAGCCTCACCACTAGCTAATTCCATAACACTTCCACCATGCAAAAAAGTCCTCCCATGGCACTTCCCTGTTGGTCCAATGACCAAGACTGGACCATACTCCCAACACAGGGGCCGGATTCTGATGCCCAGTTAGGGAACTAGATCCCATATGCTGCAACTAAGAGTTTGCATGCTGCAACTCGACTCTTTGTGACCCCATGGACTGTAGCCTACCAGGCTCCTCCACCCATGGGATTTTCTAGGCAAGGATACTGGGGTGGGTTGTCATTTACTTCTCCAAAAGAACCTTCAGGCTACAACAAAGATCAAAGATCCTTTGTGCCACAACTATGACCCAGCACAGCCAAACAAACAAATAAATAAATAATGTTTTTTAAAAGCCCTCCTATTTGTTAGCAGTCTCCCCCCATTCTACTCTCCCCTTGCGTCCGACAACTACTAATCTACATTCTAACTTTGGATGTGCCTATTATGGACACTTCATGTAAATGCTCTCATACAATATGTGACCTTTTATGTTTGGATTCCTAAGCTTAGCGTAATATTTTCATGATTCAATCACAGTGTACCATGTATCAGTACTTCATTCATTTTTATGATAATGATATTCCATCAGAATAGAACAACATCCCATTGTAGGATTACACCACATTTTGCTTATCTGTTCATCAGGTGGTAGACACTTAGGCTGTTTCCACTTTTTGGCTATTATGAACAGTGGTACTATGAAATTCATGTATGACGTCCATGGGGTCGCAAAGAGTTGGACACGACTGAGCAACTCCACTTTCCACTTTCCAGCACTTATTATTTGTAGACTTTTTAATGATGGCCATTCTGACACATGTAAGGTGAAACTTCATTGTATTACAGTTTTAATTTGCATTTCTTTAATAATTAGGGATGTTTAGCATCTTTTCATGTACCTTTTGGCCATCTATACAGATGACTGAATAAAGAAGATGGGGTGTGTAACAACAAAATGTGGAAAATTCTTATAGGGATGGGAATACAAGACTCCCTTACCTGCCTCCTGAGAAACCTGCATGCAGATCAAGAAGCAACAGTTAGAACTGGATATGGAACAATGGACTGGTTCAAAATTGGGAAAGGAGTACGTCAAGGCTGCATATTGTCACCTTGCTTATTTAACTTATATGCAGAGTACATCATGTGAAATGCCAGACTGGATGAAGCACAAGCTGGAATCAAGATTACAGGGAGAAATATTAATGACTTCAGATATGCAGACGATACCACCCTTATGGCAGAAAGTGAAAAGAAACTAAAGATCCTCTTGATGAAGGTGAAAGAGGAGAGTGAAAAAGCTGGCTTAAAACTCAACATTCAGAAAACTAAGATTGTGGCATCTGGTTCCATCACTTCATGGCAAATAGATAGGGGAAAAAAATGAAAACAGTAACAGACTTTATTTTCTTGGGCTCCCAAATTACTGCAGGTGGTGACTACAGTCATGGAATTAAAAGACACTTGTTCCTCGGAAGAAAAGCTATGACAATCCTAGACAGTGTGTTAAAAAGCAGAGATATTACTTTGCCGACAAAGGTCCATATAGTCAAAGCTATGATTTTTCCAATAGTCATGTATGGATTTGAGAGTTGGACCATAAAGAAGGCTGAGTGCTGAAGAATTGATGCTTTTGAACTGTGGTGTTAGAGAAGACTCTTGAGAGTCCTTTGGACTGCAAGGAGATCAAACTTGTCCATCCTAAAGGAAATCAATCCTGAATATTCACTGGAAGGACTGATGCTAAAGCTGAAGCTCCAATACTTTGGCCACCTGATGTGAAGAACTGACTTATTGGAAAAGACCCTGATGCTGGGAAAGATTGAAGGTGGGAGGAGAAGCGGACAACAGAGGAAAAGATGGTTGGATGGCATCACCAACTCAATGGACATGAGTTTGATCAAGTTCCAGGAGATGGTGAAGGACAGGGAAGCCTGGCATGCTGCAGTCCATGGGGTCGCAAAGAGTCAGACATGACTGAATGACTGAACATCAACAACAATTATTTATACACACACACACACACACACACACACACACACACACAGTGGAATAAATAATGCCATTTACAGCAACATAAATGGACTTAGAGATTATCCTACTAAGTAAGCCAGACAGAGACAATGTCATATATGATTTTTATGTGGAATCTAAAAAAAATGATACAAATGAACTTACATACAAAACAGAAATAGACCCACAGACATAAAAAAACAAACTTTTGGTTACCAAAAGGAAAAGGAGGGTGTGGAGGGATATGCAGATGACACCACCCTTATATCAGAAAGTGAAGAGGAACTGAAGATCCTCTTGATTAAAATGAAAGAGGAGAGTGAAAAAGCTGGCTTAAAAATCAACATTCAAAAACCTAAGGTCAAGGCACCCAGTCCCATCACTTCATGGCAAACAGATAGGGAAACAATGGAAACAGTGACAGACTTTATTTTCTTGGGCTCTGAAATCACTGCAGATGGTGAATGCAGCCATGAAATTAAAAGACGCTTGCTGACTGTGGCTTTGTAGTAGAGTCTGAAGTCAGGCAGGTTGATTCCTCCAGTTCCATTCTTCTTTCTCAAGATTACTTTGGCTATTCGAGGTTTTTTGTATTTCCATACAAATTGTGAAATTCTTTGGTCTAGTTCTGTGAAAAATACCGTTGGTAGCTTGATAGGGATTGCATTGAATCTATAGACTGCTTTGGGTAGAATAGCCATTTTGACAATATTAATTCTTCCAATCCATGAACACGGTATGTTTCTCCATCTGTTTGTGTCCTCTTTGATTTCTTTCATCAGTGTTTTATAGTTTTCTATGTATAGGTCCTTTGTTTCTTTAGGTAGATATACTCCTAAGTATTTTATTCTTTTTGTTGCAATGGTGAATGGTATTGTTTCCTTAATTTTTCTTTCTGTTTTTTCATTGTTAGTATATAGGAATGCAAGGGATTTCTGTGTGTTAATTTTATATCCTGCAACTTTACTATATTCATTGATTAGCTCTAGTAATTTTCTGTTAGAGTCTTTAGGGTTTTCTATATAGAGGATCATGTCATCTGCAAACAGTGAGAGTTTCACTTCTTCTTTTCCTATCTGGATTCCTTTTACTTCTTTTTCTGCTCTGATTGCTGTGGCCAGAACTTCCAACACTATGTTGAATAGCAGTGGTGAGAGTGGGCACCCTTGTCTTGTTCCTGATTTCGCCACAGTCATCAAGACAGTATGGTACTGGCACAAAGACAGAAATATAGATCAATGGAACAGAATAGAAAGCCCAGAGATAAAAATCCATGAACCTATGGACACCTTATCTTTGACAAAGGAGGCAAGGCTATACAATGGAAAAAAGACAACCTCTTTAACAAGTGGTGCTGGGAAAACTGGTCAACCACTTGTAAAAGAATGAAACTAGAACACTTTCTAACACCATACACAAAAATAAACTCAAAATGGATTAAAGATCTAAATGTAAGACCAGAAACTATAAAACTCCTAGAGGAGAACATAGGCAAAACACTCTCCGACATAAATCACAGCAAGATCCTCTATGACCCACATCCCAGAATATTGGAAATAAAAGCAAAAATAAACAAATGGGACCTAATGAAACTTAAAAGCTTTTGCACAACAAAGGAAACTATAAGTAAGGTGAAAAGACAGCCCTCAAATTGGGAGAAAATAATAGCAATGAAGAAACAGACAAAGGATTAATCTCAAAAATATACAAGCAACTCCTGAAGCTCAATCCCAGAAAAATAAATGACCCAATCAAAAAATGGGCCAAAGAACTAAACAGACATTTCTCCAAAGAAGACATACAGATGGCTAACAAACACATGAAAAGATGCTCAACATCACTCATTATTAGAGAAATGCAAATCAAAACCACAATGAGGTACCATTACACGCCAGTCAGGATGGCTGCTATCCAAAAGTCTACAAGCAATAAATGCTGGGAGAGGGTGTGGAGAAAAGGGAACCCTCTTACACTGTTGGTGGGAATGCAAACTAGTACAGCCGCTATAGAAAACAGTGTGGAGATTTCTTAAAAAACTGGAAATAGAACTCCCATATGACCCAGCAATCCCACTTCTGGGCATACACACTGAGGAAACCAGATCTGAAAGAGACACGTGCACCCCAATGTTCATCGCAGCACTGTTGATAACAGCCAGGACATGGAAGCAACCTAGATACCCATCAGCAGATGAATGGATAAGGAAGCTGTGGTACATATACACCATGGAATATTACTCAGCCATTAAAAAGAATTCATTTGAACCAGTCCTAATGAGATGGATTAAGCTGGAGCCCCTTATACAGAGTGAAGTAAGCCAGAAAGATAAAGAACATTACAGCATACTAACACATATATATGGAATTTAGAAAGATGGTAACGATAACCCTATATGCAAAACAGAAAAAGAGACACAGAAATACAGAACAGACTTTTGAACTTTGTGGGAGAATGTGAGGGTGGGATATTTCAAAAGAACAGCATGTATACTATCAAGGGTGAAACAGATCACCAGCCCAGGTGGGATGCATGAGACAAGTGCTCCGGCCTGGTGCACTGGGAAGACCCAGAGGAGTCGGGTGGAGAGGGAGGTGGGAGGGGGGATCGGGATTGGGAATACATGTAAATCCATGGCTGATTCATATCAATGTATGACAAAAACCCACTGGAAAAAAAAAATAATAATAATAATAATAAAAAAAAAATCCAAACCATAAAAAAAAAAAAAAAAGACGCTTGCTCCTTGGAAGAAAAGTTATGAGCAACCTAGACAGCATGTTAAAAAGCAGAGGATTACTTTACAGACAAAGGTCCCTCTAGTCTAAGCTATGTGTTTTTTTTTTCCCAGTAGTCATATATGGATGTGAGAGTTGGACGTCAGAAAGCTGAACGTCGAAGAATTAATGCTTCTGAACTGTGGTTCAAGACTCTTGACCCACATGAGAGAAGACTCTTGAGACGCCCTTGGATTACAAGGAGATCAAACCAGCCACTGCTAAAGGAATTTAGTCCTGAATATTCATTGGAAGGACTGATGCTGAAGGTCCATACTTTGGCCACCTGATATGAATTGCTGACTCACTGTAAAAGACCCTGATGCTGGGAAAGATTGAAGGCAGGAGGAGAAGGGGTGACAAAGGAGGAGATGTTGGATTGCATCAGTGACTCAATGGACATGAGTTTGAGCAAGCTCTGGGAATTGGTGATGGACCAAGAAGTCTGGCATGGGGATCACAAAGAGTCAGACACATGACTGAGCGAATGAACTGAACTGAACTGGGATAAATTAGGTGTTTGGGATTAACATATACATGCTACCATATACAAAATAGATAACCAACCAGGACCTACTGTATAGCACACAAAACTCTACTCAATATTTTGTAGTAACATAAGGGAAAACAATCTGGAAAATAAAACAATCTGGAAAACACACACACACACATATATATATATATATATAAAACTGAATCACTTTTTCTATACACTTGAAACTAACAATATTATAAATCTACTATACTTCCAATACTTCAATTAAAAGTAATTTTTAAAAAATCTATCTCTGACACTTATTGATTAGGAAAAGAGACATGCCTGTAAACTGTGGGCAAACAGCAACATAACCATACCCACTATACACAAGCGTGGCGGAGAGGAGCTACCTCACGCCCAAGGTCAGGGGTGGGGGCCGGAAGGAGCTACCCCACATCCAAGGTAAGAAGCAGCAGCTGTGCTTTGCTGGAGCAGCTGTGAAGAGAGACACCACGTCCAAGGTAAGAGAAAACCAAGTAAGAGGGTAGGCACTGAGAGAGGGGATCAGGGGGCAGACAGACTGAAACTAGTCACAGACAACTAGCCAATCTGATCACAGGACCACAGTCTTGTCTAACTCAATGAAACTAAGCTATGCTGTGTGGGGTCACCCAAGACGGCTTGGTCATGATGGAGAGGTCTGACAGAATGTGGTCCACTGGAGAAGGGAATGGCAAACCACTTCAGTATTGTTGCCTTGAGAACCCCTTGGACAGTATGAAAAGGCAAAAAGATAGGACTGAAAGAGGAACTCCCCAGGTAGATAGGTGCCCAATATGCTACTGGAGATCATTGGAGAAATAACTCCAGAAAGAATGAAGGGATGGAGCCAAAGCAAAAACAACACCCAGTTGTGGATGTGACTGGTGATAGAAGCAAGGTGCAATGCTGTAAAGAGCAATATTGCATAGGAACCTGGAATGTAAGGTCCGTGAATCAAGGCAAATTGGATGTGGTCAAACAGGAGATGACAAGAGTGAACATTGACATTCTAGGAATCAGCGAACTAAGATGGACTGGAATGGGTGAATTTAACTCAGATGACCATTATATCTACTACTGCGGGCAGGAATCCCTTAGAAGAAATGGAGTAGCCATCATAGTCAACAAAGGAGTCTGAAATGCAGTACTTGGATGCAATCTCAAAAACGATAGAATTATCTCTGTTTGTTTCCAAGGCAAACCATTCGATATCACGGTAAACCAAGTCTATGCCCTGACCAGTAACACTGAAGAAGCTGAAGTTGAACAGTTCTATGAAGACCTACAAGACCTTCTAGAACTAACACCCTACAAGGATGTCCTTTTCATTATAGGGAACAGGAATGCAAAAATAGGAAGTCAAGAAACACTTGGAGTAACAGGAAAATTTGGCCTTGGAGTACAGAATGAAGAAGGGCAAAGGCTAATAGAGTTCTGCCAAGAGAATGTACTGGTCATAGCAAACACCCTCTTTCAACAGCACAAGAGAAGACTCTACACATGGACATCACCAGATGGTCGACACCGAAATCAGATTGATTATATTCTTTGCAGTCAAAGATGGAGAAGCTCTATACAGTCAGCAAAAACAAGAATGGGAGCTGACTGTGGCTAGGATCATGAACTCCTTATTGCCAAATTCAGACTTAAATTGAAAAAGTGGAGGAAACCACTAGACCATTCAGGTATGACCTAAATCAAATCCCTTATGACTGTACAGTGGAAGTGAGAAATAGATTTAAGGGACTAGATCTGATAGACAGAGTGCCTGATGACCTATGGATAGAGGTTCATGACGTTGTATAGGAGACGGGAATCAAGACCATCCCCATGGAAAAGAAATGTAAGAAAGCAAAATGGCTGTCTAAGGAGGCCTTACAAATAGCTGTGAAAAGAAGGGAAGCAAAAAGAAAAAGAAAAAAGAAAAGATATACCCATTGGAATGCACAGATCCAAAGAATAGCAAGGAGAGATAAGAAAGCCTTTCTCAGTGATCAATGCAAAGAAACAGAGGAAAATAATAGAATGGGAAAGAGTAGAGATCTCTTCAAGAAAATTAGAGATACCAAGGGAACACGTTATGCAAAGACGGGCTCAATAAAGGACAGAAATGGTGTGGACCTAACAGAAGCAGAAGATATTAAGAAGAGGTGGCAAGAATACACAGAAGAACTGCACAAAAAAGATCTTCATGATCCACATAATCACGATGGTGTGATCACTTTCCTAAAGCCAGACATCCTGGAATGTGAAGTCAAGTGGGCCTTAGGAAGCATCACTGTGAACAAAGCTAGTGGAGGTGATGGAATTCCAGTTGAGCTGTTTGAAATCCTGAAAGATGATGCTGTGAAAGTGCTGCACTCAATATGCCAGCAAATTTGGAAAACTCAGCAGTGGCCGCAGGACTGGAAAAGGTCAGTTTTCATTCCAATCCCAAAGAAAGGCAATGCCAAAGAATGCTCAAACTACCACACAATTGCATTCATCTCACACACTAGTAAAGTGATGCTTATAATTCTCCAAGCCAGGCTTTAGCAATACGTGAACCGTGAACTTCCAGATGTTCAAGTTGGTTTTAGAAAAGGCAGAGCAACCAGAGATCAAACTGCCAACATCTGCTGGATCATTGAAAAAGCAAGAGAGTTCCAGAAAAAACATCTATTTCTCTTTTATTGACTATACCAAAGCCTTTGACTATGTGGATCACAACAAACTGTGGAAAATTCTGAAAGAAATGGGAATACCAGACCATCTGACCTGCCTCTTGAGAAACCTGTATGCAGGTCAGGAAGCAACAGTTAGAACTGGACATGGAACAACAGTCTGGTTCCAAATAGGAAAAGGAGTACGTCAAGTCTGTATATTGTCACCCCACTTATTTAACTTATATGCAGAGTATATCATGAGAAATGCTGGGCTGGAAGAAGCACAAGCTGGAATCAAGATTGCTGGCAGAAATATCAATAACCTCAGATATGCAGATGACACCACCCTTATGGCAGAAAGTGAAGAAGAACCAAAGAGCCTCTTGATGAAAGTGAAAGAGGAGAGTAAAAAAGTTGACTTAAAGCTCAACATTCAGAAAACTAAGATCATGGCATCTGGTCCCATCACTTCATGGCAAATAGATGGGGAAACAGTGGAAACAGTGGCTGACTTTATTTTTCTGGGCTCCAAAATCACTGCAGATGGTGATTGCAGCAATGAAATTAAAAGACTCTTACTTCTTGGAAGGGAAGTTATGACCAACCTAGATAGCATATTAAAAAGCAGAGACATTACTTTGCCAACAAAGGTCTGTCTGGTCAAGGCTATTATTTTTCCAGTGGTCATGTATGGATGTGAGAGTTGGACTGCAAGGAAAGCTGAGTGCTGAAGAATTGACACTTTTGAACTGTGGTGTTGGAGAAGACTCGTGAGAGTCCCTTGGACTGCAAGGAGATCCAACCAGTCCATTCTAAAGGAGATCAGTCTTGGGTGTTCATTGGAAGGACTGATGTTGAAACTGAAACTCTAATACTTTGGCACCTGATGCAAAGAGCTGACTCATTGGAAAAGACCCTGATGCTGGGAAAGATTGAGGGCAGGAGGGGAATGGGATGACAGTGGATGAGATCGTTGGATGACATCACCGACTCAATGGACATGGGTTTGGGTAGACTCCGGGTGTTGGTGATGGACAGGGAGGCCTGGTTTGCTGCGGTTCATGGGGTCGCAAAGAGTCAGATGCGACTGAGTGACTGAGCTGAAGTGAACTGATACCCAAGGAACAGCTTGCCATTGTTGTACAGAGAAAGGCAGAGATGTGAGCAATTTGGTGCTCACTGCTCCCTGAGTAGCAGTGTTTGTGAAGCACTTTAAACACCTTCCTTGCCATCCTTTCCAGCCAGCTCTGCCCTCTGCCTTCTACCCAAAGGAGCCACAATGCTGAGGAGGGTTACATACAAAGATCCCAATTACCCAAGTAGAGCAAAGGCCTGGTGAGAGAAGACAGTGCATCTTATGCCATGTCTCTTTGGTCAGTGAGGTGAGCATGTAGAATAGTGGTAGATATCAGGTGAGGTAGCTCAAAGACAAACATATCAAAGGAAAAGAATTTTTACATATGGGTAGTGCTGCAATTGTCTGAAATATCCAGAAGAGATCAACTTCCCCTTTTGGCCCAGAGGTTGAAACAGGTAAAAAAATAAATAACATCTGCATGCCTGATCCTGCTGTAATTGTCACACACATCCTGCATCCTGATAGTTTCTGAAACACTTAACATCTATTGGTATATTCATTACAGTTTGCTTTAAAAGTGTGTCCTCTTATCACATTTATTGTTGTTATTGTTTAGTCAGTCAGTTGTGTCTGACTCTTTGCAACCCCATGAACTGTAGCCCGTCAAGATCCTCTGACTATGGGATTTCTCAGGCAGGAATGTTGCAGTGGGTTGCCATTTCTTTCTCCAAGGGATCTTCCTAACCCAGGGATTGAACCCATGGCTTCTGCCGCATCTCCTGCTTTGCAGGCAGATTCTTTAGAGCATCAAAAATAAAATTGCCAATTATATTTCCTTTAATTATAACATAGAATACTGAATAAGCATGATGGTGAGGAAGGATCAAAGCTAATTAATGTTACATGTATCTTAAATAAATCAAAATCTTGTTAATAAATTTCTAGCAAGATGTTCCCACCCAGAAGAAAAATAGACTATTTCTCAAAATGAATATGTCAGAGAATCTACTATACTTTCAAGCACTATGAAAATGGAACTACTTACCTGTAGTGAGAGCTGGAGCTCCTTGTAAGTTTCCAAATAGCTAAGGCCACCCAATAATATAAAATCTATAACACACCCATCTTAGTCCGAGGTGTGGATAATGAATGAATGAGAATTGTTCTTATCCCCATTCTTGCTTTACTGTCCCATATGTTCCTTTGTAGGCATTATTATAGTTAATATGATTGACTTAAACAAATGTGTTTATTTGTCTCCTTCAACAGGTGAAGATGTTCTACAAATTCATTAATTGCTTGGGACTTTTAATGTTCCTGTCTGTCATGCATAAAGTGTGTCTTCCATCCCAATGGTCCCCAACCGTGGCCCCAAGTGCTAAGTTCCAAATGACAAGAAGAAAGGGAAAAAGAATCAGGGGCATTCCACACTTCAAGAAACAAAACTTTGCTAGTAATCTCCAACAAACTTGCATGTAGAGTGCATGTCCCAGACACACAATCACACGTAGTGGAATTGGAGTCCTGGTAAACATGTGTGGCTTCTTTTTTTAATAGCTGCGTGAATTGCCATTCCAAATAACATTGGGTTTATTATAAATGAAGAAGGCTAAAAGTGAATATTACATCTAAAACTAACAGAGTCTGCCATAGTTATATCACACACACACACACACACACACACACACTTACTTATTCAAAATATTAGAGACTGAACTATAAAAATATTAGAACTAATGCTCTTTTCCTTTTTGTCTCTATGTATGAGCATTACAAATCTATTAAGAGGACCTGCCTTGGGATATTAGTTTATATTGCTCTTGTATTTCTCTCATAATATTTAAATATCTCATGCCTTTCATACACATTGGGGATTATTCTCAATTTTCAAGGACCAAGATACCTAATTAAAGCAAAAGGCCTTACTCAATCACATCAAATTAAATCCTTTGAGGGGTAAAGATGTGCAGTAATAGGGAAGGACACATATGCAGTGTCAAATTAGTTCTATCTTTGCATTTCTTTTTTCTTTGTTCTTCCCCTATTTCCTAAATATATCTTCCCAGAAGGACTATCCTGCACTCACTCTTCTGGGCTTCATTCCTCGCGACTGTCATGCTTTTCAATTTTGAAGCCTTTTGAAACATCCCAGAAAAAATATTTGATCTCAAAGATATGAAAGCAAGGATTTCATATTCAACCATCCCTATGAGTCCTCTAGTCTTACAGATTTAAGACATTCCCAAGGCATTAATAGAAAAGTTTTTACAATTTTATTATTTAAAATATTTATAGTTCTCAATTATGCAAGTAATAGGCAATTTCACTACATTTATTATAGGTCTGATTTTTGCCAGTCAGTGTGATTATGTAGACAGTCTATAAAATGGGAAGGATATACACAGTCAAGTTTACCTTTTAAATTCCACTTGTTTTTATTGAACCTTCAACAAGCCAGGTTCCCTGGATGGATATCTACAGTACCATCCCATGATGCCTCGGCCCAAAGAGAAGAACCTTAGGAAATAGAACTGATCCTCCTTGACCTATAACATCTGTGTGGTTTGGACCACTGCTGGGAGCTTGAGCAACATTTTTCTTGTCAAGGGAGGTGACTGAAACCTGGAAAAGGTCCCGAAGGAGTGTGAGGTGATGAAAGGTGTAGGAGGGAAGCATAGCTTGGGAAATGTCCAGCAGAACACAGGCAGATCTTACTCTCTCAAAAAGAATAAATTATGTTTAGGAAATGTAAAGCACTTGGCATCTAGAGACTTCACAAAGCCCTTGCTATTCCCAGGCTTGCAGGAGGCCAAGCTCAGTTGTCGGTCTGTGTCTCGACCATCTGTCACTAAGAACATTCCCTCAAGGTTTCCATCTGTCAGTTGGGTCACCTCTTTCCGGCTCTCTACTGGTGGATCCTGCGCCTACAATTTCTCTTTTGTTACCTGTAATCAGCCTCAAAGTCCTTGGTTATTCTTGCCATTAATTTATTTATAGGCATGCACTCTATATTCCTAGTTCTATTCCAAAAGCTTTACAAGTGTTAACTAATTTAATCCTCAAAACAATCTTATGGAATAGGTACAATTATCTTCCCCATTTTTCTGATGAAGAAAACAGAGCAGTCAGGTGCTTTACCCAATATCATCCAGCTAATAAATCATGAGTTGGGATTATACCCAGGCTTTACGTCTCTAGGCTTCAACCACCAAATAATCATACCCCATATCATTGGAGTAAGGGCCTTGACCTTGGAGGTCATGTCAGATTTTACCTATGAAGAAATTCCTACCAAAGTCCCTATGAAAGATGGTTGGTCAACTTTGACTTGGATTCTTTCTTCCCTGGGGGTAAGAAGCTCTCCAGATCCATTATCCAAGTCACTGGTGGTAAATCTAATCTCACTGGATTCATGCTAAACAAGGAGGACGAGTGGATGCCAAGGTCTTTAGTTACCACACTGCTGCTATTTCTCATCCCTCGCTCGTGGGGCAGAAATTAGAGATCTGCCATTATGCCTCTGTATTCTGTTAGCCAGTGTTATCTGCTAAAATCTGGAGACAAATCAGTAGAGTTTCAACTCTTACAAACCAAGTCACTTCTGTGATTTGGCAGAATATGCTGAAAAATTCCAAATATTACTTGGAATGAAACAAAAAAATTACCAAAACCAACCTGTATGATGCCATCTCAAAATAATGGAGAGAAAATCCAGAACCAAGGAACTTGCATCCTTTTTCCCACTTGGCCGCTAACTGCCCTCAGAAGCATCCTCATTCCTTAGTTTTGTCCTGAAGCTAATCCAGCATACCCAGCTTCCCTCACAAGATCAATTTCAAACCAAAGATATGTAATGACTTCTCATTGGCTAGAAGATGCAGAACTAGACCCCGAGGAAAGAACAGTGAACCAGACCTAGCCTCACAATAAAGAGCTTGACCACAAAAGAGTGATGTGAGTTCTCAGAAAAATTAAAGTGTGTGATGAGACACACAGGAAGATGAAGCAACTAAACCATAAGGTCAGAGATAAAAGATATCTAAGCTGAGGCCAAAAAATTGAGAAGAGTGTCCTGAGGCTCAGGGCTTCCAAGGGTGCCTGGTTACTTAAGCAGGAGATAAACTGAGGCAGCCTATAGGCCAGCTCAGCCTAGGAAAACACACAGACCAAGTTAGAGGTTTCTATTGTATAGGTTATTTAAATAGAATCCTTGCTTAAATGCAACAGAGAAATACAGGACTATTCTGAACCTTTAGCAGAAAAACTAAGTGAAGGAAAACTCATTTTCTTTTCAACGTCCCAATTTTTTTCAAAGTGGATTCTCTTGGAGGACAGTGACCAGGGGTCTTCCAGAGTGTCTACGGTCATTTCTGCTGGTCACTCAGTGGGGGTGGCTTCCACAATTGCTGGCTCACCAGGGCAAAGGAGACACAAAACAACGACCCTTCTCACAGCAGAGCAAGACCCACTTGGAAGAGAGCTAGGATATTGTCAGGCCTCAATTCAGATTTTCTTTCTTCCTCAGGAAGAGGTTCCTAAAATGTCTTCTAAATTTAGTGCAGTTATACAATTTTAGGATGACCCTTAAATATTCATTCCTCAATGAAAGAAAAGACAGTCAGAGAAGGATCTGAATGGGGAATGGCTTTACACAGTTATCCTTAATTTGAGGAAACAACAGCTAAAGTTCTAAATACACATTTTTTCATTTAAAACACTCATTCTTCCCAGAGAGAAAAGAAGAATTTCATCATTTGGATGGCTGATATCTAGCAATGCTAAAGACTAGATAACACACAAGAACAGGAGGAGATTACTTCTAAAATTATATAAAGTCCTAGAGAAATGATACAATAATTAAAGAAGGATGTTCAGGAAATGCTCAAGAAAACAGAGTAGATAAAACAACAGCATTCCGTGTTAGGTATACTCTTCACAATGTTTGGTGTCAGAGGACAGGCTTGTTTTCCTTTTTGGGAAAAACCCTACAGGAGTGCAAGTGATGCACTGGGCAGTAAATCAGGGTCTAACACCTTCTTGTGAAGAACAGCTACATTCTATTTCCTGAAGCTGAACAAAATTCCCAGGGAACCCAGGTGAGTGTTGACAATGACACTTCTGCACTGGGAAATACAGAAGGAGGCCGGCTGTACCCTATCAGTAACTATTATAGACAATGGGTATTTCCTATCCAGTATCCACTTTCTTCTTCTTGTGCCTAACAGAACATTGCTTGTTTGGGAATGGCAGTATGTACAGCTCCAGGAGGGATAACCACTCCCATAACACTGGGGTGACCACCTGATGCAACTATAACTAACAAGATCAAAGCAGAAGACTGCTGGGAGCTCTTGGGTAAACATAGGTGTTTCCTAAACAAAGATATTGATGCTCGAATACAGTTGTGATAAGCAGAGCTACAGCAGTCATCCTACTTTTATGAGGTCACGGCCAATACCCTAAAACTGGCAGAGCAGGAAGAGAGAAGGGATGTAGATCTCTCTTGATGATGCCCTGGACAGCCTAACTCTGGAATTGTGAGAAAACTTGGATTTACAGATAAGCCTGTTCCTGACACCATAATCATTTTATTCATGGCCTTAGACACAGATGTGAGGAGAGATGAACAGTATCCTCTTCCTCCTCCTCCATCACCACCATCCTCTCACCCCTACCTGTGCCCCAACCCCTAACATGGAGACCAGCCTGATCCAGTAGACAGAATATCTGGGTTAGAATGATAGAATGATAACACCCAGGTCCACGTTCCAGCTACACTGTTACTTAATAAGAATATAGACCTGAGAACTTAACTTTTCTGAGTCCAATTTCTTCTTTTATAAAAATCAAGAGAATGACGTGAGTTGACAATACATTTGCTAAACAACACACACACACACACAGAGTAATGGTTGCTTTAGGATCTCAAGAAATAACAAATCAGGTTGGGGTAAGTAATAAAGAGTAACTTGTTTACTGTCCTTCTTGAGTCAGCTTCAAAGTCCCCCAGTTTTACCACCACATTTGGCATATCCAAAATATTCTATTCCCCTGCTGCTTTGTCAATTTAGTACCACTCAGAGTTACTGAACTCTCTATATAGGTGGATAACCAAAGATATCTATGCTTCTAGTAGCAAAAACTTGTGGGTTTTCTTTGCTCTTAATTTACTAAATTGGCATATATCAAAGGGATTTGATGTGCAATTTATATATCATAGAGATAATTTTACTCTGTACAACATTTCTTTTTTTGCAAATGAAAATTAAGCCAGCAATGGAGTTGGTGAGAATACTTCTGCTGTTTAATCCTGATTTTATGTAAACCAATCCTCATGAGAAGACATTGGGAGGATAAATTCTCAGCATGATTGCAGATTGAGGCTGTGAGTTTCCATTAACTTTATGACAATTTACACAATCAGATTCCCATACCCCAAGAATATATGATACTTAGATCATCTTTTACTTCTAAGATCCACGTTGATTTTAAAATTATGATAATGTGCCCAGAGAAAACACAAGAGGCTGAAATTATATCCACAATAAACATAAGATGTGAGGATGTGCCATATGACCTAACTATAATTTTACAAGTTTACTATAAGTTTACATTATACATTTACTATAATGATGGCTGCTTCCATTGAGCAGTTGTAGCTCTAATGCACAAGAATTCACAGCAGAAAGTAGAGTGTGAGATTCTTTACATTCTTAGAAAATAGTCAGCTAGCTTTTGCTTTAATTGCGTTTTGACAGAGCTTTCAACTACCCTGTGAGAAGCTAAGAGATGGCAAGCCAGACCTGGTCTCAAGAAGTGAGATCTTTAATAAAGGAATTCACTGTCCTGCCATCCCACTCAATAGAGCACAATGGGTGGGTTTGCCTCACAAAGACTCCCTCACCCAGTGGATGGGGGGCAAGGAGGTGACCCCAACAGGCCCATGACTGACAATGTGTGGATGCTTTAAAGAGCAAAGTTGCACGTTACTCTCTTACACAGACCAATGTCCTTGGCAGGAAAAAAAAAAATCTTCTGATGAATTCATGTTCTCTTTTTGCTATTTTGTCAAGAGGCCATGTAGTACTAAAACACAAAACAAACTAACAAAAAGAAATGATTTTGTTTAAACACTAAGAACATCAGTGTTTTAATTCTAGCAGTCTGCAACTACTTTATCAAACCCAAAACTTATCTGAGACTCAGTTTCCTTGCCCTTAAGTATAAGATTCTAATAAGTAACCTCCAACTTTCCTTCCGCATATAAGATCCTATTATGAATCTCAACCATCTCTGATCCAGAGAAGGCTTGCTTCTTTATGTCTACAGAATTAAGGCTGCACATCCTTGTGTTCAAAAACAGTCTGGGCTACATCGGAGTGGTATAACTTTTAAAGTTACCTCCTGTTGCTGCTGCTGCTGTCGTTTCAGTCGTGTCTGACTCTGTGCGACCCCATAGACGGCAGCCCACCAGGCTCCCCTGTCCCTCGGATTCTCCAGGCAAGAACACTGGAGTGGGTTGCCATTTCCTTCTCCAATGCGTGAGAGTGAAAAGTGAAAGTGAAGTCGCTCAGTCGTGTCTGACTCTTCGAGACCCCATGGATTGCAGCCCACCAGGCTCTTCCGTCCATGGGATTTTCCAGGCAAGAGTACTGGAGTGGGGTGCCATTGCCTACTCCGTAAAGTTACCTAGTCTCTCTTCATTTCAGTTTCCATGCTGGCTCAATGTATACTGTTTATTTTCATTACCAAAGAACTTTTGGTCACTGGTGCTGTGGGATTTAGACAGCATTATGCATTCCCTTTATGGACTCCTCTAATCAGAAAATTCTTCCCCAGCCCTCGGCCAGGTATTTTACAAGTTGACGTAGACATCTGTGAATTTAAAAGTCCTCTTTTAATAATTAAGTACTCTTAAAGGGTGAACATATCAAGCTATGGCCACTGGTTCATCCCTAAATGTATATTATTTTATTCTGTCCTCTGGCTAGTTGAGGTCAATGTGCTAAGAGTCAGTGTGTGGTGATTGGGAGAAATAGAAGAGAATACATGTTAAACTGAGACACTCTGGGTGGCATTTTGGGGTGGGCAGCACAAGGCTGGAGATATTGGCAGGGAAAAGGGCAGAGACGGGTGGACAAACAACAAAAGTAACTGGGTTGAATTACAAGGTGAATGCCAGCCTTGTTTCTAGAAATATTAAT
Organism: Dama dama; assembly: GCF_033118175.1. Classification (NCBI taxonomy): domain Eukaryota; kingdom Metazoa; phylum Chordata; class Mammalia; order Artiodactyla; family Cervidae; genus Dama; species Dama dama. The sequence continues at coordinate 10,656,882 of NC_083703.1, read as the reverse complement.
CTCTTAGTACTCTGAGGCAGAAACCAAGTTCTCTTCATCTCTGTTTTCCAGAACGCAGTATAGGAATGAAAACAAATAGGAGGTAATCAGTGTGTTGTATTGGGGGTCAGCTACCAACAACCCACTCACTTCCTGTTTGCTATAAAGTTTCATTGACTCTCAGACAGGCTCATTTGTTTATGTACTACCTATGATGCTTTCATGATCAACAGCAGGTCTGAGTAATTGTGATAGACTGTAGGCCTACAGTGCTTAAAATATTTGCTATTTTTTGCTAACTAGCCCTAGGGCTAACTAGCCCTAACTAACTAGTCTGCCAACTCTTGTGTTAAATGAATGATGAATACATCAGCAAATGAATAAATGTAATTATAGAAAACAAATGTATAAAAACCAAACAAAGAGATAAGAAAAATAGCTAATGTTTGCTTTAGGACCAAAACAATGATAAAAACAGCTAACAGGTAGAAAGAATTGGAAGTTCATGACTGCTAAATATCGGACCACATTCAAACGTATTCTCTTTAGCATATACTTGTGTTTTGTCTGGGTGTCCCTGGTGGCTCAGATGATAAAAATTCCACCTGCAATGCAGGAGACCCAGGTTTGACCCCTGGGTCTGGAAGATCCCCGGGAGAAGGAAATGGCTACCCACTCTAGTATTCTTGTCTGGAGAATTCCATGAACAGAAGAGCCTGGCAGGCTACAGTCCATGGGGTCGCAGAGTTGGACACAACTGAGCAACCTAACACTTTCATTCGCATTGTATTCTGTTTATGTCTCAAGCCTACTTGAAAGCATTCTGTTTGGTGGATATGGCAAGGGGTAGATCATGGCAAGGATAATAGTTAAGAACAAATAAAATGGGGTCTTCTCTAGAATTTTCTTGTGGAACCAAATCACACAGGAGAAAGAATACATTTTAGTTACCTTGTGTCAATTCTGCATTGCCCATCCAGTGGAGGGGGTGGGGGGTGGGTGGAGGAGAAAGTCAATAGTGTCCTTGATACACTTGGAGGACAGGCGCCATTTTGCAGAGTAAGCGCTCCTTAGTTCAGTTCAGTCGCTCAGTCATGTCCGACTCGTTGCAACCCCATGAACCACAGCACTCCAGGCCTCCCTGTCCATCACCAACTCCTGGAGTCCACACAAACTCATGTCCATTGAGTCGGTGATGCCATCCAACCATCTCATCCTCTGTTGTCCCCTTCTCCTCCTGCCCCCAATCCCTCCCAGCATCAGGGACTTTTCCAATGAGTCAGCTCTTTGCATCAGGTGGCCAAAGTATTAGAGTTTCAGCTTCAGCATCAGTCCTTCCAATGAATACCCAGGACTGATCTCCTTTAGGATGGACTGGTTGGATCTCCTTGCAGTCCAAGGGACTCTCAAGAGTCTTCTCCACACCACAGTTCAAAAGCATCAATTCTTCGACGCTCAGCTTTCTTTATAGTACAACTCTCACACCCATACGTGACCACTGGAAAAACCATAGCCTTGACTAGACAGACATTTGTTGGCAAAGTAATGTCTCTGCTTTTTAATATGCTGTCTAGATTGGTCATAACTTTCCTTCCAAGGAGTAAGCGCTTTTTAATTTCATGGCTGCAGTCACCATCTGCAGTGATTTTGGAGCCTAGAAAAATAAAGTCAGCCACTGTTTCCACTGTTTCCCCATCTATTTGCCATGAAGTGATAGGACTGGATGCCATGATCTTAGTTTTCTGGATGTTGAGCTTTAAGCCAATGTTTTCACTCTCCTTTTACACTTTCATCAAGAGGCTCTTGTTCTTGTTCTTCTTCACTTTCTGCCATAAGGGTGGTGTTATCTGTATATCTGAGGTTATTGATATTTCTGCCAGCAATCTTGATTCCAGCTTGTGCTTCCTCCAGCCCAGCATTTCTCATGATATACTCTGCATATAAGTTAAATAAGCAGGGTGACAATATACAGGCTTGACGTACTCCTTTTCCTATTTGGAACCAGTCTGTTGTTCCATGTCCAGTTAGGTATTACTAAAATCTATTCTCCTCAGCTCCTATGACCCTGAAGAGACTTGGGTCTGGCTTCTTTGCTCCAAAATACTCATTGAGTTTTACCTACAGTGGACTTTCAGGTTTCTCTAACTCCAATCCAGAGAAAATGATAAGGGATTTAAAAAATAAAGAAAAATCCATTTTGCCATCAGGGACCCTGCTGACTCTGTATTCAGGATGATGTTAAGGATTTGACAGAAGCTAACAAAGTAGTAGAGTGGAACACACATGTAAGATGCTCTGTCCTGAGGTCTTGTTCTCCTAAAACCACCCCAAAGTGCGTGTAGGCAGCCCTTCAGAATAACTTAGACTAAAAAATGTGGAGACCTGGAGTGACGGCTAGTTTTATTTGGATCCTCCATCTGCTTTCAGTATTGTCAAACTTTAATCGGGCTGTGCTATAGGAAGAATTTAAGATGTAAAACAGGATCAATTCTGCCTTTCTGTTGACCAGCACTCTAAATATCACAACTCCTGGGAAACAGATGGAAGCAGGCAGGCCATAGAAATCTTGGAGGTCTACAAGGGCCTAAAATATAAGCAGTGGAAGAAATGTGCTGGTTTACCCAAGGACCAAGCCACGGCCCTTGCCTCCTGGCTAATGTGAAAAGAGACTCAAACAGGCCTCTGTTCTTGTTCCTCTGTGTGCTCCTGGCTTAAAGGAATTGGTTCCATAATTTTCTTTGTGCCAAGTATATATGTTACAGTTGCTTCGCTGTTAGAAGAAATGCCTGAAGTTCTTCCCTCTTGCATCACTCAGGGAATCTCTTGATTCTGAACCTCTTGAACTGGCAAGAGGGCAAGCATGTCATTTCCAACATGAAGCTTTTGGTTAGAAACTCACCCCAGAAGTTTCCCCTTTGAACTTATTCTATTCTTTCTCTTCATCTTCATCACCATTGAAACATTTACCAGGAACTTATGATTTGGACAGTACAATGAAGAGAAAGTCATAGGTAGGTGTGTGTGCACAAGTGTATGTGTGTGTCTTGGGAGGGGTTGGGAAGGGGAGATAGGAAAACACTTCTTAGAGAATTCTCTTAGCCAATACTCAGAGAGGGAGTAGTTGAGAAGAAAGATACTGGCAGGCTCGACTGGTTAAAGGAAAGACAGTGTGAAGGGACTTACATCAGAAGAGTGATTAATAGAAGTCCTTTCATTCTGGGCTCAGAGGTTTATACTTTACTCTGTATCTAATAGAAAAATCCTGAAGGATTTGGGGCAAACAATGATTTGGTCAGGGTAGTCGATTAAACTAAAAGTGGACTTGGAAAAGGAATTGAAAAGAAAAATCCAGATATGGGGCAATGGGAAAGGGAAAACACATGCGCGCGTGCGTGCACACACACACACATACACACACACACACACACACACACACACACTAGTTTGGGTTGGGGGAAGACAGATAAAGGTCCAGATTTTGAGTGGAAAAGACAGAGTTCTCAAATATAAAGGAAAAATTTATGGGACTGACCTGGGATGGAAAGATGAAAGAGCCAAAGATAGCTTTGATATTTTGAGCCCAGACGACAGAAAGGAAGAATAATGAAGCTGTTAAAGAGAAATGGAAAAGTCTAGAGAGACAGTGGGTTGGAAAAAGAGATGCTGAGTTAAATGGGTAGAGTTAATCCTTTGTCACCATCTGTCTTCCCACCACACACTTATTCCAATCGGTGTCAGGAAATAATCTAAGACGACTCGGCTCATCACAGCACTGTAACACCCGGGATGGCGCTGCCATTAATCTCCTGACAGAAGACCACGCACTCTTTACTTCACGTCTGTGTTAGGAATCAGGGCAGTCACCCTTTGCCACAGACTCGCAGGGGGATGTCATGGGAAACCCTGGACTGAAATCTGTCTTCCGGACAAGGAGAGACATGGCCCCTGCGGCCCTGGCTCGCTCACCAGGGCTTTCCCAGGCGCTCTGCACGGCCTCCCATCGCTTCTTCCCCAGCCAGCGCCGTGAGCTGAGAGGCGGGTAGGACGTGCCCTAGAGTTTTCCTTGGATAGAAAGCGTAACTTTATACTACACAATTTCCTATTATAAAACAGCGGAAGCAATTTTTTTTTACATTATTCTTTAAAAGAGAAAAAACAAAAGAAGAAAGGAAGAAGGGAAAGAAAGAAGGGAAGGAGAGGGAGAGGGAAAAGAGGAAGCAAAGGAAAAGTGGAGGAAAAAGAAAGGTGGGGGCAAGGGAAAGAGAGAGAGAGGACAAAAAGAAGGAAGAAATAGGAGGGGGAAGGAAAGCGCTGACACTCCAAACAGAAGTGAAGACCTTGCAAAAAATTCAGTAAATCACTGCATCTCTGAGTCTTCCCTTTTCCCATTGGTAGAGAGGCATGCTGCTGCTGCTGATGCTAAGTCACTTCAGTCGTGTCCGACTCTGTGCGACCCCAGAGACGGCAGCCCACCAGGCTCCGCCGTCCCTGGGATCCTCCAGGCAAGAACACTGGAGTGGGTTGCCGTTTCCTTCTCCAATGCATGAAAGTGAAAAGTGAAAGTGAAGTCGCTCAGGCAGTGTCCAACTCTTGGCGACCCCATGGACTGCAACCTACCAGGCTCCTCCGTCCATGGGATTTTCCAGGCAAGTGTACTGGGGCGGGGTGCCATTGCCTTCTCCAGTAGAGAGGCATAATGATGCATTATTATTCACCTAAGGGAGACAATATGAGGTAAAATGATACCAATTAGGCAAAAACAGAAGTAATTGAAAATAAAGTCTAACAGTCTTGAAGTGTGAATATTAAAGATAGGGAATGATCAAGAGCCATCTTATAAAATGAAAATAATAAATCACATTAAATACAATATTAGTGTCACATTATTGGCTTTTCCTCACACTAGTGACCAACATATTAAAACACTGAATATTAATATCACCCATTAGAAAACCAACCATAATAAAAACCAGTGATGGTAGATAATGAGGTATTAGTGAACCCAAGCCACACTGGCAAGAACAAGGAATTTTTTTATAATATAAAAATATTTTTTTCTGTAGTTCCTTCAACTATCAAAATTTTCTTTGAATGATAAGTATATTTATACTTGCTTTAAAGCTTATAATCACTGGTGTCTTGCACATTAACTACATTTACTACATAGCAAAGTTAATTAAGGACTTCCCAGGTGGCTCAGTGGTAAAATAATCCACCTGCCATTGCAGGAGACTCAGGAGATGCAGGTCAGATCCCTGAGTTGGGAAGATCCCCTGGAGTAGGAATTACTGAAGTTAGCTCCAGTATTCTTGCCTGGAAAATCCCATGGACAGAAGAGCCCAGGTTACATCCAGGGGGTCGCAAAGAGCTGGATATAACTGAGAACGGACAGGAGTTGGGGGTGGGGGTGAGTTAATTACATAACCTATTAGAGTTCCTCTCTCTTCCCATCTCCCCATATTTTTCCCACTTAAAAGGACAAACAAAAATCCTTGGACAGCAACGTGTAGAAGAATGAAATTAGAACATTCTCTAACACCATAGTAAAACAAAATAGACTCAAAATGTATTAAAGTCATCAATGTAAGACCAGATACTATAAAACTCCCAGAGGAAAACACAGGCAGAACACTGATACTAATGCAGCAACAGTTTTTGGACTCGTCTCTCAAAAGTAAAAGAAATAACAGCAGAAGTAAATAAATGGGGCCTAATTAAACTTAAAAGCTTTTGCACACCAAAGGAAACATCAACAAAATGAAAAGACAACCTACTGAATGGGAGAAAATATTTTCAAATGATACGACCAATAAGGGATTAATTGGAGAAGGAAATGGCAACCCACTCCAGTATTCTTGCCTGGAGACTCCCCATGGACAGAAGATCCTGGCCAGCTATAGTCCATGGGTTCACAAAGAGTTGGATACAACTAAGCAACTAACACACACATGACCAATAAGGGATTAATACCCAATGTATATAAATGGCTCATACAATTCAACATCAAAAAATCAAACAGACTGATTAAAAAATGGGCAGAAATGACTAGATACTTTTCCAAAGAGGAAATGCAGATGGATAACAGGCACATGAAAAGATGCTCAATATCACTAATCATCAGGGAAATGCAAATCAAAACCATAGTGAGATGTCACCTCACACTTGTCAGACTCACTATCATCAGAAAGAACACAAATAACAAACTTTGGTGAGGGTGTAGAGAAAACGGAACCCTGTATACTATTGGTGGGAATGTAAATTGGTACAGCCACTGTGGAAAACAGTATGGATTTTCCTTAAAAAAATACTAAAACTTCAGTGACCACATGATCCAGCAATCCCACTCCTGGATATATATCTGGAAAAAATGAAAGCTCTAATTTTAAAAGATACATGCACCCCAATGTTCGTAGCAGTATTATTTATAATAGCCAAGATTCTGAACCAAGCTAAGCATCCATCAACAGATGAATGAATAAAGCTGCATGAGCTTTACATAATATATTTATATATAATATATATTTATAACAATATAGTTTCTTATATATTATATTATATTTATATATATTATATTTGTATTTATTATATATGTATTTATATATAATTTATCATATATTTATAATATATAAAATATATTTATAAATTATACATATTTATAAAAATATAGCCAATATTTTGTAATAACTGTAAAAGGAGTGTAACCTTTAAAAATTATATTAGAAAGTTGAACTTTTTTAAGAATAAAATTAAAAACAAAAATCCTGAACCAAAATACTGAGGACAATGATGTAAAAGCAAATTTTGGAGATTTATTTATATTAGATAATAGCTTGATGATCCTAAGTTTCGTTTATTTTGTTTATCATTGAGATTAACATGTTATCTTAATTCTGTTTTGCTTACTTCATGTTTTCTAAATAAAAGTGGAGCCCTTCAATGGTGACCTAAATTAAAATCTCTGGGATGGTTAAAAGGTCTTGTCACTTTTAATGGACATATATCCACACATTTCTATATAGTTTCCAAGAAGATCTCACTCACGCAGGTTAAAATAGAAAAGGAAAAAAAAAGAAAGAAACCGAAGAGAAGAAGTGAGCATTTTGGGGTTAATGGAAGACACAGGTGACTCCCCAGAATCCTCACTAAAATCGCTTCTAATATTTACCATCCAACCACATGGATGGGGGAATGAATCCTCACAAATTTCCTCAAGGCCTGGTCTCCTTCCTGACTATGACTGGGACACCTGCCCTCTTTGGGAATGCCAGCCCCACCACTGCCGAGCTTCCCCATGTTCTGCACAGCTCCGAGCCTCTGTGCTAGGGCTTACAAATGCTAACTGAAAGTCCTAGACCAGCTGTGGCACAACAAAAGCATCAGATCCCAGCATATTGCCTGAGCTCTCCAGGATAATTCCTCTCCCAGGTCGTATTGCCATTAAGTGTTTTACTTTTTAGGAACCCTCCTACACTGCTGGTGTGGATGTAAACTGGCGCAGCCACCATGGAGAACAATATGGAGGTTTACCAGAAAACCGAAAACAGGGTTGTCATATGGCCCAGCAATCCCACTCTTTGGCATATATCTGGGGGAAATGATAATTCAAAGAGATATACACCCCTCAGTGCTCACTGAAGCACTATTTACAATAGCCAAGACATGGAATCAACCTAAATATCTTTCCAACAGATAGACGGATAAAGAAGATGTGGTAAATACACACACAATGGACTACTACTTGGTCATAAAAAGAACAAAATAATGTGATCAGCAGCATCATGAATGAACCTACTGATTGCCATACTAACTAAGTCAGAAAGAGAAAAGCAAATACCATATAATTTCACTTATATGTGGAATCTAAAATATGACGCAAATAAACTTATTTACAGGGCAGAAAGAGATTCACAGACATAGAGAACAGACTCATGGTTGCCAAGGGGAAGGGAGGAAGGGGAAGGAAGGACTGGGAGTTTGGGATTAGTAGATTAGAACCATTATATTAGTATATAGGATGGATAAACAATGAGGTTGTACTGTATAGTACAAGGAACTATATATGATATCCTATAATAAACCATAATGGAAAACAACATATATATGTGTGTGTGTATACATATATATATATACACATATATATTCTGTAACAAACATACTATGTACAGGAAACTAACACAACATTGTAAATCAACTATGCTTCAATAAAAGTTAAATTTAAAACAAGTTTTACTTTTTAAAGGCAACACATATAAAACCACATACACTGATTGAACAAAATTGACCAAATGTTTGTGCTAAACTAGGAGGATTCCGCAGTCCCACTTGTAAAAGGTGATAGTGATCAACCAAGCCCCGTAAGCAGGTAGGGGTCTTTCGGCTGGCCCAGTTCAGTGCTTCTGTTAGCTCACTTTTACTGACTAGCAGTAGAGTTCGTGTGTCGTCAAACTCTCCAGTTGCCTCTCGCTCCTTTCTTAGGCGCCTCAGCCAGTTTCACACGATTTCCCTGTACATGTGACACCCGCATGGTGAAGTGAAGTGGTGGAGGACACTCGCCCTGCCTTCGGATATTCGGACCCACAGACTTTGGTACCCTCTGCATCTTCCAGGTGAATGATACAGCAGCAAAACAGCATGAAGCAGGAAGTGTGGTGAAACACAGCTCCAGCTACTGAGCTCCTACTTTTTTTCAGTTTCCTGATTTAAATAAATCTGTTTTACAAAGGGTTGAATTTATATGACCAATCAATCAATTAAGAGTAGTTATATATCAAAATATTTATTTATTCCAATAATTCTTTTCTGGTTGTTTTATTAAGAGCAAAACTTTTGTAATTTATAAGTGGGTTATATTCAAGAGTTTTTTGTTTTTGTTTTTTTAATAATAATGCTGTTAGAAAGTGTTCTAGTTTCATTCTTTGACAAGTGGTTGACCAGTTTTCCCAGCACCACTTGTTAAAGAGGTTGTCTTTTTTCCATTGTATATCCTTGCCTCCTTTGTCAAAGATAAGGTGTCCATAGGTTCGTGGATTTATCTCTGGGCTTTCTATTCTGTTCCATTGATCTATATTTCTGTCTTTGTGCCAGTACCATACTGTCTTGATGACTGTGGCTTTGTAGTAGAGTCTGAAGTCAGGCAGGTTGATTCCTCCAGCTCCATTCTTCTTTCTCAAGATTACTTTGGCTATTCGAGGTTTTTTGTATTTCCATACAAATTGTGAAATTCTTTGGTCTAGTTCTGTGAAAAATACCGTTGGTAGCTTGATAGGGATTGCATTGAATCTATAGACTGCTTTGGGTAGAATAGCCATTTTGACAATATTAATTCTTCCAATCCATGAACACGGTATGTTTCTCCATCTGTTTGTGTCCTCTTTGATTTCTTTCATCAGTGTTTTATAGTTTTCTATGTATAGGTCCTTTGTTTCTTTAGGTAGATATACTCCTAAGTATTTTATTCTTTTTGTTGCAATGGTGAATGGTATTGTTTCCTTAATTTCTCTGTCTGTTTTTTCATTGTTAGTATATAGGAATGCAAGGGATTTCTGTGTGTTAATTTTATATCCTGCAACTTTACTATATTCATTGATTAGCTCTAGTAATTTTCTGGTAGAGTCTTTAGGGTTTTCTATGTAGAGGATCATGTCATCTGCAAACAGTGAGAGTTTTACTTCTTCTTTTCCTATCTGGATTCCTTTTACTTCTTTTTCTGCTCTGATTGCTGTGGCCAGAACTTCCAACACTATGTTGAATAGTAGTGGTGAGAGTGGGCACCCTTGTCTTGTTCCTGATTTCAGCGGAAATGCCTTCAATTTTTCACCATTGAGGGTGATGCTTGCTGTGGGTTTGTCATACATAGCTTTTATTATGTAGAGGTATGTTCCTTCTATTCCTGCTTTTTGGAGAGTTTTAATCATAAATGAGTGTTGAATTTTGTCAAAGGCTTTCTCTGCATCTATTGAGATAATCATATGGTTTTTATAAACTCAAAATGGATTAAAGATCTAAATGTAAGACCAGAAACTATAAAACTCCTAGAGGAGAACATAGGCAAAACACTCTCCGACATAAATCAAAGCAAGATCCTCTATGACCCACCTCCCAGAATATTGGAAATAAAAGCAAAACTAAACAAATGGGACCTAATGAAACTTAAAAGCTTTTGCACTACAAAGGAAACTATAAGTAAGGTGAAAAGACAGCCCCCAGATTGGGAGAAAATAATAGCAAATGAAGAAACAGACAAAGGATTAAGCTCAAAAATATACAAGCAACTCCTGAAGCTCAATTCCAGAAAAATAAATGACCCAATCAAAAAATGGGCCAAAGAACTAAACAGACATTTCTCCAAAGAAGACATACAGATGGCTAACAAACACATGAAAAGATGCTCAACATCACTCATTATTAGAGAAATGCAAATCAAAACCACAATGAGGTACCATTACACACCAGTCAGGATGGCTGCTATCCAGAAGTCTACAAGCAATAAATGCTGGAGAGGGTGTGGAGAAAAGGGAACCCTCTTACACTGTTGGTGGGAATGCAAACTAGTACAGCCGCTATGGAAAACAGTGTGGAGATTTCTTAAAAAACTGGAAATAGAACTGCCATATGACCCAGCAATCCTACTTCTGGGCATACACACTGAGGAAACCAGATCTGAAAGAGACACGTGCACCCCAATGTTCATCGCAGCACTGTTTATAATAGCCAGGACATGGAAGCAACCTAGATGCCCATCAGCAGATGAATGCATAAGGAAGCTGTGGTACATATACACCATGGAATATTACTCAGCCATTAAAAAGAATTCATTTGAACCAGTCCTAATGAGATGGATGAAGCTGGAGCCCCTTATACAGAGTGAAGTAAGCCAGAAAGATAAAGAACATTACAGCATACTGACACATGTATATGGAATTTAGAAAGGTGATAACGATAACCCTATATGCAGAACAGAAAAAGAGACACAGAAATACAGAACAGACTTTTGAACTTTGTGGGAGAATGTGAGGGTGGGATATTTCAAAAGAACAGCATGTATACTATCTATGGTGAAACAGATCACAAGCCCAGGTGGGATGCACGAGACAAGTGCTCCGGCCTGGTGCACTGGGAAGACCCAGAGGAATCGGGTGGAGAGGGAGGTGGGAGGGGGGATCGGGATTGGGAATACATGTAAATCCATGGCTGATTCATATCAATGTATGACAAAACCCACTGGAAAAAAAAAATAATAATAATAATAAAAAAAAAATAATAATGCTGCTTGGTGAAACTTAGGACATATTTTTCCAAAGAAACTGATTTGTAAATGATAGGAATCTAAGGCAGGCCACAGATACACATTTAATTCACTGAGAGTTTGGTGCTGTCTACACCCACAAATGCATTTACTCACTAAACAAATCCTACTATGCACCAAACCCTATTCCAGATGCTGAGGACACAGCCTACAAGGTGTCAACTCTCAAGGGAATTAGATCCCAGTGGTAAGAGACATCCAGAGAGGAACAGTAAATCAGCAACATTATCTTAGATAATAATCAGTGCTAAGAAGAAACAAGGCAGCTGGGGAATGTTACAGGTGAACTTGGGCAGGTGCAGAGAGTGGGCAGTTCAGAGACCCCACTGAGAAGCTTACACTTGAGCTGGACTTGAATGCTGTGGACATCTGAGCATATGGCAGTCCCAGAGAAGAGTATTTTAAGCAGACAGAATGGTAATAGCAAGAACAGCCCAATGGCAGGAATGTTGCGTGTGACTGTCACTGTTGAGGAGGAAGACATTTCCCTCTATCCCTCTAGGTTCTTCTGGTTGGTCTAAGAATTAGCTTGACATGAGACAGATTAAGAGCAAAAAATTAAACAAAATTTAATAGGGTGTACATGGAAGAGACACAGGAGAGCTAATACTCCAAAATGGCCTAAACCCTCACCCTGAGTACCATCTTCAGCTAATGACAAAAGAGGATGTTAGGGGTATTGGTTTGGGACTTCTAAGAGGAGGAAGACAATTCTCATGGAGATGGAAAAGCAAATGTTTGCTGGGCCAGTCAGAGACAATGGGACTCAGAAAGGACTCTGATCTCTATGTCCGGCTGAGTTTCTCCCACTAAGCGAGCCAGTATTCTTGGTAAATAGCTCTGGTGAGAGCTTTATCCCAGGAGTAGGTCCTTTATCTGAGTTATTTAGGCAGTTAAAAAGGAGCCAAAAATAAAGGCTCCCTGAACCTTCTGTTTCTTAAAAATAATCAGACTGAATTAATCTTCTGGCCAAAGAGACACAGATTGGGGTGACAGATTTTGCCTCTTTGTGCTACAAAGACCAGATATATGACCCGTGTGACTAGAAGAATGAAGGCTGAGGGTGGGAGAAGCCAAGTTTACAGAGCCAGATGATGGAGGTCAGCCCGGGTAATGAAGCTGGATTTTGTCCCAACTGCACAGGGCTTGCTAGTCCCAGCACTTCTACACAGACTCTAAACCATCTCTACATCACTTCATGGCTCAGCTACAATAGCCACGAGGAAATTACTTCAGAGTTGTCACTTTGATTTTCAGGACCATATCTTTCCCTTTTCAATATGGATTCGTTCTGTTTCCACAACTAGAGTACAGGCAGAGGAAAGTTCACTTCCTCATCAGTTCATTCAGTGCTCAGAAGAATTGTTGAACGAATGAATGAGAGTCCGAAGTAAACAATACCAGTAGCGTTTGTCCTCACGAAGCTTGGAAGGGTTTATTGTGGCAGGGTTAGAGACCAGTTAGAGCAGGCGAGACCCAGAGGAGCAGGAGGGGAAGCACAGCTTCCAGCCAGTTACACTCCTGGCAAACTCTGGAGCCCGGAGACACCTACTCCCAGGCACCTGCTTTCTCTCCTCCCTTGGATCTGGGGGCTGGCGGTGCAAAATGGACCAGTGCAGGAACTAAGCTTGGGAGACTTCAGCCTCCTGGTTGATTCCACTGGGAATCACGTCTGAGAAGGAGGGAGGGTCTCCGTGAGGACACTCACTCTTACTACAGTGAGTGAGGGGGAGATGCGGTTAGCTTCTCCATCATGCTCTTTCCAGCAGGGAGGAGGATTCACGGGTCTGACTTAAGGCCCTACAGGGACCCCTAGAGGCTTGACCTGGGCCTCAGGGGCACGCTGGCCTGATCTTTGTCTGCTTGTGTACATATTGGTAGTTCAAATATTAAAAGACCTCTGTGGTGTAGCTGTTTCCTCAGGTTCCTCAAATTCCAATCAAAGAGTCCTGGCCAATCCAAGACCCTTCCCCGGAATGCTCATGACCACCCTTAATCAAACAACAAAGGGGGCTTCCAGACCAGGGTCTGCTTCAGCACTTCAGGCCTATTGCCTTTCTGATGAGTCCATGCTTGCTGGACTTTGCTTGCTCACTTTGAATATCAAATATTTTCAATATAGGAAAGACTCATAGACTTAACCGAGAGACAACTGTTACCTAAGTCATGGGCATGCAATGGACAGCATGGTGAATACAGAAATACTGTATTGCATACTTGAAAGGTGCCGAGAGAGTAGATCTTAAAAGTCCTCATCACAAGGAAAAAAATGTGTAATTAGGTATGATAATGATGCTGACTAGACTTACTGTGTTGATCATTTTGCAATATACACCAATACTGAAAATGTCATGTTATATACTTGAAATGAACATAATGCTATATGTCAATTATACATCAGTTGTATAAACTGACTAATTTTTAAAAAAAGAAACAGTCATTATCCTCATAGATCCCTGGGGAAGAGTTAATTTATCATGATATTCCTGACCATGAAACAGTCCTTTGGGGTTTAAATAATGGTAAGAATGTGCATTTTTAGGGCTCTCTTTCTCCTTTTTGTCTTTGCTTTTGCTTCTCCGTGTCTCTCCCCATCCCTCTCTCTGCACACATTGTTTTCCAGGGCAGGGACTTCCTCTCACCCTCCCCAGCCTGTCCTGTTCCCCCTCCTCCATGAGGTCTTTGCATATTATCATCCAGGTTGGGTTCATTTAGAGAAACCTCTTCTCTAGTAACCCTTTAAACCATCCCTGAGTTTCTGTACTTGGCACGTTATTTGAGTACTGAGAGCCTGTCTGTCGCCCTTGCCTGCAGAACCGAAGTATGAGGACCCCATATATGGTCCCAGGATCTGATGTATTAATAGAAGGTAAAACAAAGGAAGAGCGTGGGGAAACGGCTGTGGAAGGAAGTGGGGCTAAGAGGAGGGGAGAGGGAAAATGACTTAAGAGAGAAAGGAGGTTTGAATGGAGTTAAGGGAGGGAGGAAAGTGGAATGGAGAGAGAAGGGGACAGAAGTGGAGGAAGTGAGAAAGAGAAGAAGGACAAGAGAGGGAAGCAAGGAGAAAGAGGAAGGGAAGACGGGGCGAGGGAGGAGTGGAGGAGGGAGGAGAGCGAGGGAGCATTTCTGGAAGAAAGAAGAAGCAGTAGAAACTAGAGAGAAGGAGAAGGGAGGATACAGGGAGGGAGAGAGGCCAGAGAAAGGAGGGAAAAGGGAAGAATCAGACTCTGACTTCAGGCAACCTTTGCAGAAACAGCAAAGCACCCAGAGACCTAAGCTTCCGCTCGGCGCGGGCATTCCCATCTCACCTCGCAGCCATCAGGTTTCTTTCTGAATAACCTCTTTCTGAGCGGTGACTGCACTCCACCTCTCTCCTAAGTCTCCCTGCATTACTTGTGCCCATTTGACTCTCTTGTCCTCACACCGACTGTGAATTTTGATGAGCGAGGGGAACAGGCTCTACTCTTAACAGTCATGGGCTGCATTGCTCCCATCGCCTGTGCTGAATGCTTTTGGTTTTCTTTCCCTTTATATGATTTTCTTATTTGGAAGAATAGCAGGGGAAAAAGAGAAGGAAAAAAAAAAAGTATTTGAGAATGAAGTGTTCCATCAGGATTCACAGACAAGTTAGCCAGGGATCACAGATTATAAGAACATTAACAGAAAAGACGATATGAAGAAATTAAATAATTTTCAAATTCTGTGTTCAGTTCTAACTCAATAACAATTGATTCTCCAGTGGTTTGGTCAACATGGCCTCAAGTGCCACTTTTATTGTCCAAGGAGCAGGGAGTGAAAAATGAAGAGGGCATTAGGCCCAACTCCGGAAGGACTATATTCTGGTATTAATATTTTCACCTTTCCAGTCATTGACTACAATATATTTCAAGAGATCTGAAGTTATAATATAATTACTGGGTAAGCTATTACAGCTTCAGTGGAATTTCCATCAGCCCTGGACCTAGCAATTCAGGATCACTTCTTGACACTGGGGTTTTGAATATCTTAATAGTACTTTCAGTGGCATCTATTGAAATCATAATGGGATTTCCCAAATGGACTTTTAAAAGTTTTTACTGCTCTAAGTGGTTTGACCTTGCAGGTCACTTACCCTCTCTGCTTCTTTCTTCATCTTTAAAGTGAGGCATTTGTACAAACTTATTTTTAAGGTCCCTCCCAACTTCAAGATTCTGGAAACCATATGATGCAGAACATAAGAATACAGGGGCAAACAGGCCAATTTATTATTGGTGTACACAGAACTATCACTTAGGATCTTATAGCTCAGGGCAAAGGTGCTAAAGTCTACTCCTTTTTTGCCAGTAACTGTGACATGAAATCTATTTTGCTTAAGCATACCTCTACTGGGACAGTGCAGAAAAAAATACGTCTACTGGGATAGCACAGGAAAAATACACATGATTTATCTCTTTATGGCCACTTCTGAATCATATGCCAATAGCTTCATCTCCTTGCATTTTAGGTAGTCACTTCTGGAATCTCAACATCTTAATATCTGTCAGTGTGGGACTGAAACAAAACAGTCTTTCAGGCCCTCAAGTATCAGTTTGTAAAAACCACCACAGTTTCTGACTACTTTGACCTAGTCACCTTACAGAACAGACTGTCATTTATGGAACAACTCAAGTCTAAGGACTGTTATTTTATGCTCAATTAAAGGAAGTCTCTTTTCTTTCTTTCTTTCTTTTTTTTTTTTTTTTGCATTTTCAGGAAAAGAGACTCTTGAGGACACATTAAAGTTTACCTAAAGAAATAATTTTAGGATTAAACAGATCCACAGAGCAGTTAGCTAAACTCACCTTTACTGTCAGACATAAATTTGAGTAAGGGTAGATTTCTCTTTAATGAAAAGAGACCAAGAATAACTGACGGGAAACAAATAAAGCCATAATAATTCACTGAATATTAATGGGCTTGTCCATGGAGAAGTTAATAATTTATGTCAGGCAATGTATACATTCTCAAGTGGTTAAGAAGGCAGGTCTCAGGGTACTCCTTAGACACTAATGTCAAGAACACGTAGGAAAATAAACAGACAAGTATGTCCTCGTGGTTTGCTCAAATAATCAAGACCACACTGAATTATGCAATCATGTCACTCAGTAGCCACAGATTTAAAATATGACTGCCTCATGTCTTCTTGGGGGCACAATTTTGAAATAATTTCATTTATTTCCTGCAAAAGACAAATGGATACTTTATACTCTGCAGGAAAATTCCTTCCATCATTTGAGTCCAAACAGTAGTCATTTTATTCCAAAGCTCACTGGCCTCCATCCTTCATGAGGTCAAAGTTCTACCTTGTTAAATCAAAAATTATTCAAGACAGAGTCTCTGGCTGTCTTCAGAGTGTTTACATGAACTTGAATCTGTCATGTGTAGATACCATCTGCCCTGTCCTTCTCGTCAGCTCTAAATCTCCCCTTCTCTCCTCCTGTGTATAGTTGGAAATAATCTATCTTGAATGTGTTCTCAAGGCTGTATTGATTACATGAAGTTTCAGAACAGTCTCTGCAGCTGTTGTACCAATATTTTCTTTCTCTCCTCTCTACTCTGACTTAGCAGTTTATTTCCTGTGAAATATCACAGGGTCACATGGACTTGCCAAGTAAGAGGGCCTATTAAGGGGAGATGTCTTCCTTTGCTTAATTAAAACCAAGGAATACACTGGCTCAATTTTGGAAGGAGCCCTTGTCTATTTGCCAAGATTCTAGTAAGAGTGAGAATTAGGTTAATGGATGTCTTACCTAGTTTACTGCTAGAAGAACCTCTTCAGGCCTCCCAGGTGGTGCTACTAGTAAAGAACCTGCTGGCCAAGGCAGGCGGAATAAGAGACAGGGGTTCAACCCTGGGTTGGGAAGATCTGCCGGAGGAAGGAATAGCAACCCACTCCAATATTTTTTCTGGAGAATCCCATGGACAGAGGCTATCCTACCAGGCTACAGGCCATAGGGTTGCAAAAGTCACACATGACTGACGCGACTGAGCACATTACACGTGGAGACAGCCTCTTCAGGGTTTCCCTGATGGCTCAGATCTTAAAGAGTCTGCCTGCAGTGCAGGAGACCAGGGTTCAGTCCCTGGGTTGAGAAAATCCCCTGGAGAATGGAGTGGCTACCCACTCCAGTATTCTTGCCTGGAAAATTCCATGGACAGAGGAGCCTGGCAGGCTATAATACATGCAATCTCAAAGAGTCAGACATTACTGAGCGACTGAGTACACACATACAACCTCTTCAAAGGTCCTGAGAATTTCATTTCATATGTTAATTGTAAATAATGTGTTGATTAGTAATGATTTGGAAGATACTATATAAATATGCAATTTTGACAAGTATGGGTCCTGCCTCAGCATTTGTCACAGTGCCTGGCACATAGTAGGAGCAAAATAAATGATTTTTGGATGAGTGAATGGATAAACTAAAGAACTAGTGCCTTCAGATACGCAAAGGTTTGCAAGACACATCCTTTGATCTCAATGTTAGGAGGTTTCAAAGAATTGATTGAAAATATTTCTAACTGAAAGCCATAGTTACTGTAACATAGTTATTATTTTCTCCCTTCTTGGATCTGTCTTGGGCCTTTCCAGAAAAAAACAACAACAACAACAAGATACAAATAACCATTCATGCTACCTGAAGGTTATACACTATGGATTAATGTCCATTAAGAACTGAGTTGAAGCCACATTGCTGAGGCCAAGCTAACATGTCATTACGAAAGGCATGCAGTCCCCAAAGCCTCTATTCCAATGTGACTGAACGCATGAAATTTATGGAGTGCCATTAAATGTCCCCATGCAGTTTTGAAAAATAAATGTTTTTGACAGAGCATAAGTACAAAGCATTTACTAGATCTCCCATTTCCCAGAAAAAAAAAGACTGAGTGGCTCCCGGAGCTAATTAATGGCCACTTCCAGAGATCAGAATGTAAATAGAGAAGTATTAACAAAAGAAAACTCACTAAAGGGAATGGAACTGGATTACTGAAACCAATACACTATTATAACTCCTTTTATGACAAATAGGGAAGGGACTTGGAAAATAAAACGCTTCTGCTCAACGTGAAACTTATCAATTGTTTTCAAAAGTGAGCACACATCATATTTCACTTCTTGGAAGTGCACTGTGACAACAGAAAATGCAAGCTTTCCTGTAGATCAGTGTCACAAGTCTGCACACAGAGGACTAAAAATAATAGGGACATGGAAATCCAATTGTTTGATGCTCATGAAAGCCAGCAGGATGTGCTCAGCCTCATCCATTTTGCCCCTTAAAAACATTAACTCCAAAAGGAACATCATGTCAGAATAAAGTTGAAACCCTTACTGGGAAACAAATGCTGTTGTGAAAAGAGCCTGGGCTCTAGGTTAATACCACCTGTGTTTGAAATTCCACTTACTAACTGAGGGAACTTGGGCAAGCTTTCATCTCTCTGAGTCTTTTCAACTGGAAAGGCAGTTGTTCTTCTCAGGGCTGATGAATGGATTAAAAATGCAGCATCCGGTTTACTGCAGGTAATGTCGGCCAACACTGGCTCACTCTCACAGGAACATTTCTAACCAATTCCCTCTCCTTATTACTCATGTTTGGAAATTTCTTAGAAAGTAGTTGGAGGTATATCTAATTAAAGTGACAAAGTGAAGTCATTCAGTCGTGTCAGACTCTTTGCAACCCCATGGACTGCAGCCTACCAGACTCCTCAGTCCATGGGATTTTCCAGGCAAGAATACTGGAGTGGGGTGCCATTGCCTTCCCCAGGGTATGTAGAGTCAAATTCTAGTTCTTTTCCTAAAACTTGTGTTCAAACCTCAGTTTATTAAAATTTATTTTCTCTCCATCCCATTGAAAGTAAGTCCCTACCTTCTGGATGATCTTTCTCATTCATCATTTTTGACTGAAGATTTCATGCAGCTTTATTTAGCTTTCTTTTAGGGCGGGGGGAGGCCAGTGTGTAAAGATAAAAATCTGGAGGCCACTTGTAAAGTTCTACCTTATCCAAGGGCTTCTCTGCTCTTCCAACTCTCTGAATTGATGTTCCTCCTTTTCACTCCTTCAGATTAAGAGAACTTTTCAAATGCCTTGACAATGTCTCCGCCCTTGGCCAATTTTTCTCTCCCTCAACCAGAACATAGTTTCTTATTGAAACTACTGACTACGCATCTTGCCTGTGTGTGTGGATAGACCAACACACGTTCCTCTTCGTCACTGATCAAAATCCGTATGGATCAGTTCCCCACGGGCAGTGGCTCCTTCTCTAGATCCACCTGTTTCTGTCTTCCTTCTAATTATTCAGGATTGAATTCTCTCATGCTTTCTCTTTCTTCTACCAAGATAATGCATATATTACAAGTAATTTACATACACACTTTCTGAGTCTGCATTACCATGTGCCAAAAAAAGAACCAGTGAGCTCTCATTTATCCCTTCACACTTTCATTTGTGCAACATCTATTTACTGAGTGCTCACTACATGGCCAGTCCCTGCTCTCTTAAAGCTTTAGATTTAGAGGGAAAACAATGAATACATTAAAGAAATATATCTGGTTCATTCAACAGGAATGGCTTCTAGGGATGAACCATAAGGCTGCCATTTACTTGTCTGCTAATGCCCCTCAACTGACTTCATGGGAGTTGGCTCTTCTTTTGCTCCTTCAATATCCAGTCTCGTGTAATGATCAACTGTGAATGTGATTAAAAGAGGAGGAGTTTTTCTTACCACAGCCAGACCTCCTGTCAGTGAGAAGTCAGCAGCTAGGGTAGGAGAGAGTGGACAGATGTCCTTCGTTTCTTTTTCACAAATTTGTATTTCTCTTCTGCTTCCCCCAACGTGCTAACTTAGGGACAGGTATGAGGGAACAAAGCAGCAAAGCCCTAACAAGACTGGCACCATCGCAAACTGGCAACATATTCATTCTCCCTTTCTAGGGGTGCAGAACTGCCTTCTCCTTTAGGTATATTAAGGTGGCTCCTCAGAGATTCCCAATTCCCAGTTGAAAACTTTTCAACTGGAATTCTCCTCATGCGAGACATACATCTCTTCCTTTGGTTATAGAAAACCAGGAGTCATTTTGAGCTTCTTCATACAAATCCACTTGACTCATCTGGATCTGAGTTGATCCTGTGCCATATCTGATTCACATGAGGGCTGTCTCTGGTCCCGGGGGAACGCTCACTCAACCTTTGCCCCACATCCCTGGGTATGTGCTGGGGAGGGGGAGTTGCTCTAATAGCAGCCTTTCCTCACCCCTCCTCTTAGAGCAGCCAGCCAAATCTCTCTCTGCTTTTAGATTTTCCAAGAGAAGTAAGACTCCAATTCATAGCCTCCTTGTCCCAGCCCTGAGAAACATAGTCAACACTCTGTTGGTGGTCTTAGGAGATGCCCCTTCTCTTGACTTGGGGTAAAATGAGAAATAATTTGCCTTCCTCTGGGACAGATAGTGCATCTAGCACAGTTCTGTGCTAGAAAAGCTTAACAAAGAGCTCTCTAAAATACAAAAGTATGCATGCATATATACCTATACATAAGTTTACTACACATTTTACTAATATCAAGGAGTCATAGAACAAAAACACAATAGTATTTATTATAAATTCTACATGGCCAACTGATTCTCACAGAATGATTTAATTGATTTATGCCAAACTTTTAAAAATCTGTAACCAACCTAGAGTTACACTGATAAATATGTATAACTCCAACATGAATATCAGTTGATATTTTCATTTATATTAATGAGTAAGATGAAAGTGACAGTTCATCATGTAACAATCCTGTGGCTTGAATGTTTGTGGGCCTCCAAATTTATATGCTGAAATCCTATACCCCTAAAGTGACGGTATTAGCAGGTAGAGGCTTTGGGAAGTGATAAGGTCATGAAAGGCAAGCCCTCCTGAATGGGATTAGTGCTCCTATAAAAGAGATTCCACAAAACTCCAGAACTCCTTCTGATAAGTGAGGATACAAGGAGATGCCTGCCATCCAAAAAAGGGCCCTCACCTGACCATGATGGAACCCTGTTCTCACACTCTGAGCCTCCAAAACTGTGAGCAATAAATGTCTACTGCTCAAAATCTACCCAGTCTGTGGAATTTTGTTATAGCAGCTTCGAAGGACTAAGCCAAATAGCTACAGACATGACAAACATTTGGATTTTATGCTATATGTAATAGGAAGTCCTTTAAGAATTTTAAAGAAGGGGATGACATATCTGATTTATATTTTTAAATTTTTAAAATGAACTCAGTTCAGTTCAGTCGCTCAGGTGTGTTTGACTCTTTGAAACCCCATGGACTGCAGCAAGCCAGACTTCCCTGCCCATCACCAACTCCAGGAGCTTGCTGAGATTGATGTCCATCAAGATGGTGATGCCATCCAACCATTTCATCCTCTGTCGTCCCCTTCTCCTCCTGCCTTTAGTCTTTTGCAGCATCAGGGTCTTTTCCAATGAGTCACTTCTTCGCATCAGGTAGCAAAGTATTAGATCTTCAGCTTCAGCAACAGTCCTTCCAATGAATATTCAGGACTGATGTCCTTTAGGATGGACTGGTTAGATCTCCTTGCAGTCCAAGGGACTCTCAAGAGTCTTCTCCAACAACACAGTTCAAAAGTGTCAATTCTTTGGTGCTCATCTTTCTTTATAGTCCAACTGTCACATCCACACATGGCTACAGGAAAAACCATAGCTTTGACTAGATGGATCTTTCTTGGCAAAGTAAAGTGTCTGCTTTTTAACATGCTGTCTAGGTTGGTCATAACTTTTCTTCCAAGGAGCAAGCGTCTTTTAATTTCATGGCTATAGTCACCATCTGCAGTGATTTTGGAGCCCCAGAAATAAAGTCAGCCACTGTTTCCACTGTTTCCCCATCTATTTGCCATGATGTGATGGGACCAGATGCCATGATTTTAGTTTTTTGAATGTTGTGTTTTAAGCCAGCTTTTTAACTCTCCTCTTTCACTTTCATCAAGAGGCTCTTTAGTTCCTCTTCACTTTCTGCCATAAGGGTGGTGTCATCTGCTTACCTGAGGTTATTGATATTTCTCCCAGCAATCTTGATTCCAGCTTCTGCTTCATCTGGCCTGGCATTTCACATGATGTACTCTGCATAGAAGTTAAATAAGCAGGGTGAAAATATAGCCTTGACATACTCCTTTCCCAATTTGGAACTAGTCCATTGTTCCATGTCTGGTTCTAACTGTTGCTTCTTGACCTGCACACTCATTTCTCAGGTGGTAGGTCAGGTGGTCTGATATTCCCATCTCTTGAAAAATTTTCCACAGTCTGTAGTGACCCACACAGTCAAAGGCTTTGGCATAGTCAATAAAGCAGAAGTGGATGCTTTTCTGGAGCTCTCTTGCTTTTTCGATGATCCAACAGATTTTGGCAATTTGATCTCTTGTTCCTCTGCCTTTTCTAAATCCATCTTGAACATTTGGAAGTTCATGGTTGATGGACTGTTGAAGTCTGACTTGGAGAATTTTGAGCATTACTTTGCTAGTGTGAGATGAGTGCAACTGTGCGGTAGTTTGAGCATTCCTTGGCGTTGCCTTTCTTTTAATGAACTAGAAGGCAAGAGTGGAAAGCTGAATGACTAGTTGCATCCTCTTGCATGAATTCAATCAAATGATAATAATTACAAACTAAGGTGCTGACAACCAAATCAGAGAAGAGGGAATGAATTAGTCATATATCTTCCAGGTAAAGTTGAAAGAAATTACAGATGAATTTGGTGTAAAGTGTGAGGGAAAGGGGAAAAATGAGAACAATGCCCATGTTTTTTAAGCTTGAGCAGTAGAATGAATCATGTGTTCAAACGGGGATCCCTATAGTTGGAAGAGGTTCCAGTGGAGAAAATAAGACTTTATTTTGAGCAGCCTGGCTGATGCAATGCCAATGCCAAGAGGAAATGTCAGCTTGAGAGTGACATATTTTAGATCAAACTATGAGAAATGATCATTTTTGTAGACTCAAAATGATCAAAACCTGGAACTGTCATATGGTTTAATTTAATATGCATTTGACACTCAGTGGAAAGATATGTGAAGATGCTATCCATATAATAAAGTCTGTCTAACTATTAGGCTGGATGTAATTTATAAACAAAAAAATACATGGGTGTATAGTTTATCATGGTATTATTTATAACACATTCACAGAAAGCCATAGCTACTGATGTAACCAATCAGAGTTTGAGGATTCAACATCTACATCAATTTCTTTAATATTTGGCTTTCAGTACTTTGGCTTAAAGGTATTTCTTCACGATTATGAGGCCCACTTTAGAAATTCCACCCCTCAGCGGCAGCTGAACACCATGAAGTGAGACTCAGTATGTGGTAATCTTTGCAGTTTGAGAACTAGTACAGTTTGTGCTGAATTCCCCTCTCAGGGCAGTGGTAGTTTGCCAGTTTAAAGCAGAGATAATCTCACGCATCCTTTGCAATTTCTTTTCTTTTCTGTATGTCTTTTCCCTTCCATTTGGATTTTATTTGTATAAAATCTCAAATATATAAAAATCAATTATCACATATACTCTGTTGAGGTAGTCACATGACATGAACTTTGATGACATATAAACTATTACTTAGAAGGACTAGCACTGTGATAGTTGATTTCTTCTTTTAAGAAATAAACTATCCTCTCAAATTAAAGAAGACCACATTATAATTTAATAAGTGATATAATAATAAACTTACTTGGAACACAAATAAGTGTATAATATAACCTATAAATGCAAGACTCATCATTATAATTATCAGTATCTTTGCTTTAATGTATTCCATCAGTCATATATTTTCTCAGTTTTTCCTCTAACGTGTCTTTAGCACGTACCTCTCGACTTTTCCCTTCCCCACCATCTGTCTGGTGTGGCATTATTTTCCTCTGCCTGGGTTACCAAAAAAGAAAGAATGTGTTAGTTGCTCACTTGTGTCTGATTCTTTGCAACCCCATGGACTGTAGGCTGCTAGGCTCCTCTGTCCATGGGATCTTCTAGGCAAGAATATTGGAGTGGGTTGCCATTTTCTTCTCCAGGGGGCTTTTTTGACTCAAGAATCGAACCCTGGTCTCCTGCATTGCAGGCAGACTCTCTACCGTCTGAGTCACCAGGGAAACTAAAGTTGCCTTCTAATGCTTTCCACCTGTCTATCCTCCACTCCAACCTTCCTGTCCTCACTGGCATATTCAGTGACTACTGATACTTCCAGTTATAGCTCAGATGGTAAAGACACTGCCTGCAATGCAGGAGACCAGGGTTTGATCCCTGGGTTAGGAAGATCCCTTGAAGAAGGAAGTAGCAACCCACTCCAGTGTTCTTGCCTGGAGAATTCTATGGATAAAGGAGCCTGGTGAGCTACCATCCACAGGGTCACAAAGAGTCAGACACGACTGAGCAACTAACACACGACCACACTGATACCGTATGTGTGGCCTGCTACAGATCTCCCTGTAGGGGCTAGGCATAGAATTATAACCACTCTGCAAAGGTATTTATCCCAATGTCTGAGAAGCAATTCAAAGTAGATCATTGGTTTATTCTCAAAGTTTCAGACCAGCAAGATAAGGGCTTACTTCTTTACCCAGGGGATCAGTGTATTAGGGAAAGTATTCCCATTCTGGAAACATGTTAGACTGTGGGCATTGCTTGTGATATTTCTTAAATGGATTAAATATTTGAATTCACACAGGAAGCACTTGGGAGCTGGAAGATAATTGAGAAGCCCTAGTTCCTTAAATGAAAGCAAGGCACGAGTTTAAAGGCTTTCAGATTTCACTGTTAAATTTTATCTCAAGGTAAGCAGGCAATAGTAAAGTAAAAGTCGTGTGTGTATGTGTTTTAATATTGTGTTTTGTTTTGGTCTCTGGTTTTCATTATCTCTGTAGAGACCAATGAGTAGTAAAATACTCTAGAGAAAAAACTTTTCTAATAAAGATGATTTAAACAACTTTTTTCAAATGAATATATGTAAGAAAATGAACATTCAAAATAATACAAAACTACAGAGACTAGGACCTGCCATGACATGGTGGGTACATCATTGAGCTAGGATTCAGATAATTTGAATTTTAGTCTTAGTCTTATTGGTAACTAACTATTTAGCTTTGGACTAGTTCATTTTTCTACTTCCCAGTTTCTTCCTTCATAAAATAGAAGCAATCTTAAAGGCCTTATATAGCTTTCAAAATTTATAATTCTCTTATCTCTAATTTCCTGGCTGAAAGTAATTCTGTAGTAGTGTGTTAGACAACTCTAGTGGTGTAACAAGTATTTTCTCATACCCCTGGTGGTAGAGAAATCCAATTTGGGATGGGACACCTTTATCCAAATCCAAGGGGATCCTCTATAATTTTTGATATTGAACAACATAGTACAGAAGAAATCTGTACTGCACTTTTATCTTCCAGCAATAAATACAGTGACAGGCCACTCTGATTCTGCATTTTCTTATCTATTAAAAAGAGTGACAATTTATAGTCCTATTTGTCCTAAAACCTATCTCAGCTTTCTCTTTGATGATCTGGAATTTTACTATATTATCCAGAAATGATGCATGCATGTGCTGTGATCATTGTGCTGAGCATAGATTTCCCCATCTGGATGGACTGGACAGACTTGTAGATGGACCCTGTGGTTTCCCACTTCTTGGTATTCCTATCCTTATGTAATCCCATTGCCTTCAAAGTAGCCAGAGCGGGAAATCCTAAAAGAAGTATCAATAACATAGCAATTACTGTTTAACAACATTCCCTATCTTTTACACCCATCCACAAGTTCCCAAGGACAGGCAAACATGCCAGAATCACCTTATAAACATGAAATACATGGTCTCAAAAATGTTCCCATGTATACTAAATAATACTTAAAACAGCATTAAGACAGAATTAAGAAGAATATATCTTGATACAAATATTCATTATTACCATTGATGTAGAAGAAATTAAGCAGACTTCAGAAAAAGACAGACTGGGTTTGAATGGCTATAAAAATTCCTTGACTTACGATGGGATTATGTACTAATAAACCCAACCCAAGTTTAAAATAACATAAACTGAAAATGCATTTAATACACCTAACATCATAGCTTAGCCTTGCCTGCCTTAAATGTGCTCAAAATACTTTTAGCCTACAGTTGGGCAAAATCATCTGACACACAGTCTGTCTGATAATAAAGGGCTGATATCAAAGTGCTGTTTGATAATAAAGTTGAATCTCATGCAACTATTTATAATTGAATATTGTACTGAAAGTGAAAAATAAAATGATCATCAGGTACTGAATGTTGTAAATGTATCATCTGTGTGTCCTCGTGATTGTGTAGCTCACTGGGAGCTATGGCTTGCCACCCCTGCCTGGCACCACAAGAAAGCACAGTACCACTTACTAATAGTAAATATGTATGTATAGCTTTCACATGGTCATAATGCTGAAAAATCACTAAGTAGAACAATCCTAAGTTGGGGACCATCTGTATTAGCTGTGTGACCTTGAGAAATTTTCTAACCTGTCTGAAACACAACTTTATCTTCTGTTAAGTGAGGATAACCTTCACTTTTCAGGATTGTGAGAATTAAATTAAATGGGCTAAAATATGAAAATGCCTAACATAGTATTTAATATGCAATAGGCATACTATAAGAGCTTGCCTCATTTCTTTCTTGTTTTGTCAACTTCTCTTTAAAATCCTGATTTTTCTTTTCCTTTTAAGGAATGAAGAGATGAATACAAAATCTCCAGAAACATAACTGTAAATAATTTCTGGCTAATTCAAAGTTTAGAAGAAGCTGAGAGTCATCTGGTCCAGGCACCTCTACTTTAGTAGTCAATCTCTGTAATAACCTCCCAATTACTATTTGGCTGAGACTGTAGTTCTGCAATTGGTGAATCTTGGCATCTGAGATTTTTCCCAAGGTTGTTATCATTCTCAATTCATAATTAGCATCTGTCTTACCAGATTGCCACAGAATTATAGCACCTGAGTCTTTCTTGGATCACTTACAATTAAAACACTAGCTGGGATTCAGTTCAGTTCAGTTGCTCAGTCATGTCCAACTCTTTGAGACCTCATGAATCGCAGCATGCCAGGCCTCCCTGTCCATCACAAACTCCCAGAGTCTACTCAAACTTATGTCCATCGAGTCGGTGATGCCATCCAGAAATCTCACAGTCTGTCATCCCCTTCTCCTCCTGCCCCAAATCCCTCCCACCATCAGGGTCTCTTCCAATGAGTCAACCCTTCACATGAGGTGACCAAAGTACTGGAGTTTCATCTTCAGAATCAGTCCTTCCAATGAACACCCAGGACTGATCTTTAGGATGGACTGGTTGGATCTCCTTGCAGTCCAAGGGACTCTCAAGAGCCTTTTCCAATGTCGTAGTTCAAAAGAATCAATTCTTTGGTATTCAGCTTTCTTCACAGTCCAACTCTCACATCCATACATGACCACTGGAAAAACCGTAGCCTTGACTAGATGGACCTTTGTTGGCAAAGTAATGTCTCTGCTTTTTAATATACTATCTAGGTTGGTCATAACTTTCCTTCCAAGGAGTCAGCGTCTTTTAATTTCACAGCTGCAGTCACCATCTGCAGTGATTTTGGAGCCCATAAAAATAGTCTGAGACTGTTTCCACTGTCTCCCCATCTATTTCCCATGAGGTGATGGGACCAGATGCTATGATCTTAGTTTTCTGAATGTTGAGCTTTAAGCCAACTTTTTCACTCTCCTCTTTCACCTTCTTCAAGAGGCTTTTTAGTTCCTCTTCACTTTCTGCCATAAGGGTGGTGTCATCTGCATATCTGAGGTTATTGATATTTCTCCCGGCAATCTTGATTCCAGCTTGTGCTTCTTCCAGCCCAGCATTTCTCATGATGTACTCTGCATATAAGTTAAATAAGTGGGGTGACAATATACAGACTTGACGTACTCCTTTTCCTATTTGGAACCAGTCTGTTGTTCCATGTCCAGTTCTAACTGTTGCTTCCTGACCTGCAAATAGGTTTCTCAAGAGGCAGGTCAGTTGGTCTGGTATTCTCGTCTCCTTCAGAATTTTCCACAGTTTATTGTGATGCACACAGTTGAAGGATTTGGCGTACTCAATAAAGCAGAAATAGATGCTTTTCTGGAATTCTCTTGCTTTTTCGATGATCCAGCTGATGTTGACAATTTGATCTCTGGTTCTTCTGCCTTTTCTAAAACCAGCTTGAACATCTGGAAGTTCTCGGTTCACGTATTGCTGAAGCCTGGCTTGGAGAATTTTGAGCATTAGTTTACTAGCGTGTGAGATGAGTGCAATTGTGCGGTAGTTTGAGCAGTCTTTAGGATTGCCTTTTTTTGGGATTGGAATGAAAACAGACCTTTTCCAGTCCTGTGGCCACTGCTGAGTTTTCCAAATTTTCTGGCATATTGAGTGCAGCACTTTCACAGCATCATCTTTCAGGATTTGAAATAGCTCAACTGGAATTCCATCACATCTACTAGCTTTGTTCGTAGTGATGCTTTCTAAGGCCCACTTGACTTCACATTCCAGGATGTCTGGCTCTAGGTGAGTGATCACACCATTGTGATTATCTGGGTCATGAAGATCTTTTTTGTACAGTTCTTCTGTGTATTCTTGCCACCTCTTCTTAATATCTTCTGCTTCTGTTAGGTCCATACCATTTCTGTCCTTTATTGAGCCCATTTTTGCATGAAATGTTCCCTTGGTATCTCTAGTTTTCTTGAAGAGATGTCTAGTCTTTCCCATTCTGTTGTTTTCCTCTATTTCCTTGCATTGATCACTGAGGAAGGCTTTCTTATCTCTCCTGGCTATTCTTTGGAACTCTGCATTCAAATGGGAATATCTTTCCTTTTCTCCTTTGCCTTTTGCTTCTCTTCTTTTCACAACTATTTGTAAGGCCTCCTCAGACAACCATTTTGCTTTTTTGCATTTCTTTTCCATGGGGATGGTCTTGATCCCTGTCTCCTGTACAATGTCATGAACCTCCGTCCATAGTTCATCAGGCTCTGTCTATCAGATCTAGAGGCAAACCATTCAATATCACGGTAATCCAAGTCTATGCCCCAACCAGTAATGCTGAAGAAGTCGAAGTTGAACGATTCTTTGAAGACCTACAAGACCTTTTAGAACTAACACCCAAAAAAGATGTCCTTTTCATTATAGGGGACTGGAATGCAAAAGTAGGAAGTCAAGAAACACCTGGAGTGGCTGATTCATGTCAATGTATGACAAAAACCACTACAATATTGTAAAGTAATTAGCTTCCACCTAATAAAAATAAATGGAAAAAAAAAAAAAAAAGAAACACCTGGAATAACAGTCAAATTTGTCCTTGGAGTACGGAAGGAAGCGGGGCAAAGGCTAATAGAGTTTTGCCAAGAGAACGCACTGGTCATAGCAAACACCCTCTTCTATAAACACAAGAGAAGACTGTACACATGGACATCACCATATAGCTGGGATTGGCAAGGCTTAATTTTCTCCACCTTGATGGTCCAAATCAGCAGTGTATTACTTGACGCCATATAAGGATGATTTTTTTCAAGTCCCAGGTATCTCATGAGCTTATCTATCATCCATATGACTTTATTATGTCTGTAAAAGGTTCTGCTGCTGGGAAGGCCTATAGATTTAAATTACCAATATATTGAGAAGCCCTTAATAGATGAACTTTCTGAGTTGGATAATTTAGTCACTCCAAGATAAACAGTTTACATGGACAGTAGAAGAATTTACTTGAATAACAGAAGACTGGTATATTTTGCAAAACGTAAGAGTAGCTAAGTGAAGGCAGGAGCTAATGGAAATTGATCTAATGTCACCCCATTTTCTGAGGAAAAAAAGTCCATTTTTTTTCTTTTTTTAGTCTGTTCTTTTAAGTTGTGAAGAATTTGTCAAACCAATTTGTCATCATCCTTGCACAATTGTTTTGCCTCTGATGTGTACTCATCTGGGGCAAAGCCGTATGTTTTACATGGCAACTAATCTCCTCAAGGCAAAACTGTATGCTCTTAAAAAATTGCTCTGCAGCATTAGCAGCAAAAGTCATTTATATACATCCTGGCCATTCTCTAACTTGGATCTCTGATGATTAGGAATGCAATACAATATGTACATGTGTTTATATGTATGGTGAGAGACTGGATAGATTCAGGATGAAACTGGAGAAGTCTCTCTCTTTCTTACACAGGAATAGTGATTTTTGTTTTTGTCTTTTTCCCTCACTTGGGAGTAGAATTTCCAGAAATAAATCAAATGTCTACAATCTTGAAAATTTTTAAAGGAAAAATGCATAGTCTCAGGGAAAGTTTTGTCCAGGGACAACTGTGATCCTTTCTTCAAATTAATCTTAAGTGGAAGGCAATTATATAAAGATATAAATAGCACACATTGATTGAAAATAGGTTTTGTATAGTTAGAAAATATGAAAAACTTTGCAGGATATGAAAAAGTGCACAGATATACACACACATATATCTGACTATATACATTAATATATATTCTTTCTGAAAATTTTTCAAGATCTTATGTACATTTAATTATATTGTAAAGCCAAGATATAGATATATTCTTGTAAGCATCCCAGTAAGAATAAAAGAAAAGAGAAAATGGGAGAAAGGTAATAAGACTGTGCATTTTCCAGAATTGAAGAAAGACATGAGTACCTGTCTTGGGGAAAAATAGAAACATATATACCATAATAGGATAAATAAAAGCAAATTCACAGCAAAATGAATTTACAACATACACATATAAAAATTAAAGATATTAAATGTTATCAAAAAACAATGCAAATATTTACCAAGGATAATGTGAAAATATGCATAAGTATACAATATTCATGGATTAGAGGACTGAAGAAATTTATCAATTCTCACCCCAAACTAAATCTATAAGTTTAATGATACTTCAATAAAAGTCTCCAGAGAAACTCATATAAAAATAACAAATTATCTTATAATTTAACTGGAAGAAGAAAAGTCAAGAATAGTTAAATCAGTTTGGAGCATAATAAGAAATATGGGACTTTGTCCTTCCAGTTCAGTTCAGGTCAGTTCATTTGCTCAGTCGTGTCTAACTTTTTGCGACCCCATGGACTGCAGCATGCCAAGCGTCCCTGCCCATCACCAATTCCAGTTTACTCAAACTCATGTCCATTGAGTTGATGATGCCATCCAACCATCTCATCCTCTGTTGGCCTCTTGTCCTCAAAACTTCAATCTTTCCCAGCATCACAGTCTTTTCTAGTGAGTGAGTTCTGCATTCAGGTGGCCAAAATATTGGAGTTTCAGCTTCAGCATCAGTCCTTCCAATGAATATTCAGGACTGATTTCCTTTAAGATAGACTGGTTGGATCTCCTTGCAGATCAAGTGACTCTCAAGAGTCTTCAACACCACAGTACAAAAGCATCAATTCTTCAGTGCTCAGCTTTCTTTATAGTCCAACTCTCATATCCATGCATGACTATTGGAAAAACCATAGCTTTGAGTAGATGGACCTTTGTTGCAAAGTAATGTCTCTGCTTTTTAATATGCTGTCTAGGTTGGTTATAGCTTTCCTTCCAAGGAGTAATCATCTTTTAATTTTATGGCTGCAGTCACCATCTGCAGTGATTTTGGAGCCAAAATAAATAAAGTCTCTCATGTTTCCATTGTTTCCCCATCTATTTGCCATGAAGTATTGGGACTGGATGCCATGATCTTAGTTTTCTGAATGTTGAGTTTTAAGCCAGCTTTTCACTCTTCTCTTTACTTTTATCAACAGGCTCTTTAATTCTTCTTCGCTTTCTGCCATAAGGGTGGTGTCATCTGCATATCTGAGGTAATTGATATTTCTCCTGGCAATCTTGATTCCAGCTTGTGCTTCATCCAGCCTGGCATTACGCATGATGTACTCTGCATATAAGTTAGATAAGCAGGGTGACAATATGCAGCCTTGATGTACCACTTTCCCAATTTGGAACCAGTCTGTTGTTCCATGTTCGGTAATAACTGTTGCTTCTGGACCTGAATACAGATTTCTTGGGAGGCAGGTCAGGTATGCCCATCTCTTTAAGAATTTTCCATAGTTTGTTGTGATCCACACAGTCAAAGGCTTTGGCGTACTCAATAAAGCAGAAGTAGATGTTTTTCCAGAACTCTCAAAAGGAGGCCCTTTCAGTTATCAAGGTATAAAGCAAAAGTCATTGAGACAGTTTAATTCTGGAGCAGAGAGACCAATGTATCAAAAAGAGGTCATAGAAATAAAGTTGTACATTTTAGAAATATGGCCTATGAAAGATGGATTAATGATCTAAATATGAGTGCCAAAATATTAACCTTTTTACAAGAATTTATAGAATTGATAGGATCGCTTTATAAAATTATGATAGGGAAGGATTTTTAAAATAAGGTCTGAATGGCAGAAACTATAAAGAAAAAGATTAGTATATTTTTTTGACAATGAAATTTAAAACATGATAAATATCTCCATGGAAAAAATTAAAAGAACAGCTCCAGTCTGAGGGAAAAAAAAAGGCAACACACACAGTTGGCAAAACTTATAATAAAAACTTATAATAAACTTATAAAACTTGTAAGTTTTCTAAAAAACTTATAATAACAACTATATAAATAATTCCTATATTACAAGAAAAAAAAAACTGAGCAATTGTCATTAGGGGTAATTCCCAGAATAGAAACCCAATAGACAGTAAATTAGGAAGATACTTAATATTGCTAATAATCAGAGAACTGTCTATTAAATCAGCAATGAGATGCTACTCCATATTCACTTGGCTATTGAATGCAGAAAAGCATGGGCCGTAAAACAATGCTAGGCAGCATGTAAATAAGAAGAGCCACTTTGGGTAATATTGATACATTGGCTTTTTTTAAGTAATGAGTACTCTGAGTCTCAAGAACACTTCTGGTTATACACCCTGACTAGTTTCACGCTTAAACATTGTGTAAGGATGTAAACTGCCATGCTGTCTGTCAGAATGAGCGAGTACAAGGCAGTTTAATATTTTTCATAGAAATTAAATTAATTGATTAACATGACATATTCATTATATGGAATTTCAGCAAGCAGTTAAAATGAATGCATGAGAATCTATATATACCAACATGAAAATCAAACATAAAATATGATGTGAGGAAAAAGATGATCAATGATATTTATGGTATAATATTTATGAAACATTTCAAAAGTACACAATTAATACAATATATACTTTAAAGAATATCTTTACATATGCCCTAGAAGTATAAGAATACATATGGGAATCAAGGACACCAAATTGATGATAGCACTTGTGTTTGGAGAGAAAGGGTAGATTTAAAGGAGGGATTTCAACTTTTCCTATTATATTTTATTTCTTTGATTAAGATATTCATTAATATTAATTCTAGGTGCTTTTTTGTATCACTTGTGCATTTCTGAAATGTAATAATGATACAAAAAGAACCAAAAGAAAAACTAATTTCTTTTTATAGATTACAAGTAAACCATAAAATTTTCTTATGATTTCAGGGGATTGCTAACATTCTAAAAGTCATCCTAAACATAGCAAACATTCTGAGAAGCATCAATCTGAGTTAGGATACACTGGTTAGAGCCTGCACAAACATATACCTTGGGGTCAGCTACAAATCCCTTCTCCAGAAGCACAGCTGATGATTTTTACCTAGTGGTTATCCAACTGTTTTCAGTGGAACTTGGATTCAAAGCAATGCTTAGTAGAATCCAACATAGTCAAAAAGAGAAAAAAAGTTAAGTTGTTCTGGGCAAAGTAATTTGTATGAAATGTCCTCCCTCTTACCTAGGAAGTGGCTACTGAACCCTCTAAGAAGAGTCTAGGTGACAAGATTATTCTCATTTCTTATACTGAAAAGCAAGCTGTGATGGGGAGCCCAGTCAACCAGCAAATCACCCTATTGCTCAAGTTTCTAGCATTAACAAACTAAGCAGTGAAATAAAATGAAGAGAATAAAGCATTGGTTGTTTTTGGTTGGTTGGTTGTTTTGAATGATTTAAGAATAAAATGAAAACACTGAGAGATTTTACAAGATGATTCAGATATTGATTACTGAACCCAGTGACCTACAGATGAAAGCCATCAGCAAACATTTATTGAATGTGTTCATACTGTGTACTCTTAGACGGAAAAAAAGCTTCCACTGTATTTACTAGTCAAAACTCAAGACCATATCAACAAGCAATTTTATTTGCCTTTGCTCACAAGGAGTTCAGAACCTAAATTTACATAACTTATATATACATGTATATATTGCTGCACTGTGACGCATGCAGGATCTTAGTTCCCCAACCAGGGACAGAACCCATGCCCCCTGCAGTGGAAGAAATCATATGTTAAGTCTATGGGTTACTGCCCTCTCTAATGGGTTATCGCCCTCTCTAATGCTTTTTTTTCTTTAATTTTGCATGTGTTTCAATTTTCCATCTCTATTCAAGTTTAAAAAAATAAAGTCACAATTCCTTAATGTAAATAGCTTCAAATTCTTTTGAAAAGGTGTAAGTATAAATAATTAAGAAGACAGTGTCATTAGATACAAAATTTATATTTTAGTCTCCAATCTTATACAAATGTTTTATGAATATCTATGAATATTATTCCATTTACTATTCTATTCTATTTAACTGTTCATCTAAATATATAGCAATTTTCTGGTAGTGCATATTTTTAATGACATCCCAGTTTTCTTTCTCTGTTAGATAAACTGATGACAGTATCAGTCATCAGTATGATAAAAAAAAAAGAAAGCAAAATGCAATTGGGCTAGACTGTAGGAGAATGGAGAGTCCTCCATTCCTCCATCAACTCATATGAATTCTACATCGCGGAAATATAAACTCCTACTTAAGGATCTATGTGAGACTGTCAGCTAAATCGGTATTCCTTAAATGTTACTTAATGAAACTGAGATTTATATATGTCAAAGCTGAAGTTCAGTTGCTCAGTCGTGTCTGACTCCTTGCAACTCCATGGACTGCAGCATGCCAGGCCTCCCTGTCCATCACCAACTCCCAGAGTTTACCCAGACTCGTGTCCATTGAGTCAGTGATGTCATCCAACCATCTCATCCTCTGTTGGCCCCTTCTCCTCCCACCTTCAATCTTTCCCAGCATCAAGGTCTTTTCTAGTGGGACAATTCTGCACATCAGGTGGCCAAAATATTGGAGTTTCAGCTTCAGCATCAGTCCTTCCAATGAATATTCAGGACTGATTTCCCATAGGATGGGCTGGTTGGATCTCCTTGCAGTCCAAGGGACTCTCAAGCATCTTCTCCAACACCACAGTTCAAAAGCATCAATTCTTTGGTATTCAGCTTTCTTTATAGTTCAACTCTCACAGCCATACATGACTACTGCAAAAACTATAGCTTTGACTAGATGGACCTTTGTTGGCAAAGGAACGTCTCTGTTTTCTGATATGCTGTCTAGGTTGGTCATGACTTTTCTTCCAAGGAGCAAGTGTCTTTTAATTTCCTGGCTGCAGTCACCATCTGCAATGATTTTGGAACCCAAAAATATATAGTCTCACTGTTTCCATTGTCTCATCCATTTGCCATGAAGTGATGGGACTGGATGCCATGATCTTAGTTTTCTGAATGTTGAGTTTTAAGCCAATTTTTCACTCTCCTCTTTCACTTTCATCAAGAGGTTCTTTAGTTCTTCTTTGCTTTCTGCCATAAGGGTGGTGTCACCTGTATATCTGAGGTTATTGATATTTCTCCTGGCAATCTTGATTCCAGCTTGTGCTTCTTCCAGACCAGCATTCTCATGATGTACTCTGCATATAAGTTAAATAAGCAGGGTTACAGTATACAGCCTTGATGTACTGCTTTCCTGATTTGGAACCAGTCTGTTGTTCCATGTCCAGTTCTAACTGTTGCTTCTGGACCTGAATGCAGATTTCTCAGGAGGCAGGTCAGGTGGTCTGGTATTCCCATCTCTTTAAGAATTTTCCACAGTTTGTTGTGATGCAAAAAGTTGAAAGGAGGTTCAAATTTTACTTCTTTAGTACATTTAGAAATAAAGAAACTACAATAAGTAAATACCCCAAGAGCTCACCGGTAAAGGATGAATACAATTTTTAGCCAATGAACAATTTCAAATAATCACGGTGGATTCACTCCCAATTTATATCAAATGTTCCATCCTTGGTCTTTGATCTTTGTTCATAATACAAATGTGAAATCATTCAACCCTGGAGTCAGTCATATAATTTTATTAAGAAATCCAAGGTAGATGTACTAAATAGTTTCATCCTGACATGTATTTTCTCTTTTTCTAAAAACTAAATGAATGATTTTAGGTTGTAATCAGCAAAACAGAGGTCAGAGTTTTTTAGAATTAATTTGCATTTCATTATGAAATGATTCCAGGTGCAAGAATTAAAGTGCCTCATTTTGCTTCACAATCTTTATTTAAAATTCCATTTCTATTTTCATTCCTGCAGAAATAACATCCTACACTCATTTATGCTTTGTTTGTTTGAGGGAAAAGAAAGTCTGAACTCAGTCTACTGGGATCTAATTATCAAAACCTAATTCTAATTACAGTCTTTTAAATCAACGCTGGAGGCTTTCCTCCTCTCCCCTGCTTTTTGAATAAGGACCGCTTATATTGTTCAGAAGATTTTCCATGTTAGATACCTCTATTTATAGACACCATCTACCAAGGGTTTTGTAGCTCTATAATCTCAGTTTGCCAAACAGCTTCATGCTCATTTGAACTATGGAATGTCTTTGTAATTTAAACTCACAGGATAAGAGACATGCAAAGATAAAGCATATACAAATCAAGACTTTCTTGTTGAGATAAAACATAACATTTTCCCTTTTTTGCAAAAGGTATAGAGCTACTAACAGAGAGTGTTGCCTATAGATGTTTAAATAAAACGTGTTATGTTTGATCCCTATTATTAAATCATTAGAAGTCCACTAACAAAATTTAAGGGTGGTTTCCCCATTAAACTTTGACCTGGCAGCAAGCAATAGGCCACAGATTCATGTTGCAATTTTTCAGCAGATGTAATAATTGTTATTCTCAACTTTTCATTTTATTTTTTTTAATTTAAATAAGATAATATTTTGTCTTATTTACTAATTTTATATTCTCACTTTGTATCATGACATTTTTTTCTTCATCAGATAAGTATTTGGTCCAAAGTCTCTGAATTTATTTTACTCAGATACGCAATCATCTCTAATAGTCAGAAACTATAAATAGAGTATTTCCTATCAGGGTTTGGTAACACAGAAGCCATTATAGTACATTTTATACAAGACACATATGCTCAGATACATTAAGATATACACTATAGGCAAGCAGTGGGGGTAGCAGAGGTGAATCAACTCAGCAGGCAATAAAGCATCCTTTGATTAAGGATATAATTAAGAAAGGGCTGTTGGTTTTCTCATGATCTACTCATAAGAAAAACATAAAACACTAAGCCACTTCAGTTGTGTCCGACTCTTTGCAACCCTATAGACTGCAGCAGATCAGGTTTCTCTGTCCATGGGATTTTCTAGGCAAGAATACTGGGAGTGGGTTGCCATGCGTTCCTCCAGGGGATCCTCTCCACCCAGGTATCAAACCTGAGTCTCTTATGTCTCCTGCATTGACAGGCAGGTTCTTTTCCACTAGCACTACCTGGGAAGCCCTAAACACTAATGCACATGTGTAAATCTATTGACCACTCAGGTTGAAGCTAGCAACTGCAGTTTGAACTGAGACACACTCTATTGCCAAAGGAGTGCTGTATTTGATTAAACATAACATAAATATAGCATGGTCAACATTTTGGGCATACAAAGTTTAGAGAAAGATATATACTTTTTCTTTCCTCTACAGGCCTTGTCAGAAACTTTAATAAGGTAATGACATCAGGAGTTGCCAAGAAGAAGTTAAAGCTGTGGTTCTTAGACTTTAGTGATTAACATAATAACCGAAGGACTTGTTAAAATATGGATTGTTGCTTCTGCCTACAGAGTTTCCTGATTCAGTAGGTGTGGGGCAGACCTGAGATTTCACATTTCTAACAAGTCTCCAAATGACGTGGATCTTGGTAGTCCAGAGATCACATTTTGAGAAGATCTGAGATTGAGAACACATTTCATACTTTTACTGAATTTTTATATATATTTAAATTTTATTTATGGAAATTTCATCCTAAGGTACTTGTGTTCCCTATAATGTAGTTTTAGAAATAGGTTTTATGATCCCCTAGCTAGAAGAAAACCTTAGGTAGGGAAAAATATTCCGGAAACAAACAAGGGCAAAAGGGATCCCTTTATCTCCAGTATGACATTTTAGAAAAATGAAAAAAAAAAAAAAAAAAAGATAGACCACTGAAAATGGAAAAAAAAAATTATAGAATACAGTTCA
Organism: Dama dama; assembly: GCF_033118175.1. Taxonomy (NCBI): domain Eukaryota; kingdom Metazoa; phylum Chordata; class Mammalia; order Artiodactyla; family Cervidae; genus Dama; species Dama dama. Next base: position 10,618,187 of record NC_083703.1, on the reverse strand, counting down.
TGAAGATGTCATCTTCTTATTCCAACTTATATCAAGTGAGAATACTAAAGTTATTTCTAATATATACATTTTAGTATTTTAAAGCATAAGAATTAAGATAAAGTGAGAAATAGATATATCAAGAAATGTCAAATTCCTTAGATCCAAAATATATATCATTAAATCATCTTTCCATTAACAAACTTTTATAGGCAGGGACTCTCTTAGGTAAAACAAGTTTTAAAAGTCTTACTAACTTAAAAGTTCCTGAGTTTCTTTTCTTCTTTTTTTTGGTAGTGGTCTTAGAAGTGTTCACTGGTCCTTTTGGGCTTAATATTATGATGCTTTAATAGCTCCTTTTCTAAAGAGAAACTCATGTTAATGAAGACCTAGTAGTAATATAAATAGATACTACTACAGAAAATAATACTGTAAAAATGAAAATAAATGCTTATGGCTTGACTCCCAAAGGAAGTGTATTTCAAGGAAATAACTCAAAAGGAGAAAAAGTTTATGTCGAGAAACTATGTTTCCAATATTATCTACAACATTTTTAAAACGTTAAACCAATTACATGTCTTCAAGCAGAGAAATAATAGATTATGGATATAAAATTGATGAAACAGTATTTCAAGATTAAACACCAAAGTTATAATGGGTGTGAAAGCACAAGAATTCTATGTGCAAAACAGATCTCATTATTTCTCTGCTCACATACCATGGCACAAGAAGAATGAGGGGGAAAGGGAAAAGGCTTGAATTACAGTACTGAGAGTATGGATGACTTTATTTCTTTCTTTACAAAAAATGTGTTAATGTTATTTTAACAATATATGAACATTTTAAATATTCTTATCAGTATACTTATTCTCCCCCCAAAATACCTCTTTAATTTTCTGACAGTTGGTATTAACAGTTCTAGGATCACAACATGGTAGAAGTTTCTGGAATACTTAGGTAAGAATACTTAGGAAGAAATACTGAATAAAAGGAGAATGAAATCTTCCATAACTTAATTTTCTTCATATTTTAAATGAGGGCTCACTGGACACAAAAAGTTAGTCCAAGCTGGAAAATGTTCAGGAGAAGATGAATTTTATGTTCAAGCATCCAGGTTAAAATTTTAATTGTGTGTGTGATTAATTTGTTCTTTTGAAAAAAATGCAATTTTTCTTGTCAAATAAAAACTCTCTTCATCGCAATTAACAATAAGCATAAAATCAGAAATCTTGCTGATTCCAAACAGTATTTTCCTTCCCATAATTTTGCTAAAAAGGCTCAGAAGTTTGGATAGAGAGTCTCTGAGTTTGTTACTTACTGAACAAGGTACAGGTTACTTTTTCTTTTCTCATTATACCATCTTCACATAGATTTTTTTCAATATTCACAAATACAAGTATATTCTCTACAAAACACCACTTTTGATTTAAAACATCTGCCTTACATTTCTGCTCCTCAAAGAATAATTTAGAATACAGAACATTTTCCCAGTTATTTAAAAAGTGATGTGTGGTAAAATTATAAAGTTGCCCTAAAAAGCAAGTCTCAGCATATTCTTAATCAGACAAAAATGTGGTTGTTTCCAGCAAATGCACTGTTGAATTTCCTTCTGTCTTTGTCAGTAAAACAGCTGTGAATAGATCAAACTTTGTTAGTTTTTAACTTTTTCTCTTATGACTTGTGACTTTCCTTTTTTCCTATTCTACAGCTACTACAATTTTAGAGGAAACAAATTGGATCAAACACATTTCCCAGTTCGTACACTTTTTCTTTCACGTTGTTCACAGTAGGTTTCACACATAAAAGTAACCCTTTTGCAACCTTCATGCAAGGGTCCCTGTAGGAGCTTAGTTCACTGGTGAGCACACATCCGTTGAGGACCTACTATGTGCCAGACACTGTCCTTGTTTGCATTCTAAGCTATGAGAGAGAGAGGGAAGGCATGAAGGTGTTCATGCCTGCAAAGATCTGGTGAAAAGATCTGATGAACTACTGACATGAATCATAACTCAGTTATTAATTCAGTAAATCTCTGGAAATTATTAAATTCCACTCTTATGAGAATTAAGACTTTGATCTAGGCTGATAGAGGTATGATCAATAAAAACAAGAGAAAGAGAACCACCAGCAACCATTCCCCAATACTGAACGTATAATGAATTAAATGATGTTTACAGAGGGAAGGGCAGTGGGACGTGCCGGGGTATGTATGTTCTTTACATATTAAACACAACAAAACAAGGCCTTTGTGCTGACAGTACAGGAGAATTTAGCGGAAAAACAGGGCAGGAAGTTTCAAAGTGGGATTCCCTTGGAATAACTGGATAGCTTTCTAACAAACAGGAGACCTCTAACATACACTGGGACGGTGGCGTTCATGATTGTTTAAACAGAGAGGTGGGTTGGAGGAGATGGCAAAAGTCAAAAAGCCTAGACATTTTTAAAGAAAAATAATAGGCACAATCATGAAGGCCTTGTTGGTGATGGTTTTATCAAGAATAAAAGGTTATTAGTTTAACCTAGTTCACATGCTTGTACATTAGGCAGGAATATTTTCACAGAAAGTCAGGATTGTGCCAGGAAATTTAAAACCAGTGAAATTCAAACATACCCATTAAAATTATATTAGTAATTACCAAAGTTACCAAAAAGTGTTGTAAAGAAAATAAAAGAGGTGAGTTCATGCAAACCATCCAGACAGTAATAATGTACATGGAGCTCTGTTAATAGATGTGCTAACTGCTACTCCTTGTATCCTGTACCATTTCCCTGGACTCCCCCCCACCCCCACCACCCAGTGATGATTCATTATGCCAGATTGTGAAGCCATTTGCAAAATATAAAGTGCTATAAAAATACTGGATAATAATGATAATCCATCTTGCCTTCCATCTCTATAGCATTTATTTATATTACACTAAATTTGAGTTTTTATTGCTCCCTAGTGAATCTGTGGATCCATATTTCTTTCTTTTCCTCTTGCAGTAATACTTTGTAAACATGTCGGGCAGGTCAGAGCTGGATGGGCGGCAGTGTTTCCCTGTAGTAGATTTTATGCAGTTTGGACCGAATGACCCACACCCTGGGGGCTTTCATTGTCATTCACAATGGACACCGTCTTGTTTCCTTAACTTGGTCAAAGCTAATGACATGAGAAAGCTCTCTCGTCTAATTGGTCATTTCTGCCCTCAATTTATGGCACTGTTCTATAAAAGCAACATATTATCCTGTGTCTTCTGAAACTTTTTCTTATAACAAATGTTCCTATTCCACCAAGCATAGCTTTACACAGTGATATTATTTCATCCTCAGGTTAACACTGTCTTCATTCTACCTTTGTCTCTCTGTCAGAGACAGAATGCTGAAACTGGAGGCTCCTAGATTTTCTATTAACAGAATGACTCTACAGCATACAATTAAATGTGTCCCCACTAAATAAGCAGATGGTCATTTGTCTCCTGGAATCTGGACTCCATATGGGTTCTCAAGTCAGGGAGCACCCAGCTTCACAAAGAAAAAAAAGTGGTAGCAGAAAAATAAAGAAAGAAATACCAGGGAGATAGTAATAAAGTTGAATAGAAGCTAAGTTAACCTGTATACTATCATGGATTCCTATATGTCTGTTCTTTCTTTATTTCTAATATCAACACTATGTTAGATTTCATGGCTTTACCTTTTTTTTTTCCTTTCATGCATATTTGACAGTTTAGTTGATGACAGATGAAATGTTTGTTTATTGAGCAAGAATTATTAACTTCTAATAATGAACTGAGTATTTAAAATGTTCTTCTGAACCAAGGTATTCACCATATTAACAAATTTTTTTAGAAACACAAAATCATACCAATTGATGCATAAAAAGCATTGGACAGAACTCAACATCTCTACAATAAATATTCCCAGAAAACTGAAGAGAACTTCTTTAATCTTTAGTAAGATACATCTACCAAAAAACTTAGAGTTCTAACATCATACTTATTGATGCTTTTTAACTCTGGTGTTAGAAAAGACTCTTGAGAGTCCCATGGACTGCAAGGATATCAAACCAGTCCATCCTAAAGGAAATCAGTCCTGAATGTTCATTGGAAGGACTGAAGCTGAAGCTGAAGCTCCAATACTTTCTCCATCTGATGCGAAGAGCTGATGCACTAGAAAAGACCCTGATGCTGGGAAAGATTGAAGGCAGGAGAGGAGGAGAGGGACTGACAGCAGATGAGGTGGTTGGATGGAATCACCAACTCAATGGACATGAGTTTGAGTAAGTTCTGGGAGATAGTGAAGGACAGGGAAGCCTGGCGTGCTGCAGTCTATGGGTTGCAAAGAGTTGGGCACGACTGTGAGACTGGACAACAGCAACATCATACTTCATGTTTAAAGTCTCACTTTTCCCCCAAAGACTGAGAATAAGACAAAGAAGTTCACTCTTAACACTCCTGCCTGTGTGATAAAGTAAGGAAATGAACATGAAAGAAAAAAGGAAATCTACATATGACTGAGAAATATTTAGATAGCATTTCTTTTAAAGGTTCCTTAGATTGACCACTTTGGATAGTACAGATAGCTTTGTGACTGCCAGAATATTATTTAGTACAATTGATTCTCCTAGAGGACCAAGAAAATGAAAAATATTTCCCAAGTATCTGCCATTCTGAGTGAAGAGCTTCCTCAGTTCAAGACTGATTCATAAGATCAAATCAGACATACATACTGTGGAATGAATGCTAAGAAAATCATAAAGAAACTAATACAGGAGATGAGTACAGTTCCTTGGTTTTCTATTCTCTGAGATTGAATCCATTAAACTCTAAGAGCAACTTTGTAGCCTTTCTAAGTGCAAAATCAGGTCACTGGTCTCCTTCAAGAAGAGCCAATAAAACTTTCATCTCAATAGGCTGCTAATATGGAATTATTTCAAATCTCCAGCAAAAGGATAATATTCAGAAGAGAAATAAATAGTCATTGAACACTAAGCTATTAATGTCTCTTTCAGAAGAGACATTATCTGTATATATATATCTGTATCTATATCTGTATTTTAGTTGGACAGTCCTACTGGAAAACTCATTTATATAATAGTCATCCAATAAACTAGGTGTCTTTTCTGATCACTTAACCTCCCCCCAAATATTTTTTTCTCTTCAAACTCCTATAGCACTTCATACTATCTTAAGACTTTTCAACATGTGATGTGTTTGATAACAGTCATGCAGATACAGGACCTATCTCTCTTGCTAAATGCTATCCATTTGCCAACTTCTCATCATCATCACTTCATGCTTATATTAGCTGAATGAATGCCTGAATGAATGAGTGAAGAGTAAGAATGTGGATAGCATTTCTACCTTAATAAATCAACTCATCTCAACTTCAGAAAAATATCATTTAGACTTTTAAAAATTACTTACATATTTGTCCAAGAGTTTCATGTATTACATACTGAAAAATGTAGATAAGAAGAAATTAAAATACAGAGATAATGAACTTAATAAACATGTACATCTGATAAACATGCAATGTAGTAATTATTATTAATTATCTGAATGCTGGTAGTATTAATATTCATGATTGATTATTTCTATAAGTGCTATTTGTGTCTCATGGACAGAAGGGAAGAAAATTAAAATTAGTATACATGCCATGATGGCAAGACTAATTATTTTAGGCCAAGATCACAAAAAGCAAAAATAATGCTAAAAATGGAAATTTCTATTAAGTGTGACATATTCTTGTCCTCTAGGTTTATTAAAAAGTAAATTAAATTTTAAGATAAATTTTTAATTATATTCATAATTAGTAAGACAACACATAGAAAATGACAGAAGTGACTCATATCTGCAGGATGGCATCATATAATTTAATCCTTCTCATTCAGTCAAGTATTTCACAATGGCTGTTTTTAGAACTTGTTACAGAAGTCAAAGCCCCAGGGCTAGAATATGGTAACACCAGAATTGCTTTCAGGCAAATCTACTCTTGTTAACTCTTACTGAGATGGTTCTATTAACCACTCCCTTTGTTTCTGAATGAGTCTTGCTAACAGTCTGTCAATTTTGTTTATTTTTTCAAAAAACCAGTTTTTAGCTTTGTTGATTTTTGCTATGGTCTCTTTTGTTTCTTTTGCATTTATTTCTGCCCTAATTTTTAAGATTTCTTTCCTTCTACTAACCCTGGGGTTCTTCATTTCTTCCTTCTCTAGTTGCTTTAGGTGTACAGTTAGGTTATTTATTTGACTTTTATCTTGTTTCTTGAGGTAAGCCTGTAATGATGAACCTTCCCCTTAGCACTGCTTTTACAGTGTCCCATAGGTTTTGGGTTGTTGTGTTTTCATTTTCATTCATTTCTATGCATATTTTGATTTCTTCTATGATTTGTTGGTTATTCAGAAGTGTGTTATTTAGTCTCCATATGTTTGAATTCTTAATAATTTTTTTCCTGTAATTGAGATCTAATCTTACTGCACTGTGGTCAGAAAAGATGACTGGAATGATTTCAATTTTTTTGAATTTACCAAGGCTAGATTTATGGCCCAGGATGTGATCTATTCTGGAGAAGGTTCCATGTGCACTTGAGAAAAAGGTGAAGTTGATTGTTTTGGGGTGAACTGTCCTATAGATATCAATTAGGTCTAGCTGGTCCATTGTGTCATTTAAAGTTTGTGTTTCCTTGTTAATTTGCTCTTTAGTTGATCTATCATAGTTGTGAGTGGGGTATTAAAGTCTCCCACTATTATTGTGTTACTATTAATTTCCTCTTTCATACTCGTTAGCGTTTGCCTTACATATTGCGGTGCTCCTATGTTGGGTGCATATATATTTATAATTGTTATATCTTCTTCTTGGATTGATCCTTTGATCATTATGTAGTGTCCTTCTTTGTCTCTTTTCACAGCCTTTATTTTAAAGTCTATTTTATCTGATATGAGTATTGTGACTCCTGCTTAGATGACATGATCCTCTATATAGAAAACCCTAAAGACTCTACCAGAAAATTACTAGAGCTAATCAACGAATATAGTAAAGTTGCAGGATATAAAATAAACACACAGAAATCCCTTGCATTCCTATACACTAACGATGAGAAAACAGAAAGAGAAATTAAGGAAACAATACCATTCACCATTGCAACAAAAAGAATAAAATACTTAGGAGTATATCTACCTAAAGAAACAAAAGACCTATACATAGAAAATGATAAAATACTGATGAAAGAAATCAAAGAGGACACAAACAGATGGAGAAATATACTGTGTTCATGGATTGGAAGAATCAATATTGTCAAAATGGCTATACTACCCAAAGCAATCTATAGATTCAATGCAATCCCTATGAAGCTACCAATGGTCTTCTTCACAGAACTAGAACAAATAATTTCACAATTTGTATGGAAATACAAAAAACCTTGAATAGCCAGAGTAATCTTGAGAAAGAAGAATGGAACTGGAGGAATCAACCTGCCTGACTTTAGACTCTACTACAAAGCCACAGTCATCAAGACAGTGTGGTAATGGCACAAAGACAGAAATATAGATCAATGGAACAGAATAGAAAGCCCAGAGATAAATCCACGAACCTATGGGCAACTTATCTTCTATAAAGGAGGCAAGAATATACAATGGAAGAAAGACAACCTCTTTAACAAGTGGTGCTGGGAAAACTGGTCAACCACTTGTAAAAGAATGAAACTAGAACACTTTCTAACACCATACACAAAAATAAACTCAAAATGGATTAAAGATCTAAATGTAAGACCAAAAACTATAAAACTCCTAGAGGAGAACATAGGCAAAACACTCTCCGACATGAATCACAGCAGGATCCTCTATGACCCACCTCCCAGAATATTGGAAATTAAAGCAAAAATAAACAAATGGGACCTAATGAAACTTAAAAGCTTTTGCACTACAAAGGAAACTATAAGCAAGGTGAAAAGACAGCCCTCAGATTGGGAGAAAATAATAGCAAATGAAGAAACAGACAAAGGATTAATCTCAAAAATATACAAGCAACTCCTGCAGCTCAATTCCAGAAAAATAAATGACCCAATCAAAAAATGGGCCAAAGAATTAAACAGACATTTCTCCAAAGAAGACATACAGATGGCTAACAAACACATGAAAAGATGCTCAACATCACTCATTATCAGAGAAATGCAAATCAAAGCCACAATGAGGTACCATTACACGCCAGTCAGGATGGCTGCTATCCAAAAGTCTACAAGCAATAAATGCTGGGAGAGGGTGTGGAGAAAAGGGAACCCTCTTACACTGTTGGTGGGAGTGCAAACTAGTACAGCCACTATGGAGAACAGTGTGGAGATTTCTTAAAAACCTGTAAATAGAACTGCCATATGACCTAGCAATCCCACTTCTGGGCATACACACTGAGGAAACCAGATCTGAAAGAGACACGTGCACCCCAATGTTCATTGCAGCACTGTTTATAATAGCCAGGACATGGAAGCAACCTAGATGCTCATCAGCAGACGAATGGATAAGGAAGCTGTGGTACATATACACCATGGAATATTACTCAGCCATGAAAAAGAATTCATTTGAATCAGTTCTAATGAGATGGATGAAACTGGAGCCCATTATACAGAGTGAAGTAAGCCAGAAAGATAAAGACCATTACAGTATACTAACACATATATATGGAATTTAGAAAGATGGTAATGATAACCCTATATGCAAAACAGAAAAAGAGACACAGATGTACAGAACAGACTTTTGAACTCTGTGGGAGAAGGCGAGGGTGGGATGTTTCGAGAGAACAGCGTCGAAACATGTATATTATCTATAGTGAAACAGATCACCAGCCCACGTTGGCTGCATGAGACAAGTGCTCAGGGCTGGTGCAATGGGAAGACCCAGAGGGATTGGATGGAGAGGGGGTTGGAGGGGGGATCGGGATGGGGAATACATGTAACTCCATGGCTGATTCATGTCAATGTATGGCAAAAACCACTACAATATTCTTAAGTAATTAGCCTCCAACTAATAAAAATAAATGGAAAAAAAAAAAATAAGCAGGGTGATAATACACAGCCTTGAAGTACTCCTTTCCCAATTTGGAAACAGTCTGTTGTTCCATGTCCAGTCCTAACTATTGCTTCTTGACCTGCATACAGATTTATCAGGAGGCAGGTAAGATGGTTTGGTATTCCCATCTCTTTAAGAATTTTCCACAGTTTGTTATGCTCCACACAGCCAAAGGATTTGGCATAGCCAATAAAGCAGAAGTAGATGTTTTCTGGAACACTCTTGCTTTTTTGATTATCCAGTGGAGGTTGGCAATTTGATCTCTGGTTCCTATGCCTTTTCTAAAACCAGCTTGAACATCTGGATGTTCTCATTTCGTGTGCTGTTGAAGCCTGGTTTGGAGAATTTTGAGCATTATTTTGCTGGCGTGTGAGATGAGTGCAATTGTGTGGTAGTCTGAACATTCTTTGGCATTGCCTTTTTTTGGGATTGGAATGAAAACTGACATTTTCCAGTCCTGTGGCCACTGCTGAGTTCTCCAAATTTGCTGGCATATTGTACAGGAGGTGGTAATCAAAGCCATCTCCAAGAAAAAGAAATGCAAAAAGGCAAAATGGTTCTCTGTGAGGCCTTACAAATAGCTTAGAAAAGAAGAGAATAGAAAGGCAAAGGAGAAAAGGAAAGATATACCTATCTTAATACAGGGTTCTATAGAATAGCAGGGGAGATAAGAAAGCTTTTCTAAGTGAACAATGCAAAGAAATAGAAAGAAACATAGAATGGGAAAGACTAGAGATCTCTTCAAGAAAATTAGAAATACCAAGGGAACATTACATGCAAAGATGGGCATAATAAAGGCAGAGATATAAAGATGAGGTGGTAAGAATACATGAAAAACTATACAAAAAAGATCTTAATGACCCAGATAACCATGATGGTATGATCACTCACCTAGAGCCAGACATCATGGAGTGTGAAGTCAAGAGGGCCCTTAGGAAACATCACTACAAACAAAGCTAATGGAGGTGATGGATTTCCACCCATACTATTTCAAATTCTAAAAGATTACGCTGTGAAAGTGCTGTACTCAGTATGCCAGCAAATTCGGAAACCTCAGCAGTGGCCACAGGAGTGGAAAAGGTCAGTTTTCATTCCAATCCCAAAGAAAGGCAATGCCAAAGAATGTTCAAACTACCTCACGATTGCACTCATCTCAAACGCCAGCAAAATTCTCCAAACTAAGCTTCAATAGCACATGAAATGAGAACTTCTAGATGTTCAAGCTGGATTTCAAAGAGGCAGAGGAACTAGAGATCAAATTGCCAACATCCGTTGGATCATAGAAAAAGCAATAGAATTCCAGAAAAAACATCTACTTCTGCTTCACTGACTATGCTAAAGCCTTTGACTGTGTGGATGATAACAAACTGTGGAAAATTCTTAAGGACATGTGAATACCAGACCACCTCACCTGCCTCCTGAGAAACCTGTGTGCAGCTCAAGAAGCAATAGTTAGAACTGGACACGGAACAAAAGACTGGTTCCAAATTGGGAAAGGAATATATCAAGACTATATATTAACACCCTGTTTATTTAACTTATATGCAGAGAATATCATGCGAAATGCTGGGGTGGATGAAGCACAAGCTCAAATTAAGATTGCCAGGAGAAATATCAATAACCTCAGATATGCAGATGACACCACACTTATTACAGAATGAGTAGAGGAACTAAAGAGCCTCTTGATGAAAGATGAGAGTGAAAGAGCTGGCTTAAAACTCAACATTCAAAAAACTAAGTTCATGGCCTCTGCTCCCATCACTTCATGGCAATTAGATGGGTAAACAATGGAAACAGTGAGGGACTGTATTCTGTGCTCCAAAATCACAGCAGTTGGTGACTGCAGCCATGAAATTATAAGAGGCCTGCTCCTTGGAAGCAGGCCTCTTATAATGACAAACTCAGATAGCATATTAAAAAGCAGAGATATTACTTTGCTAACAAACGTCCATCTAGTCAAAGCTATGGTTTTTCCAGTAGTCATGTATGGATGTGAGAGTTGGACACAAGAAAGTTGAGTACCAAAGAATTGATGCTTTTGAACTGTGGTGTTGGAGAAGACTCTTGAGAGTCCCTTGGACTGCAACGAGATCCAACCAGTCCATCCTAAAGGAAATCAGTCCTGAATATTCATTGGAAGGACTGATGCTGAAGCTGAAGCTCCAAAACTTTGGCCACCTGATGCGAAGTGATGACTCATTAGAAAAGACCCTGACACTGGGAAAGATTGGAGGCAGGAAGAGAAGGGAATTACAGAGAATGAGATGGTTGGATGGCATCACCAACTGAAAGGACATGAGTTTGGTCAGGCTTTGGGTGATGGTGAATTTCAGGGAAGTCTGGCATACTACAGTCCATGGAGTCGCAAATGGACATGACTAGCTACCAAACAATTTCAAATGTAGAACATGCATCAGGTAACTTGTTTCAAGGAACACTATTTAGAAAGTCTTGAGAGAGTCAATTTCTAGTCAGGTTAATAAGAAGTCTGGGGTCCCCAAGGAGGAAAGAGGGGTCTGGAGCTCTCAAGGAGGAGATAGGAGTCTGGAATTCTCAAGGAGGAAGGGACAAATGTTTTTGTTCTACATTCATTCAGTTCAGTTCAGTTCTGTTGCTCAGTCATGTCCAACTCTGTAACCCCATGAACCGCAGCACTCCAGGCCTCCCTGTCCATCACCAGCTCCCGGAGTTTACTCAAACTCATGTCCATCAAGTCAGTGATGCCATCCAGCCATCCCATCCTCTGCCGGCGCCTTCTCCTCCTGCCCTCAATCCCTCCCAGCATCAGGGTCATTTCCAATGAGTCAACTCTTCGCATCAGGTGGCCAAAGTATTGGAGTTTCACCTTCAGCATCAGTCCTTCCAATGAAAACCTAGGACTTATCTGCTTTAGGATGGACTGGTTGGATCTCCTTGCAGTCCCAGGGACTCTCAAGAGTCTTCTCCAACACCACAATTCAAAACCATCAATTCTTCAGTGCTCAGCTTTCTTCACAGTCCAACTCTCACGTCCATACATGACCACTGGAAAAATAATAGCCTTGACTAGATGGACCTTTGTTGGCAAAATAATGTCTCTGCTTTTTAATATGCTATCTAGGTTGGTCATAACTTTCCTTCCAAGGAGTAAGCATCTTTTAATTTCATGGCTGCAGTCACCATCTGCAGTGATTTTGGAGCCCCCAAAAATAAAGTCTGACACTGTTTCCACTGTCTCCCCATCTATTTCCCATGAAGCAATGGGACCAGATGCCATGATCTTAGTTTTCTGAATGTTGAGCTTTAAGCCAACTTTTTCACTCTCCTCTTTCACTTTCATTAAGAGGCTCTTTAGTTCCTCTTCACTATCTGCCATAAGGTTGGTGTCATCTGCATATCTGAGGTTATTGATATTTCTCCCGGCAATCTTGATTCCAGCTTGTGCTTCTTCCAGCCCAGTGTTTCTCATGATGTACTCTGCATATAATTTAAATAAGCAGGGTGACAATATACAGACTTGACGTACTCCTTTTCCTATTTGGAACCAGTCTGTTGTTCCATGTCCAGTGTTCTAACTGTTGCTTCCTGACCTGCATACAGGTTTCTCAAGAGGCAGGTCAGGTGGTCTGGTATTCCTATCTCCTTCAGAATTTTCCACAGTTTATTGTGATCCACATAGTCAACACTTTGGCATAGTCAATAAAGCAAAAATAGATGTTTTTCTGGAACTCTCTTGTTTTTTTGATGATTCCTTAGTAAGGATTATATAACAATAATGCATCCTGCTTGAGGACATGTTTCTCCTTCCTGAAAACCTTCTGACTAATTCTATTATCTTAAAATGTATATTGTGGGAGTGGGTATAGTAAGATCTTTACAACCTTGAGACATTCTTTTGATTAATGTAATAACCAGTTAAAAATGTATGTAACTCCCTGACTACCACTAGCAAGGGGGACACTCTCTGTCCCCCTCTGATGCCTGTGTCAGAAGCTTTCTCTGTGTCTTTCCTACTTTAATAAAACTCTGCTACATAAAAACTCTTGAGTGATCAGGCCTGGTCCCTCATCCAGAAGCTAAATCTTCTTCAGAGATCAAGAATCCAACATGGTTCACTGTAAGGTATCAGTCTCATAATATCAGTTTTTGACTCACAATTTAAGAATATCCTCACAAGCTGTCCAGGTCTTCCCAGGTGGCTCAGTGGTAAAGAATCTGCCTGCCAATGCAGGAAAAGCAGGTGTCTGGGTTTGATCCCTTGGTCAGGAAGATCCCCTGGAGAAGGAAATGGCAACCCACTCCAATATCTTGCCTAGAAAATCTCATGGACAGAGGAGCCTGTTGGCTACAGTCCAGGAGGTCTCAAAGAGTCAGACATGACTTAGCTACTGGGCATGCATGCATGCAAAATGCTGTCTACATTTACATAGAGATTTAAAATGAAGGTTTCTGGTATAATACACATTTAAATGAGTTTAATTCATGATATTTTGATGAACAATTAATTCATGATATTTTGAATTCACACCAATCTACACAGTACTCAAATCCTGATATGTGATCCTATATAAGATCAAGAATTTTTCATTTCCTCTCTGAGGAAACACCAATTTGCATTTATGATTAAAGGTTATGGGAACATTTAACATCAAGCTGGCTTTCTGCTTCCACTCATCACCTCCTCCCATTTACCTACAGCCAGGTAAGAACCAAAAGTTAACTCTATTTATGGAAGTATGTCTGCAATTGAAAAAAAACCACACAATTGAAAGTCAAATATAAATGCATTTGATTGTTATCTTTACCTGAGTCTTTCCAGCCCTACCAGCCTATCTAAATGAGGGGGACATTGGGGAACCTTTCCATTATGATCATGACAGGCTTATTGAAAGCCAGCATCCAAAGCCATAATGGTACAGAAGGAGATGCCAAATCAAGGAGTACCATGTTTCTGGCAGCCGAAAGGAATTCTCTCTCTATTCTGTTAGCTAATCAAATATCCAAGTTAACCAAAGTCAGTTTCATTAGACTTATCCTTGCCTATACTTTTTAAATTCAGGGCTGAAAATCATATATGTAATGCAGGCACAGTGAAGTCCTAGTTCAACCTCAGCTATTAGCAACTGGAAACCTATCTCAAGATGGTGGAGGGTGGCAGTGAGGCTGTAAAGGAAATGCATTTACCATATAACATCTTGTTCCAGCCAAAGGAAGCAAATTCTTACTTTTAAATTCAAAGCTTTTCTTCTTTGACCATTTCACTCGCTCTTATTAAGACTCACTATTTTACCATGTTTTTTTAATGCTTGATCCAAGAAAGAAATTGCTTGAACTACAAATTCCCTTGCCCCCCAAAAAAAGGTGGAGAAAAATTGAAAAAGCTGAATATCTCTATAAAAAAAACAGAAAGAAAGAACAATGTGCTAGCTTACTTTAGTAGCAACATATGGCCCACAAATTAAACTCCAGACATGAAAGAAAGACATGAAAAACTTCAGGAGGCAAGAAAGAGTAAAAGGCAAAAAAAAAAAAAAAAAAAAACTTAGAGCAAATAAACTGAAAAAAGAAGATTATGTTTCTTGGTTCTTTCATGGCGGCACTATTGAATTGAATGAGTTGACACAAACATTCAATTAATTTAAAATGTTTTTAAAATAAAACACACTGGGTGGTTTCTGAAAGAAATGGAAAGGCCAAGGAAAAAAAATTATCTGGGTCTGTGTCAAAATTCTCCAGAGCCCATGGTTTCTTTCCCATGAAGGAAATTACTCCATTTTTAAAAACTGAAAACATGTCAGTCAACTGATTAGAAAAAGCAGAAGCATATTTTTTTTCATTTTGTATTTTAAAGTTGATATTCTTTTCTTAAAGTGACACATTAGGCTGTGATGAGGAATGCTGAGATTGTTCCTGTAATACAATGACACCCTATAGCAATGTTTATTCTACTTCTAAAATCTGAGTCCTTTTAATAAACATAAAAATCTCTTGCTCATGCTGAAGGGAGCACTCACTGCTCCTGTAACAGATCAAATCTCAATGGTTTCATACAGACATGCTTGCTTCCTATATTGTTAGCATGCTGATGTTAAAATCCAATTGAGGAGGCCTCCCCAGCTGTATGGCTCTCCTCAGTGACACAGACACTTCCCCGGTGCACCTGATCTCCTTCAACAAAGAGGCCCAAGGATGCCTTCGGGATAGGCTTCATCCCAGCGAGCTAGGAGAGGGAAAGAGCATGGAGGAGCAAGCAGGCAGGTTGTCACAGCCAGATCCAAAAGGGGCATGAGTCATTTCCACCCCCGTTTCATTGGCCAGGACAGTCACACATTGTCATCTAAAATAACATACGCCATCCAACACGGTCTAGTTGGAGGCCAAGGAAAGGAAACGGGCTGGGTGAGCACATGATTAGGCTCTGCCATACTCCCCAAGAAAATCCTAATAAATTCTCCAAGAAAGACCCCCTATAGGGCCCATGTATTAATGCCCCTTTGGGACTGCGGAGTTTCAGTTTTGCAAGAGGTGCTGCTGCTGCTGCTACGTCACTTCAGTCGTGTCCGACTCTGTGTGACCCCATAGACGGCAGCCCACCAGGCTCCCCCGTCCCTGGGATTCTCCAGGCAAGAACACTGGAGTGGGCTGCTATTTCCTTCTCCAATACATGAAAGTGAAAAGTGAAAGTGAAGTCGCTCAGTCGTGTCTGACTTTTAGCAACCCCATGGACTGCAGCCCACCAGGCTCCCCCATCCATGGGATCTTCCAGACAAGAGTACTGGAGTGGGATGCCATTGCCTTCTCCGTTGCAAGATGTGAGAGTTCTAGAAATTTGCCTCCCAACAAAGTAACACTTAACAATGGTAAAGACAGTAAGTTTCATGTATGTGTATTTTTTTTAAACCCATAATTAAAAGAAAAAATTTTCTTAAAAGGTCTAAATAATTTTTTTAAAAAAGCTCATGGTTTAGAGTATATACTTTGTATATCCCTACCAGGCAAGACGATCCATTCATTCATTCAGCATAGATTTACTGTGTGTGCGTGCTAAGTCTCTTCAGTCATGTCCAACTCTGAGACCCTATGGACTGTAGCCCACCAGGCTCCTCTGTCCATGGGATTCTCCAGGCAGGAATACTAGAGTGGGTTTCTGTGCCCTCCTCCAGGGGATCTTCCTGACCAAGGGATCAAACCCATGTCTCTTATGTCTCCTGCATTGCCAGGCAGCTTCTTTACCAGTAGGATCACCGGGGAGTGCCTGCTATATGCCAGAAGCAATTTAAGTAAGAAGACATATGGATTAAAAAAAAAATAAAATCCTCTCCTGCATAGAGATTGCTTTTTAATGGTGAGAGGTAAGACAACAAGCAAAATAAACAGGTAAACTTTGTAGTATATTAGAAGCGATCAGAGCCAGGAGAAAAATACAAAAGAGGAAAAAAAAGAGGCAATGTGTGCCAGTGGACGATGGCGTGTTTACGGTTTTGAGTATAGTAGTCAGACTTAACAGGAAGTGACTGACGGTGTGTACCATAAGAAAATGTAGTCAGGCATTCATTCGATGGATGATTTGATTTACATTTTTGATTTAATTTTTAAATTTTTATCAAATTTTAAATCAAATTTTTAAATTTGATTTAAATTTTTCCCAATATAATTTTATACAACCCTGAATATGACTTAAAAAAAACATAAGCACTTCTCTGAGATTTTGAAAACACTTTTTCCCCTGTAGCAACCTAGGTGATAATCCACTGGCCAATAAAATAAGTATGAAGTGCTTATATTTCCATCTCCATCAAGTAAAAGCAAAGAGCTTTTATTCAGAAAGACAAGTAATGTAGCAAGTTAACAGAAAAACAAGTTAACTTTTAACAAGTAGTCTAACTGAATCTTTTGATGTGTGAAAGTTACTCAAGTTAAGGGAAGTTAGTCTTGACTGATGAGACTATAAAAATAGTCTCAGAACAAGTGGATAACTTGACTTAAATGGATTATTTAAGCCAAATCATTTTTGAGAAATAAGTTTAAGTATGTAGGAAGATTCAAGTTGCAAACTACTTGTAGCCTTGAAAGACTTTTAAAATGACCAAGACAGAGTCAACGTGCACAGCACTGATCCAAAAGAGAGTTGTCACGGCAGTGAGTGAAGAGCTGAAACGAAATTTCCTGAGTTCTCTTGGCCTAGACCTTTGCTTTTCTGTCTGGTTCCTGGCCCTGTGCTCAGCTGCCCAAGTCAGCTTTGCCCCTTTTGCTTTGAATGTTTGGTTCCCTGTCCCAGAGATTTCAGGCTGTGGCTGCCCCGTCGATTCCCCTGACTCACTGTTTCACAGTGTTCTATCTCTGCCAGGCTCCATTGTGGTTGGTCACGGGACTAAAGCTTAAGGTGATCAACATAAATGGAGAGAGTTAACCATTGCTAATATAAGCTCCCTGGACAGGATTTATTATGCATTTATATTGAAGTCCTTTCTAAGAGATGATTTCTCTCTTCAGATACTCTCAAGGAGATACACCAAATTGCTACACAAGCAAAGAGAAAATATTTCTGCCTCTCTCTACAGCTTCTTCCATGACAACAGATGGTCTTCAACTCCCAGCCCAGCCAGATCCATGCAAGAAGAATAGAAGGAGCTAGGTTAGATCACTGGGCTCAACAGCATGTGAACTGTGCTGCTGTACACTGTATGACTTTAAGAATACATTTATTTATTATTTGGAAATCTGCCTCTTTCCTAATACTCCAATTCTAGTCATTGAGTAGCTACAGTTTCCTAAACTCAAAATCCAGTCCCAGGTCACATTTTCTCAAAGACAAGGATCTCGCCTCCTTCTCAGCAGTCCTCCCAGGAAGAGGGAACAGGGATTCTGTTCCGCGATGTAACCCAGCATTTAAAGATCTCTATTTAGCCCATATTTCATGAATTCTGGTCACAAGTGACACCTTGTCCTGTTTGGAGCTCTTGAAGAGCTTCTAAGTGGCAAACATCTGCATGGCTGGCTACCTGTACATCATCTCCAGGAATCAAACTCCTCCTGTCTGGCCATGCACTGTCTCAGCTGTTGATACCTGACCTGTGAACAGTCTGGATCTGTGGACATTCAGAATGGCTCATTGTACCATTTCCTGAGCAGCAACCTGCCAAAGAAGCAGCAGTTCTAACCTTACAGAGACTACAGGGAGCTATGGATCACCTAGAGCGGTACTGTCCAATGTGATAGCCATCAATGGTGGGCAGTTACTGAAATGTGATTTTAAGTTCAATAACATTTAAAAATTCAATTTCTTAGTTGTACCAGTGACATTCCAAGTTCTCAATGTCACAAGTGTCTACTTGGCCAGCATAGAGCATATTTCCATCATCTGCTGGATGGCATTGATCTAGAGCCTGGGAATGAGATGTCAAAGATCAAGGATTTAGCCAAGAGGAGTCAGTCCTGATTCATTCATGCAACTGAACAATGTGTACTGAACTGTGCTGATCATAGAGCTAATGCAACTATATTCTAAAATACTTAAAGCATGTTATGAAGGACGTAGATAATTAAGGAAAGGATCTTTGCCTATTGTGCTCATTGATAAATACAGGAACCTAGGACAGTGACTGAAAACACTGAAGAAGTGCACTAAATACATACTGAATGAATGAACAGACACAGTTTATTCATTAGCAGTTCATTCATTCATGAATGAATGAACAGACACACAGTTAATTATAACAGGATCAGAACTTCCCCGGTGGTCCAGTGGCTAAGACTCCACACTCCCAATGCAGGAGCCCTGGGGCAAGTAAAGACCCCACATGCCCCAGTGAAGATCAAAGGTCCTGCGTGACAACCCGAAGACCCAGCACAGCCAAATGAAGAAACAAAATAAATTAAATATATATATATATATATATATATAACAGAATCATCATGGAGGGATGGGAATAATTTTCTAGGCTCCATTATAGGTCAAATTAAATAACATACTAAGAATTCCAATCCTTTTTCTATGGTTGCCAATTTTCTAGTCACTAATTCCACATCTTGGGCCAAGAAGGGTGAACAAACAGATAGGACTATTGTGGCTGCAAAACTAGATCAGTCACATTGCAGTTGAATAAACAGGCACAGAGATGTAGAAATCAGCCCTCTGGGAGTCTAGCTGCCAAGGCTGATGCTCTCTGGAAGCACACACACCGAAAGTTTCTACAGAAAACACACCGAGACTCAGAGCTTAGGGCGGACTGGTCCCTGCTGCCGCTCCATCTGAGCGGCCCACCCGAGTGCTCTATCAGTGTCTCTAACACGAGCAGCACGTGCTCTGTCCCCACGCCTGGGGTGTAGGAGAGCTTCTCTGGTCCTTCCAGTGACCCACAACTGTACATGCAAAACTGGTCATTGCCTCTTCTCATCTCTGCCTTACCCACACCTTCTCAGCCTGGCTTTCCCACCCTTACAGAGCATCTAGATTGAGGAGTACCAAGAGGAAGAGGACAAGGAAAAAATAATAATAATAAAGAAGAAACATTAGAGGTAAGGGGTCTCTGAAGTGGGAGAAAGGCTGGCACTTGGAGATGAAAAGGAGAAAGGGAAGGATTGGGAATTATACTTAGGTTTTCATCAGTGAGTCTGGATTTGTATTTGGAATATAATGTGAATTTTATGCTATCACCTAATTCATTTTAGAAGAATCTCATTTAAACTATGGAGAAGGCAATGGCACCCCACTCCAGTACTCTTGCCTGGAAAATCCCATGGACAGAGGAGCCTGGTGGGTTGTAGTCCATGGGGTCCCTAAGAGTCAGACACGACTGAGTGACTTCACTTTCACTTTTCACTTTCACGTATTGGAGAAGGAAATGGCAACCCACTCCAGTGTTCTTGCCTGGAGAATCCCAGGGATGGGGGAGCCTGGTGGGCTGCCATCTACGGGGTCGCACAGAGTCGGACACAACTGAAGCGACTTAGTACCAGCAGCATTTAAAGTATACATATTGAGATAACTGAAACTTCAGGAGCCAATTTAGACTGCAGATTCCAACCCCATTTCTACATTATTTTTTTTTGTACATTGATAAAGAGAAAATGAATGGAAGTGTGGCTACTCCTGTACCTGCCTTGATCTGTCTGATAAAGTCATATTTTCAGGGGTTAAGTAGACTGGATGGGAAGAGGGGATAGCTCATCAAACCAAACAGAGCACAAAACTCAATATTAGAGTTTGATGACATGACAGATGCTACAGTGGATCTCCCTCATAGTCTAAATGCACGGCTGTTCAGCTTTTTAGATAGTGGTTACCCTGGGGTCTTTGAATGAAAATCTGGAGCTTTTAGGAAAAATAATGAATGTTTGTTAAAGTTACTTGGTATTCTTCTTAGAAATGATCAACGAATTCTCACATATATTAAAGTACTGAACTAGGAGACAAGATACCTGGTTTCTGTCTTCATCCCAGCACTAACTAGATGGATCATTTACTTCCATTGGTCTCTGTTTTCTTTTATGTGATATTGAAGTTTGGAAGTGAGTCAGAGTTAGAGTTGAAAAAGAGAAAGAAATTGAGAGAAGGAGAAAGACACGTAGAGAGAATACCACTGATTGTCAAAGTATTAGATAACAATGTGTTTTAATGAAAACGTCTCCTGAATCAATGCCCTATTTATGTCTGGCCAAACAAGTCAAATAAACATGCTATTCCAACATTTTTATCCAGTAGATCAATTTTTCATCCTCAATCAGGTTGACACCATCTTCAGAAATTGCTTGCAGTAGGCACTTTGCTTTCCTTTGGTTACAGAAGGGTTTAAAGTAGTCCAACAAATGAACACACAAAGTGTCAAAATAATGTTGCAACAGAAGCACACACAAGTCAAGCAGCATCAGATGTGCTTGTAAAACCGTGGCCCTAATTCACCCTGATGTGAGTGGGAGGCCTGGCTGATCCATGGCTACATGAGGAATTCTGACAACATGCCTTTGCATCGTATTGTACATGCTGCAGTTCCTAGGTGCATCTGAGTTAGTACCGAGGCAATCCTTTCAATTTCCGAAGCACTTGCTAATCATTAATGATTTAAGCCTTACAACATCCCTCCAAGGGAGGTCAGTAGCAAAACACCAGGAGCACAGATGAAGAAACAAGAGGAAGATGTTAAATGATGTGGTAGGGACTGCAAAGAGAAAAGGCGGTATTAAAGTAAGAGCCCCCACCCTTCAAACAGATATATCAAAGTGGTCAAAATGAGGTTACATGTACTCCCTCACCACCAATAAAGCTCAGTCCTCCAGAAACTTCTTCCTGTCTCCACCATTTTCTTGTCATCTCCTTCATCCTTTTAATGTCTGACATCATGTTTTCATGATGTTAATGTGATTTAGTCCTCAGCTATTTGCAACACAATCAAATATCCTTGGCTGTCATCTAACATAAGTTAATAAAAAGACCCTCCTTAAGTGAAGGGGGGGGAAAACTGTAACATAAACTATTTCCTTAGCTTGTCCCCATCACATACAATTCTGTCCATTATCTTAAGGATTCTATATCTCCATTGATTTTCATTAATAGATTCCCTGAGACTCAACTTCATACTACAAAAATGCTGCCTACTCTCCTAGGGGCTCCATCCCCATACCACACAGTCTGCTGATGACATAGATACTTTAAAACCCTAAATTCAGAGTCTCAGCTCTGGACCTTCCCTGGTGGTCCAGTAGTTAAGACTTTGCTTTCCAATGTAGGGGGTACAGGTTCAATCCCTGGTTGGGGAGCTAACATCCCACATGTGCCTTGGAGTCAAAAAACCAACACATAAAAACAAAAGTGATGTTGCAACAAATTCAACAAGGATTTTAAAAATGGTTCACATCAAAAAAAAATCTTTAAAAAAAAGAATCTCAGTTATGATTTCTGAAGATCATTTGCCTAGCTATATCTGTGCAACTTACTTTGATCTGCATGAAAAATGTATTTTGAAAAGGCTATATGTTCACCATCATTTTATAAATTATATGACATGTTTCTATTGATTTACATTATAATATAATTGATGTTGTACCTTTAGGGTAGAACCATATCAAGCTGTCAATCACTCTTAATGCCTTAATTTTAAATTTATATACTTTTTCTTCTTCCTTTTGCTCCCCACCCGGCTTAGGAAGTACCTACCAATCAATACCAGAGAAGGCTGAAATACAGTGTTTTAGAGGTGGATAATTTTGTATACTTAAGAAATGTTTTTGTAAAGTGAATAAGCCCTGAATTCATCTTCTAGATTTGTTGCCAACATTTTTCTTAATGGATATTGAAGCCATTATTAAACAGAAAGGTTTTTTTTTGAAGGTGGCTTCAGGGCAATACATTACCAATAGTGAAGCCTAGCTATATAAAACTCTCTGGAGATTTCTTATATTCTTTCTTTGGTTGCACCTAAGTACATTTTCTCATAAGGCAGTCTTGGACTCAGCAGAATTATATCATATTAAGGTAATTTACTAGATACTACTATATTACCTTGGTATACATTAATGAATTTTTTGAATTACTGTTTAATATAGCATGAATTGGGCTTCCTTGGTGGCTCAGCTGGTAAAGAATCTGCCTGCAATGCTGGAGGCCTGGGTTCGATCCCAGGGCTGGGAAGATCCCCTGGAGAAAGGAATGACTACCCACTCCAGTATTCTGGCCTGAGGAATTCCATGGACTGTATAGTCCATGGGGTCACAAAGAGTTGAACATGACTGAGAGACTTTCACTTCACTTCATTTCATAGTATGAATTGACATTGGTGCCAACATGAATAGAACTTTGCTTGAATATTGAGTAAGAAATTTTAAAAACTTAAAAGTCACCAAAGAGCAAACCACATAATCAAAATAAGGCAAACAATTTGTTAAAACTTTTCTAACCATTTTCTGTCCCAAAGAAAATGTAAGTGAGCTGAGTGTGGAAGTGGGGATATTTTGCAGGAAGTGCTTCATGCCATGAGTGGGGTGCAGGGTCCTTCATGTATCACTGTAGAATGAAAGAAGTGGTCTCCCCCCAAGAAAGTAAGTAATTAGACATCTATATAAGGAGCCTGATGCTGTCAATAACTCAAGAATTTGTATAATTTCCAATGATACTAAAATAAGTTTGGTATGTTTCCTGAAAGTTATAACATGAATGTAACTTCATGAAAAGGAAATCTAAAAAAGTTACAATTTGAAGAAAGTCCATGTGAACCAGAGTAGAATAGCAAGCATGGAGGAAAAATGTTTGTATGTGGAGGGTGATTAGTCAAGCAGAATCTGTAGCTTTCATTCAGCACAGATCCAGGGAGAACGTCACTGAATTGAAAGGGTGTGAGATGCCCAAGACTAGAAAATTGTGTCTGTTGCAAGACAAGGATGAGTTTTGGTCTGGAGGAAAGCGCCCTGGGTCACTTGGTTCTGCTTCCATGATCTCGTGTTCACCAAGTAATCTTCTGTTGCTAATTCATCTCTCCTAGGGCTCTGAATCTGGGAAATTCAAGCAGAGTATGGTTGTAGACTCATCAAAATTCAAGGTAGCAGCACAAGTCAAGTTTACCCAAAGGCGAGACAAAAAGAAAGGTTGACAAAGGGGAAAAAAGAAAAGCAGACCCTATATCTATCCTGGTTACTTTGTCAAGACAATGGGAGCCAATGAGACCAGGCTAGCTTATTTTTCTGTGTAGCTACAAGACTAGGAAATGGGGGTCAATAATGCACTCATCACTGCATTATTAAAACTACACTATATTGAAAACTCTGGGGGGAGGTGCTGTGCTTAGCCACTCAGTCAGGTCTGACTCTTCACCAGGCTCCTCTGTCCATGGGATTCTCCAGGCGAGAATACTGGAGTGGGTTGCAATGCCCTCCTCCGGGGATCTTCCCAACCCAGGGGTCAAACCCAGGTCTCCCACACTGCAGGTGGATTATTTATCGTCTGAGCCACCAGGGAAACCCTGGTGAAGGGAGGGGTTCAGGGGAGGGGGTGTCATTAAATCAGGCCAAATAATCACATGATATGTAGCTGCACTTCTACCATCAACACTGCCAGCAAAACTACAATGAATACTCTTTAGATCAGGAAATAAATATTTTCAATTAACTTTTCTGTGTTCCATAAATAGAAACTAGTTCAAGTAGTAGCCAATTATAATCACAATATTAGAAACTGACTTGGAAACATGAATTTCACTTGTTGAGAAACCATTACAACAAAGCAGCTGTCTCTTGGACTACGTAAATTCACCGATAAGCATAAGATAAGTTAGTAGAAAAACACTTTCCTGAGCCGTGCTCAGGATCCTCAGTCATGCTGGGCTTCAAGCGCTGGAAACGACTTAGCAGCCAGCTCTTCCATCTGCCCTACAGTCGGCCAGCAGCCAGCATCCAGGATGAGCAACAGCCTCAGGGGTTTATGACTTACCAGCCAACAAGTAATATATTGTGCTGTTTGGTGCTTTGTCGATTGATTTCTTAGAGTGAAAACTGCCAAAGCTGCAACCCACCTGCCAATACTTTAATCTCTGCCAAACTGTTTTAAAAACATAACCTGAATATCAGGATATATACAACCCAACACCTCACCTATGGTAGATGGAACTCTATTACCACTGGGTACTGAGTGACTCAATAACCGTAAAAGGTTTTCAAGGGTATCTGTACATACATATGCATACATATATATTCATACACATGCTGAGAATACCTCATTTGAGTTTCTAAACAGAGTGAATATTCCTTACTACAATATCTTTCCTACTAACAACATTTGCTAGAAGCCAGCTATAATAGATTGAATGAGCTTATTTGAAGGAGCCAGTAAAGCCAGTGGTTGATATTAACAAGCTTCAGTGACTGCAGAGAGAAATGAATGTTCCAAATATACAGAATGTACCATTCCAAAGTGTATCATCTAAATAGTGAACATAGTGCTTATAAACTGATAAATTAGAATCGTCGCTCTAAAATGAACCATAATGCTTGTGTTTACCATCGGAGTTTGACAGAAACAGGGTGGGGAGACAGCACATGCGTGTGTGCTTAGGCAGTCATTCGAGCCCGAATCTTTGCAACCCCATGGGCCCCATAGAGGAGCCCGCCAGGCTCCTCTGTCCATGGGGATTCTCCAGGCAAGGATACTGGAATGGGTTGCCACGTTCTCCTTCAGGGGTTCTTCCCGATCCAGGGGTCGAACCCAGGTCTCCTACATTGCAGGCGGCTTCTAACCATCTGAGCCATCAGGGAAGCCCCGGGGAGTCAGCATAACTTGTATAATATACCATTTGGCAGAGTAATTACGAACTGAAATTTTGGAAGCTGACCTTCTGTTCATAACACAGACTCTATCACATACCTTATAGAAACTTTTAGAAGTCTTTTAGACTTCAGACAAGTAACTTAAACTCTCTGTGCCTCCAGTTTCCTTGCCTGCAAAATGGGGATGATAATGACATCTCGTGGTATTGTTCTGAAAATTAAATGAAATAACAAGGTACCTGGCACCCGTTAAGTCTTTGATAAGTCTTCTTCCTATTACCACCTTGAGCTTAGGTTGCGGGTTCTCATAAGCTCCCTCTAG
The DNA here is from genome assembly GCF_033118175.1 of Dama dama. Taxonomy (NCBI): domain Eukaryota; kingdom Metazoa; phylum Chordata; class Mammalia; order Artiodactyla; family Cervidae; genus Dama; species Dama dama. Next base: position 10,592,619 of record NC_083703.1, on the reverse strand, counting down.
CCTGATGGATAACCAGATCCAAAGAGAAAAAAAAAAAAAAAAAAAACCACAAAACCTGGGTCTTTTGCAAAGGACTGTTGGTGATTCAACTGTGGTAGGCAGAGTGCTTTGAAGTGATGGCTTCAGATACACAGGCAGCAGGAGACCTCAAAAGATTCGACTGGACCCTTCGGGAAAGAAACTCATTGGCATACAAAGGAAACACATGGTTGAAAAGCTGGATGAGAAACTTTGGCTGAATAAACACAATATAAGGTATTTTTAAGCAATGTCTTATAAGTTATGAAGGGTAGAACCAAAACTATACTTGCCATATGATGGCTTAACTGGGTTTTGTGTCTGCATGTAGAGGAAAGAGGAGAGAGGCAGATAGGGAGAAATCAATGGTCCCGGGATGGATTTCTTAGCTAACCCAAGAGCAAGAGTGTTCTTAGTCTATTTTCTAAAGTACTTCAAAGCCACTGAAAGGTCTTCAATATTATTTAAAGGCTTTAGTACCTGGTGAGTTCAAAACTGTACAACATTGAAAGAGATGGTTGAGGGGATACAATTTTGGGTCAAAAATGTTATGGATGTTTAAGAAAGAAGAAACAAGCGAAGAAACTAAATTAAAGACAAGGATGGAGGAAAACAGAGCTGCATTCAAACATAATCCTCTTACTCAAGGCAATATCTCAGTATAATTTCTTAAGTTCCCTCAATGTAGTTCAATAAATACCTTGGTAAAAAGAAAAACAAGCCCATATATGTACGTACACACATACACACACACACACACACACATACCACCGTATGTTGGGAGGTTATCAGAGTCAAAAGATCTGTTGAAAATCAGCCTTTGAAAGGCAGCAGTGCTAAGGCTAAAAGGAAAATTTTAATGTGCAAAGGAGAGAAGGCCAAGCTGGAAGGGAGGTACCAGCCTGAAAGTCGACCCTGCAGGACTCAGAGCTGGGGCAGATCCGACGAGAGTGCACGCAGGTAAAGGTTTACTTTAAAAAGTGTGACTATCAAAATGTTGCTGAATTCTTCCCAGGCTTTCTAAGAAGAAAAATATGTAAGTACAGTGAGGGGATAGAATACAGCTTAGAGGAAGCTTGTTTTTTTTTTTTTTTTTTTAATTTATTTATTTTTTAAAAAATTTTTATTATTATTTTTTTTCCAGTGGGTTTTGTCATACATTGATATGAATCAGCCATGGATTTACATGTATTCCCAATCCCGATCCCCCCTCCCACCTCCCTCTCCACCCGATTCCTCTGGGTCTTCCCAGTGCACCAGGCCGGAGCACTTGTCTCGTGCATCCCACCTGGGCTGGTGATCTGTTTCACCACAGATAGTATACATGCTGTTCTTTTGAAATATCCCACCCTCACATTCTCCCACAAAGTTCAAAAGTCTGTTCTGTATTTCTGTGTGTCTTTTTCTGTTCTGCATATAGGGTTATCGTTATCACCTTTCTAAATTCCATATACATGTGTCAGTATGCTGTAATGTTCTTTATCTTTCTGGCTTACTTCACTCTGTATAATGGGCTCCAGCTTCATCCATCTCATTAGGACTGGTTCAAATGAATTCTTTTTAATGGCTGAGTAATATTCCATGGTGTATATGTACCACAGCTTCTTTAAAAAAAAAAAAAAATCTGGGACTTCCCTAGTGGTTGAAACTTTGTGCTTCTACTGAAGGAAGCATGGGTTTGGTCCCTGGTCAGAAAACACAGATGTCAGATGCTGCACTATATGGGGATTAATAAAACAAAACAAAACTGTCCTGCGCCATATAAGAGTGACCCAGAAAGAGATGAGAGAGGGAGTCAGAAGATGGGTGAAAGAGGTAACATAAAATCACTTAATCTGCAAGGAGATCAAACCAGTCCATCCTAAAGGAAATCAGTCCTGAATATTCATTGGAAGGACTGATGCTGAAGCTGAAACTCCAATACTTTGGCCACCTGATGCGAAGAACTAACTCACTGAAAAGACCATGATGCTGAGAAAGATTGAAGGCAGGAGGAGAAAGGGATGACAGAGGGTGAAATGGTTGGATGATATCACCGACTCAATGGACATGAGTTTGAGCAGGCTCTGGGAGTTGGTGATGGACAGGGAAGCCTGGTGTGCTGCAGTCCATTGGGTCTCAAAGAGTTGGCCATGACAGAGAGACTGAACTAAACTTAATCTTTGTGAAAAGCCTTAAAAAGGAAACATATTTACATCAAACAAAAGATATACTTCAGCTCATTCATTGACTCTGGTTAAAAGCTCATAGTTAGTCCTAGTGTATAATTTACTCTTAGGTAAACCAAAACTGCCCTCTTAGTCTTTCTTTTTTTTTTTTTTTTTTATATCCAATGTCACATTTTATTTTATTTCTGTTCATTTATTTTTATTAGTTGGAGGCTAATTAATTCACAACATTGCAGTGGGTTTTGTCATACATTGACATGAATCAGCCATGGAGTTACATGTGTTCCCCATCCCGATCCCCTCTCCCACCTCCCTCTCCACCAGATTCCTCTGGGTTTTCCCAGTGTACCAGGCCCGAGCACTTGTCTCATGCATCCCACCTGGGCTGGTCATCTGTTTCACTATAGATAATATACATGCTGTTCTCTCGAAACATCCCGCCCTCGCCTTCTCCCAGAGTCCAAAAGTCTGTTCTGTACATCTGTGTCTCTTTTTCTGTTTTGCATATAGGGTTATCATTACCATCTTTCTAAATTCCATATATAGGTGTTAGTATGCTGTAATGTTCTTTATCTTTCTGGCTTACTTCACTCTGTATAAGGGGCTCCAGTTTCATCCATCTCATTAGGACTGGTTCAAATGAATTCTTTTTCATGGCTGAGTAATATTCCATGGTGTATATGTACCACAGCTTCCTTATCCAGTCGTCTGCTGATGGACATCTAGGTTGCTTCCATGTCCTGGCTATTATAAACAGTGCTGCGATGAACATTGGGGTGCACGTGTGTCTTTCAGATATGGTTTCCTCGGTGTGTATGCCCAGAAGTGGGATTGCTGGGTCATATGGCAGTTCTATTTACAGGTTTTTAAGAAATCTCCACACTGTTCTCCATAGTGGCTGTACTAGTTTGCATTCCCACCAACAGTGTAAGAGGGTTCCCTTTTCTCCACACCCTCTCCCAGCATTTATTGCTTGTAGACTTTTGGAAAGCAGCCATCCTGACTGGCATGTAATGGTACCTCATTGTGGCTTTGATTTGCATTTCTCTGATAATGAGTGATGTTGAGCATCTTTTCATGTGTTTGTTAGTCATCTGTATGTCTTCTTTGGAGAAATGTCTGTTTAATTCTTTGGCCCATTTTTTGATTGGATCATTTATTTTTCTGGAATTGAGCTTCAGGAGCTGCTTGTATATTTTTGAGATTAATCCTTTGTCTGTTGCTTCATTTGCTATTATTTTCTCCCAATCTGAGGGCTGTCTTTTCACCTTACTTATAGTTTCCTTTGTTGTGCAAAAGCTTTTAAGTTACATTAGGTCCCATTTGTTTATTTTTGCTTTAATTTCCAATATTCTGGGAGGTGGGTCATAGAGGATCCTGCTGTGATTTATGTCGGAGAGTGTTTTGCCTATGTTCTCCTCTAGGAGTTTTCTAGTTTCTGGTCTTACATTTAGATCTTTAATCCATTTTGAGTTTATTTTTGTGTATGGTGTTAGAAAGTGTTCTAGTTTCATTACCTTAAATGTAAATGGGTTGAATGCCCCAACCAAAAGACAAAGATTGGCTGAATGGATACAAAAACAAGACGCCTATGTATGTTGTCTACAAGAGACCCACCTCAAAAAAAGAGACACATACAAAGTAAAAGTGAAGGGCTGGAAAAAAATATTTCACGCAAACAGAGAACAAAAGAAAGCAGGAGTCGCAATACACATATCAGATAAAATAGACTTTCAAATAAAGGATGTGAAAAGAGACAAAGAAGGACACTACATAATGATCAAAGGATCAATCCAAGAAGAAGATATAACAATTATAAATATATATGCAGCCAACATAGGAGCACCACAGTATGTAAGGCAAACGCTAACGAGTATGAAAGAGGAAATTAATACTAACACAATAATAGTGGGAGACTTTAATACCCCACTCACAACTATGGATAGATCAACTAAACAGAAAATTAACAAGAAAACACAAACCTTAAATGACACAATGGACCAGCTAGACCTAATTGATATCTATAGGACATTTCACCCGAAAACAATCAACTTCACCTTTTTCTCAAGTGCACACGGAACCTTCTCCAGAATAGATCACATCCTGGGCCATAAATCTAGTCTTGGAAAATTCAAAAAAATTGAAATCATTCCAGTCATCTTTTCTGACCACAGTGCAGTAAGATTAGATCTCAATTACAGGAAAAAAATTGTTAAAAATTCAAACATATGGAGGTTAAATAACACGCTTCTGAATAACCAACAAATCATAGAAGAACTCAAAAAAGAAATTAAAATATGCATAGAAACGAATGAAAATGAAAACACAACAACCCAAAACCTATGGGGCACTGTAAAAGCAGTGCTAAGGGGAAGGTTCATAGCATTACAGGCTTACATCAAGAAACAAGAAAAAAGTCAAATAAATAACCTAACTCTACACCTAAAGCAACTGGAGAAGGAAGAAATGAAGAACCCCAGGGTTAGTAGAAGTAAAGAAATCTTAAAAATTAGGGCAGAAGTAAATGCAATAGATACTAAAGAGACCATAGCAAAAATCAACAAAGCTAAAAGCTGGTTTTTTGATAATATAAACAAAATTGACAAACCATTAGCAAGACTCATTAAGAAACAAAGAGAGAAGAACCAAATTAATAAAATTAGAAATGAAAATGGAGAGATCACAACAGACAACACTGACATACAAAGGATCATAAGAGACTGCTACCAGCAGCTCTATGCCAATAAAATGGACAACTTGGATGAAATGGACAAATTCTTAGAAAAGTATAACTTTCCAAAACTGAAACAGGAAGAAATAGAAGATCTTAACAGACCCATCACAAGCAAGGAAATCAAAACTGTATTCAGAAATCTTCCAGCAAACAAAAGCCCAGGACCAGATGGCTTCACAGCTAAATTCTACCAAAAATTTAGAGAAGAGCTAACACCTATCTTACTCAAACTCTTTCAGAAAATTGCAGAAGGTAAACTTCCAAACTCATTCTATGAGGCCACCATCACCCTAATTCCAAAACCAGACAAAGATGCCACAAAAAAAGAAAACTACAGGCCAATATCACTGATGAACATAGATGCAAAATTCCTTAACAAAATTCTAGCAAACAGAATCCAGCAACATATTAAAAAAAAATCATACATAATGACCAATGGGCTTTATTCCAGGAATGCAAGAATTCTTTAATATCTGCAAATCAATCAATGTAATATACCACATTAGCAAATTGAAAGATAAAAACCATATGATTATCTCAATAGATGCAGAGAAAGCCTTTGACAAAATTCAACACCCATTTATGATTACAACTCTCCAGAAAGCAGGAATAGAAGGAATATACCTCAACATAATAAAAGCTATATATGACAAACCCACAGCAAGCATCACCCTCAATGGTGAAAAATTGAAAGCATTTCCCCTGAAATCAGGAACAAGACAAGGGTGCCCACTCTCACCACTACTATTCAACATAGTTTGGAAGTTTTGGCCACAGCAATCAGAGCAGAAAAAGAAGTAAAAGGAATCCAGATAGGAAAAGAAGAAGTGAAACTCTTGCTGTTTGCAGATGACATGATCCTCTACATAGAAAACCCTAAAGACTCTACCAGAAAATTACTAGAGCTAATCAACAAATATAGTAAAGTTGCAGGATATAAAATTAACACAGAGAAATCCCTTGCATTCCTATACACTAACAATGAGAAAACAGAAAGAGAAATTAAGGAAACAATACCATTCACCATTGCAACAAAAAGAATAAAATACTTAGGAGTATATCTACCTAAAGAAACAAAAGACCTATACATAGAAAACTATAAAACACTGATGAAAGAAATCAAAGAGGACACAAACAGATGGAGAAATATACTGAGTTCATGGGTTGAAGAATCAATATTTTCAAAATGGCTATACTACCCAAAGCAATCTATAGATTCAATGCAATCCCTATCAAGCTACCAACGGTATTTTTCACAGAACTAGAACAAATAATTTCACAATTTGTATGGAAATACAAAAAACCTTGAATAGCCAAAGTAATCTTGAGAAAGAAGAATGGAACTGGAGGAATCAACCTGCCTGACTTTAGACTCTACTACAAAGCCACAGTCATCAAGACAGTATTGTACTGGCACAAAGACAGAAATATAGATCAATGGAACAGAATAGAAAGCCCAGAGATAAATCCACAAACCTATGGACACCTTATCTTCGACAAAGGAGGCAAGGATATACAATGGAAAAAAGACAACCTCTTTAACAAGTGGTGCTGGGAAAACTGTCCTCTTAGTCTTAAATATCCTTGCTATTAGATTGTAATCAAACAGTGAGTCAATTTTTTGTTGTTGTTGTTGGTACTATGCTTAAGTCTTTCCTGGTGGCTCAGATGGTAAAGAATCTGCCTGCAATGCAGGAGACCTGGGTTTGATCAGTGGGTTAAGAAGATCCCCTGGAGAAGGGAATGGCTACTCACTCCAGAATTCTTACCTGGAGAATTCCACGGACAGAGGACTCTGTCAGGCTATAGTCTATAGGATCACAAGAGTCAGACACGACTGAGCGACTAACACTAACGCTTACTATGCTTCATGCAGACACACTGGAATGGGTCTGGGGGGCGGGGATTACAATGACATGGGAGGCAGGGGCCTAGGCCCTCAAATTGTAATCTAGGTATGGAGACAAGATGTTAACATTTAAATAAACAAGGTCACATTTAATTTTACAGAAAAACGATGCTCAATTAGTGTTCAATGAGGGCAAAAAGAGAATTGGATCATAGGTCTTTTTTGGCCTTGATGTGTCTGAGGAGTTGTGAACAAGAGACCATTTTCAACTGGGTCAGGGTGAGGGTGGGGTTCAGGCAAGTGGAGATATTCAAAAAAGGCATCCTATGTGATGGGAGCACAGTGAGCAAAGACTTGGAGCCTGGAAAGTGCAAGGAAAGTTCTAGGAAATGCAAATAAACTAGCTGGGCAGGAAGAGTGTTAGGCAGAGGGGACCAACGTCCAAGATCTGATCTGTTCTATCCACAGTCTGTCCTGGCTTCACATTAACAAACATTTGTGCTGGTGACTGACTCAAGAACCTCATTTCAACCCCATGAATGTTTTTTTTTAATGTTGCTTTTGGTACAGAAGGACGATTTGAAAGAAAGGAGTCCACTGACATTCTTTAAGAGAACTATGGTGTAGAGCATCTGGGATTATCATGACCATAGACAGATATTCCCTTCCAGTGAATTGTCTGGTGAGCAGTCTTTGTATTACCACTATCATGTATCACATGCCTTAGTAGGGCCACAATTTTGGTATAGACATTTAAAAACACAGAACTCAAAACAACAAGGTGTGTCCCTTCCCTAAGGAGCAGGAATAGAAAGAAAAAATCACACTAGCAGAATGGAAAGCCTAGCAATAGCTTAACAATGAAAAGACAAACAATACTGCTTCTAGGAAGGAGGTATGAAACTCCTAATATGTAATGGGTGATAAGAAAATGAACTTAGATTACCTAAGAAAAGCATGTATGTAGAATGTTGCCCTTTGGGTTGAGAAACAACAATAAGGGCCTTTGAAGAACTCAGTCTCTTTGTAGAGAGAAGAAGGAGCAACAGCTACTCCTATCGAGTTGGTCAAAAAGTCCATTGGGGTTTTTCGGCCACATCTTTGGAAAAACGTAAACTAACTTTTTTGGTCAACTCGATATCTCAAAGCTATGACGATCCATGGGCTTCACAGACTCCTGAACAACATCTCAGTGGTCAGGGACTGTCTAGTCACTTCCCTGCCAGGGTCCAGCATTGTTTTCCAAACAGGGGCTGGACAAGAAGACCAGAATCCTCAGTCTTACACACAACAAACTAGCTCTGGGAACCAATCCAGTCCTGACTTTCATCACCATGATTGCTCTGGAGTCTGTGACCACAGAGGGCCTGCCCACCTTGAGAAATCTACAACACAGGTAGCCTTCTGTGACTCTGGTCAGGAAAGGTGGGGACTCTCAGAATGCAGCCTAGGACAGACTGGAATCCACTGCTGCTCTGGATCCCTTGGTACAGGAGATAGCAAATTTCCTTACTGTTTCAGGCAGAACGTCCTCTTACCTGAAGTCAGAAGTTGAAAATGTTTCTAATCAGGATTTGAACATTGATTACAAAAACTGAATTTGCTAAGCTTTATTTATGAATGAATAAATTGAATGTTAAATACATTGCGATAATGTTTTATATATCAGTCAGTTCAGTTCAGTCACTCAGTCGTGTCCAACTCTTTGCAACCCCATGAACCGCAGCACACCAGGCCTCCCTGTCCATCACCAACTCCCAGAGTCCACCCAAACCCATGTCTATTGAGTCGGTGATGCCATCCAACTATCGTATCCTCTGTCATCCCCTTCTCCTCCTGCCCCCAATCTTTCCCAGCATCAGGGTCTTTTCCAATGAGTCAGCTCTACACATGAGGTGGCCAAAGTATTGGAGTTTCAGCTTCAATATCAGTCCTTCCAGTGAACACCCAGGACTGATCTCCTTTATGATGGACTGGTTGGATCTCCTTGCAGTCCAAGGGACTCTCAAGAGTCTTCTCCAACACCTCAGTTCAAAAGCACCACAGTTCAATGACCAATCTAGACAGCATATTAAAAAGCAGAGACATTACTTTGCCAACAAAGGTCCATCTAGTCAAGGCTATGGTTTTTCCAGTGGTCATGTATGGATTTGAGAGTTGGACTATAAAGAAGGCTGAGCACCAAAGAATTGATGCTTTTGAACTGTTTTATATATACATATAAGTAAATGTAGATATGTGTATAGAAGGCTTTCCATGGTGCCCAGCTCCTCAAAAGCCCTCAGTGAATGTCAACTATCGTCAGTTTTTAATAGCATTAGAATGGCACGTTAGCATTTAAGATAGCATTCACTTTCCCTCAGCTTGAACTCCTCATTACCCTTTGAAGAGGCACTATTATACCAGTTGAAAAATCAGTCTAAGTGAGAAAATTGATCCAAGAGGATGAGTGACTTTCCTGAGTCAAAAGCTAATCAGAGATAGGGTCAGAACCATGTCTCTGGCTCCAAATATGTTGCTGTTCCCATTACCCCACATAACCTTTTATTATTTTGCCATCATACAGAAGGAAGGTCAGAAATAAAAGTCTATTTTGGTGAGTCAATATGGCCTCTTTCTTGGCCAGTGGAACTTTAAAAGATGGAAGGGAAAAAAAAGAAAAAAAACAGAGATATTATAGAAATCTCCACTGGATATTCAATCAAAGGCGAAAGCAATCATGTGTCCAAAATCGTACATGTGTAAAACTAGTTGCTTTCTTTAAGAAGTCAGCTTTAAAATAAAAGACCCACACACTAGGATGCAGGAAGTTGGGATTTAATGAGGAAACTGGGGGCAGAGAACTAGTGTGCCTGTTTTGAGAAGAAAGTGTCAGAGGTTTGCAGCCGAGAGAACAATCACTTAACTGAGAATCCACAACAGTTTAGTAGCAACAGGACAATTCCCTTGCCTTGGATTGTGAGTGCCTTTTAACATTGCTCTAATTGGACAGAATATTCTTATAAAAATCTCTTAAAGCTGTGATCGATGTGGTCCAGTCTCAAAAAGCCTGTTTTTAAAGCAAAGTGATGAACCCAGCAATCAAAATGTAGTTGTTGAGATCACACTGAGTCTTTTAATTGCTTTTTTTTCTTTCTGAAGATCATAAAGAGAATACATTGCATTTAGCAATAAAAACAAATGAATACTGATCACTGTTTCATGCCCTTTATATAAATCAGCTAAATGGATACTTATAATATCCCTCTGAGTTTTTATTGCTGTTTTAGCTCCATTTTACAGCTAAGGAAACTGAGTCCTGGAGAAGCCAAATAAGTGGACCAATGATACGCATCTTATAAGTGGCAGAGCTGGGATTCAAACCTGGAGACAACTTCCAGCTCTACAGCAACAGTGTTTATTCCCAGTGATATGTGCAGCTCTCCTTCCAGCGCCGATCTCCACACTCCGGGAAAATTCTTCTCATGGTTCTGACCTGATCTCCTCCTTCCTCTCCTGTCTGCATCATAAAAGTCTAAACTGACTAAAAGTTCAATCTGTCCAGGAAATGGCCAGCTTTGAAGGAGAAGGGAAGGGGAGGAAATGAGTGAAGAAGTCTGAAGGGGAAGCAGACAAGAGGCAAGGATGTTCAAACTGGAACTTGCGTTAGGATCACCTGGAGGCTTTACTAAAACCAACTGCCAGGTTCCACCCACTGGGCTTTGCCATTTGTTTGAGACAGGGCCTGAACATTTTCCTTTCTAAGAAGTTCCAGACTGATGCTGGTCTCAGGACCATATTTTGGGAACTGCGGTTCTAGGTGAATAGCTTTTTATTCATACTTGAGAGAAGAACCCAATTTTAAAGGTTCTTCCAATTATTCCAAAGTTACACCATATTGTCCAAGCATACAGAGAATCTACTTATTGGGCTTAACTTCCTCTAACCAGGCACTGCTGATCCCAATCTAAGAGAAGCAAGACCCAGAGGGAGAATTCAAGCTTTCTCTCTCTCTTGGCTAGAGCCAGCCTTCTGAGTTCCCACTGCCTCTTTGAAGGCCTGCCTCTTCCTGTCAGTAACCTGGCCTCCCTTTAACTTCATGGACTAGTAACTTCATTTCTTCTAAAAAAAAAAAGGCCATGGCCCTCGCTTACATCCCAAACAGAAAAGGACACTCACTATATTATAGGGGTAATCGAGGAATGGCTCCTTTATACAAGCCAACAGAAAAAAAAAAAAAAAAAATATATATATATATATATATATACACCAAGACAACGGCAAGGAAGAATTGAGAAGCGGACAGCAGAGGATCACAATGAATCATCATCATCATCATCGTCATCGTTGTCAGATATCCCCTTCTGAAGGGTATCAATGTAGGAACATGCCCTTTCCTTGTAAAATATGAATACTCTATATTTGTATTAAGAATTCCACATTTAAACCTTATTTTCACCTAAATGAATTATAAATTAATCATGTGAATTCCCAGCCCATATTTTATTTTTAATGTTTTGGCCTGGGAGGCCCAAATTCAAATCCTGGCTTTGTATCCTAGGACAGATTTTACCTGTGCCGAGTCTTTAGAGCATAAAGTCTTCCTTCTGATAAAGTATATGGAATTATACATCTAGAATAAATAGATGCTTTAGATTGATTAAGCTGAAGGAACACAAGCATTATTTTATTATGTGCACTTCCCTGATGATTTAAATGGATTTATTCAGCTATGTTAAATAATGCATTATTTCAGCAGCACATGCAATTTTGCCTATTTTGCATATGGAAGAAAAATTTAAATACTGTCTTTACCCAGACAAAAATGGGACTCCTGTGTCAACATCTTTGGAGAGAGCCAACTCAATCAGTTCAAACTTTTCCAATTTGCTGTGCAATCATAACCCATGTCTTCAGTTTTTGAACTCATCTTGATTGAGATTCTTGCTTTTACCTATTAAATATGACCTCAAGCCTTCTGTTGAAGGGAAGTAAGATTCCTCTGGGAACTAGGGAGATCCCTGTTCAGGCCTGGAAACACTATTTGCTTTTTAAATATTAATGTTGGAATAATACATTTATACAAATCACTTCGAGTTCGGAGCACAGGAAAAGAATGACCCTAGAAAAGTTAGGTGCATGCCTGTGTGTATATATTTGCATACATGCATCTATGCATGAATATATGTATTTGCAAACTGATGCTCTAAGAAAGTTTGGAAAAGAGTATTCACACAAGAAGTCCCTGAAAATGGCACAAGAGAAATTTTGAAAAAAGACCATCTTAGGAATAAGTTCCTAAATTCCATCTGATACTATTTAGAGCAATGGACCAAATGAGGTTTTACATGGCTTAGAGCTTGTATTTTGAAGTCTTGAGCATGAATCATCTGAAGTTAAATTATTTTCTTTTACTTTTATATAACTTCCTAAGTCAAAATTCCCAAGGTATCTCTTTGAAATTAAATATTTCCTTTAAAATCATAAATTTTCACACAGATAATCTTTTCTAGGAAAAAAATTGATGTACATTATAAATGCATGAGTACCATACTCTGATATATGAGAGAATCACATCAACTTTAGTCAGCATGCGGTTTGTTAATAATTCAGCCAAGCAGACTTAATCATAATAAAGCCTATCTTCATCAGATAACAGACATTTAAAAATTAAAGATAAAATCTACAATGCACAAATATTACTTTGTGTAAAAATAATGCTTGATATTACAAATCCATTTAATTTTTAACAAGTAGTTCCATCTGTTATTCATAATTCTATATAACAACTAAAATACATTTGGAAAGTTGTGGGAGAGTAAGTCAAATCCCTGTCCTAAACTTGTAAGCACATTTCTATGTGCTATTGCTTTAACCACCTTGCCTGAGTTTTCATATTAAGGAGACATCACAATTTTCTGTTCCTATAAAGCATCAAAGCTGAAGTATTTTGCTCCTATTTTCAAAGAAAAGGAAAATGAAAGTAGTGCATGTAGGGGCTCTTACGTAAGCCACAGGTAGGCGATAACCAGAGGCAGAAGACGCACAGGCCACTCTATGAAATTGTTTCAGGGCAGGAGGTAGCTTGCTGAGAAGAGTAATTTCATCTTTGGGTTCTAAACTTGGGATGCCTCCTGAGCTTATAAAACCTGATGGTTCAACAACATCACAGAGGAAGATTTAACAGCTCCGTTTGAATTTTATCACTTTTGTCCACTAGTCAGAAGTGTGAAGGAAGTCTTCCAATCCCCCCCTAGAATACAGTCACTCTCCACATCTGCGTGTTTTGCATCCATGGATACTGAGGGCTGATGGTACTCAGTACCCTGGACCATTTTATCAAAGGAACTTGAGCATTCACAAATGTTGGTATCCCTGAGGGTCTTGGAACTATTGTCCTGAGGATACCAAAGGAAAACTGGGTTGACTTCCCTACTCCTATGAAGGTGGTGGGTTCCTGAGTTAGCACACCTTGTTGCCATTTTTTTTTTCTTGCTATCATGGAATATCAATTTGGACTCACTGGAGATATAATTTGAGATATAAAATCATCCTACATTTTTCGTCTCCATAAAAATACACTGCTGATTATCTTCTGTGCAGCCCTCCACATCCTCAGCCACTAATCTACGACCAGGACACACTTCTCTCAGGGAAGAGGTTGAAGCACTTCTGCATTCTCCATCGGCTCCCATGGAAAAGCTATTTGCAACCGAGGCTGCCCTCTGAGCCAAGACTATAACAAACCCAGACACTTCTGAGAACTTGATGTAGAGCAACACTTGTCAAGATTAAGTGGGGCTAAGAATCACTTGGCAATCTTGTTAAAACACAGATTTCTGGGAGTGGAATCCAAGAGGTTGCATCTCTAACAAGCTTCCAGGCTCACTCTGAAAACCACTGACAAGGGGTCTAGATTTCAGACAAGTGGAAAAGTGCACTTCTCAGGACCTGTGAGTTCACTGAAAGGCTTTGTTTTGAATGATCATATACTCATTTCCATGATAATCTTTTCAAATGATATGAGTCTTTCTGTCAGGCTGAACTACTTGGGAAAGTATATCTTACCCAATCCCAGAGAAGTGGCACAGAGGGGCAGATAGAGAGACCCAGACTTCAAATAACATACTAGTCAGTGCAAACTATCTCCACCCTCCACAACCCCATGCAGGCCCTGAACTTGGCCATGACATCATTGGGACCTTCCCTAAACTTTTTCATTAATGGTACCTTCTAGAAAGAACATTATAAAATAATTTTGGGGGGAGGGGTAGAGGTAGGGTAAATATAAAAAAAAAAGCATGAAAATTATTTTACATAATCATACAGACTCCATTAATATCTATTGTATTCCCTTCCAGAGTTTTTCTATATTTTTGAATCTTACTTTTATTTGCATTACTTCATAAGAATTCTCCTATAATTAAGATGGCTTTCAATGGTGAATAATACTTTGTCTTACACATGTCATAGTATCTTAAATAGTTTTTTCATTGATGTACATGAATATTGAGATTGTTTCTTATTTGTCACTATTATACTTTATATTATATATATATGTGTATATATATATACACACACACACAATATGTATACACACATGTACATATATATCCATATATCCACAGTTTTGGTACATATCTTTGGACATATTTTTTCCCTGCATTTTGAATAATTTCCTTTAAGCAAATTTCTAGAAGTATAATGACTATGTCAGAAATATTATATATATATATAAATATATATATATTTATATATATATATATACACATGTATAGTAAAACTGTGCCATAACATGGATTCCAAAGAATTCCATTGCAGACAACGTGGATGTCGATGTAAGGTTGACCAGGGCCAGACAGCCAGCATGGGATCCCAGGTTCAGCTGTGTGACGCAATCCATCCCTGGGTTGTGATTTTACCACCAGGTCAAGCTTGTTTTCTCTGATTTAAACATCTCTGGGGATGATTCTAGATCCTGGACCTAAATAGGAATTTCAGAACACCTGCAATGCTGCCAAAAATCTCTTGCCTCTCCACCCTAATCCGAGAACACCACAGACAATGGCAGCTGTGTTCCCAATTAACCTGAGCATCTCCTTTACATTCTCTCATCTCCTCTCCAGAAGATGACTGTGTCCCATCCTCTCCTCTGCCACCTGGATCATTGCAAAAACCCCTAACCACCCCCTTCTGCTCTTTCTGCCTATTCTCAATCAACTGCCAGGAGGACCCTTTCCAAAGCATAAATCAGTGTTTATCTCCTCTGTTCAAAATCCTGACACTGCCTTGTTTCATTCAGAGTTAAAGTCAAGGTCACTGCATGACCCTACAGGATCAGATCCTGGGTTACCCCCAGGACCTCATCCCCTATTCTCTCTCTCTGGCTCACTGCATTCAGCCACACTGGCTTTCTGCTCTAACTCACACACAGTTTTGTAGTTACTGTTCCTACTTCCTGAAATGCTCTGCTCCATGGTATCTACTTGGCCAATTATCTCACTTCTTTCTAGAATTTATCTTAATACTGCCTTCTTTGAGAAGACTGCTCTAACCACCTAATTAAATACTGTAAACTCACCACCCTACCCTGCACCCCAGCCCCAACCATTTGGCACTTCTGATCCTTCTTACCTTCACTTTTTAAAAAATATATTGTAATTATCATCTTAATAATGTGACTTAGTTATTTATTACGGTTACTATTTATTATCTGTAAACTCAAGGGCAGTGATAACTTTGTTAATTGATATGTCTCAAGTACCAAGAAAAGTCCCTGACACAGAGTACAAATATAAAATATATATATATTTTAAAGAACATTCAATTCATTCAGTTCAGTCGCTCAGTCGTGTCCGACTCTTTGTGACCCCATGAACCGCAGCACGCCAGGCCTCCCTGTCCATCACCAACTCCCAGAGTTTACTCAAACTCATGTCCATCGAATCGGTGATGCCATGCAGCCACCTCATCCTCTGTTGTCCCCTTCTCCTCCTGCCCCCAATCCCTCCCAGCATCAGGGTCTTTTCCAATGAGTCAAATCTTCACATCAGGTGGCCAAAGTATTGGAGTTTCAGCTTTAGCATCAGTCCTTCCAATGAACACCCAGGACTGATCTCCTTTAGGATGGACTGGTTGGATCTCCTTGCAGTCTAAGGGACTCTCAAGAGTCTTCTCCAACACCACAGTTCAAAAGCATCAATTCTTTGGTGCTCAGCTTTCTTTACAGCCCAACTCTCACATCCATACATGACCACTGGAAAAACCATAGCCTTGACCAGATGGACCTTTAAGCCTGTCCTAAAACAAGAGTAGGGGCTAGGCAAAAAATAGAATCTAATCTTCTGCCACATTACAGTCACATTTTGGTATTGTTGTCATGTTATTTGGGAGATTCACTGTTGAGCCAGTTAACCTCACCCAAAAGTGCGCATGGGCCTCTGGGGCCTTCTGGGCTCAATTCTCTGGCTGCCTGTGCCTAATTCTGTACATGTGTGGTCTTGCAGATTGGGGCAGAGATGAAAGAAGTTCTTCCTCATCAAGATACAGTCTTCTCCTGCTTGTCTTCTTAAAGCCCTATTCCTGCCCTACCCCAGGATGACTGGAAGTTTAGGTCCTTATCGTTATTCAGTTGCTAAGTTGTGTCCAACTCTTTGCAACTCCACGGACTACAGCACACCAGGCTCCCCTGTCCTTCACTACCTCCAGAGTTTGCTCATATTCATGTTCATTGAGTCACTAATGCCATCCAACCATCTCATCCTCTGTTACCTCCTTCTCCTCCTGCCCTCAATCTTTCCTAGTATCAGGGTCTTTTCCCTCTGCATCAGGTGGCCAAGGTGGAGCTTCAGCTTCAGCATCAGTCCTTCCAATGAATATTCAAGGTTGATTTTCTTTAGGATTGACTGGTTTGGTCTCCTTGCTTTCCAGGGGACTCTCAAGAGTCTTCTCCAGCACTACAGTTTGAAAGCATCAATTCTTCAGCACTCAGCCTTCTTTATGGTCCAACACAAAACCATTGCTTTGACTATATGGACTTTTGTCAGCAAAATGATGTCTCTGGGTTCTGGAATCCAGTAATTTTCTTCCAAGAGAGACAGGTGAAAGATCACAGAATCTCATATTAATCACTTTTAGAAATGGGTACAGGAAACGCATATTTAAGAACATATGGAGAGGGGGGGAAAAAAGGAAAGTAGAATAATAGGATAAGAAATTTAAAATAATGTAAAGTTGTGTGAAATAGATAAAATGTACTCTGTATCAGTTTATCCAATAAGGTTAAAAAAAAAACAACTAAAATATATCCATTAATTTCTGGAGTTGTCTATGGTGCTGCAATATTTAGACTTATTAAAAATGTCCAGTTTTAAAGGAAACAATATTATTATATGAGACTAGCAAAGATAAATGCTGTTATCAAGATAAGTATCTATGAAGAAATTTCCAAAGTGACCAAATCTTTAAAAGTTTTTTTTTAAAGCAACTTTCCATTTTGCTTTGAAAACAAATCTAAATGTATTTTCAGCTTTTCTAGAAAACATGAAAAATTGTCCTGATGGCTTACCTCATTCATCACTTTTACAATTAAGAAAAGATAGTTTCTTCCTGTTTCATATTTGTTCTCTAGAGGCAGATATAAGAAAGCTGATATGAAGCAGCAAATCGAACAGTTTGGACCTGAATGTGATGGATATGAAAACATCACAGGGTACATCAAGAACCTAAACACAATTACTAAGGAGGAAATTGGGGGATATTAACTCCCTGGGAAAGAAGTGTACTAAAATCTCAGTCATTAAGCAGCTCTTGTATGATTGGAACAAACCCTGAGACCATCTCCCAAAACATCCAAGATTTGGGGAAGGCCACCATATGTCACTCTAATGGAACCCCTGTTCCCTTGTTGCCTGCATGAGCTCTGATTAATGAAGGACATGCTATGAATGATACAAGTGATTACACTACATAAGTTAGGACTCAGACAGGCCATGGCTTGATTAGATTCTGGAACAAACAGCTCCTCTCTCCCGGGGCACGTCTGTCCACAGCACGGCAGTCATCTGTTAAATACTGGCATATTTTACCATGGAGGTTACCAAGGACCAGGGTAGAATTTAACACCTGCCTTCCTAGAGCTGCCTTAAATTCTATCCCCCATTACCACAAATAAAAATGAGAATGAAGCATAAATGAGAAGGCAAACTCTTTTAAAAACAGAACAATTTAATAAGATGGAGAGATATAAATGGGTTGACCATGGACAAACACTAGTTTCTAGCTATAGCTGTAACAAGATTTTGCAATTTTCACTTTGTAAATATTCGTTACTGAATACCTGTCATCTTATACCTCAGAGGTCACTGACTTTGGTCAAATGTTTAGATTTGCAAGATACAAATATAGAAGTTTGGCAAAGGAAGAAGGATATACATTTCTTTGCTAACCAGAGCTACTGACAACAAGAATCAACATGATGAATGACCTTATGTTATCCTAACCTCATAACTTTTGACTTCTTCTATTGTCAGGTTGTTAGGATACACTTATTTTCCATCAGCTACTACCACAGAAAGGCCAACATTTTTATCAACAAGTCCAAGGGACAAACAATCTGCCTGTGGAAGAAAGTGTTAGGATTACCTTTTTACATATGGGCAGAAATAATTAGTCAAGGACAGCTTTCAAACTTTCAAAGAAGATTCAAATGGCCAACAGTTACGTGAAAATGTGATCAACATTATTGGTCACCAGGGAACTGTAACTCAAAACAAAACAAAATGAGATATCACGTCACATCTGTTAGGATGTGTATTATAAAAAAAGAACAAGAAATAACAAATGCAGGCATGGAGGTGAAGTAAAGAGAACCCTTGTACATTGTCAGTGAGAATGTAAAAAGGAGTATAGATGCACCTGGAGGGCATTATGTTAAGTGAAATAAGCCAGTCAAAGAGCAGTACTGCATTGTATCACTCATATGTGGAATCTAATTTTCTAAAAAGGTCAGACTAGGATGGTGATTGCTAGGGGTGTGATGGTTAGGCAAATGAGGAGAGGTTGGTAAAAGGGAACAAACTTTCAGTTACAAATGAGTATGTTCTTAGAATCTAACTTACAATAGCATGACCATAACTGATAATATAGCTGTATTATGTAACTGAAATTTGCTAGGAGACAACTGTTCTCATCCAAAAAAAAAAGCAAATATGTGAGGTGATGGTTGTAACTAACTTAATTATGGGCATCCTTTCACAGTGTTTACATATATCAGATCATCATGCTGTACATTTTAAATAAATTATAACTTTATTTGTCAACTATACCTCAGTAAAGCTGAGAAAAATGAATAAAAACAGTGGAGTAATTCTTTCCTAAAGCTTATGATTCCTTGTATAGATTTTATTTCAGATCACATTGAGCAGAAGCATAAGGAACACAGGAAGTGTTCTAAAATCCTCCTTAAGTAGTTTTATAATAAAGGCAAAGGCATGAACTGGAAATAGCATAGAACTCGGATGTACAAGACCTATTTTGCAGTCTTAGCTCTATCTGTTCAGCTGTAGCCTGGGGGTGAGGTTAAAGGAAGGAGTATGATGCGACTCAAAATTGGGGATACAATCTGGGGATGCCTACAATGGTTCATGTGAGAGTATAAACTACTGTCATAAAAGCATCCATTGGAGAGGAAGGGACAGATGCTAAAAATATATAGAAAGTAGAATCAACAAGATTTATGGAATCAATTAGATGGACGGCAGAATGATGGAGGGAAGTGGGAAAAGAAAGGCTAAGGGTGATGACTCAGAGGTTTATGGCTTGGGCCAGAGGCTGAATGGTGGCATCATCCACCAAGATAAGAAATATTTGCAAAAGAACAGCAATTGGTGGAGGCAAAATGAGTTCAGTTTTAGAATCAATGAATTGTGAGCACTTATGGATTTTTGTAATATAATGTTTAAAAACACTTGTAAAAATATAAAAATTTCAGAGAAAAAATAAATTAAGTCTGAAAGTTCTGACCATTTCAAAACAGATAGATAAAGTAAATTACATGCATTTTTACTATGCTTCTATAACATTGTATGGAAAAACCTGAACAAACTTCTTGGCAAACCCAATAAAAATGCCTAAAGAGCTACGGACAGAGTTTTATAACATTAAACAAGAGGTGATAATCAAAATAATCCCCAAGAAAAAGAAATGAAAAAAGGCAAAAACGATTGTCCCAGGAGGCCTGACAAAGGCTGAGAAAAGAAAAGAAGCAAAAGGCAAAGGAGAAAAGGAGTGATATATCTATCTGAATGCAGAGTTCCAAAGAAGAGCAAGGAGAGATAAGAAAGACTTCCTAAGTGATTAATGCAAAGAAACTGAGGAAAACAATAGAATGGGAAAGACTAGAGACCTCTTCAAGAAAATCAGAGATACCAAGGGAACATTCCATGCAAAGATTGGATAATAAAGAACAGAAACAGTACGGACCTAACAGAAGCAGAAGATGAGGTGGGAAGAATACACAGAAAAACAAGACAAAAGGCTCTTAATGACACAGATAACTATGATGGTGTGATCACTCACCCAGAGCCCAACATCCTGGGGTGTGAAGTCAAGTGGGACTTAGGAAGCATCACGACCAGCAAAGCTAGTGGAGGTGATGGAATTCCACCTGAGCTATTTCAAATCCTGAAAGATGATGCTGTGAAAGTGCTGCACTCAATACGCCAGCAAATTTGGAAAACTCAGCAGTGGCCATAGGACTGGAAAAGGTAAGTTCTCATTCCAATCCCAAAGAAAGTCAGTGCCAAAGAATGTTAAAACTATAGCACAATGCCCTCGTCTCACACACTAGTAAAGTAATGCTCAAAGTTCTCTAAGCCAGGCTTCAACAGTTCGTCAACTGAGGCCTTCTAGATGTTCAAGCTGGATTTAGAAAAGGCAAAGGAATCAGATCGAGTTGCCAACATCTGTTGGATTATCAAAAAAGCAAGGGAGTTCCAGAATGTCTACATATGATTCATCACTAAAGCCTTTGACTGTGTGGATCACAACAAACTGTGGAAAATTCTCAAAGAGATGGGAATACCAGACCACTTGACCTGCCTCCTGAGAAATCTGTATGCAGGTAAAGAAGCAACAGTTAGAACTGGACATGGAACAACAGACTGGTTCCAAATTGAGAAAGAAATACATCAAGGCTGCATATTATCACCCTGCTTATTTAACTTATATGCAGAGTATACCATGTGAAATGCTGGGCTGGATGAAGCACAAGCTGAAATTAAGATTGCTGGGAGAAATATCAATAACCTCAGATATGCAGATGACACCACCCTTATGGCAGAAAGTGAAGAGGAACTAAAGAGCCTCTTGATAAAAGTAAAAAAGGAGATTAAGAAAAAATGGTTTAAATTCACCATTCAATAAACTAAAACCATGCAGTCTGGTCCCATCACTTCATGGCAAATAGATGGAGAAACAATGGAAACAGTGACAGACTTTATTTTCTTGGGCTCCAAAATCACTGCAGATGGTGACTGCAGTCATGAAATTAAAAGACACTTGCTCCTTGGAAGAAAAACTATAACAAACCTAGATGGTATATTAAAAAGCAGAGACATTACTTTGCTGACAAAACTCCAGCTAGTCAAAGCTATGGTTTTTCCAGTAGTCATGTATGGATGTGAGAGCTGGACTGTAAAGAAAACTGAACACCAAAGAATTGATGCTTTTGAACTGTGGTGTTTGAGAAGACTCTTGAGAGTCCCTTGGACTGCAAGGAGATCCAAACATTCAATCCTAAAGGAAATCAGTCCTGAATATTCATTGGAAGGACTGATGCTGAATTGAAGCTCCAATTCTTTGGCCACATGATGTGAAGAACTTACTCATTAGAAAAGACCCTGATGCTGGGAAAGATTGAAGGCAGGAGGAGAAGGGGATGACAGAGGATGAGATGGATGGGTGGCATCATTGACTCAATGGACATGAGTTTGAGCAAGCTCCAGGTGTAGGTGGAGGACAAGGAAACCTTGTGTGATGCAGTCCATGGGTTTGCAAAGAGTTGGCCATGACTGAGTGACTGAACCGACAGGTTTGTTCATGTCACGCTCATTCCGTTCTGATTCTCTGCAACCCTGTAGGCTGCAGCCTGCCAGGCTGCTCTGTCCATGGAATTATCCTGGCAAGAACACTGGAGTGGGTTGCCATTCCCTACTCCAGGGCATCTTCCTGGCCCAGGGATTGAACTTGTGTGTCTTTTGTCTCCTCCACTGGCATGCAGGTTCTTTACCAGCTGGGCCACCTGTCTCATAAACTATATAGTTTACTTATAATGTAGAATGCTACATGCTATTGCAGTACAACGGTCCTGGCACATCCATCTGTGAACAATGGCAGGAAAGTGAAGAGTAAAGGTTCTGTGTTGACAGATAATTTGACCATGAAGAGGAAATACTGTACGTGGAGCAATCTGCCATTATTGTTCTCTTGTGCTCAATGAGTAACAGAGGTGAATTATGTGATTCACTCACACAGCATGGTGAAATGCCAGTGTCAATGTGCAGCGTTATTCTGGCTGAAAAGTGAGCCCCAAACTCTTATTTGGTGGTTGAGGACATTGGTTACCACAGAATGACAACCAGAGGGTTCATTGACAGAGAGGCAGGACTAGAATTCACAGACAACTCCTCAGGAAAAAACATATTTGCTTTTTAATACCAAATTACATTTCTTACAAATATATTTTATGGATTCGCGGTAACATTCCTAGCACAGACAGCTTATTCAACCTACAGTTATTAAAGGAGAGCACAAAAGGAAGATCCCCGAGGTTTTATACAATTGTAAACATTCCACCACTAAAGAAAAGATTAGAGAATTGGGTTGCCATTGCTTTCAAAATGGTCATTCAGATTCTACGCAAATCTGTAACTAAAGAACACAGGAAAAAGTAAATCCTTAAACCTAAACTCTGTTCAGTTCAGTTCAGTGGCTCAGTCATGTTCAACTCTTTGTGACCCCATGGACTGCAGCATGCCAGAATTCCCTATCCATCATAAACTCCTGGGACTTGCCCAAACTCATGTCCATAGAGTTGGTGATGCTATCCAACCATCTCATCCTCTGTCATCCCCTTCTCCTCCCGCCTTCAATCTTTCCCAGCATCAGGGACTTTTCTAATGAGTCAGTTCTTAACATCAGGTGGCCAAAATATTGAAATTTCAACTACAACATCAGTCCCTCCAATGAACAATCAGGACTGATTTCCTTTAGGATTGAATGTTTGGATCTCCTTGCAGTCCAAGGGACTCTCAAAAGTCTTCTCCAACACCACAGTTCAAAAGCATCAATTCTTTGGTGTTCAGCTTTCTTTATGGTCCAGCTCTCACATCCATACATGACTACTGGGAAAACCATAGCTTTGACTAGCTGGAGTTTTGTCAGCAAAGTAATGTCTCTGCTTTTTAATATGCTGTCTAGGTTTGTCATAGTTTTTCTTCCAAGGAGCAAGTGTCTTTTAATTTCATGACTGCAGTTACCATCTGCAGTGATTTTGGAGCCCAAGAAAATAAAGTCTGTCACTGTTTCCATTGTTTTTCCATCTATTTGCCATGAAGTGATGGGACCAGATGCCATGATCTTAGGTGTTTGAATGTTGAGCTTTAAGCCAGGTTTTTTTTTTTTTTTTTTTTGACTCTCCTCTTTCACTTTCATCAAGAAGCTCTTTAGTTCCTCTTTACTTTCTGCCGTAAGGGTGGAGTGATCTACATATCTGAGTGTATTGACATTTCTCCCAGGAATCTTGATTCCAGTTTGTGCTTCATCCAGCCCAGCATTTCTTTTTTTTTTTTTTTTATTTTTATTATTATTATTTTTTTTTTCCAGTGGGTTTTGTCATACATTGATATGAATCAGCCATGGATTTACATGTATTCCCAATCCCGATCCCCCCTCCCACCTCCCTCTCCACCCGATTCCTCTGGGTCTTCCCAGTGCACCAGGCCGGAGCACTTGTCTCGTGCATCCCACCTGGGCTGGTGATCTGTTTCACCATAGATAGTATACATGCTGTTCTTTTGAAATATCCCACCCTCGCATTCTCCCACAAAGTTCAAAAGTCTGTTCTGTATTTCTGTGTCACTTTTTCTGTTCTGCATATAGGGTTATCGTTATCACCTTTCTAAATTCCATATACATGTGTCAGTATGCTGTAATGTTCTTTATCTTTCTGGCTTACTTCACTCTGTATAATGGGCTCCAGCTTCATCCATCTCATTAGGACTGGTTCAAATGAATTCTTTTTAATGGCTGAGTAATATTCCATGGTGTATATGTACCACAGCTTCCTTATCCATTCATCTGCTGATGGGCATCTAGGTTGCTTCCATGTCCTGGCTATTATAAACAGTGCTGCGATGAACATTGGGGTGCACGTGTCTCTTTCAGATCTGGTTTCCTCAGTGTGTATGCCCAGAAGTGGGATTGCTGGGTCATATGGCAGTTCTATTTCCAGTTTTTTAAGAAATCTCCCCTCTTACACTGTTGGTGGGAATGCAAACTAGTCCAGCCCAGCATTTCATATCATGTACTCTACATATAAGTTAAATAAGCAGGGTGACATTATACAGGCTTAGCTTACTCCTTTCCCAATTTGGAACCAGTCCGCTGTTCAATGCCCAGTTTGAACTGTTGCTTCCTGACCAGCATGCAGACTTCTCAGGAGGCTGGTAAGGTGATCTGGTATTCCCATTTCCTGAAGAATTTTCTAATTTATTGTGATGTACACAGCCAAAGGCGGTGGCATAATCAATTAAGCAGAAGTAGATGTTTTTCTGGAACTCTCCTGCTTTTCCATGATCCAGCAGATGATGGCAATTTAATCTCTGATTCCTCTGCCTTTTCTAAATCCAGCTTGGACATCTGGAAGTTCACTTCTTTTGAAGCCTGGCTTGGAGAATTTTGAGCATTACTTTGCTAACATGTGAGATGAGTGCAATTGTGAGGTAGTTTGAACATTCTTTGGCATTTCCTTTCTCTGGGATTGGAATGAAAACCGACCTTTCCATTCTTGTGGCCACTGCTGTGTCTTCCACATTTGCTGGCATACTGAGTATAGCACTTTCACAGCATCATCTTTGAGGAACTGAAATAGTTCAACTGGAATTCCATCACATCCACTAGTTTTGGTTTTAGTGACGCTTCCTAAGGCTCACTTGACTTCACATTCCAGGATGTCTGGCTCTAGGTGAGCGATCACACCATCGTGGTTATCTGGGTCATGAAGATCTTTTCTGTATAGTTCTTCTGTGCATTCTTGTCACCTCTTCTTAATATCTTCTGCTTCTGTTAGGTCCATACCACTTCTGTCCTTTATTGGGCCCATCTTTGCATGAAATGTTCCTTTGGTATCTTTAATTTTCTTGAAGAGATCTCTAGTCTTTCCCATTCTCTTGTTTTCCTCTATTTCTTTGCATCGATCACTTAGGAAGGCTTTCTTATCTCTCTGTACTATTCTTTCGAACTCTATTCAAATGGGTATATCTTTCTTTTTCTCCTTTGCCTTTAGCTTCTCTTCTTCTCAGCTCTTTGTAAGGCCTCCTCAGACAACCGTTTTGCCTTTTTGCCTTTCTTTTTCTTGGGGATGGTTTTGATCACTGCCTCCTCTACAATGTCACTAACCTCCATTTATAGTTCTTCAGGCACTCTATCAGATATAATCCCTTGGATCTGTTTGTAGCTTCCACTGTATAATTGTGAGAGATTTGATTTAGGTCATACCTGAATGGTCTAGTGGTTTTCCCTACTTTCTTGAATTTAAGTCTGATCTGGCAATAAGGAGTTCATGATCAGAGCCACAGTCAGCTCCTGACTTTTTGCTGACTGTATAGAGCATCTCCATCTTTGGCTGCAAAGAACATAATCAATATGATTTCGATATTGACTATCTGGTGATGTCCCTGTGTAGAGTCTTCTCCTGTGTTGTTGGAAGGGGGTGTTTGCTACAACCAGTGCATTGGCAAAACTCTTTTAGCCTTTGCCCTGTTCATTTTGTATTTCAAGGCCAAATTTGCCTGTTACTCCAGGTATCTCTTGACTTCCTACTTTTGCATTCCAGTCCCCTATGATGAAAAGGACATCGTTTTTGCATGTGAGTTCTAGAAAGTCTCGTAGGTCTTCATAGAACCATTCAAATTTAGCTTCTTCAGCACTACTGGTTGGGCCATAGACTTGGATTACTGTGATATTGAGTCGTTTGCCTTGGAAACAAACAGAGATCATTCTGTCATTTTAGAGACTGTAGCCAAGTACTGCATTTTGGACCCTTTTGTTGACTTTGAGGCCTATTCCATTTCTTCTAAGGGAATCTTGCCCACAGTAGTGAATATAATGATCATCTGAATTAAATTCGCCCATTCCAGTCCATTTTAGTTCACTGATTCCTAAAATGTCAATGTTCACTCTTGCCATCTCCTGTTTGACCACATCTAATTTACCATGACTCATGGACCTAACATTCAATATTCCTATGCAATATGTCTTTACAGCATTGGACTTGACTTCCATCACCAGTCACATCCACAACTGGGTGTTGTTTTTGCTTTGGCTTCATCTCTTCATTCTTTCTAGAGTTATTTCTCCCCTCTTCTCCAGTAGCATATTGGGCACCTACCGGCCTGGGGAGTTCATCTTCTGGTGTCATATCTTTTTTGCCTTTTTGTGCTCTCCATGGGGTTCTCAAAGCAAGAATACTGAAGTCGTTTGCCATTCCCTTCTCCAGTGGACCACGTTTTGTCAGAACTCTCCACCATGACCTGTCCACCTTGGGTGGTCCTACATGGCATGGCTCATAGTTTCATTGAGTTAGACAACACTGTGGTTCATGTGATCAGTTTGATTAGTTTTCTGTGTTTGTAGTTTTCAATCTGTCTTCCCTCTGATGGATAAGGATAAGAGGTTTACGGAAGCTTCCTTATGGGAGAGGCTGACTGTGATGGGAACCGCGTCTTATTCTGACATGTGGGACCACGCTCAGTAAATCTTGAGTACAGTTTTCTATTGATTGTTGATGAACAACCATCGACAGGAGAATATTGGATCCCACCAAAAAAAAGATACTCCATGTCCAAGGGCAAAGGAGAAGCCCCAGTAAGATGGTAGGAGGGGTGAAATTGCATTTAGAATCCAACCCCATAACCACCAGCGATGCACAAATAAAGCCTTGTGCACACCAGGACCCAGAGACCCCATAGAGACTGAGCCAGACCTATGTTTGAGTCTCCTGCGGAGGTATGAGTCAGCAGTGGCCTGCCACAGGGGCTCTGGGTACAGCCACCTGGTCATGCAGCCTGTGGCATAGCCTCCTTGGAGGAGGTCACCATTAACCCCACCATAGAGCCGCAGAGCAGAGAGCCCACAAACTGCAGAACAATTCTACCAAAGAAATCCTTGCACTGTTAGGGAAGTTCTAGGAGCCACAACAGATTTCCCAGCCTGCGGATCTGGCAAACAGACTGAGTACTCCCAGATAATTTGACTCTGGAGGCCAGTGGGATTTGACTACAGAACTTACACGGAACTGGGGAAACAGACTCTTGGAGGGCACAAACAAAACCTTGTGCATACCAGGACCCAGGAGAAAGGAGCAGTAACCCCACAAGAGGCTGACCCAGACTTGCCTGTGCATGTCCAGGAGTTTCCGGCAGAGGCGTGGGTTGGCAGTGACCAGCTGCAGGGTCAGGGGCACTGGGTGTAGCAGTGCATGCATGGGACCTTTAGAAGGAGGTTGCCATTATCTCCATTACCTCCACCATAATTTGGCTTCAGTTCAAACAACAGGAAGGGAACAGAGCCCCACCCATCAACAGAAAATTGGGTTAAACCTAAATTACTGTAACTAAAATGCTCACCCGTTTTCAGGAATGAATATTGCTGTTGTTTAGTCACAAGTGGTGTCCTACTCTTTTGCGACCCCATGGGCTGTAGCCTGCCAGTTTCCTCTGTCCGTGGGATTTTCCAGGCATGAATAGTGCAGTAGGTTGCATTTCCTCCTCCAGGGAATCTTCCTGATCCAGGTGTCAAACCCAAGACTCCTATGTCTCCTGTATTGCAGGTGGATTCTTTACCCACTGAGCCATCAGGGAAGTCCCTCTTTACTTTATGATACACTCAAGACAATTATTATCAATCCTTTGGCATATAAAATTAAACCCTGTCATATTTGACTGATCTGAACCCACTGGCAATTGCTTTGCTTATTAAAAAACATATTTTCCAAACTCAGTGAACAACAAAACTATTTGAAGAACTGTGAAGTTGAAATGCTAGCAATGGGTCAGTATAAACTTCAGCCTTCAAAAGTTCCAGGATCATGTGTAGTGACCTGATCTAAGAACAACTAACCCATTTGAAAAATGGAAAAATGCATATTTTAATGTCACCACACATATACATCACACAGGCAAATTGATTTACTTATTCCCTTGGAGGGGGAAAAAAACAAATGCTTTCTCAGTATCTTCATAAAAATTTAATGTACATCACAAACACTTTTCAATCTATAACTAATACAATCAAGGGAGACATTTAATTAGCAATTAGTCTGATTAACATTCCTTGGAGAATAATTTGTTTTACCAGATGGGCTTCATAAAAATAATTCTTAGAGGATTTCTGCAAAAAAATGAGCTAAGTAATTATAAGATGTAGAAAGAAATAGAAATGTTGAAAATCATACTAAGAATACATTCATGTGTTCAGGTTGGAAGTCAAGACATGACTAGAATGGTGAAGAATGGTGAAGGGGAGTTTATGGGCTGGCTCAATGAAGACGCAGGGCCCAGGACGAGGACCTGTTTATTGAAAGGGTCAAATCAAGGGTCTGAGTCATACAGAAGCTGGGGGTGAGCAAGGTGTTTCAGAAAGATAAACCCCGAATTAGACATTGGAAACTAAACTGGACCAAAGCCAAGGGAATTTTCAATGCAGAAAGGAAGATAAAAGAGAAGGTGGGCACAGAGCCCAGAAAGAATTCTGCCGAACGTTTCGCTGGCAGCCGCATCCACTGACTTCGCCACAGTGCCATGGTTAATGGTCTTTCCTCAGGTGCATACTTTGAGACACACATCCAGAAGCTATGATGGATTCTCTCTTACCCACAAAGAAAGGAGCTCACATTTATTAAGTGACTACTTTTATCAGACACTGAAGTAGAAAATTGATATATGTTATTCCAAGTAGCTTTGTCCTCACTGATTTTTTTCCCCTTTCTGACATTCATAGCTAGTCTACACTTCTTAGCCTTTTTGCAAGTAGGCCTGGCAACAATATTGAATTATGGCTGATGGAACTGGGGGGAAAGTGATGCATTCCACTATCTGGTAACGTTTCATTAAAAATTTCCACAAGAGATCTATGATGTTTTTATCCATTTGCTGATTGATGGAAAAGGAAACTATTTTAATACAAAGACCTGAGAAGGGGGTCCCTGATGATCATGTATTATGCTCCCCAACTCATGAACACCCACAGTGGAAATATTTGTGAGAAATAATGCTTATTGTGATAAATCACATATATTTGGAGATTTGTTTGCTACTGGACCTGGCTTCACTGATATATTTGTTTTTCTAATTTAATCACGCAACCATTTGTTGTACTGTTAATTTTATCTTATCAGGTGTGTGAAATAAATGAATCATGAATTTGAATTCAAGTCAGTAACACTCTAAAGTATATTCCCTCTCACCAAATACTCTAGTTATCAGTATATGAATTAACAAAAAACATGTGTTTTATTTTTTTAATTAAAACTAAATTCACATAATATAAATTAGTGTTGTTTTTTTTTGGTGGGGGGAGGGGGGCATGTCCTGTACAGCTTGTGGGAACTTGGTTCTCCAATCAGGGATCAAACCTGGCCCTTGGCAATGAAAGCGCCAAGTCATAACCACTGGCCTATCAGGGAATTCCCATAAATCAGCCCTTTTAAAGTGAACAATCAAGTGGTAGTACATTAAATAAACTGTGCAATCACCACACATGTGTCTAGTTCTGAAAACATTTTCGTCACCCTGAGGGAACTCCATATCTGTTAAGCAATATGCCCCCATTTACCCTCTTCCAGTCCCTGGCAAGCAACAGTCTGATTTCTGTCTCTGTGGATTTACATATTCTAGATATTTAATATAAATGGAATTATACAATAGTTTGATCTGTTGTGTCTGACTTCTTTCCCTTAGCACAAATCACAGGGCACCATGTTTTCAGTATTTCGTTCCTTTTCATGGCTGAAAGATACTCCATTGTATACCATAATCTGTTTATCCATATATCCACTGATGCACGCATATTTCCACCTTTTGGCTAATATTAATAGTATTTTGGTGAACATGAATGTATAGGTATTTATTTAAGTACCTATTGCCCATTTGGGGGACATCTATTTAGAATTGGAAATGTTGAGTCATATGAAGACATTGTGTTTAGCTTTTGGGGAACCATCAAAAGTGTTTTGTTTTTTTTTTCCCCACAGCAGCTATATCATCTTCCATTCCTACCAGCAAACTACAAAGTTCCAATTTCTCCACCTTCTTACCAACACTTGTTATTTTCAGGGTTTCTTTTTTTTAATTAAAGTCATACTAGTGGGTATGACATCATTGTGATTTTGATTTATATTTCATGTTTCTCCAATATTTCCCTAACAACTAAGGATGCAGAGTGATTTTTAATGTTCTCAGTGCCCATTTATATGTCTTCTTTAGTGAAATGTCAGTTTAACTCCTTTACCCATTTTTATAAAACCGGGTTTCTGTCTTTTCATTGCTGAGTTGTAAGTGTTTTCATATATTCTGGATAACAGGCTTTTATTAGATATATGATTTGCAAATAATTTCTTCCATTCCACATGCTGTCTTTTCACTTTTTTAATGATGTCTTTTAATGCAAACATGTTTAATTTTGGCAAAGTCCAGTTTATCTGTATTTTCTGTTGTTGCTCATGCTTTTGATGTCATACATAAGGAAACACTGCCAAATCTGAGATCATGAGGATTTATCCCTTGTTTTCTCAAGAGCTTTATGTTTTTAGTTCTTCATATTTAGGTTTTGGTTCATTTTGATTTAATCTTTGCACATGGTGTGATGTAAAGTGTTCAACTTCAAGCTTTTACATGTGAATATTCAGTTGCGCCAGCACCACATGTTGAAGAAACTGTTCTTTTCCCATTGAACACTCTTTGCACATATGTCAAAAGCCAAGTAGTTAATTGATTTAGACGTTTGGGTTCATTTTCTAGACTCTCAAACCTATTCTATTGGTATATGTCTATTTTTATGCCAGTACCACATTGCTTTTTTTTCCTATAGCTTTGCAATAAGTTTGGAAACCAAGTGGTATGAATACTCCAACTTTGTTCTTTTTCAACATTGTTTTGACTATTCAGGGTCCCTCTCAATTCCTTATGAATTTGAGGATTGGCTTTCACTTCTGCAAGAAAGGGCAGTTTGAATTTTCATATGGATTACATTAAATCTCTAGATAGCTTTGTGTAGTCACCATCTTAACAAAAATCTTCCAGTTCATGGACATAGGATGTCTTTCCATTTACTTACATCTTCTTTAATTACTTTCAGCAATATTTATAGTTTTAAATGTACAAGAATTTTACCTTCTTGGCTAAATTTATTTCTGGATATTTTTATTATTTTAGCTGCTGTTTTATATGAAATTTTGCTTTCTTAATTTTCTTTCTTTCTTTTTTCATTTATTTTTATTAGTTGGAGGCTAATTACTTTACATAATTGTAGTGGTTTTTGCCATACATTGACATGAATCAGCCATGGATTTACATGTGTTCCCCATCCCGATCCCCCCTCCCACCTCCCTCCCCATCCCATCCCTCTGGGTCTTCCCAGTGCACCAGCCCCGAGCACTTGTCTCATGCATCCCACCTGGGCTGGCGATCTGTTTCACACTTGATAGTATACTTGTTTCGATGCTGTTCTCTCAGATCACCCCACCCTCGCCTTCTCCCATAGAGTCCAAAACTCTGTTCTACACATCTGTGTCTCTTTCTGTCTTGCATACAGGGTTATCGTTCCCATCTTTCTAAATTCCATATATATGCTTAATTTTCTTTTCAGGTTTTCATTTCTGGTATGTATCTTGTACCCTTCAATTTTGCTGAATTTGTTTATTAATACTAGTATCTTTCTTTTCTGCAGACTTTTAGAATTTTCAATACACAGAACATATAATCTGAAATATAGATACGGTTTTATTTCTTTCTTTCCTATTTAGATATTTCTTATTTAATTTTTCACCTACATTCTCTGGCTAGAACTTCCAGTGCAGTGTTGAATAGCAGTGTTGAAAACAGGCATACTTGCCTTGATCTTAAAGGGAAAGATTTCATTTTTCACTATTGAGTACATTATGCTTTTTTTTTTTTAATAGATGTACTTTATCATGTTAGAAAGGCCCTTCAAGTCTTAGTTTTCTGAGTGGTTTTATCATGAAAGGTATTGGATTTTGTCAAGTGTTTTTTTCTGTATCAATAAAGGTGAAGTTGTGTTTTTTGTCCCCCTTTGTTCTATTAAGGTGATAAATGCTATAGATATTTTTATGTTAAATGACCCTTGCATTCTTCACATAAATTCCAGTTGATCATAGTGTATATGATTTGCACACTGTTGGATTTTGTTTGCTAGTGTTTAAGAATTTCTGCATCCATATTTGTAACAGACATTGGTCTGTAATTTTCTTTTCTAGTGGTGTCTTTGTCTGGCTTTGTCTGGTATCAGAGTAAGCCAGATTCATAGAATAGTTTCAGAAATGTCCCCTCTTGTTCTATTTTCAGAAGAGTTTGAGAAGGTTTGATGTCAATTCTTCCTTAAATATTTGGAAGATCCACCATTGAAACCATTTGGTCTTAGACTTTTCTTTGTTGGGAGATGCTTAAGTACTGATACAATTTACTTGTTATAGGTCAGTTCCAGATTTTCTATTTGTTCTTGAGTCAGTCTTATTAATCTGTTTCTAAAAACTTGTTCATTTCATTTAGTTACCTAAATTGTTCATGCACAATTGTTCAAATTTTCTTTTATAATCCTTTTTTAAAAATGTTCTATAAGGTTGGATAATTTTAACTGACTTATCTTAAAGTTTACTAGTTCTTACTTATGCCTACTTAAATCCGATGCTGAAACCCGCTAGCAACATTGGCTATACCACTCCTTCAACATTTTGCCATGCTGCTTAGAACTCTGCCTGCCTTTCACTTCCTGCTTACATAGAGTCTATAGATCAACCAAGGGTGGGAAGCTTACTGTCTTCTCAGGACTCATGAGCATGTGTCCAGCACTGAGCAAGCTTGTGACTTGACAATTTCTTCAGTACACACAGGTACTTTTGAACGCCCTAATTCCCCATTGGAACCTCTGTCCTAGCTTTTCCTCCCAGGCTTTCAGTGTTACATTGTTTGTGTCAACTGTAATCTTTGTCCTTCAGGTGCCTGTAGGTTGTTCCTTTGCCTTACAAAGTTTTGAGAAATATCTACTGCTTTCTTATCATAAGTGAGTTCTAAGTTATGCAAAACAAAGATAAGCCCCTTGCCCCAGTCCTGCAGGGAGTCCCAGACAGGTTTGGATAGACAAGTATGACTCTTTAGGAATAAGGTTTTATCTTCTTCCTGAAGGATCAAGAAGCAGGGTCCCTCACTGCAAACTGGGGCTTCAAGAATTTTACCAACCTAGGGGGTGGGGAGTGTGAGGCAAAGCCAAGTATAATGCATAGAAGCTCTTTTACCATTTTTAAGTTGCCTTTTTCTTAATTCAGCATGGCAAACAGATAAGAAAAATGTATTTTGTAGTCTGTCAAAAATGCATTCTTGGGGGGGAAAAGACTATAGTCAGGAATTTGATCCACTGTGGTTGATCCAATATACTTGCATAGCTTCATTATCTCTTTCACAGTATCCATCCCCACCCCACCCAGTGGATAAGGTATTGGTCGGCAGGAGTACAGTGAGCAGCTGAACATATTTTATTCCTTGACTCTTTCATTGAAAGAAGTGAATGCATTATTTTGCAATAACTCCCTGACATTACATTTTTTTTAAATTGAAGTATAGCTAATTTACAATATTGTGTTAGTTTTAGGTATACATATAAGTCACTCAGTTTTATATATATATATATTTTTTCAGATTATTTCCATTATAGGTTATTATAAGGTATTGAATATAATTCCCTTTGCTGTATAGTAAATCCTTACCTCTAATCTATTTTATGCATAGTGATTTGTATATGAGACTCCTAATTTATCCCTTCCTCCCTCTCCCCTTTGGTAACCAAAACTTTGTTTTCTATATCTGTGAGTCTATTTTTGTTTTATACATAGATTCATTTGTAGTGTTTTTAGATTCTGAAGGTATATATATATGTATATCATAGAATATTTCTCTTTCTCTGACTTACTTCACTGAATATAATCTCTAAGTCCATCCATGGTGCTGCAAATGACTTTATTTCATCCTTTTTTATGGATGAGAAATATTTCACTGTGTGTGTGTGTGCACACGTGTGTGTGTGTGTGTGTGTGTGTGCATCCACATGCTCATTCAGTGGTGGCTGACTCTTTGCAACCCTGTAGCCCACCAGGCTCTTCTGTCCATGGAATTTCCCAGGCAAGAATACTGGAGTGGGTTGCCATTTCCTTCTCCAGGGGAATCTTCTCAACTGAGGCCTGGAACCAGTGTCTCCAGAGTCTCCTGTATTGACAGGCAGATTCCTAACCCCTGAGCCAGAAGCCTATACATGTATATGCATGTGTGTGTGCATACTACATCTCCCTAAGCCAACTGAATACTGATTGGGTTGTTTCCGTGTCTTGGCTGTTGCAAAACGTGTTAATATGATTGGGGTGTATGGATCTTTACAAACTAGAGTTTTCATTTTTTCCACATATATACTATATACCCAGGAGTGGGATTGTGGATCATATGATAGTTCTAATTTTCATTTTCTAAGGAATCTCCATACTGCTTTTCATTATGGCTGTGCCAATTTACATTCCCACCAACAGTATAGGAGGATTACCTTTTCTCCACATCCTCTCTAGACAGGAGACTTTTTGATGATGGCCATTCTGACAGGTGTGAGGTGATACCTCCTCATGTTTCTGATTTGCATTTTTCTAATATTTAGTGATGCTGAGCATCTTTTTGTGTGTCTGTAGGCCATTTGTATGCCTTCTTTAGAAATGTCTATCTAGATCTTCTCCTCACTCATTTGTCAGGTTATTTTTTTCAATATTGGGTTGTATGAGCTGTCTGTATGTTTTGGATATTAACCCCTTGTCTGTCATATCATTTGCAAATATTTCCTCCCAGTTGGTCAGTTGTCTTTTCATTTTGTTGATTGTTTCCTTTGCTGTGAAAAGGCTTTTAAGTTTTATTAGTTCCCATTTGTTTATTTTTGGTTTTATTTATTTTGCCTTGGGAGAGTGACCAAAGAAGAAATCGCTATGATTTATGTCAGAGAATATTTTGCCTAAGTTCTTTTCTAGGAGTTTATAGTGTCATGTCTTATAGTTAGGTCTTTAAACCCTTTGGAGTTTATTTTTTTATACAAAAACCCTTATTTTTGTATATGTTGTGGTGAGTGATATATATATATATATATATATATATATATATACACATACATGTGTGTGTGTGTATTTCCAATTATGTATCTAAAAGAGGACTTTAAAAATCAAATCCAACCATCATACCTGAACATATTAACAATTCCTAAATAGCATCAAATATTCAGTGTTTGAACTTCCAATTGAGTCAAAAGTATGTATGTGAATGTGTTGCCATCAACATGTGAGCATATGTCTGCAGATAAATTTCTGTAGGTCTTCTTCATAAGTATGTCAAAGATAATCCCTCGAGTTGGTCTTTTTTGCTTTAACTTGTTACACTTTTTCTATAACTTTCTTTGTCTTCATTTATATGTAGTCACCTTACCTTTATTTATTCCATTATTTTTTTGCATTTTAATTAAATTATTTGATGATATTATGCTTGGTCACCAAAACATGTTTTCCAAAACATAAGTTTTAATAGCATGAGGATCACTGATTTGTTCAACCATTTTCCTGTCATCTTCTGCAATTTTTTTTTCTGCTATTAAACATCACTACCTGGTACATCCTTAAAATTGTACCATTTGCATAATTAATACTATTGGTTAACCACTATTGCACAGTTTTCAACATATATGCTAAAACATAATTTAAAAAATCATTTAAATTAAAGATTTTATTTCCTATCTGGATTTTTCATATTTTCCTTCCAAATCATTGGCCCACTATTTTATTACCATCTTCTTCAGACTTTAGAAATACCTTTTTCTATTTCTGAGCAATCAAAACACATAGAGAATGAAACTATGCTGGCTACTGTTTACTGGCTATTATTTACTGAAATATCCTAATTTCCCCTCCTGATTGCCTTTGGTCACATAAACTACATGTAGGTTCTCTTGGGATATACTAAAAAATGGTCTGCCGACAGTTGACCTTCCTGTCTGGACTGAGAACTTCTTTGTGTTGTCTAGGTGGTGATGAAGGAGGAAGGCCACTCACCTAGCTCTTTCTGGTTGACTGGGTTTCACCTTTGCCTTATCTGAGAAACTATTTTGTTTCTGCAAGAAGCTGTAATCACTGAAGATCTAACTCAATTATCCACACAGTTCTGTCCTTTGAATTCATGCATGAGAGGCAATACCCATTTTCTCACCTCTCAGTTCCTGAAGGCTGATTAACACTTCCTGAAGTTGTTGTTGAGGACTGCTTTTTTCTCATTTGCATCATTCTCTTTTTTGCCATAGTCATGCCTCCAAGCTAAGTACTTTATTCAGATCTCAGATGTCGCTTAGCTGTGATTGGCAGCCCTCAAGGAAATAGGATTTATTTTGATTGGAATGAGACCAAATGAGTGCAATGTGGAGCTTAAGGGGAGTGTTGATCAGATAGCATGTAGTCTACACTTCAGTGCAAAATATCTGAGACCTTCAATACTGAGCACAAACCCTATTTTTAGTTTCACCAATTGCCATTCTTACCTCTCTACCTGGTAAGGGAAGTAGGAAAAAAACATGGTGAAAAGTCCCCCTTTCCTGAGCTCTATGCCAAGCCGCCTGTATGCATGCCCATTGAATCTTCACAACACTGAAGATGGAAACTACATCTCCACTTTCTAGATGAGATGATGGAGACTGAGAAAGAGTAAATCATTTAACCAACCATATTTTCCCAGTGAAACACAGAAATGAGATTGAAACCCAGGTTAACCTGGCCTCTAAGCCTGTGCGCTGTCTGCTAAGTCATGCTGATTAAAGTCTCCAAATGGCACAAGCTTGAGCCTCATCAGACTCTAAGCCTTTATCTGAATACATTATATTTTCCTGTGTGTGTTTGTGCTCAGCCACATTCATGTTCAACTCTTTGCTACCCATGGACTATAGCCCACCAGGCTCCTCTGTCCATGGGATTCTCCAGGCAAGAATACAGTAGTGGGTTGCCATTTCATCACCTACTTTTCCATACTGCTAAGCTTCTCCCTGACATGCTTCTCCCTGTTTCCTTCTCTTTCTGATGAATTCCTAGTCATTCTTCAATATCTAGCACAACTGCCAGTCCCTTCTGAAAGCCTTCCCTCAATTCTACAGATATAACCATTGTTTCTCTTCTCTGTGGTTCCACTATATTTATGCACAGTAAAGATTATATTTGTTCTGTGTCTCTTTCCTCTCATGGTAGGTCTCCTGTCTTATTTGTTGTTGTATTCCCAGCCTATAACATGGTTCTTGTCACAAAGTAAATACAAAATACGCATTTCTTAAATTTAAATTGTTAATTCATTAAAAAGTCAATAATTACTGTTTGTGGACAGTAGATGAAGACAGGACATGTGTGGTATTTTGCCAGATCTATAGATTCTTAGGAAAAAAGCACATGAGCGGAGCAATCTCTTCTGGTTACTTGGAGGATGCCATGATTAGTTTGGGAATCAGCAGATAACCAAGTCCTCCTAATTTAGTTCTTCCTTTCCTCTGATAGAGGGAAAAAAAGAATAAAGAGAGGACCTGGAGGGAAAGATGGCCGCAGCCTTTCCCTAGGAGATGTGTGGCCTGAGTGAAGGGATCAGTGATGCAGATTCCATCTTCCTCATCAATCTCTGTATTCTCGTTGGCCTCACATTTGCTGGGTTAAGACTCCTCTGCTGATTGTTGAACACAGACATTTGTGTAAAAAAATAACTCCATACCCTCAGCAAGGAAATGTTCTCACACACAGGAGTATTTCTTGCAGCTTTCTATCTGGGTGTAAGGCAGCAAAGATAAGGAAGAGCTAAATGTGTAGAGAAATGGACCCATCTTTGTGAGAATGACTGTTACAATATTGTGTTTTTAGGGGAGAGAAAGAATGGGCCCAAAATCCTCAGAGGGAGGTGAAGTTGCTGATAAGTTAAAGAACACAGGCTTAGATCATAACTTCCCAAGTTTTGAAGAGAAGCACAGGGAGGTCTATCCAAGTCCAGCTAGTTGAAAAGACTCGGCATTTCCCTGAGGACCACAGCAGGGGAAAGCAGGCCCCAAAGTGGAGACCAGGAATGAAGCCAGGCCTGCAGGAATGAAGGGTCATGAGCACTGTGGAAATCTAAGCACTAGTGTCAATCTTGCAGCCAGGAAGTGATAAATGTCTATATTTCTTTTATTTGTCCCCTTAAAAATAATCATGAAATTCTGTTGGCCTTCTTCTTGAACCTAAGTGTTTGATATTTGGCAAGTAAGTAGACCTCAAATATAAGTGATCCATTAAAAAGAGTGTAAGTTCCCACATGAATAACCTTTAACTTTAACATTTGGAAGTTTGAATATTTTCTTTCTCAAAGCAAAAGTTCCTCTTAGATATATTTGAAGAAATATTTGAAAGTTGTTAAAAGAATATATCCTAAGAGTTCTCGTTACAAGGGAAAAAACATTTTTTTCTTTCTTTTTAAAAAATCTATATGAGATGATGAGTGTTAACTAGACTTACTATGGTAATCATTTTACAATATATATAAAACTCAAACCATTATGCTGTACTCCTTCAACTCATACAGTGCTATTTGTTAATTATATCTCCATAAAACAGGAAAAATACCTAACAGTATGTTAAAAGCTGTTGTTTTCCTTATATACTTATCCTTAACCTCAGTAATAAATGTGATCAATAATTACAAACTGCAAGTTAAATATGATCCAATTTGGATGATGAACTCATCCACATGGTACTGAAGTTGCTCCATATTGAATTTTTATTTTTGTTCAACAATGTCTTTGTAAGTAAAAGTTACAAAACAAGACTCTCAGCATGTATCTGGCAAGCAAATTATAAATAATATTTCAGATAAAAATCATGGATGGTTACTAATACTACTGGATGAAAATTGTGATGATAAATGGGCTACTGAATTAAGATACCCATTAATTACAAAGAGAAAATAGTAACTTTATAAGGGAGAAATCTGACAGATCCCACTATTATCAAGTCTTGAAATTAACCAATACCAGGGGTAATTAACCATCCTTTGCCTCCCACCATGGGGCACCAAGAAGGACACATCATTACTTCCATGACAATCTTGGCAAAGATACATAACATGAATCTAACCATGAGGAAACATCAGACAAACCAAAATTAGGGATATTCCACAAAACAACTGGCTTGTACTATTCAAAAATGTCAAGCTCTCTTAAGACAAACAGATTGAAGAACTTTTCCAGATTTTAGGAGACCAAAAATAAATGACAACAAAATGTAATATATGATCCTGAATTGGAGACTAGAACAGAAAAAATACAATTATTTTATTACAAAACACATGAGCTGAGTTGGTAAAACTCAAATAAGATGTGCAGATTAGGATATAGTACTGTGACCAATATTAGTATCCAGATTTTAATAATTGCCCTATGGTTAGATAAGAGAATGCCTATATTTTTAGGAAATGCACAAATATTTAAAGGCAAATAGGCACAATACTCCTAACAGTTCAGTAATAAACATAATGATATGTTTTAAAAACTAGTCCGTGTGTGTGTGTGTGTGTGTGTGTGTGTGAGAGTGTGTGTTTATGTGTGTGTGTGCCGAGGGGATGGAGAAGAACAGAGCAAACCTGGTAAAATCTTAACATGGAGAATTCTGTGTGAAAAGTAAGTAGGAATAAGAATTCTTTGTACTGTTTTCGAGACTTTTTCTGTAAGTCTGAAATTATTTCAAAATAAATTATCCCTTGGAGTCCAAAGGATCCAAGTTTCACTGTCTGATGAAGGCAACCACGATCACACAGCTAGTTTGTGGCAAATCTAAATCTTAAGAAGATGAGGCTTTCCCCCTCTACAGTCTGTTTCTGCATAAACATAAACTAGGTCTCAAGAGATTACAGAGAGCTTGTAATGTGAACACATTCTAGAGCTACCAAGTTGCAAAGGAAATGAGCTTTGGCTTTGCTGCTCCCACCTGTCTCTTTTTTGGGGAATAGCCTAGTTCTGATGACTCTCTTGGCCTAGGAGAGATTATCTGTCTTCCCCTCACATCCCCCAATTATAGCTCCACACACCTGGGAGGCTCCGGAGGAAAGCAGACCCCACAAGAGCTCTCCTAACCCCTCAGCGATCAAAGTTAAGAACGTAGTCTCCAGCCTGGGCTTGTCTGTGTTCAAATTCAAGTTCTACCCCTTTACGACCTATGTGACTTTGGGCAAATTACTTTGCCTGTATTTGGGTAAAATGTAGGTAATAACAGTATCTGCCTTTAGGATTATTGGGAGGATTGAATGTGACAACTTATGTAAAGTACTTAGCATGGATCTTGGCACATAATGTTAGTGCTAAGAACATGTGACTTGCTAATTTTATAATTAAAATGGGTAGTTAGTATGAAGTCCAGGTTCTCACACCTGAAAAAGTGATCTAGAAAATGACTCAGCTGCTAGAGGATTTTGCATATGTATATGGAGTTAACTCTCAAATATCTATGAATTGTTAACATTTTGGCCAGAAACCCAGTCATGCAATGACTGTTTTACCTTTCTCTCCAGCAAGGAAACTGATCGTTAAATTAGAAAGAGAATTGGAAACAACATAACTGTCCCTCAGAAGGAAACTAGCTAAATACTTTATGACATGCATAGTCATTGGAATGATAAAAAGCAATCAACAAGAGTGAGGTAGATGAAGAAGTAATGGAATGGAAGGACATCTTATTCATATTGAGAGTAAGAGGAAAAAATGCAAATAGAATGATAGAATGTATAGTATGCTTGCAAGTTTTTTAAATGTTCACATGGAAAAAGGAATTAGACAATTGTATTCAAAACAGTTAAGGAATGAGACTGGGAAAGGAGTGGGCACTTAATTATAGTGTGTGTGTGTGTGTGTGTGTGTGTGTGTATATATTTACCTGGCAACTCAGTGGTAAAGGATCCACCCTCCATGCAGGAGACGTGGGTTCAATCCCTGGTTTGGGAAGATCCCCTGGGGAAGGGAATGGCAACCCACTCCAGCATTCGCACCTGGGAAATCCCACGGACAGAGGAGTCTAGCAAACTACGGTTCATGAGGTTTCAAAAGAGTCGGACACGACTGAGCAACTAAACAATGACAATGTGTTTGTGTGTGTATTTATAAATTCAGTATTATAATAGCTCTGACTGGTTCCTAAAGATTTCACAGGAATTGCCAGAGCCACTAGCTAGTGGATCCAGCCATTGTTCCCAGAGGCTCTTGCCAGATTGTCACAGTAAGTCTGGAAGAGAAGGTAGAGAGCTAAACTGAGCGACCAACAGCAATGAGGACTACTTAAGTATTCATACGCTATCTTTTTTTTTTTTAACTCTTTTTTTTTTTTTTTCATACGCTATCTTAACATCACTATTTAGCTAGCAAAACAAGTATGATAGAACACTACGGCAGTTCAGAATATTATTATAGCTCATAATTATGAATTATAGTTTAAAATATGAATCAATATGGAAAAAGAAGGCAGCCTAAGTGGAAGAATATAGGTGGGTTCAATAGGTGCATTGTTTCACAGAGAAACATTTAAAACCTGAGGTCTGTAGGGAAGAAATGAATAAAAAGGAACTTTGGTAAAGATACAGAAGGATCTACTTCCTTTCCTGTTACACAGATGAGGACATGTGGTCCAAGGGTCAGTTGATGAGCCCAGGGCCCCACACTGAGTTAATTCTGTGAACATGGGCTGAGGTGCCTGGAGGACTCAAGCAGGCCACTATCCACGGGTATGAAGCCCAGAGAGGACTAAAGCAAGGATGAGACCCAGTGCCGGCCCAAAGGAGGCTGCAGTTGCTCATCTCCATCAATTTTGCCCACAGAGAATGCAGATCTACCCTTGCCAGTGTTTCTTCTTTCAAGAAAAGGCAGATACTTTTAAGAAATATTTTGACTGCAAATGTTGTTCAACTAGGACATGTGATCATACACTACTGGACTTGAGCAGACAGAAGGTACCAGGGATGGTACCAGTCTCACCGCCACTGATTGCCATCAATGGGAAGCTAAGACAATCGATCCTTGGCAGAGCTTTCTCCAGCTTTATTCCATTTGTCCCTGATCCAAAATC
Organism: Dama dama; assembly: GCF_033118175.1. Lineage (NCBI taxonomy): Eukaryota > Metazoa > Chordata > Mammalia > Artiodactyla > Cervidae > Dama > Dama dama. The sequence continues at coordinate 10,550,188 of NC_083703.1, read as the reverse complement.
TCAGCCATATACTTATTATAAAATTACAATCTTTTTAAGAAAGGAAGGAGCATCTGTAAGGTACCAGACAAGAAACTGAGATGAGAAAACAGAGCAAAGAAGGAAAATATAATTGGAAACAAGAAGCAGATTCTGGCCTTCAAGAAGCTTAGAATCTAGTGAAGTAAGAAGAATCATGTACATGATGCTATAATAATTAATTATTACAGAAAAATTAAATTGGGAGGTGCTGCAAGAAACTGCTACAGTAGCTGATTCAATCTAGTTGGGTGAAGGAGGATATCACAAAAGGAAAAGAAACGGGATTCAACAGGAGGAGAAGGGAGAGGCATCGAGGCTCTCACGCCAGCAGAGGAAAGTCACTGGAGAGTGCCCAAGCCTGGTACATTGAAGGAGAGGAAGGAAACTGGTGCTGTGGGAAAATATGGCATGTGAAGGCATGGTGACAGTGTTTGCCAAGACCAGTGTGAACCTTATTCTGTGAAAGATGGGACTGGTCCATGCTTTTGTGGGGGCAACACGATTCTGCTACTGTTTTAGAATATCTTGTCTGTCATGTAACAGATGGACTGGAACCATGAGAAGTTGACAGAAGAAGGACTGGTTAGTTAGCTATTTTAGTTGCTGAAGCAGTGAACTAGAGTAGAAACAGGGAGAGCAGAACAAACAGGATGGATACAAGAGTCATTATAGGGATGACGTTTATGGAGCTTCGCCACTGAAATGAACACCTTGGACAAAGCTGCATGGTGACTTGGAGATTTCGGGTTCAAAGGTCTTGGAGGAAATGGTACCCTTGGTGATAGAGGAAGCAGAAGTGGGAAGATGATGAATCTCACATTAGGAGGCCGATTTTGCCTGTTTGTGGGGGAGGAGAGGCTGGGAGCACAGGGTCCAGTAGGATATGAAAACGGATCCTTTATAATTTGAAAGACAAATCAGAATTAGAGATTCTGATTTCTCAGCAGAGTAGGGGTTAATAAAGTTGAAATTGTGGGAGTTATGGAGGTAGTTCAGAAAGAGAGTATTGAGTGTCAAGAAGAAAGGGATTTGACAGTAGAATCTTGGAAAATAGGTGAATTTTAAAGGTATGAGGATGAAGAACAACTAAATAAGGAAAAAGGAATCCAAAATAATTAACACTAGCTTCCGTTTATCAAGTGTGTTGTCTGTGCTAGACTTTGGGCAAAGCCTTCATGTAAATATTTTATTTAAGCCTCATATTAACTTTGTGAAGCGGCTGAAGCTCAGGGAGGTAAATTGAAATACGAATATAAATAACCAGGTTCACAGAACACATCTAAATGGCTAATAAACATTTGAAAAGATGCTCAACTTCTGTGGTAGTTGAAGAAATGCAACAGATTTGTAAAAATGTTAAGGGCTATAATACTTCTGGGAAGGGCTACTCAAATACTACTGGTGGAAATGTGAAATGGTGTAGTTTTTAAGAAGGCCATCTGGCAACGTCTATGAAAATTAATGTACACATTAAATACAAATTAAATATACACGCGTCTTTTGATCCAGCCATGCTTCAACTGGGAATTTATCCCATAATATGAAATCACCAGCCCAGAGTGGAAAATGTCTGAAAACAAATTGGAATATCCATCAATAGGGGAATGGCTGAAATTTTTATGGTACTTTCATAATATTTAAAAGGATAAGTTAGTTCTATGCCAGTTCATTTGTAGGGATTTCCACAATGAACTGTTAAGTGAGTAAGGCAAGAAGCAGAGAAGATTATAAAATATGATCCCATTTCTACAAAGCAAAATAAAAAAATACACATCTGTGTAAATGTCACATGTGTGTGTATGGTTTGTTCACCCAGGGCTATAGTTGATGACTTGAAGGGATAAAAGGAAATATAATCAACAATGTCAAATAAATGACCACAGAAACAGAAGGAGCTGAGACTAAGAAAAAGCCTTTGGATTTGGCAATGAGGAGGCCACATGTGGCCTTTGGAAGATAGGTTGCAGATGACAACTTGAGGAAGAGTCATATTCCAGGAGGCAAAGAGCAAGGACACGGTGAAGAAGCAGGACCATGACGGCTGACAATGCTCTGGAGGTAATGACAGGGTAATGAGAAGGCTGTGATCTTGGCAGGGAAAGAAGAGGTAAGGCTGAGTTTCCTTATGTTTGGTAGGTTTGGGCTTCCTTTGTGGCTCAGCTGGTAAAGAATCTGCCTGCAATGTGGGAGACCTGGGTTCGATCCCTGGGTTGGGAAGATCACCTGGAGAAGGGAACGACTACCCACTCCAGCATTCTGGCCTGGAGAATTCCATGCATTGTATAGTTCATGGGGCAACAAAGAGTCGGACACGACTGAGCATCTTCATTTGGTATGTTTGGGTTTTATGTTGGTGACTGTTGGAGTTTTTACATTTTTCTGTCTTTTTGAGTTTGAGACTAATGTATCATATCTGTAAGTTAAGATGAAAGACAGATGCAAGAGCCGGGCCGGGTCCTAAAACAGTTAGCAGGGAAAGTGGAAGAGCTCTTATGGTCCTCTCACTTGGACCTTTATTTTGCTAATGTTCCAAAAAGACAAATTGCTCCTTTAAGAGATATCATTTTAAGATTCCTGAATGGGAAAAAAAAAAATGTAGTTGCTGATCCAAGCAAGCCAATCACTATCCCCACTAACCTTCACTCAATGATGAGATTCTTAAATAACTGTGGTGACCTTTCTGAAAGCCAGGACACCAAAGCAAATCCCAAGTCCCCGAGTGAAAGAAAACCCTGAGGAGCAAACATCTTCTGGGGACAATCTAAGCTGTTGGCCATCACCCGCGGCTTCTTCCTCTTGTTCTGGGTGCCTCTCATCCTCAAGCCCCGTGATGGCTTGCTCATCTCTCTCCTGCCTCCCTGTCACAGGTCTAGTTCCTTCTCTGTGGCATGCTCACCAGCACCCACTGGCAGGCCTGCCGGCTCTCTGTTCCCTTGTCCCAGTCAAGTGAAAGGACGGTGAGAATGACTCAGACCTTCTCCTTGTATGTTCCTCCTCTAGCTCCTCAAACTGGAGTAGCTTCCAGGAAACCACTTTGGAGAAGTTACACGCCCTCCCTCCCACTGAAGGAGCGACTCAGCAGGCCAGTGAGATGGGCCACTGGTCACTGCTCTTGCCCAGCTGGCTACCATCTTGCTAGGTCTCCCACCTCCAAAGTTGTTCTCCGTTCTCCTCCTGTTGCCATGGGCAGAGTCGGCTCACCAGGGCATGACTTCCCCACTCCACAAGCGGGGCCTTCATTCTCCAGCCTCTTTAGAGACTAGCTAGCTGGCGTGGGGAGAGAAAGTCAATTCAAGCAACAGGAACAGCTGTGTTAAAATGCAGAGTCTAGTAGGTCGAGGTGGGCCCCAAACTCTTGTATTTCTAACAAGCTCTCAAGTGATGCCAATGGCACAGACCACACTTTGGGCAGAAAGGATTAGAACAGTGGTCTCCCAACTTAGCTGTGCTTTGGAATCACCTGGGGACCTTTTAAAAACAGGCCACATTCTGGACCAATTAAGTCATAGTCTCTGGCAATGGGACACAGCAAACACTATTTTTGAAACTTCCCATGTGATTCCTAGAGAACAGCCAAATTTGGGATTGCTGATTTGAAATGATGAGCTCCTTTGCAAGGGCTAACTATGAATAACACACATCGAAGGATCTAGGAAATGCAAAGCTGAGACTTAAGCTAAATTCTCTAAGTTAAAAAAAAAAGAAAAAAGGGTCAATAGTGTTCACCATTATCACCATGCTTTGGCTGAGCACCATGTGCAGTTTGGGGGGGTGACATTTCTAGATAGATAGTGATATGGACCGTGCCCAGAGAACAGTGAGTGAATCTTATTTAAAGGCTGTAGCAGTTGTCTTCACATAACCCAAAGTCTGTCACACACACACACACACACACACAGAGACACACACAACTCTACTATTCCTTCCATTTTCAGTTGAAAGTGGCTTTGACCCTTGCACTAGCCTCGCTTTAGATAAGTTTTCTCCCTCATTTAAGCAGACTCCACCTATCTTGGTCTGTTCCCAGCAGCAAAAGGGCTGGATCTCAAACTCAGTCTTAATACAGGGGCTTTGTCATATCTCTGCAATGACTTTTTTCTATTTTATAGGTAAGTATATGAAATATACATAAAACATCAGTATGGATGTGACTGGTTAAAGACAGTACTGACTGACTTGTATGAGTGATAATGAAGACAGCTGAGGAAGCACACATTTTTGTCCAGACAACCATAAAATGCATACATTTTTGGCAATGTCGACTCCTACAGGGGAATCTGACTTAAAGAGGCCAAAACACATGAAAATACTGTGGTTCTTAAAATCACTTCCTTGGGATCTATTCCAACATTTAACAGTAGTTACAAAATGGTAATCTCATATTGTTGAATTAGGAAGCATTCGCAATCTGTTCATGCTTTGTTTATTCTGTGTTTAAGATTTAATGAAGATTTGTTACTGGGAGCCAGAGACAAGAAAACTTAAATGCTCTCTGCCTGAGAGGTTTTAAATGACCCTAACTATCTTGTTCTGTGAGTAGCTGTGTCCCTAGATAATGATTCTTGAGAAATAGTTTCAAAATTGGGAGTTAGAAACAGCAGACGAAAGGGTACAAATAAATTAGGATTGATTTACTGGTTTACACACACACATGTATGCATGCACACACATGAATGCACACACATACAAGCACGCATGCACACACACACACACACACACACATAATTATACATTACTTTCCTGCCTTTGCCTCAGAGACAATGGTGTTAGAAAAATAGCCAAACTGCAAACCCAGGTTAACATATGCTTTAGGTTCTTAATTTATCACTTTCAGTCATTTGCAATATCACAACTATAGACTCACTGATTATTTCAGTAGGTGGTATATGATAGGTTTAGAGGTCAGAATATAGATGAATGGGTCAAAAACTTGAATTCAAAGTCTCACCCCTGCCACTTCATAGCTATGTGAACTGGAGGAAATGGCCTGACTTCTCTGGGCCTCAGCTCCTTTAGGAGTAAAATGAGCATAATAATACACTGCAGGATTGTGAAAGGTTTAAGTGAGGTCATATATGAGACATACAAAACAATGACTGAAATATGAAAGGTACTCAGTAACTGGTAGCCAGGTACATCTTCATCATGTTAGTTCCATAAATGGAAATTTTATGACGGAAAATAAAGCCTTAAAGTAAATGTAAATTGTACCCAACAACCCACAGGAATGACCCCACCTAAAACTCACTTTCTAAAAGGTAATTGACTAAACTCTAGTCACAGATAGACACTAGTCACAGTCTTTATCATCCCCATATAACTCCATCAACTTGACCTGGGACTGGAATCCTTGGAATCTTCCTTTTACCCGTGGAGGCTGCTTGGTGGTTACATCTCAATGGCAGTCATGCTGAATGTAAACCTCCCTCTTCTTCCTCCATCCCGTCTCTCTCTCCTCTTCCATTTTTCTTCCCTGCCCACCCTCACGGTCTTTCATATCCTCCCCCTTCTGCATCCTTGCCAGGCAGTTTTAGTTTTGTTCTAAATCAGATAGTTATGGAAGAGCTAAGATACAGTTCAAGCAGATTTAAAGCTCGGTTCTGTCTAAGCAGGAGTCCCTGCCTAGTGTCTTTGTCACTTTAGTGCCACTGATGAGTCAGAGGCCTGCAGGAAAATCCAGAAAATTCTCTCCCTAGAGGAGGGAGCAAACTCGATCCACTCAAAGTCTTTGAGTTAAGATGTCCACATCCTTACAGTGAGGATTACAATGCCTGCCTTCATTGTCTCATCTCAGAGTTTATACCAGAATAGACTGAAATAATAAATAGGATGAAAGCACTTAAATCTAATGTCAAAGACTAGACATATGCCATTGCATTCCTTAGGCCTCTTAATTAGCCAGCAGTCAGAGTGAAATGCACAGAAAGCGTACCGTACCTCTGGTCAGTCATTAGAAATTCCGCCCTGGGGACTGACCATGAAGATGCTGAGAGTCAGCTTTAAATTCAGATTAGAACAGAGGAAGAGATGGAGGGAGCTAAGATTTGGTAGAGGACTTCAGAGGTCAGAGTCCAGGTATTGATACATCATGATATTATTCTATTTAGGATTCCTCAACTCATAGTATAATGTAAACACACAGGCACACATACACACACATTTTCATTTCATTTTGCTTTGTTTAGTTTTTAATAATATTCCTGTGGTTCACAGCCAAGAGAGATGGGTGAAGGGACTGGAAATAGGGTTGGGGAACATCAACTTTTGCTTAGAAGCCTAGGCTCCAGAGCATCTCTGCAAATATTTGAACCCAGATACCAATATTTACCATCTATGTCACATTGAGCATATTATTGAATGCTCTGTGCCTCCCAGTTCCTTCATCAGTAAAATAGCGGGGATAATAGTACTTAACCTCATTAAGTTTGTGTGAGGCTTAAAGGAGAAATTCCCATACATTGTTCAACACATTCCTGGAATTTAATAGATTCCATATTTATTCTTTATTATCATGATTCTTATAATGGTATGGCTATCCAATATCTTTCCTCCATTCTTTTTCATACAGATTCCTCACTTAATTGGGGATGACAGTGTCCCAAGCTTAAAAACTACATTTTCCAGTTTCCTGTATAGGTAAGGTTTACAATATAACCAAATTCTGTCCAACAGCATGTAGGTAAAAAAAGTTTGGTCATGTCTTTAAGAAAGTTCTCTAAAAGTGCATGTTATTCAGCTAGCAAATTACTTGCATCCTCCCTCTTCTTCCTGCTCTAAATTTGTATGTAATAGCTAGAGCTGCGGCATCTATCTTAAGACCATGAGGCAAACAAGAAAGTGGAAAGGATAGGAGATTAAGAATATGGAAGACTAAAATATCAATAGTATCATGGAGCTACTATGCCAATCCTGAACTGTCCCTTTGTAAAATTATCTTGCCTGAAAGAAAAAAAAAACAAAACACTCATACCATGTTTAAGCTACTGAGCTTGATATTATCATTACACCAATAATGGGTCTAGTTCAACGCTAGACACTTGAGAAATCTAAAGCTCTGTTAATGTTATGCTCCTGCCTAGAGTAGAGAGTGTCTTCTTTCACAAGACTCTAATTTAGGGATGGGATGTGGACCACTCTCACTGCCAAATTTTTTGCAACTTAGCCTTGAAAAAGCACCTGATTTCCTCCTGACACAATGTGAGAAGAGGATGCAATCCAAAATAAATAAATTAACTAAAATTTGAAGTAATAAAAAGCTAACAATGTCTGCAAGAAAATAAAAAGTGATTTATAATGACACAATCTAAGTCAGGGAAAGTCAATGGGGGGAACAAAAATAGGATAAAGGAAGTATGAGAAAGAAGGGGACTGATTGTGAAGAAAGAAGAGATGAATGAACTGTACACAGTACACAGTTAAGCAAGAATTGCTCACAAATAATGACCCCATTTTGAACAAAATGATAATGCCTTCCCTTGAAATTTAGTTCACAGATCAACTCAAAATTTAAATTGCATCTATTCTGTTGAGCAACCAACAACCATGTATTCTGTGGAGATGGGAAATGATGGAAGTCCTGAGTAGGTCAGATTGGTTGAGGAAGGACAAAGCTGGAATCTGTGGAGATGGTGACGCATGGCTGAATTTGAGGTAATTTTGAGGGTACTTACTCATATAGTGCTTACTCATATACTTGGTGTAAAGTATGAGGGAAAGAGAGGAGTCAAGGCTCTCGGCTTAAACAATTGAATAGGTAATGGGACAGTTTACTGAGATGCAGGAGGAATGGTAGGAGAACATGGAGAAATCACTCTCTCTCTCTCTCTATTTGCCATTTTAAATTTGAAATGCCTATTAAAGAGGCAGGTGGTGCTAAAGAACCTGCCTGCCAATGCAGGCGACCTAAAAGATGCAGGTTCCATCTCTGGATTGGGAAGATCCCTGCAGTAGGGAATGGCACCCACTCTAGTATTCTTGCCTAGAGAATCCCGCGGACAGAGGGGACTGGCGGGCTACAGTCCACAGCGTCACAAAGAGTCGGACACGGCTGAGAGTCTTAGCACACACATTAAAGAGCCAGGGGAAGCGGCTGAGCAGGCAGTGTGACAGGGAAGTCGTGGAGCTCAGGGGAGAAGTCTATACGGACAGAGATATCCGAGACAGGATTCCAGGCTATGAGCTGGGACAGATGACCAGCAGACAGACAGGCATTCCGACATTCAGTTATCTGGTAGAAGAGGAGAAGAAATCAGGAAAAGATACTGAGGAAGAACAGCCAGTGAGCAGGAGGAAACCAAGCGAGTGTGATGTCCTGGATGAGAAAGTGGTCACCCATGGTACATGCTGCTGGGAGACCAAGGAAGATGAGACTGGAAACGTAATCCCCGCCTTTGTGAGCTACAGTCACGGGCTACTTAATCAGAATGGTTCCAGTGGGATCATAAGGGTGAAATCTTGGTTGGAGCAGAGAGGTTTCTCTGGAGAAGCTTCTCATTTCTCTCCCAAAGAGAAACCGGGAGATAAACCGGTGGAGACAAGAGTAGAGATAATGATTTCAGTTTTGTGGTGAAAGAAAGCAAAAAGACAGGGATTGGGGTGCCAGCTTCTGTGGGGTCACTGTTTTTTTTTGTTGTTGTTGTTGTTGCTTCCGTTTTTTATTTTGTCTATATCCCAAAGGGAATGACCTTGTAATAAGGGAAGACATTGATGTTTTCATAAGGTAAGTGGATAATTCCAGGAGTGAAGTCGCTGAGAAGGCAAAAAAAGGCAGAGTCAGGGCCCAGGTGGAGGTTCAGTCATTCAGAGGAGGAGTAGGACTGTCACCTGAAAGATGGGGGGAAATTCTCCATTAGGAAAGCCCCATGAGCCTCTCTACCAGAGTACGTGGCCTAGACGGAATGAGTAGGCAAAGACACAAATTTGGTTTATTCACTATAGCAGGATTATATTTTCCAAAAATGCTTGGAAGCTCAGGGTCGGTTGCTGCTGGTCAAAACTAGTCTTAGTTAATAATCTGTCTTAGTTTGGATTCCTCCAGAGGCAAGACATTGAGATAAAGATTCCAAGGCAAATCATTTATTTTCAAAGTGATCCCATGCAGGAACAGTGAGCAAACAGGGAAATGAGACAGAGACAGGAAGGCTGCTGCCTGAAGGGCATCGTCTATCAAGTTATCACGGTGGGGAGCAGAGGCGGGATCCAACTGGAGAACTCTGGGAGATGGGGTAGGACATGCCTCAGAGTCATCCCCCTCTCAGGGTTTGGGACTTGAACTGTTTATCCACCCACTTCTGTCATTTCCTGGGTCTAGGTTGCTCCAAGGGCCCCCTAATTCCCTGGCAAGTTCAGTCTGCACTGTGCATGGGCAGAGTTGGCAGGAAAAGCCGTCAGGCAAAGAGATGCAGGTGTTGAGACCTGGAGGTGCAGCTGATGGACCAAAGGGATGTCGGTGGGATTCTGATGTGTGCCAAGTTGCTTCAGCCGTGTCCTACTCTTTGCTACCCTATGGCCTGTAGCCTGCCAGGCTCTCTGTCCACGGGATTCTCCAGGTAAGGGTACAGGAGTGGGTTGCCATGCCCTCCTCCAGGGGGTCTTCCTGACCTAGGGATTGGACCCACGTCTCTTATGTCTCCTGCATTGGCAAGCTAGTTTTTTACCCCTAGCGTCACCTATCAGGACAGGATCTGTTAAATGAGCCAAGGGTCATAGTTATATTTTGGCTTGTTTTGCTGGTTGGAAGGAAATACAGAAGTCCAATGGTCTCTCTCCTGGTACTTGTCAAAGAGCTCAAAACAGTATGAGTGACCAGACGGTAAGGTTCCTCTCCCTGACTTACTTTCACTCTGGGGGTTTGGAACTAGAATAAGAAGTTAACAACCCACTTCTCATATATTATCTCATTTAACCCTGACACAATGCCTGTTTCAAGGGTATCATTGGCTTCATTTCATAGAGTAAGAAGCCAAGTCATAAGAGCTTCTTCAAGACTGGCTCAAAATCATATCAGTTAGGTATATCAGGGCTCTCAGACTCTAAAGCCTAGCTCTCAACTTGTTAGAGAAAAAATAAAAAAACTGGATCTGATTTTATCATTTACCTGTCAGGAAAAAGTGATGAGAACTTACTCTGGCAATCTCTTTGAAGGACAATTTATTTGGAGAATATACAACACAGTATTTCTGGTTTTATTTAGCTATTGTATTTCCTTAATTTGTGGGCAGACTTTTCTAAGAGGAAAAATTATATAAAATAAAATGTTTGGAAGCGTCTCACAGTGTGACTGAGTCATTAAAAAGAAGAGTCATTAATAATGCATTGACTTTGATTATACTTCTTTCAGTCACTGGGAGCTGTCAATAGAGAATTACTACTCTCTTCTGACAAAGTCAAAGTCATGTAGGGGTCTCTAAGATGCACGTGATTGTTCTAGCATTGCAAAAATGGGAAATTGTTCTCTCGTGGAAAATGCATTCCAAGGCCAGGGGGCATCATTAACATTCTGGAAGGGTTGTGGTCTAAGGATGGGATGGAGTGGGAAGTGAGAGAGGGAATGGAATTTAAAATAAATGAGAAACATCCAGCCAGTTAAGGATGGTTTGGTGAGCACCACCCCTGCCCTCCCTTTGTCAATGCAGCAGAATTCTTTCACCAAATCATTCCAGTATGCTCTTCTATGCTAGTAAATTCTCTATCGATCTTTGTGGTCTGCTTAATTACAAAGAAAGTTGGAATGTAAATGCGGACAGCTTTCAGATCTTAGGATGCACACCTTTTTCCTGTCTGAAAATACAAACCCACTGTAACAATTGGATTCTGAAATTGACTCAAGTCTTCCAGGCCCAGAGCCAAAGTCCATGTGCGTGGAAGGAAGAATGCTCAGCACTTATTTGGGTGAGTGTATCAACAGGCAATAACTCTCCCAGCCCCCTCTGTGATAGAATTTATAGACTACTTAGAAGGGCAAAAAGAAACAATCTGCAATAAACATTTAAAGTGATAGGGAACCCTCAACATTCAGAGGCAGGAGGGATGAGAGCAGAATTCTCCTCATGTGCAAGGCATTCAGCACTTGAAACCCCAGGATGCCTGACCATGGGGTTCCCGGTGCCTCTAGGAATCCCGGAAAATCAAGGCTAAACATTTTATGAGGCTGAGAAAGATCTTCACCCCAACCGAGGCTCCCTTCATTCTGGTCAGAGAGCTGCTGTTGTCATCTGTAAGCTTTCTGCAGTAAAGCAGCACTTTTTAAAATTTTTTTTTTTAAATTCAGCTCTGCAGGGGTAAACTGTGCCAGGACCTCAAATTCATTAAAATTTCATTAACATCCACTTACGGAGTTGCCATTTATGTGCTGCATAGCATTTTCTGATAACTCTGCGGAGAGAGATAAATGAGGTTTTCCTCTTTGGGATCAGAAACAACCACGTCCCTTCCCAGGCCGGGCAGTCACAGTCTAATCAGGCCATGCTCCCTCCCTACAAACGTCCGGCTTGGAGGGTCCCCAGCGCTCCGCTCAGTGATGAGTCCGTGGACGCCTGTGTTCTGCCACGGCTTTGGCTGTGGAAAGGGGCCTGGGTGCTCAGCATCTGCTCTTCTGTTTGTCGTATTTCTCAACTTCCAATATAGAATATTTCCAATATACACAGTATCAAAATTTCATTTGCGCTTCTAGCAACTTTCCTCTTGCCTGTATTTCTGAACCAACTGTCAGATGTTATATTATGTCACTGATATATACCCCAAATACATGTTTCTAAACGAAAGAGGCTCTCACTTTTGTGGGTAAAGGAAGGACATAAGTTTAATAACTAAAGCACTATTACTATACTTTTAATTAATTAATAATTCCTCATGATCATTAACTGCCCCATTGATGTTCAAATTTCAAATTGTCCCATAAATTCATATTTTTAAATATTTTAAGACTGTATGAAACAATATCCAAATTTGAATTTTGATTGGAAGTGGTCAGTGGGTCTCTTTTATTTGTTCTTGATTACAAGTAATATAATGTAATTAAAATTATGAAAAAATAAATAGAGAAGTATGGGGAATAATTCTATGCACTATCTTTGTTGTATGAAGCAGAATAAACTAATGATATTTTTTTGTATTTGATTAAGATGGGATATCTTTTAAGTCATTATTTTTATAGATTTTTTTCTTTCTCATTCTCTCTCTTCTTCCTGCCCTCCTCTAATTTGCATGTTGAAAAGTTGGGTCCTCTGTGATTTTCCAATATGAATTTCATTGGATCCATAGCATAATTTAACATATTCCTCTCTTCTCTGTATTTCCTATAAATGGGTAGTTATATCTAGAGAACTGATCGAATTTGACTCATTTTTTTAGGGGGATGGAGCTTCCCCTGTGGCTCAGATGGTAAAGAATCTGCCTGCAATGCAGGAAGGCCCAGATTTAATCTCTGGGTCAGGAGGATCCCTTGAGATGGGAATGGCAACCCACTCCAGTATTCTTACCTGGAGAATTCTTTGGACAGAGGAGCCTGGTGGGCTACAGTCCATGGGGTTGCAAAGGGTCAGGCACGACTGAATGATTGACACTTTTAGGCAGATGGGGATGGCTAAACTACTCCGTAAGTAGTGATGTGGAAGAGTCATATACCATCTAGGGGATACAGTGTGTGTGTGTACATGTGTGTGTGTGTATGTGTGTGTGTGATGCTAGAGCTGTGGATGAGTGTTGTTCAGATACTTTAAGTTATTAAGGTTGCAAAACAGTGACTGCTTCATTCTGTCATTGCTCTGTCACTTATTAAAGAAACACTTCTCAAAGGAGAAACTCCCCTCCATTTAAGCTTTGCATCCCAGGTCTAGCACCTGTTTTTCAAAGTCCCTATCAACACATCCTCCTTCTCATACCCATCTCAACAGACTGTGCACTTGGGAAAAAAGGAAAAGCCTGAAAGATTTTTATTTTCTTTTTCCAACATTTGTTGTTTTGAAAAGTAGTAGACATTCAAAAGTTATAAACAGTAATATAATAAGCAGCCTGATGGCTGGGAAACTTCTCCCTGCTTTTTTCATTTGCATTTCCCTGATTACTAGTGAGAGTAAGTGTTTTTTTTCATGTGTTTACTGGCCAGGCAGACATTTCAACTAGTCTGGTTTTCTGTGATTAAAGACCAAGAGTGTCAGATTTCACATGGGCAAGGGAAGGCAGGGGCAGAGGTTACAGCCGGCGCACACAGCTGCAGCTTCACTGGAGTCCAGCTTGAGCACTATTAGAAACGAGCATGTGCCCCACATGAGAATACCATCGGTCAGGCGACGTGGCAGGAAAACATGCTGTCAGAGTCCTAGACGGAGGTGCAGAGGTGATGGTGAGAAATCTCAGCATCTGTCAGAGGAGATCTGAGCATCAAAGCAGTCCTGTGTTGCCTGAGGAATTACACCTGAGAAAGTTTGCACGTGTGTGCTGTGTTGGGTGGAAAAAAGCATTAAGGAGAACAGGAGGCTTAGAAGCTGGAAAGACGTGGCAGGTAGAACAAAGGCAGGCTCAGCCTGGAGACATCCAGTAACTGGGGTATCAAATGCCAGGAGAATCAAGCAGACAATAAAAATGGAGGCAGTGTGCCTCCTACCCTGCACATGGGGAGCGGTGGGCACCGTGGCCACCTGCAGATGTCCCTTCCCATCAGCTTTATTACCAGATTCTTGACTAGTGGGAATGTCGGCCCTGTGCTGCCTTCTCAAGAGAAGTTAGAAATCTAGATTTTACATAGAATCTCCTGATTTTTAAAAGCAACCTCTTTTAAAAAAAAAAAAAAAATTATGTCAGCCACACACTACATCGATGGCCTCCAGGTTACTATCTTTTCATGGGAGGGGTGCCTCTTTCTCGGGGAACAAACGTCCTTAAGCCAGGGGCTTGGGTGTCTGTTCCCCATTCCACTGTCTCCACCCTAGACACAATCATACTCGTTGGTTAGCAAGGAATTATCTACATGTCACGTGCTCCAGACACAATAAGGAAAAAAAAAAATGGTTCCACCATAGGCATGGCCAAGCAAGCTTCAACCTGCTCAGTTATTTTGTTTGCTTGTTTAGTTGTTTTTGGTTTGATGATTTTTCCAAATTCAGCAGAGGGGTCCAAATTGCTGGTGTGTTATGGGTTGGGACATAAGGTCCCTGTAGAAATACTTTATCTTCCAATAGTATATATAGCATTTAAAAAGGCAACATGTTATAAAATGCAATTCATTCTAAGATATGGCAGTAGACTAAATATAAATCTTTGTATAGCAGCATGTTTCTAAAACACCTAAAGCGTTGCATATGAGGAATGAATAAAGAATAAGGATATATAAGTTACCCATTTTCAAATAACTGAAGGGCTGCCATGTGATAGAGAGTACCAACTTATTCCATGTAACACTGCAGAGTAAGAGTTTGGCAAGAAGTAGCTGAGAGAGAATTTCCTGGTGGTCCAGTGGCTAAGACTCTGCACTCCCATGGCAGGGGACCCAGGCCTGGGTTCAATCCCTGGTCAGGGAACTGGATCCCACGTGTCTCAACTAGGAGTTCCCATGCTGCAACTAAAGATCGACGATCCCACCTGCCACAACTAAGATGCCCGCACAGCTAAATAAACAAAATAAAATGAATTTATATATAGATATATAAAGAAGTAGAAAGAAGTAGCTGAGAAAGAGTCCAGAGCTTGGTTTAATATAAGGAAGAATTTCATAGCAGTACTTTTTGAAAACAGGAACACATGGCCTCAGGAAATCAGTGAGTTTCTGGTCCCTAAAGACAGTCAAGTGATGTCTACCATGATGTACAAGCAGAAAATGGTGTCATGTGCCTCCTCAGCCCATTAGATATTAATATATAAGTTCCTTTCTAACACTGTCACTAAAGATCCTATACAATTTAAATCCATAAAAAAGGGGAAAATAGCCCACTGAAATTTAAAGAGTAGGAACTTAAAAAAAAAAATACAGTTGGATCAGCATTCGATGAAGAGAAAAAAAAAAAAAAGTAAAACAATGTAAATTGATACAAGGCATGCATAAAAATGTTAAGTAACACTTATTATTTCAGTTATTCTGGTTAATATACCTCATAATCATAATATAGGGTTTTATAACTATAACTAATTATATAGCTAAGGTCATTGGGGTTAAGTGATTTGCCTAAGGACATAAAAGAGTTATTATTTT
Organism: Dama dama; assembly: GCF_033118175.1. Taxonomy (NCBI): domain Eukaryota; kingdom Metazoa; phylum Chordata; class Mammalia; order Artiodactyla; family Cervidae; genus Dama; species Dama dama. The sequence continues at coordinate 10,534,983 of NC_083703.1, read as the reverse complement.
TATCAGGAATTACAGTGAGAGTTATGACTCTGAGCCAGGTTCTGTTTCGGAGAAGGCAATGGCACCCCACTCCAGTACTCTTGCCTGGAAAATCCCATGGATGGAGAAGCCTGGTAGACTGCAGTCCATGGGGTCGCTAAGAGTCGGACACGACTGGGTGACTTCACTTTCACTTTTCACTTTCATGCATTGGAGAAGGAAATGGCAGCCCACTCCAGTGTTCTTGCCTGGAGAGTCCCAGGGACGGGGGACCCTGGTGGGCTGCCGTCTATGGGGTCGCAGAGAGTCAGACACGACTGAAGTGACTTAGCAGCAGGAGCAGCAGGTTCCTTATGTTTTGTATTTGAACTGCCACATACTCCAAACCATAATGGTAAAAGGTTGACTTTATTAATCAAAAGACATCGCAAAAGTTAACATCAGGTGAATGATGACACAAAGAAGAGTCAGTGGGTCAAATATTTATCAATTATTTATTAAATACCCTCTCCACATGGGGTCAAATGCGGTTCCTTTTACATACTATCTCATCTCATTTACTCTCATAATTAGATAGGTGGGGATTCACCTCAACTTGACAGATTAGAGAAATTAATTAGCTTCTTTGCTAAGTCACTTCAGTCGTGTCTGATTCTGTGCGACCCCATAGATGGAAGCCCACCAGGCTCCCCCATCCCTGGGATTCTCCAGGCAAGAACAATGGAGTGGGCTGCCATTTCCTTCTCCAATGCATGAAAGTGAAAAATGAAAGTGAAGTCGCTCAGTCGTGTCCGACTCTTAGCGACCCCATGGACTGCAGCCTACCAGGCTCCTCCGTCCATGAGATTTTCCAGGCAAGAGTACTGGAGTGGGGTGCCATTGTCTTCTCTGAATTAGCTTCTTTAAGGCCGTGCAATTTGAGAAGATAACAGTTAGAATTTTTCACCTGGATTGTATCAATTAAAATATGCAGAAAATTCAAGGAAAAAAAAAAAGCTGTTTAGTTTCAGGAGACCAGGTACTTTATCCAGTGATTACAGGGTTGTTTATTGTTTTTTGTTTTTTTAACCTTCCTGTGATTTTCTTTGCTATTTATTATACAAAATAGCTTTACTTGAACCATAGCAAATTAGTTATTATTAGTAATACAACTGATAACCATTTAATTCACAGGTGTTCCACTATGCTATTATTTTTTTGAAATAAAGGTGATTTATATTTTACAAACAGAAAAAATTAGAAATTAACTTTTGATGTATTCCAGGTGTGCTACGCCCTCCACAAAAGTTTTCCCTTTCTTGGCCATGAAACTGTCACGACTGCCTTTAAACTAATCATAATATTTCATTTCCTCTGCACCTGCAGAGGAGTCTGAAAAATTCTTTATTTGAAGTGAATTTGAGTTCCTTTTTGATTTGTTTAAATAAATATATAACATTAATATCTTATAGGCCTAGGGCAAAACTGAGTTCAGATATGGAAGAGAATACAATAATTATTATTTAATTGAGCGTTCAGTGAATAGATTTTTGCCATTTTCAAATACTGTGTACCAAGCCACTCTTGCATCCATGAATAACATCAGTGTTTTATTGCAGGCCTACTGTGTGTGCTGGGGGCTGTGCTAGGTGATTTAGATATAAGAGGAATAATATCTTGACCCCTCATAGGACAACAGCAAAGGTCAAACAGCTGGTATTCTGTTATGCTATCACTGGGAATGTCTTGTTATTTTTCATCTCTCATGTCTCTTGGGTTTAGAGGAGTTTTCACGTTGGACACTTTATGGAACAACCATTTAGCTCAGCTTGCCTTGAAATCAGAAATCTTGGAGATGGAAATGAAAAGGCTAGCTGACGGAATTTGCCAGCATTAGTGACTCCCAGGGAGCTGAATTCATGGCTTAATTTGCAATACAACGCTCACTTATTAATTTGGCCACCTGCAATATCCTTTCTTTTCCTTTTCTTCTCATCAGTTGCCTCTTCACCCTACTGCCATGTCTTCCCAGCAGCATCCCAAACACTGCTCCTAGCCTATTATTCACATTTTCAGTTTATTGCAAATTTATTTTATGTATCTGCCTCTCCAATTACACTCTGCAGGCATAGCATATTATTTTCTTCAGCATCTGCCCCAGGACCTAGGAATTAAAATGAATGTGTGGCTGAATGAATGGCTGGCTAGGTGGGTGTACTGCAATACGACTTCAGAGTCTCCAACCTATTCAGACCACAGTCCCCTCCTTGGTACAGAAAGGCTGGAAAAAGTTCAGTGTGACAAAAGACCAGATGAGACCTGGATTTGTAACGCTGGCTGGCTTGTATCTTGCTGGTACTTTCTCCAATAAATGAACCTGTTGTGATTTCACTGCTTTGAGGCCTCCTTAACAGCCTTTCAATTCCTTCGTTTTAATGGCTCAAAGGAAGTTGTTACAATGTTTGCAATGAATGCAAATTATGGATCCATAATCCTGAGTGTCTCATAAAGAACCTCGCTAAACAGTTATTGTACCTATACAACAGCGTCTCTTATGAAATTTCAATGAATCAGCTTTAAATAAAACCATTCTCGCCCAAGTCTGTAGTGTGCAATTTTATAAGAAACTCAACAGGCTTTTATACACCCCTCGCTCAAAAACATCCTGCATAGTGGAAGAAAAAACCAGAACACTGAAAATGAGGCTTACAAAAGACTGACATTCTGAGGTAGATAACACTTCTTTCAGCTAAATAGTAAAAACTTCTGATTTAATTTATTCTGTCACATGGGTACTTCTTGTGGGGAGAAAATTATAGCTTCATGGAATCAAAACCAACCACAGAGGTTATTTGAAAATATGTTCACTCAGTTTAGTTCAGTCGCTCAGTCATGTCTGACTCTTTGTGACCCCATGAATAGCAGCACGCCAGGCCTCCCTGTCCATCACCAGCTCCCGGAGTTTACTCAAACCCATGTCCATTGAGTTGGTGATGCCATCCAGCCATCTCATCCTCTGTCATCACCTTCTCCTCCTGCCCCCAATCCCTCCCAGCATCAGGGTCTTTTCCAATGAGTCAAGTCTTCGCATGAGGTGGCTAAAGTATTGGAGTTTCAGCTTCAACATCAGTCCTACCAATGAACACCCAGGACTGATCTCCTTTAGGATGGACTGGTTGGATCTCCTTGCAGTCCAAGGGACTCTCAAGAGTCTTCTCCAACACCACAGTTCAAAAGCATCAATACTTCGGTGCTCAGCTTTCCTCACAGTCCAACTCTCACATCCATACATGACCACTGGAAAAACCAGAGCCTTGACTAGATGGACCTTTGTTGGCAAAGTAATGTCTCTGCTTTTTAATATGCTGTCTATGTTGGTCATCACTTTCCTTCCAAGGAGTAAGCGTCTTCTAGTTTCATGGCTACAATCACCATCTGCAGTGATTTTGGAGCCCCCAAAAATAAAGTCAGCCATTGTTTGTTACATATGTTTAAAAATAGCACCCTTCCCTCATTTTATATTTAAGCTTATAAAACCGTTTCATATTTGCATTATTTCATCTCATCCTCATAACAGTTCCGTGCTGCCTCGTTCTTGCTATTGTTGTCAGCTTACATACTTTGCCTCTAGTTTAAAAACATTTTATACAACCCTCCACGAGTGAACTTTTTAGTGTACACACTCGATATCTGTTATCTTTCAGATCAATACTCCTATCTGACAGAAAGAAAAAATGATGAAACCCCATTTGATCCACATAGGGGGCTTTTCAAGATCTGCCTGATTACCTGTTAGCTCCATCTCTTTCCACTTCCCTCGTTTTTTCTGACTGTTTCCTGCTGCAGTGGGGACCCCTCCAGCCCTTGTGTGCACCATATTCTCACATCTCCATTCACATTCTTTTCATTGAGTGAAGTCAAGCTCTGCCCTAAGTTGTTTCTTTGAAGGTTTCCCTGATTTTAACAAGTAAACATAGAAGAGCCTTCCCTTGGGAGATCACAGATTGAGTACTTTATCTGACTTCATTAGATGTGTTTTCTTACACAATTATTTCCTTCTAGAATTAAAATTCCTGTAGGTTAGATTCTTAACACACACACACACACACACACACAAACTTTTAATCACAACTGGCATAGCACTTGATGTAGCGAAAATGTAGGCCTAATTTTTCAAAACCAGTGGGAAAAGAATGATGAATAGGTGAGGTCATGTGGTAGATGCATGCCTTGACTACTCAACATCCACTTTTCCAAGAAACTATTGCCCTTTCATTTCATATTCATTCTCATCAAACCATGTGATTTGTCCCTGGGGTGGGCAGGTAGAGAGTCAGGCCTGGTCCATCAAAACACAAGGGTCTCTCTTCCTACTTTCAGTGATTAGTTTGAAAATGGGCCACTAGCCTGTGCAGGACCAATCAGAGTCTTCTCGGGGCCTTTAATCAGAAGGATCAGAAACAGTTTCTGTCTTCTTCCAGGATCTCCAGCTATCAAGATCAAAGAGTCTGGAGCTACCATGCTGCCCATCATGTGGAGAGAGCATGCCTAAAAATTAAGCTGCACTGGAGAGATTGGTACAGGCGGCCTGCTGGGACAACTCATTCTTGACAGCCTTACCAGAAGTCCTTGAAATTTCAATTGCATAAGTCAACAGTCCCTTTTTATTTTCTTAAACTACTTTGGGTTGGATTTCAGTCACTTGCAATAGAAAACATTTTGATTAATACAGTGATCATGATAAAAATTAATGGGCAAAAGGGAAAATCAAACCAGGCCATCCAACTCCATAAAAAGTGTCCTTCCAAACCCAAACCACTGTCTCTCTATTGAAATAGAGCAAGTTGGGATGAAAATATTTAAAACACAGAATGCTCCTCCTGTTCTTTCAATTTCCCTAAAATGAATCTTGAATGAGCTTGCTGAACATTTCAGAGTTCACAGAAATACACACAGAACTGTCTTTTAAAATGGCAAATGTTAACAGCTCCTTAATTATAAAACTATCATTGAATATTTTATAATAAAGCACATTCAATAAGAGAATTAACAAGAGTATGTACTATAATTGTTCAAAACTTAAGCAAGAATGAGGAACTGTTTACATGCTGCAAGAGAGGGTGAACAAGAGGAGGAAAAAACAAAACAAAACAAAACAAAAACAAGAGTCCCTTCTATTCTCTTGGGTGATGTCCCAGCTCAGCTCTTTGCTTCTTCTGCAGTCCTCACTGTCTATCACTAGTGGAGAGTAAATGGGAATTTATGTCCACCGTAAAATGCTGTCCAGTAGGTAGTTTTATAAGATTTATATACACACATTAAGTCACTCTGTCCTCTGCCATGTACCTACAATAAACCTTGTGGTTCTCCCTCATCGTTTCACGCCAAATGAAAAGTGGTAATATTACCAGATTTGCAGTTAATTATCATGAAATATGATGCCTAGTGATTTAACATCTTTGTTAAGAAGCCATGGTAACATGGAGCACAATGCTGGAAAACATCATTAAAGCCATCATTTATCCATGACATTTACATCTCGTTCGCAGTAAAAAAAAAAAAAAGTTAATTGACAAAGCACATCTATACAATATTTATTGAGAAAATAGCTCTCTCTCCTTACTGCCAGTTAGTTTGGCATATTAAGCCTTTATTTATGGGATCTAGCTTTTGTTATCCTTTTTAATGACCTTGAAAGTGAGTTACGCTTCCTTCCCTTTACATTGAATATATGGGAAAACAATCCTCCCTTGACGATGGAGCTCAGACTGATAAAGGAGATTTGCTTTGCATTTCACTTCCCTGATGGGCAAACAAGTTCCCCAAGAATTCCCTGGAACTGTTATGCATCTTGATGAGAGAAATGTCATATAACTTCTCTTTTGCTAAAGAGAAAACGCTTTAAGAGAGGGCTCACTGTAATTGTCTCCTCTCTAATGTGTATCTCCAAGCCATGCTCACCCTCAGAAATATTTCAATAATATTCTATGATTCTATTTTAAAAAGTCTAATATCAGCACCAGCTTTTGAAAGATGCAAAATACTGTGGATTCACTCGGCCATAGGGATCCAGCTCTAAGAAACTCTGACTCAGTTCTGTGTCTCCTCAGCGTGGTGCACTCAATCTAAAGAACTTTATCTGTGTTTCTAGAATGGAACGCACTATTTCCTAAACAGCAGCCTTACTTCATCCCCCTCCTGTAAAATAGCACCCCTTCCCCTCTCCAGCCTATTCAGCCTGCTTTATGTCTTCATAAGCCTCACCTCCACTTGATATATTTATAAACATACCTTTATTCCTTTGAATATTTGCTGTACTCCTCCTCACTCCCGATTAGACTTGACTTGCTTATTAATTGGACTTGTTGGGAAAATGTGAAATTTCCCAATTAGAAATAAGGAATGTGTGGACCTTTTAAAATGTACTTTGAGATACTTGGGCGTAGAATGGAATTACCATGGAAGTATTTAATCAGTATGGTTTGACCCCAGGGTCAAGGGATGTCCTTGAGTCAGGGGCCTGGGTACCTTGCTGTCTGTCTCCCTGGCCCCACCCTCAGAAGCCTTTGAAACATTCTCCTCTCCTTCATCAGCTTCCATGGATTCGTTGCCTCAATCTGTTTCCCCACTCCCTTCACTCTCCACATTTAAGAAGGTAGCTGAATTTAACCTGTTTTTTTCAAGCAAGAAATACTCCTTTCTCTTTAAGCAGGTAAAAGAGGTAAAAATGGGGTAGGGATTGGGATGAAAACAAGAGGATAGTCTTGGTACAGTTCAGTAAATAAGAATTTATGAGTACTTTCTTATGAAAGTATTTAGAATTGCCACACATATAATATATGAATAAATGTTCCCCCCAAATAGAAACTTACACCTTAAAGCACTTTAAAGTGACTTTTAAAAATAGTCAAAGAGAATTGACTCTCATGTGTAGACCAAAACTTCTGATTAGATAAAATTCTCCCAGCCACACATATACAGGAAAATCTTTACTATCAGGAATAAAATATGACAGACCACACTATTATTATTTAATCATTACCAAAAATAAATCACAATTTTAAATATGAACATAGTAGCTAACATATATTAAACAACGGTCACTTGGAGTTAGATAAATAGTTTAGACAGATGGATGGATGGATGGATATAATGCACTGTTAGGCCAGTTTTAGAAATGATGAATGGTATGGTATTCATAGAGCTTCCCAAGGTTACACAACCAATAGTGTAGTTGTTAACCCACTTTCTTGCCACTACCTACAAATTGATACATACAGCTATATCAATACTCCAGAGAGCTAAAATAATTCATTTCCATGTTTCATTTAGTCAGAAAAACTGTTAGGCTAGCTACATATAAATTTCATAGGCAAAGCAGCAATGTTTTCTCAGCAAAATAAAGGGGCAATAACTATGACAATACCTAATTAGATAATTTAGCAAAAGAAAAAATTTCACTTCAAACATCAAAATACAGAGGAGGAAAGATGATTTCATCAAAGATTGCAAACATCCTCAAAAGAGAAAAATGGACCTCATCTATTCTCCTTACAGAAGAATGTACATTTGCCTCTGAGATTTTCTCCAAAAAAAATTTTTCTCTTAAAAATCTAACCTGAATCTGATTAGTCCTCTAACTATAAAACTACTAATTTAAGGAACAAACAATGAACATGGAAACATATTAAATAATACAATTGAGATGCAATCAGCTAAATCTAGATGCAATTCCTCAATCTAGACAGAAGGAACTCTGTAGAACAAACACCCCAATTGCTCAATAAATAAATAGCAATGAATGACAGAGACACAGAGATAGAGAGAGAAGGAGTTAACAATGTAAAAACAGCTACAAAACAATTAGTGAAAACTAAACAATGACTGTCTGATGATATCAAGGAAATCAAGTTAATGTTAATTTTGTCATACAATAAAAGTATTATGGTTATGTTTTAAAAGTATCCTGTTTGCTAGAAATATATATGGAGATATTTGCAGATCAAGTGGCATATCAAAAACTGTTTTAAAATAATGCATGGGTTGGGAAAACACAGGAGAGGGTACAGATATAATCACTTACGATATGAGATAACTCTTGAAGGTATGTGATGGGTACATGGGAGTTTATTATTCTGTTATTTCTACTTTTGTATTGATGTATACTCAGAATTGTCTTTGATAAAATATTAGAAAAAAATCTCTAGGCTGTATAGGGATAAATTAAACAAAGTAATAAAAGAATATTTTCTTTCAGCTGTGTATTAAGAAATAGTAGACATACAATGTAAGCTTAAAGAGTCCAGCATAAAGATTTGATACATGTATATATTGTAAAGTGATTAGCACAATATGGTTAGTCCAAAACCTCAGTTACATTGTGTGTGAGTGTGCATCTGTATGGTGAGAACTTTTAAAATTTACTATCTTAGCAATTTTCGTATACAGTACAATATAGTTAACTATAATCACCACACTGTATACTACATCCACAGAACTTATATATTTTATGACCAGAAGTTTTGTGTTTTTTGACCATATTAACCCACACACTCCCACCCTACCCAGTAATCACCAATCTGCTCTTGGTTTCTATGAGTTGATTATGTCCCATAAGTCTTAAAGGCTTTACTCACTCTTTTTTATCCATTTTTTTTTTCTTTTTACTTCACTGACTGAATAATTTAAATGATCTACCATCTAGTTCACTGATTATTTCTTCTGCTTGGTCAAGTCTGCTCCTGAAGCTCTCTACTGAATTCTTCAGTTCAGGCTTTGTGTTTTTCAGATATAGGATTTCCATTTGTGTGATAGACTTTTTGATAGTTTCCATTTCTGCATTGAACTCATTTTGTTCCTGCATTGTTCTAATTTATTTGTCTGTATGTTCATGTAATTAACTGAACTTCTTTAAGAGGATTATTCTAAAACCTTTGTCAATGCATAGTTCTCCTGTTCTTTAGAATCAGTTATTGGAACTTGTTTCCTTTGGTTGTCAATTTTCATTTCAATCCCAAAGAAAGGTAATGCCAAGGAAAGTTCAAAATATCATAGAACTGCACTCATTTCACATGCCAGCAAAGTTATGCTCAAAATCCTTCAAGCCAGGCTTCAGCAGTAGATGAACCAAGAACTTCCAGATGTATGAGCTAGGTTTCAAAGAGGTCAAGGAACCAGAGACCACATTGCTAACATTCTCTGGATCATGGAGAAAGCAAAGAGGTTCCAGAGAAACATCTACTTCTGCTTCATTGAGTACACTAAAGCCTTTGGCTGTGTAAACACAACAAACTGTGGAAAATTCTCTAAGAGCTAAGAGTACCAAACCACTTTACCTATCTCCTGAGAAACCTGTATGTGGGTCAAGAAGGAACAGTTAGAAGCAGATATGGAACAACTTACTGGTCCAAAATTGGGAAAGGAGTATGACATGGCTGTATATTGTCTCTCTGCTTATTTAACTTCTATGCAGAATACATCATGCAAAATGATGGGCTGGATGACTCACAGGCTAGAATCAAGATTAATGGGAGAAATATCAACAACTTCAGATATACATATGATACCACTTTAAGGGGGAGGCTAAGTGAAAACTAAGAAATAATTGCACACCAAGTTACTGAGCTCTTCTGGTCTGGACTCCTAAATTATCTTCTGAATTGCACTTTCCTTGTTCTCTCACCTACTCTCTCTACAGTAGGAATTTTCAGGAGGAATAAAACATAATTCTAAAAAATAAAGCATGCATATATTTTAAGATATTACACAGGAAAAAAAAATAGTACATGAGAACAAGGAGCAAAAGGTGTGCCCAAGAAGAAGTAACAGAAGATAGAAGTTTGCCTGAAGAAACAAGAGCACCCTAGAGTCTGTTTGTAAATTTCTTATCTGATCAAACTAATAGCCTGCGCATACTGAGTGATGGGTATAATTCATCTTGCCTTCAGGAAACACACTGATGTTCTCTTTCGTAACACACTTATTAACAAAAAGGGAGCATACTTGGTATCAATGGAAATGCTTCTCGCTGAAAGTAACATTCCAAATCTGCTGACTAAAACATTGAGCAAAATATGTTTACTCAAAAAGCAAGGGGGTCCTGAGATGAAGTGGCTTTGACATTTTCCATATTTTCTCTCTGCCATCTTCAGCCAGGTGGATGTCCTTGGCATCCACCTCATAATATTTGCAAGAGGCTTGTCATATTTTTTGGCATCATAAGAAGACACCATAATATCTACTGGTAGGAAAGTAACTTTTTTTTTTTTTCTTATTTGATTAACTATACAAAGCACACACACACACACAAACTTCTTTCCTTGAGGTCCCCAGCCTACTTCTCTGATGTTTCATTGGGAAGAACTGGATCAACAGTCTGCCCACAAGCCATTTGCCAATGACATAAATGCAATCTTCCTAATAGGAAGCTCGCTAATCAGGTTTGCCCTGAGGTAAAGTGAAAAGTGGATGAACAGATAGAGTTCTGCTGGGCAGGAAGGAAGGCTGAATATTTGCTAAATAAGCACCTATATTTGGGCCAGTGTTTCTCAAACTTTAATTTTGTTAGAGTGCAGAATCTGATTGACAAATGAGGAAGGTTAGCAGAAATCCCCGATAATGGGGATCTCTGAAGCAGTGGGATTTCTGCTCATTTTTCTAATTTTTCAAGGTCGCTATACAGTGACAAACTGAGAGAACAGGCAGAGACAAACAGGATGGTGTTTAATAAGTACACCTGGGAAGAAAAAAATAAATAAACTGTACCAGTAAAAGCCTGGGAATGGTGACAAATGTCTACATATGACAGAATAAAAGCTCTCAGGGTCCCAGTGATAGCAAGCTATATTGAAATACTGCAGTGATGTTACAGTTATAAAACTTATCCTGCCTTTGGGATGCCTAACAGTGCATAGATAATGTTCTGAGTTACAGAGTTTTGAAGGATAAAGATTTTAGCCCCCTTCAGGGCTCCCGGAAAAGAACTGTAGCAGACTTGTAGCAGGGACAAGTTACTAGGAAACAACAAAGAAAAGGGACTTCTGAGAAGTTCAAAAGGCACACCTAAACCAACTTCTGGACATCCTGATGTGATGAGGACGACTGGCTAATGGGAAAAGCAAGCAGAATTCAATAGTAATAATCACTTATAAAAAGACCTTGACAGGAGCCCTGAGTCCAGCCAAGCTTTTGAGTAGCCCCGTGTCTTTGGGTGCTTTGCTTAACTTCTCCAACTCTCATTCCTTATAAAATGAAGCAAACAATACCTTTCAGAACTTCATAAATGTTAGAGAAAATAGGAAATGTGTCTGTCCAGGGTAGCTGCTTAATAAATGGGAATAGATATTATTGCAATGGTATGCATGCTAAGTTGTTTCAGTCATGTCCAACTCTTTGTGACCCTATGGACTGTAGCCCACCAGGCTCCTCTGTCCATAGGATTCGCCAGGCAAGAATGCTGGGGTGGGTTGCCATGTCCATCTTCAGGGGATCTTCCCGACCCAGGGATCAAGCTGATGTCTTTTATGTTTCCTGCGTTGGAAGGTGGGTTCTTTACCACTAGCGCCACCTGGGAAGCCCAGTTGTAGGTTCCTGCGCTGCATACAACAGGGGTCCTTAAAGGGATACTGAAATAATAGTCTGGGAAGAAAAAAATAAATAAACTGTACCAGTAAAAGCCTGGGAATGGTGACAAATGTCTACGTATGACAGAATAAAAGCTCTCAGGGTCCCAGCCAAATCACAATTCACAATCCAATTATTACTCAATGCCTACTTGACATGTAGGCATCATGCGAAGGTCCATTACCTCACCTATTGCTCCCTGCAACTCCATAATATCAGTGATAAGAAAATGTATTATTGACACTTGGGGGAGGCAGTGAACATCGATCATTTCTCTGACCCCAGCCCCTTCCAGTCCAACCATGTGTGCCCCAGTGTTTCGCAAATGCTTCCTAAATGTAAAATGGTTGTCAAGTGCACCTGGTTTTTCCTAGAATTCCGGCTATGTTGCATTTCTGTTCACTTGCAGTGCCGTCAAAAAAAGGTAATGTCTGTGATTAGATTGGATTCCATTTCCTGATAATGAAAGGAGTTGTTTTTTTTTTTTTTTTTTTTTGCCTAAAACCTGCAGTAAGTAGTTAGTGGAAGCTTCCTTCCTTAAAGGCAAGAGCTGTAGAGACTTTATATTTTCTTCTTTGTCGATAATGGCTTACATTTGGGTCTTCCTGCAGAGTGCAGAAAATCTCTAAATAGTCCTTGGAGACACACATGAACAGAAAGGCCATGGCATTTTGAACCCTCATTGTTTCCTTCTTTACAATTACCCGCATGACCTTTTGAGGAAGCCATCTCAGAGAAACACCTGGGATTCAAAGAAAGCTAGGCTGCTAAGCCTGGCTCCTCTGCAGATTCCAGACTGTTAAGACATACTTTCAACCATCCCTAGGCTGGGAAGTTAGGGCTTTTGCCTAGTTTTAAAGAATATATATTTCAGAGCCAAATCACAATTCACAATCCAATTATTACTCATCAGTCAACAACACAAATCAATCTCTAAGAACACAACACAGTGGCATTTTTCAAATTCAGTAACTTGAACAAAGTAGTGAGAAATTGATGAGGGAAAGTAAAGAGTAAAAACACCCCTACTGAGAACTGTTCATTTGCATTTCCTGAGAACATTCTTACATTGGGATAGTTTAGCAATGATTCTATTTACAAGCAGTAATTAATAATGACGATGGTATTAATGAAGGTGATAAACGTAAGTGCAATAACATCTACTGAGTACCTAGCATGTGTGAGACTCTGCGCTAAGAGCTTTATAGGTATGACCTCATTTACTCTCCCTTAATCCAGTGCAAGAATTCTGACAAATTCTAGGTTAAGAGTCAACATTAGGATGATACACTTTTTTCTTGATACTTAAATCTAGGACACAAGCAGAGCTCACCAGTCTTGAGGGCAAGGACTTCGCATTTCATCTTTTATGGCACCACATAGTGCCTGGCACAGAAGGGATGCCGCTGGTGTATGTTGAATGAATTGAGGCAAAGTTGGCCAGGATTTCAAAGTTCACAAATCTGAATGATTTTTATGAAACTAATGGAGTTTGATAAAATTCTTCAGTATTAATACATCAATGAAAGTAATGACAAGGACTTCCCTCGTGGTCCATTGGTTAAAACTCTGCCCTTCAAATGCAGAGGGCATGGGTTCAATCCCTTGTTGGGGAACTAGATTCCACATGCCCTGTGGTGTGGCCAAAAAAAATTACTTAAAAAAAAGTGATTACAGATCCCTGTGCTGGGGTAATGTCCAACTGGTAATGTCCAATCCATCATAATTGATAATATTGTAAGCTGAAAAATGTATTTACTACACCTAACCTACCAAACACCACAGCTTAGCTCAGCCTAACTTAAACATGATTGGAACACTTAGTTTAGCCAACAGTTGGGAAAAATCATCTAATGCACAGCCAACTTTGTAACAGGGTTGATTGACTATCTCATTTAATTTATTGACTACTGTATTTAGGGTGAAAAGCAGAATGCTGTCTAGATCTGGAAAGGTCCAAAGTATATGGCTGACTGGGAGCTGCCCAGCATCAAGAGAGAGGATCTTATGACATGTTGCTAGCCCAGGAAAAGATCAAAATTCCAAGTATAGCTTCTACTGAATGCATACAGTTTCCACACCATCATAAGTACAAAAATCACAAGTTGAACCATCCTAACTCAGGAACCATCTGTACTATTCTGATTGTAAATTCTTTATAATGAGGATTTTACTTTTATAATCAAAAGCAATCAAAATTTATACAAATTTCAATTTGCAATAAAATATTTTTATTTCTGGGATTATTTGATTCGTGTTTATCTTTCTCAGGAGAAAATGAAATCAGTGAAGACAGGAACTTGTTTGTTTTGCTCATGACTTTGCCTCTGCCCATAGGAGAGCGCCTAATACATGGTAGGTATTCAATAATTAATGAATGAATGAACAAAGCCCAGCATCCCCACCTGAGTCAAAACTTGAGAGAAGTGTGAAGAGGAGTTAGAAGATACAGGTCCTTCATACCAAAGGATAAAAAACTTAACTGCCCCATTGTTCACACAACCCTTTCACTAGTTCAACATAAATAGGACAGAGGAATAGAAGTCAAGTAAGAAAGAGAGACACTCAATAGCACCATTGTATCAAGAGTAGGCACTGGAGGAAAAACCAAAATCACTTTTGCAGAAAAACGGGGTCTGACACGTCCCAAGACTGGTTTGGTTCTATGTGTTCATGAATGTGAAGGGCACACAGTCCCAGTGTGGCTAAGCATCGATCTACTGGAGCCTAATTGTGAAGCATTCAAAATGCAGCCTCGGTCAGCCTGGACTCTAATCAGAACAAACAAAAGCAAACAAACAAAAAAATCACAGTGCTCGCCATGTTCATTGTAGCAAGATTTACAACAGTCAGGACCTGAAAGCACCCTGAATGTCCACTGGTGGAAGAATGGATAAAGGAGATGTGGTACGTGTGTACAATGCAATGTTACTCGGCCACAAAAAGAGACAATAACAACAAAAAATGCCATTTGAAGCAACATGGATGGACCTAGCGAGAGTCATGCTGAGTGAAGTAAGTCAGACAGAGAAAGATAAATATCATATGATATCGCTTGTATGTGGAATCCTAAACAAAAAAAACAAAAGTACAAATGAACCAATTTATATAACAGAAATAGACTTACAGATATAGAGAACAACTTAAGGTGCCAAGGGGGAGAAGGCAGGGGGAGGGGAAAACTAGGAGACTGGGATTAGCATACACACTGCTATACATAAATCAGTAACTAATAAGGAGCCCCTCAATACTCTGTAATGCCTATATGGGTTGTTGTTTTTAGTCACTCAGCCTACTCTTTTGTGACCCCATGGACTGTAGCCCGCCAGGCTCCTCCATCCATGGGATTCTCCAGCCAAGAATACTAGAGTGGGTTGCCATTTCCTTCTCCAGGGGATCTTCCCAACCCAGGGATCAAATCCAAGCCTCCTGCAATGGCAGGTGGATTCTTTACCACTGACCCACCAAGGAAGCTCAGCACGGGAATAGACTCCAAAAGAAAGTAGACACATGTATAAACATGACTGACTCATTTTGCTGAATAGCAGAAACTAGCACAACATTGTAAATCAACTATATTCCAATAAAATTTAATTTCTTGAAAATGGAACTTTTATTTGCAGCTGGACTCTCAGCCTACTACAAATGAATCTTGATGGCTATATGTAGTCTTGCCTCTCTGTGTGAATCCCTGAGATTCCTCATGTCTCCTGCTTCTTACCAGTCATGAGGCAAGGCTGCTTTATTAAGCTCTTAGAAGTGTCTCAGCTCACTTCACCCTTCATAGAAGAGTAAAGACCTTGCAGTCATCACAATAACAATAGCTATTGTTTATTTAGTGCCTGTGCACTAACCAACTACTGTGATAAGTGCCTGGCGTACATTATCTTCAATCCTTACAACCTGGCCAGGCAGATATTAGTATTCCCACTTCAAAGATAAAGAAACCAATGCTCAGAGTAATTGCATAAGTTGTTCACTATTGTAGCTAATACAACAGTAGGGAAGGCAGAATTGGAGCACACTCTATTGTCAGACAACTCCACGACCTGAATTCTCCCACCATCCGCTATACACTGTTCCTGCAAACACAGCATTTGATTATCAGAGCCAACAGCTGTATCTAGATGCTCTATGTGACAGTGGAGGAATCAATCACTTAGCTACCCAGACTGTCCCTTTCATCTCCAGGTCTTCTGGAGTTCTTTTATGCTTAGTCAGCAGTTCTCTTAAAAAGTCAAAATCTCACCATCACTGTTGGTGTTCATTTTCTTTGCAGCTCACAGTAGGGAAAGTGTCAGTTGGATAGGAAAGTTTAATTTTTAGGATCTCAGGGAATAGTGGATTTCCTTTCAAAGTCAAGAGAAGAGCACGGCCAAATATAAAAACTTCCAAACAGAAAGAAGTACCATGGTAAATGCAGACAGACTAGGAGAAGGAACACTCGGGTCACAGGAAGGGAGTGCTGGATGGGAAGACTGATTGGAAATTGCAAACACTAGTCCATATGTAATGTACCTTACTTGGAAGTGTCTTATACGGATTATTGTACTTTCCAAATTGGACAAGATAATTGACCTGAAAGCGATCAATGTCTCCTTTCCAACATGCATTCGGAAAGCATCTGCTCATTCTGTGCCTTCAGGACTATTGAGTCCCCACCATTCACATGGTGAATGGAAACAGTGTGGAGTTCCTGCCGTTCACACACTGGGTGTAAACAGTGTGTACGTACAGGGCTGAAGAGGAACAGAAGAGCAGCCTCTCACCAGTGATCTTGGGGTCAGACTCATTTCTGTGTTAAATGCTTCAAAGACTGATTATTATAAATATCAAAAAGAAAGTCCTGAGAACCAATTTACTCATCATTGACTTATGATGGAGAAATCTCGACCCCATAAAATGAAATAATTTTTCCTATAAGAAGCTTTGGAATGACTTCCTAGGAATCAGCCTCTTACAAAATACAATTCCAACTATGATTTGACTAGATAGATCCAATACTCTGTTTCATATACACCAGGAGGTCGGAAGGGAGAACTTTGGGAAACTTTCCAATATTTTTGTGAAAAAAAAATTTAACCAATGCAAAGAATCACTAAATGTTAATACACTGAGACAGCACTAAAGCCTCAAAACAGAAGTTTATTTTAAACACAGTTTTATATATCCATAGACAATTTTCAAATTTCCATTTTTTTAGCACATAATTAATTTCCTAATTAGCTAATTAGACATTTTAGCAGGCTTAAAGACTACAGAGGTTAAATACATAGCTGTTTAATGGTTACTGTTACTGAAACAAAAAATGGTGTTAATAAGGGTTGAGTTCTTCAAACAAGTTTTTCATTTTTCCTTAAGAATATAATTGTGTGTTAGGCAGTGCTTTATTACAGATGTTAGGGGTGGGCAGGCTGGGAACAAATCCCAAGTATCTAATTTGAAGATCTAGCATTTCATAGATGGAAGTATAGTGTTTCCACAAAACTGTACCTCCGTTAACAAGAGCCTGTTGACTAACCACAGTAGACCACACGGTGTCTTAGGGGGAAAGGCAGTTCGTGTTCTGAAACTATGTCTGGAGGCACTCACCCTTGTTAGATTAACTGGGCTTGGGGTGGGGATGCGAGCTGGCTGCCCCAAAGATGAATGAGGGAGGCTAGGACAAAAAGAGCATCTTTCTCCAGAGAGACTTAGGGTTCAACTACTTTTCACATTCACTCACACATCAAAGTGATCGTTCTTTTAGCAAATATGTATTGAAACCATACTATAAGCCAGAAAAAGAATCAGGCACTTTATAGGTACTGCTCATTTATCCAATATCCAATACATTTTTCTAACCTCCTACAATGTGCCAGTGATGTTTTAGCAAGAAACGGGGAAATAGTCTGCTTTATTGACTATGCCAAAGCCTTTAACTGTGTCGATCACAACAGACTGTGGAAAATTCCTAAAGAGATGGGAATACCAGACCACCTGACCTGCCTCCTGAGAAACCTGAATGCAGGTCAAGAGGCAATAGTACCAGACATGGAAAAACAGACTGGTTCAAAATTGGGAAAGAGTACGTCAAAGCTGTATATTGTTACCCTGCTTATTTAACCTATATGCAGAGTACATCTTGCAAAACGTTGGGCTGGATGAAGCACAAGCTGAAATCAAGATTGTCAGGAGAAATATCAATAACCTCAGATATGCAGATGACACCACCCTTATGGCAGAAAGCGAAGAGGAACTAAAGAGCCTCTTGATGAAAGTGAAAGAGGAGAGTGAAAAAGCTGGCTTAAAACTCAACATTCAAAGAACGAACATCATAGCATCCAGTCCCATCACTCCATGGCAAATAGATGAGGAAACAATAGAAACAGTGACAGACTTTATTTTTCTGGGCTCTAAAAATCACTGCAGATGATGATTGCAGCCATGAAATTAAAAGACACTTGCCCCTTGTAAGAAAAGCTATGACCAACCTAGATGGCATATTAAAAAGCAGAGACATTACTTTGCTGTCAAAGGTTCATCTAGTCAAAGCTATGATTTTTCCAGTAGTCATGTATGGATGTGAGAGTTGGACCATAGAGAAAGCTGAGCGCTGAAAAATTGATGCTTTTGAACTGTGGTGTTGAAGAAGACTCTTGAGAGTCCCTTGGACTACAAGGAGATCCAACCAGTCAATCCTAAAGGAAATCATTCCTGAATATTCATTGGAAGGACTGATGCTAAAGCTGAAGCTCCAATACTATGGCCACCTGATGTGAAGAACTGACTCACTGGAAAAGACCCTGATGCTGGGAAAGATTGAAGGCAGGAGGAGAAGGGGATGACAGAGGATGAGATGGTTGGATGGCATCATCGACTTGATGGATATGAGTTTGAGCAAGCTTTGGAAGTTTGTGATGGACAGGGAAGTCTGGCGTGCTACAGTCCATGGGGTCGCAAAAAGTCGGACATGACTGAACGACTGAACTGAACTAAAATAAATTGGCTTTTACTCTCATAAATATTCTAGGATTTTTTTTTTTTTTTTTTTTGGAGGGGAGAGTGAGGGTCATTTGGTTTCCTTATTTTGTAGGGCCTGAAATTTACTCAGTTTTAAAGGCCTATTTATCAAAAAGAAAATGCATTTTTAACAGCTGTTATGTGCAAGTGTGGGCACTGGGTGCATGCATGCTAAGTAGTTTCAGTCGTGTCTGACTCTTTGCGACCCAGTGGACTGTAGCCCACCAGGCTCCTCTCTCCATGGGATTCTCCAGGCAAGAACACTAGAGTGGGTTTCCATGCCCTCCTCCAAGGGACCTTCCCTACCCACATGTTGAACCCAGGTCTCTTAAGTCTCCTCCATAGGCAAACAGATTCCTTACTACTAGCAGCATCTGGGAAGCCCAGCTAAAGTTGTATCAACTTCATGGGAAATCTACCTCTTGACTCTGCTTGCCGATATCTTGTAATCTCATAGTCTATGCTTGAGTCTCCTAACCAGATAGGTCACCAACCATTGGAAATTTACTTCTTTGGGGGCTTAAAAGCAGTAAGTTTTCCAAACTCTTTTAATAAATGCAAATTCTCTTAAATGAGATCGCAGCTTAAGGTGTTACTATCACATAATGGGGCTGTGGTGGTGGAGTCGCTCAGTTGTGTCCGACTCTTTGCGAACCCATGGACTGTAGCCTACCAGGCTCCTCCGTTCATGGGATTTTCCAGGCAAGAGTACTGGAGTGGGCTGCTATTTCCTTCTCCAGGGGGTCTTCCCCACCCAGGGATCGAACCTGGGTCTCCCGCATTGTAGGCAGATGTTTTACCGTCTGAGCCACCAGGGAAGTCTTATAATGGGGCTAGGAGGTGCCAAATGTACATTGAAGTAATTAATTAATTAAAGTGGTAAACAGAAGCCTTGTTATCCAGGCAGCGAATGTAAAAGCGAAGGGCAAGAGGGTTTCAGGGGCACCCATGGAAAACAGTAGGGGTTGAGAAGGCAGGTGCAGGCAAAGCATGAACTGTCTTCCTCACAAATCTCTCTCTGGGTCTGCCTGCTCAAGATTGACAAAGCTGCATCACAGTCCTCAGTATCACAGTGATAGCCACTGCAGCAAACCCTAACGGACAGGAAGGTGGCCCCGGAGCCTATGGACAAATCTCCTCAGGGGACAGTTTGCAGAACAGATAATCATTCTACTGGTTATCCCATCTTGACTATAATTTTATTCCAAAGAATTCCCTTGAGAGCCAGACAATATTCATCATTAGTTAGTCATTTCACCTTAAAATGTACTTGCCTGTCCACTTTTCAGTTAGCAATAATCCATGCGTCTCAGGCAACCACAGGGAGAGGGCTGGAGGGGGAAGGAGGGGAGGGGAGTTGGCCGCTGGAGGATGGGTGAGCAGAAGGCTGGGAAGGGTGAGACGGGGTCAGGTGCCGAGGGAAAGCCTCGTCCAGGCACTGGAAGAGGCAGGGAGGCTGAGCTGTGTTGGCTTGGCTGGCCTGTGTGGCCGCAGTGTCCGTGTGAGGAAGAGTCAGGGACACGCTCTCTGAGAAGGCTGCAATAGTGAATATTTTTACCTGCGTCCTGTGGAGAGCTGTGAAAGTAGCGATTTATAATCTGACAAAAATAATGTAAAGATATAGAAAAGGCTGCCATCTGAACCACATATTCGGTCAAGAGGATTTGGGAATGAATGCTGTTGATAATGTTGCCACCCATTCAGAAAAGGCTGACGGAAATCTTGTGGTTCTGGGGTTTTAAGGAAGATGATTCAGAAGGCATTTCTCTTCTGAAGAGACAATGAACAGAAAGAAAAAAAAATCGATTATATTACGGGCTGCAGCTTCCTGTTTCCCAAGGTCTGGAGGGAAGGCGTTTTTTTTCTGGGGAGTTCATGGGTGGAGATTCCAGCTGCTATCTTGGCCATGACCCTGAGGGAAACATGGTCACTTATTCATTTACTTGTTCAATAGTTAATTCATTCCCTCATTCGTAACCCTTAAGATTCCTAGAGTCTCACAGTCTGAACCCTATAGTCATGCAGAGAGTTCAAACAGGAGGGAAAGAAGGGAGAGAGGTGAAGGCAGGGAGGGAGGGAGAGAAGAAGGAAGACAAAAAAGGATTTCTAATCTATTTTACATGCAATTTTAATTTGTAAGAATTTTAATTTTTAGATGTTTCTTAAAAGATATCTCCAATAACATGTATATGCTAAGTCCCTTCAGTCATGTCCCGCTCTTTGAGACCCCATGGAATGTAGCCCACCAGGCTCCTCTGTCCATGGGATTCTCCAGGCAAGAATATTGGAGTGGGTTACCATGCCCTTTTCCAAGGGCTCTTCCCAGCCCAGGGATCGAACCAGAGTCTCTTAAGTCTCCTGCATTGGCAGGCGGATTCTTTACCACTAGCGCCCCCTGGGAAGCCCCTGCCAATATCATAATTCTCAATAATGATCTTATACTCCGTTTCCTCCTTTTTGCTACCACAGTTTTCTGAAATCCTGTTCTGCTCTTGGAAACCTCCCTCTGAAGCAGAACACATCAACTGAAACAAATCTACAACTCTCCCTTCTCGCAGTCTCTCCTCAAATGTCAGCCTTTCCCTGTCCATTTCTCTGTCCTCTCTCACCAACTCCCCACACTCCCCTTCCACTTCCTGATTTGTGTTTGTTTGTTCTGCCCAGCCTCCAAATCCAAAGGAGAAAAGCCAAGAAATCTGTTGATGAGAAGGGATGGACAGAGGGAGAGGCTAGTGACCTCCCAGGGGGTGAGCTCGGAGGTGGAGGCTCCCAGGGAATGTCTGACACTGTTCCACATTCACTACACACACTGGACAAGGAGTATTGAGAGCCTGTTTTGCGTCAGGCATCCTGCCGGGCTCTGTGGACACGAAGGTGGCCAGGCCTGTCCCTGCCCTCCAGACACTGAGCAGAAAGACGGCACGGTGGGCAGAAAAGCAAACAGCAAATTACAGCACTCTGAGATGGGCTCTCTTCCAGATCTGAGCTCAGAACTTTGGGGTCTCTGGCTGGAGGCAGGGGATGAGTTCCCAGGAGGTGTGGGGCAGACGCTGAACCACAGTTACTAGAAGTTAGCCAGGCAGGCGTGGGCGCACAGAGGCGGGGAACAGAAGCACAGTTCCGCACACAGACGCGTGAGGGCCCTGAGGGGAGAGAGGTTTCCCCTGAGGCCTTACAGGGCCCTGTTCCCACAGCCATTCCTTCTAGCATGCAACTTTAGCCCCCAGCTATCTCTCTCTACCTCTCTGGCCAAATCCAAATCGTTTAAGCCAATGGCTGCTCATCCCCAAGAATAATTCCTCCCTCTTCCTGCTAAAGCCTACAAACACTCCGCCCACCTTCCCCAGTTAGACTCTCTGCCCAGCCTTCTCACGCGCTGCCATTCAAGAATAAAAGAGAGGCCCTCACACCCATGCTGCCCTTGCCAGTGGCTGGTCTTCTTCCACGGAGAACAGCACAGAGTCAGACACAGACATCCCACCTGGGCCGCTGTGAGGAGTTCTGTGTGAGTGAGCCAAAAAGTTGGGGGTGCCAACAAGCGTGGTGGGAGACGGGGTCTCTGGGGGTGATCAAGAGACAGATTATGACCAGCCTTGAAAACCATCTTGAGGATTTGAGACTTGGTAACAAAGGACCGTGGATCCATTCAAAGAAGAGGCAAGTGGCATGGAACTGAAATGTGGAAAATTTATGATTCTGAGGATGGGTTGGAGAGAAAGGGAGTTAGAAGCAGGGAGAGCCGGAAGGAGGTAACTGTCGCTCCCCAGGTGAGAAAACAGGCATCTGGCCACTGCCTGGCACCGCCTGGTTGGTGAGGAAGCCATCAGGAATGCTGGCCAAGACCTGCTCATAGCTACTTAGCAAGAGTCTCATCCTCTCTCCTTTAACTGTACAATCTTTTACTGGCCTGATTGCACAGGAGAGGCTCTTTAGCCATCTCAGAATGTATGGCACACGGTAAGTATGCAATGAAAGTTCGTTGCATGGAATCGAAATGTTCTGGAAGCTCCCAAGGACTCAGGTTTATTTAGGTGAGGGCAGTATGAAAATATACCATCCTCAAAATCTGAAGAAAACTTGTATCTTTTCATTTCCTCTTGATGTGATACAGAAAACATTACAAAGAAACAAAACTTTTCAAATCAACAGAATGTGTTTGTGAGAGTATACAACTCCTATTTATGAATTTATTTTTACCTTATTAAGAGATATGAAAAATATTACCCACATTTTCCAATTCTGCCACCATCTGGGCAAGCAATGTAAATATTTACAAGCAAAGTCTTAAAGTGAAGAGGGGGGCTCCGCAGTATTTTGAAAGCTGATCGTGCTGCTTTTCCCAATGGCCTATGGTTTCCATCCATTGGATTTCCTTCTGAAGCCTTCAAACACACACGTGACACACTCAGGGACCGTTAGCAGATGGTAAAACATTTTATAAGCTGATTTATTTAGCTATTGAGGGTCATTCTTTGAAAAATGGGGAGAGAAATCCAGGTACAACAGAAGTTAGAGAAATCAGAAATCAACCTTTGGAACAATGGTAGCCAGTCACTTTCTTTCTCTTTGTTAACATACTGAGCTAATTCAAAACAGATCAATGTCTGTATGAAAGCTTACAGTCTCTACTTTTCCTCTCCAGTGAGAGAAAGTTCAGGAAAAGTAGAAGAAAAAAATAAAGAAAGAAAAGAGAGAGAGAGAAGGGAAGGAGGGAGGAAGACAAGAGAATACAGTGTCATTGGTGTATTTATAGGAAATACGAATTTAACTGGAACCTGCTTGTGATTTGTCCTTCTTTAGATCTGCTATCTATTAAGAAGCAGCTGTATTTCTACATGCAGCTACAATTATATAGAAAACTCGTGTCACATGATAGCACCCTTATCTCAACATCTTGATAACAGAAGCTTGCTTCTAAGAAAGGTTGAAGGCTTATTGTTCAGGTGCAGTGGGACAGGGCAGTATATAGCTGGATTTGAGGAACCCAGGGAAGACATCTCAAAATACCTCATCAGATGGCTGGAAGTTGGCACCTCTTCTTTCAGATAATGCTTTTACCTTCTCTGGGTCCTATTTTTCAGATACAACTGGTCTTGGAAAAGTGAATGGAAGCAAGTCACTCCCAATTTAGTGTGAATATGCTTTGAATATGTCCTCTATAGGACAAACTAAAACCTAATGTGATCACTGGGGCCAGGAAACCAGAGGAGAGCTTGCAGAGTGATCATATGGCCACTGCTTTCCACTTTTTCCCTGCAATTCTGCAGTCACGGAAGACGAGATCATCTACATTTACTTCACAATTTTCCCAGGCTCTGCTGTGTTGAAGAACATCACAACATGTTAACTCATGGAGTGATATTTATTCACAATATATACAGAGTATAATGTGTCAATAACTGGAAAGAACTCTATTTACTGACCTTTTAGAATCCCACCAGATTATAAACCATTAAACATCCGATTGAAAAGAGTCCACCATCTGGCTTTTCTTAAAAGATTAAGTTTTATTTTGAACTTCCTTTTATTATAAGAGACACCTTGCATTAGTAGTCACAAATCAAAAAGGCACTCTTAGAGGAAATAGAAAGACTCAAAAATGTTGTCAGCCAGATTGGTCCAACATTGACTTTGTTGTGCAAATTATGGGCTCTGAGTTCTGTACATTTTGTCGGAGCCAAATCAGTTACTTATACGTCTCTGCCATTTAAAAAGTCATGATGGGCAGTTCATGCTGCTTATTAATACTCAAGCAATTGTTGATAATTGTTCTGGATTTCAACATCTAATTAAGCTGAGTGGCTAGATTTGCATACAATAAACAATAGAAGTGACTTGCATCCTTGGTCCCACAGGCATAATCAGCTTCACCATACAGTATCATTAAAACTCAAATGCTAATTACAGCTAATGGGTTCATTTAAATAGGAGCTATTTCATTCAGAATATAGACTTTCTTCCAAAAGCCTAAATCCTGCTATTCATCTAAAAAGACCCAAGATGATTAAGTTACCATAAAAGCAAAGTGTATAGGAAAGATTCTGTGTATGTGTGCGCGTGCATGCGTGTGTGTGTTCCCCTCAAGACACACAAAAATCTGGGTTTCTTTATTGAAAGGATTCAGATCTTCAGTCAAAGCAAACCAATTTGCATTAACCTGCTTATTAATTGTACTTGTTGGTAAAATGTGGAATTGCCCAATTAGAAATGAATAAAATAAGTATTCATAATTTGGGGGGGGTTACACAAATATTATTAATAGGTTAAATCCTGGAGTGGCCCTTTAAAAATTGTTCCCTAATTAATTTTAAGGGACCACATGAAAAGTGAAATATTGGACATGTTTGATGTGGAAAACCAAACTGTCCTTCTCCAAAATCAGTACTAAATGTTATAAATCTAAGATCGATTGTCAATAGTTTTCTTTTTTTTAAGGCTAAAATAAAATAAATGCTGTATATCAATGGATTACGAAAGCAACACCTCATTTATTTTGTAACTAGAGCTCTCCTGGTTTGATACCACGTTAAATGGAGCCTGGAAGTTTCTGACCAGGGCAGTTCATACAGCAAGGCCAAGGGTTTGAGATATGCTTATATGTTATCACCTCCTTGCAAATAATGCTAAAAAAGATTGAATAATCCCATGGCCCAAAGTTTTTTACCCTCTGGGAAAGCTCAACTAGTAAAAGGGATTTTAATTAACAGACATTTCTGGATGTGACTTGTTTTGTAAAAGGAAAATTAATATCAGAGAGAAATAAGTTAAGTAAACAATATGCTTTTTAACAGCAGAAATCATTTTAAAACAAAACAAAACAAATCTGTTTCCAGAGAGATTCCATCCCATTTTGTTCCTTCCTGGTCCTTTCTCTTCTTTGCCTGAAACCTAGGAAGGAAACTTATAGATGGTGTTTTTTTCAGATGCATCTTGCTCAGCCAATGGTGATGGCTCCCAGATGACATTTCATGTCTGGGGTAAGAGAGGAGAGGAATGGAAGAGGAATAAAAATGAAAGAGACAGGGAGAGAAAAAGCCCCTGGGGTAAAGAAGACGGACTTCATGGGTAGGGCTGACAGTTAGAGGCTCTGCTCGGCTGTAGCGCCTCGTGGATCCTGACCTCCGTCCTCACTGCCTTCTGCTTTCATCACCCTTGCCATTTCCTTCCAAAAGACTGTCAAGTCTCTGACATAGGAATTTATGGGTTAAAAATAACTAATTTATGACTCCTTGCCAGTACACAGATGATTTGATTTTCTGACTTTTTAAAAACCACCGCCATAACCAATATAAGAAAGTCCCAAGGAAATATCTCTTATACACTGGCCCTTGGTCACCATGATCCATCTGTCACAGAATTAAATACACAACTGCTCAAGCAACGGCACGTGGAGTTCACCTATTTCTCATTTCCTTCTACCAGTCACTGTCCCTCCAACCCCCGCTTGCCCTGAAAAGAAACTGTCTTTCTGGACATTTCCTATTCTTTTATAGCAGGTTTACCTAAGGGGCTTTCTCTCCTTAACCTTCTCTGACTTGGAATCTCACTAGCCTTCCTCTGTCCCACAATCCATTGTGCGTGAACTTTTTTTATTAATAAAAAAACATGGAAGACTCAAAAAATAAGGGAAGCGATGGGCAGCACAAGACCATGCAGGGGCAAAGACTCACTGAAAATCATCTAGGGGATGTGCTTTGCTCAACTCACTGGTTACTGCTGTGAAAATATCCCGAACAGAGTGAGGTTATACAGTAATTTGTGCGGTAGTTTGAACATTCTTTGGTATTGTCTTTCTTTGGGACCGGAATGAAAACTGACCTTCTCCAGTCCTATGGCCACTGCTGAGTTCTCCAAATTTGCTGGCATATTGAGTTCAGCACTTTAACAGCATCATCTTTCAGGATTTGAAATAGCTCAGCTGGAATTCCATACCTCCACTAGCATTGTTTATAGTGATGCTTCCTAAGGCTCCAAAATCACTGCAGATGGTGACCATAGCCATGAAATTAAAAGACGCTTGCTCCTTGGGAAAAAAGTTATGACCAACCTAGACAGCATTTTAAAAAGCAGAGGCATTACTTTGCTGACAAATATCTGAATAGCCAAAGTTATGATCCTTCCAGCAGTCATGTATGAATATGAAAGTTGGACCATAAAGAAAGCTGAGCCCCAAAGAATTGCTGCTTTTGACCTGTGGTGTTGGAGAAGGCGCTTGTGAGTCTCTTGGACTGCAAGGAGATCAAATCAGTCAATCCTAAAAGAAATCAGTCCTGAATATTCATTGGAAGGGCTGATACTGAAGCTGAAGCTCCAATACTTTGACTGATGCGAAGAACTAAATCACTGGAAAAGACTCTGATGCTGGGAAAGATTAAAGGCAGGAGGAGAAGGGGATAACAGAGGATGAGATGGTTGGATGGCATCACTAATTCGATGGGCATGAATTTGAGCAAGCTCCAGGATTGGTGATAGACAGGGAAGCCTGGTGTGCTGCCGTCCATGGGGTCACAAAACGTTGGACACAACTAAGCAACTGAACAGCAGCGACAACAACAAAAGGTTGCCTGTAAATATCTAGCTCCAGGAATGCTCTTTGAATCGGGTCAATCACCTTGACAACTCTCTTATTAATTAAAGAGTTTAACAAAATCTTTGACACTTTTATATCTGTGTGAAGATCATACCATTTCAACATTTTGAATATTACACTTGGGCAGTATCAATTTTATTTACATACTTCTATTACTTATCATATTGTTTAGTTAATTGGTCTTTCTTTACAGTTATACAGTTGGCCCTTCATACCAAGGGTTCTGCATCTGCAGATTCTACCAATTGTGGATCAAAAATATTTGGAAAAAAATTATAGAAAGTTCTAATAAACAAAGCTTAAATTTGACTTGTACAGGCAAATATTTGCATAATATTTACATTGTATTTACAACTACTTACATTGCACTTTACATTATGCAAGATATTATATGTAATCTAGATATAATTTAAAGTATATGGGAGGATGTATGTAGGTTATCTGCTATTTTAAGGAGGGGATGTGAGCATTAGTGTGTTGTGTTATCTGTGAGGGGCTGTGAAGCCAATCCCCCCTGGATAACAAGGAACAACATACTGTGAAATTTTCAGAACCAAAGCCGTTTATTTCTAAATTTGCAGCATGGGTTCCTGGCACTTAATAAGTACTCGATAAATTCTGTTTGTATGTTGTTAAATTCAATTTCATGACCATACTCATAAATCACTGAAGCATAGTCACCTACATTTATCCCCAGAGGCTTATATTTGTCTCTCCTTAATTTGGCAACTGTGTTACAAAATAGACTTTAACTCATGTTATATGAATGACATAAATCATAACCTGTCTCACTTGGTATTTCACATATATGTTCATACTAAGAAAATTCAGATGTGCAGTGCATATTCACACACACATATCTTTTACTGTGTGAATGTATACACACACATTCTAGTTAAGAGTAGGAAAATTAACTCAAAGAAAGGAAAGAGGCCACATTGTTATCTGTAGTATGGCTTCCACAAATTCTCCCTACATAAAAACTATTAATTTAATAATAAAATTGGAACTTGTCTTTTTGTGTAAGAAAGCTGCTGAAGACTTGTTCTCCACTTCCCTGGGGCAGAAGCCAACAAACATGACTGAAATATGACTTTAAAAAAAAGTCAAGAAAAGACAATCACATTGACAGCAGTAACCAAAATAGGTTTCAAATATTGTTAGGGAATTGCTGTCATTTCAGAATAAATCCAGGTCTCCGATATCCATGTCGAGTCACTAAAAAGTCCATGGTTAATGAGACTTCAAAACCCTTGCTTGATCAGTTTCTCATATCCTCTTACCATACATAATTCTTAGAAAGGACTTTGGCTGGCCAGAACAAGTATCTTACTTTTCAATTGGTTTAAATTACTATAAGCACCCAGAAGTGTTAAGTAATGGATTAAATTCATTTTTTTTCCCAGTTTGCTACTACATAATTAGGACCTTTGATTTTTATTTTTTTTTTTTTTTACTGTTCTCTAGTTGCTAGACTGCAGATGTAAAACAATACATATTGTATTTTAGATATTAATTATATACTTCAGACACGCTCAATAAAATAATCCAAATCCCAATGTCTCTGACTATTTACTTCAATAATATAGCTCAAGTACTCCAGAACTTTTCCAAAAGTATGGATAAAATTCCCAGACATTCTTATGTTTATAGTTAAAACATAACAAACAAAAAAATCCTGTATCAGGAGAGCATTACTTTATAAATTTTCAAATTCAAAAATGAAAGTACTAAGAACCATGAAAAACTCAATATAATAATGCAAACAGAATATTAATAAAGAGGATAAAAACAACTAATATTAATTTGAGGAGTTAAAAAGCTCTATGATTCATTTTCTACTAAAATTGACCAACCCATCATTCAAAATGCAGTAATAATGCCTCGTGAATGATGAGCACGGTGATGATGCTGGCTACATGACATTGAGAAGCCACCCAGGAGTTAAGCAAGGAAAAACGTGACTGCTGCCAAAGTAAAATAAACAGACAAATCACATGCACTATTCAGATTCTCAGGCTCCCACTTAACTTTTAGAGACTGTTGACTCACAATTCCAGTTATCATGCTTCCCATTCCATCGCATATAGAAATGCCAAATCATAAAGGGAAGAGAGAAAGCAAACGGGTATATATTCTTGCCCTTGTACTTCTGAAATCAAAGAGAGTTGCCTATTTTAATGTTGGAGGGAGGCAAAAACAGCTTAGCTTCTTACTCCAGGAAATACATGTTCTTATAAAACATAACTGTGAACCAATTGAAATTGCTTATTAACACTAATAGCTTGATCATCAAGGCTCTTGTCACCTCTCTGTGTTCCCCAGTCCAGAGTTATGATGGCATTAACCTCTGCCAAATCACAGCCACCTCCCTGCCTTGTAAGACCCGTCTTAAAACCACCCACTTCATACCTTATTCTATAAATATTCTCATCTCCTCATCTGAAACACTACCAAGACTTATCAAGGTGGTGGTCTCTCATCTTACAATAGATTTAGTAAACCTAGCTGTGTTTGAGGAGAAGGCAATGGCACCCCACTCCAGCACTCTTGCCTGGAAAATCCCATGGATGGAGGAGCCTGGTGGGCTGCAGTCCATGGGGTTGCGAAGAGTCAGACACGACTGAGCGACTTCACTTTCACTTTTCACTTTCATGCATTGGAGAAGGAAATGGCAACCCACTCCAGTGTTCTTGCCTGGAGAGTCCCAGGGACAGGGGAGCCTGGTGGGCTGCCTTCTATGGGGTCACACAGAGTCGGACACAACTGAAGCGACTTAGCAGCAGCAGTAGCTGTGTTTGATCGATAGATATATCTGGTGGATATTGGAAGACTGACAATCCACAGGCTACACTGATAAGGAGAAGTAGCAACCACTGTAACATGAAACATCTAAGAGTTTACACATCAAGCACAGGCACTTCAAAATACATAATAGTCCATGTCAATAATATTCCTCTTTATTTCAGTAAACTCTTATAATGTTCCTATATTATCATACAGAATAAAAATGAAGTCCATAGTAATATATGATTCATTAATATAATCTAAAATCATCATCATATAATCTGTATAAGAAGACAGGGAAATGTATAACATATCTTACAGAGAATTCTACCAAAATTAAACAACATTTAAAAAGTTTTGGCAAGTACCCAAATATTAAATAATATTCTAAATGTTTTGTCAAGTCTAGGTTTTGACCAGAGTCTCCAGGTGATGTGTTCTCAGGGACTCCAGTTAGCTGAGGAAGCACCATGCTGTATTCAACCAACTACCCACTTTTGAATTGCTAAGGAAAGCCATACCTTGGCCCTAAATGATTCACAATTTAAAGAATTCACGTTTTACAATTGGTGAGTTAAGTCCACAGGCTTTATAATCAGAACAGAAGTCTACCTCCAGCTTTATAATATTCTAGACTTGTGACCCTTAGCAAGTTAGTTAACTATACTCTGATTCTCAACCACTTTGTCTGCTGGAAATAAAAAAAGAAGATAGAGTGAGTTCTGGCTCAAGATGGCAGAGTAGGCTCTGAATAGACATTTTTCCAAAGAAGACGGACAGATGGCCAGACAGACAGATAAAAAAATGATGTTCAATATAATTCATCAGGAAAATTCAAATAAAATCCAAAATGAGATACCATCTCACATTTGTCAGAATAGTTATCATTAAAATGGCAATAAATAACAAGTGTTGGTGAGGATGTGGAGAAAAGCGAACCCTTGTAACTATTGGTAGGAATATAAATTGGTACAACCACTATGCAAAACTATATGGAGGTTCCTCTCCTCCTCTTCAAAAACAGAATAACCATTAGATCCATCAGTATCACTTCTGGGTATTTATACCGAAAACAAAAAACAAAAAACCCACACTAATTTGAAAAGATATATCCACCCGTGTGTTCACTGTAGTATTATTTACAATATCCAATGTATGGAATCAACCTAAGTGACCACTGATAGATAAATGGGTAAAGAAAATATCACACACACACACACACACACACACACACACTGGAATATTACTCAGCCATTAAAAATGATATCTGCCACTTTGACAACACGGGTAGACCTAGAGGGTATTATGCTAAGTGAAATAAATCAGGAAGAGAAGGACAAATACTACTGTATGTTTCACTTATATGTGAAATCTAACAAACCAAACAAATGACAGAACACGAACAGAACCGAAACAGACTCATAGATACAGAGAACAAATCGCTGGTCACCAGAAGGGTGCGTGTGGAGCACAGGGCAAAACAGGCGAAGGGGATTACGAGCTACAAACTTTCAGCTGTAAAATAATTAAGTCATGGGGATACAATTTACACAGTCACTAATACTGTGTTAATATTGTAATAACTTTATATATTGACAGATGCTTACTAACTAGACTCACAGTAGTGATTAATTCATCACGTATATAAATGTATATTATGTTATACACTCAAAACCAACATAATATTATATGTCAACTACAATTTAAAAACATCCTCAGAAAGCTACAGTTTTGATTACAATATAATTAGCATCTTGTTTGTTAGATGATAAAGAACCCTATATATATATACTAGTGGCTACTATTATAAGCACTTGACATGTATGAACTCATTTAACTAGCACAGTTCTACCTGTAGTAAAAGCTATTCATTTCCCTTGTCTACAGATGAGATCAATGAGGCTCAGTGAAATCACGGGCTGCAGTGACACAGTCAGGAAATGGAGAGCTCAGAGCCAAACCTAGGCAGTTTGCTTCATGGTCTTACTTGTACCACTAAGAAACAATTTATGACAAAACTGGAGATGATCAAAGTTTCAAGAAAGTACATCACATTTGAATATCCACCAAGTCATGAACAATTCTAGTTGGCACATCTTCGTTTTCCCTTAGGATGAATAGTCCTGGAGAGAGTTAATGGAATTTGTATGATTTACCTTTTTTTTTTTTTTTTTTGAGCTGAAGGAAAATCTTAATTACCTCTTAACTTGGCAAAATCCTATCATTTTGCCTCACAAGGCATAGAGAAATAAACCATATAACCAGGTTAAGTACACTGTTTTTTGCATTAACTATCTTGTTTCCTTGCAGGTGGAAGAAACATTTTTAAAATGAGTGTCCCCCACGTCAGAACTAATTGAGTGGGTGTATGATTGAAAACAAACAAAACACAGTTAAGAGTCCTGTAAGTTACGTCAAGGAACATTTACCTGTGGATGGTACAGGATGGAGGATAGAGTGATCAGTAAAATCTGATGATTACCTTTGAAAATAAAGTGAAATAAACCAAAAATAAATGAAATCAGCCCTGGATAAAACAATCCAAACTAAGTTATAGTATTTGCCTGGGCAGTTAAGGCATTTGAGGTAATGAATTCTAGTAATGGTGAATTGGGTGTGGCTGTAGCCTCTGCAAATTTTTTTTTTCCACTCATTGGGAATAAAGGTTGGGATCTTCAACATGGAAAAAGGAATCTAGAGGGTGAGAATGAATCAGTTTTGAACAGAATTCTACAGTGTTGCCCCAAGGGAAGCTACGGCCTCACCCAGTCATGAGTGTCCAGCCCAGGGGACGTCCACGGTGACAGCGCAGGTGGAAATCTCCCTGCTCATAACTCACTGTTCTAGAGTTCACTGTCTTACAGATAACTTGAAGTGCTTCCTGGCACTGTGTTAACCTTATTATAATTTAGCTTTGCACACAGATGAAACACAGGGAAATAATATTATCTCACAAATCTGAAGCTGCTGCGGCCGCTGTATATAGCCAAGCTTCTTATAAATCAACAAATCAGTCTTCTGGCCTGTGGACCCGGGGCCAGGAATCTTTCACTATGAAAGATGAGATATTAATAGTAAATATCTTAGGCTGCTGGATCATATGGTCTCAGTTTTGCTATCCTAGTGCAAAGCAGCCAAGGACAACACAAACAAATGATCCTGGCCTTTTCCAAGAAAGCTGTATTTACACAAGCAAGGGGCCAGACTTGACCCCTAGGCTCTTATTTTGCCAACCCTCAGACTATCAGGATCTTGTGAGTTGGTGTGGTTGGCAGAATACCAGCCTACCAAAGCCATTCATGTCCAGCCCCCAGAACCTGTGAATGTGTCATATTACATGGCAAAAAGAGTTTTGCTGATGTGATTAAGTTAATGGTTTTGAGACAGCAAGGTTACCCTAGATTATCTGGGTAGGTCTAACATAATCACAAAAGTCCTAAGGGAAAAGAGGGAGGCAGGAAAGTCAGATTGAGAGAAGGCGATGCAAGGAGAGAAGCAGAAGTTGGAGTGATGTGGCCTTTAGAAGCTGGAAAAGGCAACAAATGGATTCTCCCCTGAAACCTCCAGGAGGAACACAAGCCCTGTGAACGCATCGATTATTGCCTAGTAAGACCCACTTTAGACTTCAGAACTCCAGATCTGTAAGGTAAAAAATCCACGTGGCTGTAAGCCACTAAGTTTGGAGTAATTTGTCACAGCAGCAGGAGGAAACTGATACACTGGGTTAGCACGGGTCTGACCAGGTGTCTTCAGA
This sequence comes from Dama dama, assembly GCF_033118175.1. NCBI lineage: Eukaryota > Metazoa > Chordata > Mammalia > Artiodactyla > Cervidae > Dama > Dama dama. The sequence continues at coordinate 10,501,270 of NC_083703.1, read as the reverse complement.
CTTGGAATGTGTGAGAGGCTGTATTAAGTCTGCCTGGTTAAGCTGCCACTGTTTCTAGAACCCTTGCCCTGTACTGTTTCCAAGGCAGATTTGAGAGGCAGAGGTGAATGAGCAGCCACGACACCAAAGGCTGTAATGGTGAGGCGCAGATAGAAGCCAGCAAAGAGGGGCCCCTGAGTTCTAGATGGCCATCACTCTCCACCAGTTCCTAGCCTGTTAAACCATCATGACCCCAGGCCAACCACAGACGCTTAGCACCAGTCCACGGGGCCGCCAGTCATGTAGAAGCCCAGTGTCCCCACAAGATTCCTACAGATCTCTTCACCATCCCGCTTTGATGACTGGGCATGCTTGGCTTATCAGGGTAACTCATTCGTGACTCTTCTGAGCCTCCAGCCTCCTTCCGGGACTTTCATTTTCCCAGATTCTCCCACAGGGTTTAATTTCTAGTTACTATAACAAATCCCTTACACCAAACTATACAGCGGTTCTGCTTCCACAACTGATTCCAGACTGACACAGAACCTGAGCAAGAGCAAATGTTGGACCCACAGACCCAGAGAGACAATGTGTTGACCATGGCGAAGTTACACCATGTGTGAGACAGGCCCTGGGGAGCAGCCAGCCTCTCCAGGTGGCATCCTTCGCTGTGAGTCTAGCTACGATGGCATGTCCACAAGTTCGGGAGAAGGGGAAATAGGGATCTGAGTCCAGTCTCAGCTCTGCCAGTTATCCTGTACAAGTGTCTCAATCCTCCTGATGATGTTTGCATATCCAAAATATGAAGGAGTGAGTGTAGACTTTTCCCACGTATTTGGTACCTTGTCCCTGAGGAAAGATTGTATTCCTTGTTTCCCTGTCCTAGTAAATGCAGGAATAGCCATGTAACTTGTTCCACTTAATGAAATGTGAGGGTAAGTGACATACAGAAGCTTGAAGAACTGTCGTCTCTCTTTCACTTCTGTTGCAGAGACAGGCCTCATTCTAGCGAGAGGCACCCCTGTCAGCCAGGTCCCAGAGGGAAGGCGATGTTTAAGAGGAGCCGAAGCCCCTCATGATGGACATGCAGGCTGGGTAAGAACTAAACAGGAGGCTTTGTAAGCCACCAACACGTGGGGAGTCACTTGATCAGGACCCAGGCAATCCTGACCGACTCAGGACTGAGTGAGAAGCCTAATATAACTGCTTAAAATCAATTCACAGAAATATATGCAATAAAATAATCTTTGCACTAGCTCTTTGTTTACATGGCATCTAAAATCCACATAATATCAAACATCTTAAATGACTGGATCTTGAAATAAAGAGACTGAACTGACAAAGTTAGTCAGGATTGCCCAGACATCATTTATGCAACCTCTTACAAAAGACTATCTAATTATTTTTCCTTTCTGCTGTCTTCTTAATATCACTTCCTGATTTGAAGCGAATAACTCATACTTGGGGCTTATCAACCTCAAAAAGTAACAAATCAGAGACATTTAATTAACTGTGTATTGGATAGCTGTACTTTTTAGACTGTTACCTGGAATGTTCTCATTTTAAAATTTTAGAACTACTATCTTGATGCCTAAGAAGCAATCTCTTAAACTGAAAAAAATAGCAGATTAACTTAAAAAATAGTCATTTGGGAGTAAAGATAGTAAAAAAAAGAAGATAAAGACTGGAGGAAGGGAGGGAGAAAGATGAAATATTTTAAATATCACTGAAAATAAGGAACCGATGCGCAATTCCAACTCTCCCAAACTTCATACTGAACGAGTTTCCTCTAAAGTTGGTGTTGGCACTCCATTTCACTCTGAAGTCCTTCGTTAAGGGTTACGGGGACACAATTTGTTGTATGGGTTTTCTTGTTGCTGTTTTCTTACTTCTTATCCTAAAATCCTTAGTTATGCCAGTTGTGCTACAATTTCATTGAGCAGCATGTTGTAAAAGAATGCATGTCATATATATTCAGTGAGAGTTTGAAGTGGGAAATGTTAAGCCTGAGGTTTTCTAACCAAGGGATGAACATGGCATTATCATGGATCTAACTCCATCAATTTTCAGCAAATGAAAACATGGCAGTTTTGCAATTGCAGGCAATCCATTTTGAGTTGAAATATTCCAAGTGGTTAAATAAACAGAACTTTGGATATTGTATTCTGTCCTAATTTGATTACCTGACCCCTACTCCTTATTTCAGAAACCTACAATCTTTCCTGATTTCTTTCCAAATCAAAATTAAAATTCCAATCCCTGCCCTCCCTTACCCAAATGCCTTTTGTTCTCACAAAGCAGGAAATTTTCTTACCTTCTGTTGGAAAAATTGTTTCTCACAATCACTTTAAAATAATCATCAGGTCTTGATACTTACAAACAAAGCTCTCATAAATTAATCATTCATTTATTCTTCCCATACTGATTCCACAAATATTTACTGACTGTCTGCTATGTGTCTGGCAATATGCTCAATTATGGATGCTAGTCGTGAGTAAGATAGAGCCTACCCTCATGGAACTTGTGATTTAGGGAAAAATAAGAAAATATTCAGACAATCACACAGACATCAATGCAAAATGTTTACCTGAAGAAGATGTATAGATGAAGAGGGCAGATAACCCAAGTGAAAGGGGAGTGAAGACTAAGACAGAGAGGGTGGAATATGCAAAGATCCTGTGGCACATGCAGAGATCTCATGACATAAGATGCTTCAAACATAAACAAGAAGGAAAAGGGTCAAGGTTTGTTCTTATATTCTTACATTCATTCTTGCTTTTACTTTCATCCTTTGATTCACTCACCATTTTGGAAGAAACGATAGTACCATGTTAGGCACTCATGATAATCAACCATACATTAGATTAGCATGATCCCAATGGAAACACCAGCCAGGTGCTTGATGCAGATGTAATGGTGCTCATGGAAGTCTTGGACTCGAGTGGCAGACAAGCGACTCTCCTGCGGGGTACAGCATACATGGCGCCCCACATGCAGTACAAAGGGTGCTCCGGGGACATGGGGGCACCTGAGTCCTGCCTGGGGCAAAGCACCAGTTCCGGGGCACTCGTTCTAGAAGTGTCCCTGAAGCTGAGTTAGGGAGGGCTGGTTAAAGGGGGTGAGGGACCAAGAAAGAAGGGAGGAAATCATGCTATGGCATAACCACCTGATGAGCTTCTCAGACCTTCCACGATGTGAAAATATGAATATGAAGTAGAGGCAGATGAGTAAGAGGCTGGCAACAGCCTTATGAAAAGGACCGAAGGTAGGGCACCCAAATGTTTTGGCTCCCTACACTCTTCTTCATGCTGCCCTATGGCAAAAAAAAAAAAAAAAAAAATGCCCAAAGGTCTCCTTTCTTACACAGTTGGGTGCAATCAAGGTAAGCATTTGTGGACTAATAACTCAGTAGCCAATTGAAAAGGTAAGATGTGTAAATGGAAAGGAAACATAATACTTTGATTTCACTCTTAAGTAACCACGATTATTTGCTAGAGAGATGGGGCTCCTGTTGGAGCAGCACAAGTCCTTAAACTTTGGAACCAGGTTGGACTCTGCCACTCACATTTCCTTCCCACATAGATTCTCACCCACTATTTCCTTGTTTATCACAGTGACAGTCAAAAACCCAGCCCGGGGATGGCATGGCATCATAGAAAGGGATGTTGTATTACACAGATTTGAAACTGTGCATTATCTTGAAACTAATAGTCTACATGCTGTCCAACAGATGTTGACTATCTGCATTTCTTTCAAAATTTTACAGTATCCTGCCCCATCCCTGTGAGTCTGCTATGGTGTCCTGGGTGCTTGGGGTACCAATCTTGCATATAGCTCGGGAAGCACAGGCTAAGGTAATTGGGCTTCATCATGAAAACTACAGGAGCTCTTAAGAGTTTCTAATTAGAAGGAAGGGAGATACACAATGGTAAGGAGTATGTCTGTGTGTGCACGCGTGCATGCATGTTGAAGACAACTCTAGCAAGATGTGTAAAAAACTAAAGTTAAAGAAACTTGAAACTTCAAGAAAATAAGCTCCACGGTTCAGCTGAGAAGTGATGGGAAATGGTACCTGGGACAGGGCAGATGGACAGTGCAGCAGAGGCTCTTGGCTGCCTCCCTGGCCCTGGCCCTCCAAATATCCCCTCCACATCATTTCCATCCACCTGGTGCCTTTGGAGTCTCTGCTTGAGGGTGGTCGCTGGCTACAGGAGGTACTCACTATGCGAGGGGTGAAGGCTAGTGGAATAGACCACCCCAAAATAAGACCAGAGGAGTTCAGAACATGCCAGCCCTAAATATGCCACTTTGGTGTATTAATTGTTTTGAGTTGTTGGTACTTAAAAAAAGAAAAGAAAACAGCAAATGCAGAGAGAGGCTTTCTCTGAACATTCCTTATCTGCCTAAAGAGAGATCCTCCAAAGAAACTCAAGTGTCGTAGATTCCCCCCCACTGGAGAGTCATGGGCCAGGGAGGATTGATCCTTACCACAGAAGATTAAAGTTGTGACTAACCCTGTCACAAGGCATCATAGCTCCCACAGAGTCTTCTAAAACCTATTAATCTCCCCCCAAATCACCTATTCTCCCCTAAGAGGTATACATACCCCCTCCTCTTTGTCTATTAAGTTGGCACTTAAGTTTGAATTCTAAGCCACTTCTTCGAGTTACTTGTTTGTCTTGGGTATTTCCCATGTGTATATGAGGTATATGTGTTAATAAACTTCTGTTTGTTTTTCTCTTGTTAATATGGTTTTTATTATAGGGGTCTCAGACAAGAACTCAAAAGAGTAATTTTCCTCCCCTAAAAGGGTAACCTCAAACAACAAGGGACAGGTTTGGTAGATTAAAAATCCCAGTCTTCTTGGCATTATTGGGATGATTCTTAAATGGGTTCTCCATGGTCTCTCAAAGATTTCACAGCTAGACTGTTTATTGATGCACTTTATAGATTTTCTTCCTTCCCACATTCTTTCTCGACTCCCTCGTGGTGCTTTATGGAAAAATACCCCTCCCCCAATAAATTCTTTGAACCCAGATACTTGTCTCAGAGTCTGCTTTAGCGAGAACACAATCTAAGGAAGATATGAGAAACATTAGGGAGGTCTAACGTGCTGCAGTAGATGACTCACTGGAAGGAGAGGAGTGAGGCAGAGAAATCTAGAAGCATACCTTTCTGGCTGTATCTCAGGGTTGATGTTGGTGACACTCACAAAGGTGCTGGCTAGAGAAGTTCAAGCAGGTTATCCTAGACACACACAATGGAACTTTTCATCAGTAGTTGGATATTTAGTTATGGCGGTCAAGAGAAAGAGCTTTGCTGGAGTTATGATTTGGGAATCAAGGACAGGTAAGCAGGTAACTGAAGTCTTAACATCACCAAAGTGTTAGGATTTGACTGGTATGAGGAAGGAAGGACACACTTCTGTCTAAGCAGAGCAGAGGGTGAATGAGTGAGACCGCAGAGGGCTTAAGCCAGAGAGGTGGCCACAATGATGGCTAAGAAGGGATGGCTAAGTAGGAAGGAAGAGAAAGAGGAGAAAGTTGTTGTGAAAACTAAGAAAGCCAAGTCTTTTTTTTTTTTCTGTTAAACAATGATTTTATTGCTTTAGTACTGGTAACAAGTACTGCAGCAGTTCTCTTTAGATAAGGGCAAAAAGGGCAGGAAGATTGAAGGATTATTACACCTGGGAAGTTGCAAACAGCAGCCCAGAGGAAGAGTTTGGAGGATATGCATCAAGGTGGCCTAGAGGCAGAAATGAATTGACCTCAATTCTGACTCTGCCTGGAGCCCTGGATGAGCTCACATCCTTCCTCACTTAAATAAGAAAGCCACAGTCTGTGAGGCCCTCAGAGGGAGGTGCCTGGAGTCCATTCAGTAGCCTGCAGACTTTGTTTTGGGTTCCAAAAAGAATTTTTTTTTTTTAAGTCTCAGCAGAGCTCTTCTGGTATCAGCTGAGCAGTCCCCACAGGCAGATACTGTGTCCAGGGATGCAGAGATACGGAGATGAACAAAGTGAAGCTTCTGTCCCTCAGGGATCTTTGGTCTAGCAGGGCAGTTATCATACACCTGGTACTCACATGTAAAGTAGAGAGTGACGGATCCCAGAGAAACGCTCCATTTTCTACAGCTCTCCTGTGCCTTCCATTCTTTAAAACAAATTCTTCTTTGTGAGTTTATAACTGTCATAAAGCTCTTCATGGAGGGTGTCCTGAGTGGAATTAGCTGTCTGGGCAACTTTTCCCAGGACTGGGCATAAAGATGATTTTCATGCAAATCCTCCATATCCACTTGTAAACACTGAGGCTCATGTTCTTGTCTATGTAGTAGATTTTTGTGTGTGACTGAAAGTTTATAAAGAGTTTATAGAATTTTCCAGTTGTATTTGTTACTTACAACAATCCTGTGATATAGGCAGGGCAGGGTTTTTAAAAATTATTTTCTTTATTCCTATACCATAAAATTCACTTTCTTAAACTATGTAATTCAGTGTTATTTTATTTTATTTTGCTTTTTTTTTTTTTAGCATTTTCACAGAGTGGGGCAAGAATTATCATCATCTAATTCCAGAACATTTTCATCTCTCCAAAAAGAAGCTACATATCCAATAGAAGTTACTCCCCATTCCTGCCTCATCCACCTCCAAACTCTGGCAACCTTTAATCTTCTCCCCATCTCTATGGATTTGCCTATTCTGGACATTTCAAGGCTTCCCTTTCATTTCAACTGGTAAGGAATTGGCCTGTCCCTCCGGGCAGGAGACGCCGGTTTAATTCCTGAGTTGGGAAGATCCCCTGGAGAAGGGATAGGCTACCCAGTCCAGGGTTCTGGGGCTTCCCTGGAGGCTTGCATGGTAAAGAACCCACCTGCAATGTGGAAGACCTGGGTTCGATACCTGGGTGGGGAAGATCCCTGCAGAAGGGCATGGCAACCCACTCCAGTATTCTTGCCTGGAGAATCCCATGGACAGAGGAGCCTGGCGGGCTGCAGTCCATGGGGTCCATGCCCATCAGAAGCTACTCCTCATTCCTGCTTCATCTCCTACCCTCAGACTGTGGCAACCATTAATCTTCTCTCCTTCTCAATGGATTTGCCTGTTTTGGACATTTCATATAAGTGGGATCACAAGATGCGGCACTTGGTGACTGACTTCTGTCATTTAGCACAGCATTTTCTATGTCCAGCCATACTGCAACCGGCATTAGTATTTCATTCATTTTAGTGTTGAATAATATTCCATTGTCAGTGGTGTCTGACGCTTTGCAACCCTTTGGACTGTAGCTCACCGGGCTCCTTTGTCCTTGGGATTTTCCAGGCAAGAACACTGGAGTGGTTGCCACTCCCTTCTCCAGGGGATGTTCCCGACCCAGGGATGGAACCCACGTGTCTTGCATCTCCTGCATTGCAGGAGGGTGCTTTATCTGCTGAGACATCGGGGAGGCCCGCTCCATTGTATGGATGGACCATGTGTGTTTATCCTTTCACTAACTGATGGACATTTGGGCTGTTTCCACTTTGGGGCTATTATAAACAGTGCCACTATGATCACTAGTGTACAAGTTTTTATATGAACATATGTTTTCAATTTTCTTAGATCGATATCCAGGAGTGGAATGGCTGGGTCACATAGCAACTCTGTGTATAACTTTTGAGGAACTGTCAGACTCTTTTTCCATAACAAATGTGTCATTTTACATTCTCACTGCAATGTATGAGGTTTCCAATTTCTTCACATGCTCACCAGTATTTTTCTTTTTTCCATTGATATGATTCAAGACACATTTTATTACCCCCATTTCACAGATAAAAAAGGATGGTGCTACACAGCAATTAACTAGAAAATCCAGGGCTCAAATAATATTTTTCAAATTCTTAGACCAGATTTCTTCCTGTGATACACAAAGTCATTTTGAAACCACTTATATGTTATAAAGGCATAGAATAATGCTCTTAAAAACTAGGGTGTGATAACTCAGGAAGTGTATGGATTTTACAACACACATCTACTCACAGATGCACATGTGTGTGCATACTACACACACATTCACATACATGGATGTGTGCCCATCCATTGTGTTACTGGTTTAAAAATGTACTCAACAGAATACCAATATGTTAATAGCAATGAGCAGCTTTCAAAGAAGCTGAACTTAAATTACAGTGACAACTTTGATGCTGAGAGAAGATGATTTGTTAGCATTAAAATTTTGTCTTTGAAGTTCTTCAGATCAATTAAGGGTATGATCCTAGCTTGTGGTTCTTAAGACCTGGACACTTCTACTCATGCCGTCGGATCTGGGTTATTCTAGAAAGCAGCACAGTATTGTCTAAAGCTGAAGCAACCGAGTTTTTAAATTTCTTAAATTGTCACAAAGCACAGTATCTTTAAAGTTTCTTTAGTGTATAGGTCCTTAGAAAAATACACATTTGAAACTTAGGCATTCCTTTGATCACTATTTCAGACAAATCTGTCAAAATTAGAAATGCTGTCGTACAGCTTGTGTGAACAGAAAAGTAAAATTGATAGTGTCTGGCCCCCGAATTAGTCTTTGACAATTTTTTAATGGAGATAATATAAATATATTTTGAGTGTCACAACAGCATCCCCTCACTTGTCATAGGAAATGGACTAATATATTTTCTTGTTTAACACCAAAGAAGGGTGTTGATGAAATATGTCAGAGCCCTCACACCAAATGAAAATTTCTAGGCTGGGAGAAATCAACTTCACAGGACAGTGAAGACTGCATTTTCAGAACTTCCTCCTTTCTATTGAAATAAAAACAATCCAATGTGAAAAACAAGTGAAGGCGTGACATAAACATGGAATTGTTCATTTCAGATGCTTATTCGTCTTGTTTCACACTAACATTATCACAGTGAACAGCTGGAACACATCTCTAAGTAATTTATACCAAGTCTATGATGTTATATTTTGGTGATAATGTCACAGGTATATAATATTAGGGAGAGTTCTGCTGAATTTGATTTTAAATAATTCTCCTAAGTTATGGCTTACTGTATTCAAATATGTGCTCATTGAAAACATGGGTTTCCCTGGTGGCTCAGCTGTAAAGTATTCACCAGTAATGCAAGAGATGCGGTTCAACCCCTGGGTCAAGAAGATCCCATAGAGAAGGAAACGCAATCCACTCCAGGATTCTTGCCTGGGAAATCCCATGGACAGAGGGGCCTGGCAGGCTACAGTCCCTGGGGTCACAGAAGAGACACAATTTAGTGACTAAGCAACCACAACAATCGGAAACATTGACAAGTGTGTGCTTTCTTTGTATCTGTTGCCTGATGCATTTGATTTTTAGTTACACAGAGGAAGAAACGTTTGCACAGCTTTCTCTGCATTGTTCAGAAGAAGGTTTCTAACTATCCGTAATTTTCAAAATATATTATATGGCAGTTGAGTTAGTTAGAATTTCAAATAACAAAATAAAATCAGAACCTCAGATTTCTTTAGATTTTTTGTAAATAAAAACTGTCAGAATGCCTTTCTCTACGAAAGTTATGCTTTTCTGTCCAAAAAAACAATAACTTCTGCGATGATGCACATAAAGTTGTGAGAAGGGGAGAAAGTGTCTGCCCAGTCAGTCACATAAGTCAGACCAATCTGGGGATCAGTGAGACATCAAACCAACAAGCACTGCACGCCTCAAAGCCTTTCACGCCTCAAGATCCCACTGAAAACCCTCGTTCAGTATGCTGGCTTACCGGATACACAAACCATCACTTACACACAGAGTGACCAGATTCTGCCTTTGTGCCACTGGTAAATGAGCAGTAATAAGAATATCTTAATACTGCTAATATATCTTTGATCTAATGCTTATAGCATGAACAAGGTAACTCATAGATGTTACAGAAGAAAAGAAAGAAGTTTTCCTCCAAAGAATAAATACCATATGGCACTGGAAGAAAGCTAGCCTTCCTGTCTCTCTGACTTTGACCTACAAATACCCATGAATAGATATGACTGGAGTAGTGGCAATTACAGATAATCAGATACACAACTATTTATAAAATTTAGAACAGAAAATATCGACAGAGCCCCTACTCTTTGCTGAAAGGTATTACCAAGAAGCCTTAGTTTATGCAAACGGTGCAGAGCTATTTCTTCAATTTTTCCAAGAGGAAACTGAATTCAAATATAGTTCATTCCATTGCATACGGTTTGCAGCACTGTGCTAGGCCCTTGTGTGTTAGATTGTGAGGTATGTAGATTCACACTCATTTTAAAATAACGTAACTGATCTACAAGCAGTTGTGGTCATTTTTACAAGGTCTGAGAGGCCCTCTCTGCCTGTTCTCTTAATGCTGGATCAGCCTATGGGCAGGGAAGCACCTGCCCAGCACACGATGGCAAAGCAGAGACACCAGAAGCTGTGTGTTTCCCATTAGGACATCTGTGTGAGACAGTTTGCTTATGACAGTTCAATTTAAACAGAAAATGATAGCTATAATTGAGGGGAAATCAGAGTATTATTGGGTTTCCTTGCAACTTTTTTCACTCCTCAGCATAGTTTTCATTTTTAAATATATTTACCATGTCTGGAACCTCTAAAGGCTCTATTCATGAAATTTTTTTTCTACAGTTGGGAACATTTATAAGGTTGTTAAATAGTTTTAGCAATTGTATCTATGATTCCTAAAAAACAAAGATGTATATACTATATACACACAATATATATGCTATATACATAGTGTTTCATATATGAACATATATACTATATATCATATACTGTATATATGATTTACATATATACATACACACATACATATATAGTATTAAAATACATATATAACCAAATTCTGTAGTAATTGACAAACAAGTGTAGTCCCAATATCCATGTTGTTTGATATTTTTTATTTATGTTAAGAATAAGACAAAAACAAAATAACAAGGATATATATCAAAACTTTGACTCACTTGTCAATATGTTAGCAGCTTCTTTGTTGAATAGAATAATGGTTTTCAAATACTGGAGAAATAGTTCTGTGATTTCTTTTGGTTTTCACAATGTAACAGCTATAGACACAACACATTTGATCTGCTTTATTAACATTTTTCATCACTTTCTTAAGTCAAGACAATTGACAAAACAATAAACAAAGCCCCAAGTTATACATTTGCTGATTTCTGCGGTGTAAATACTTTCACGCTGGCCAATTTAAAGTGACTTATGCAATGTCACTGAAGGCGGAATTGGGAAGAGATGTAAGGCAGCCACTGTCACACAGCATTTCTACCATCCAGTTATCACAGACAGAAATAAACCCAAGATTATAGACAATAGTAAAATGCAATAAAGTACTTAAGAGTGATATGTGTCAAAATATATAATCCAATTTTTATATAATTTGTTTTTAACATAGGCTATGTTTCAACCATTGGCTTATAAAATTCATGGACTTGTATCCATTCTTACAAGCCAATATAAACCAGTCCTACTGCAGGTATACAGACAATTTAAGACATGTCTATATTGACCTATGTGTGCACGTATTAATGTGAGTGTATATTTTTTTTTCCTGCAAATGCGCCAAATTGCCAAGAAAAATAACTAAAGGAACTGAAGGAAATGAAAGAGCACAGACTGAAAGAGGGTTGTGTCAATTCTGCCAATAACGGGAGCCTCCACTGCGATCCCACCATCTAAACATGGACCAAAATGGTTCTGCGACTGAACAGTAAACATAATCCTCAGCCTGCTATCCTTTTCATTCACATCCCCAAGAGACGCAAAATATTCTGCTTCAATTCTTATTTTACTAGAGCCATTAGGTTTAAAAATCCTTGGGCTTTGAAGCAAGACAAAGTTCTGGTTGAGAGTCTTAATTCTATTCACAAACGGGAAATGCGGGGAGGGATAAATTAGGAGTTTGCAATTAACATACACACTACTATGTATACTACATATAAAATAGACGACCAATGAGGATCTACAGTATAGCACAGGAAACTATACTCAATGTTTTGTAATAACCTATAAAGGAAAGTAATCTGAAAAGATTGTGTATATATGGATATGCTTTATATATATATGTTTTCGAACTGTGGTGTTGGAGAAGACTCTTGAGAGTCCCTTGGACTGCAAGGAGATCCAACCAATCCATCCTAAAGGAAATCAGTCCTGAATACTCATTAAAAGGACTGATGCTGAAGCTGAAACTCCAATACTTTGGCCACCTCATGCGAAGAACTGACTCACTGGAAAAGCCCCTGATGCTGGGAAAGATTGAGGGCAGGAGGAAAAGGGGACGACAGAGGATGAGATGGTTGGATGGCATCACCGACCTGATGGACATGAACTTGAGCAAGCTTCATGGGTTGGTGACAGACAGGGAAGCCTGGCGTGCTGCAGTCTACAGGGTCGAAAAAAGTCAGACACAACTGAGCAACTGAACTGAAATATATATATGTATATATATAAAATCTGAATCACTTTGCTGTATATACCTGACCTGAAACTAATACAACATTGTAAATCAATTGGACTCCAATAAAAAACAAACAAAATAAACAAAAAGAGTCCTAATTTGTATTGCTGTGTGGTGTGATGGACACCATGAAGTATCACTGAGGACAGCAGTTGGCAATCCCCGAAGATATCCCCTCCAGGAATTGCTCCTGACTGAGGAGGGTGACTTACCCCAAGATCATGCCCTTTCCTGGGTATAGTCTGCAACCAATGACTAACTGTCATGGTTAAAGCTTCAGGCTTTTCATACCAACCTGCAGGCTTCCCAAATGGTGGAGAGGTAAAGAATCTGCCTGTCCATGCAGGAAACAGAAGAGATGCAGGTTCAATCCCTGGGTCATGAAGACGTCCTGGAGTAGGAAGTGGCAACCCGCTCCAGTGTTCTTGCCTGGAAAATTACTGTTTTGTTGCCTGCCTTCCTCCTGTGACCCATTCTACCTCCAGTCCCTTCCGTGGAGGTCTGTCACAAAGCCACTTCCCTATTAACGTCCTGCACACGACATGCCATTCTAGAGAGCTTCATGGGGCCACAACCCACAATGATTGGCAAAGCGACTGTGGAATAACAAAACCCATAAACAAATATCTTTAATTAAAATGAAAAACACTATTTGGGCTCTATGAGTTTCTCATTTTTTTTACATTTTTTAATAATGTAGAATTATTTCTCATTTCTAGGTTATTTCTTGGAGACCACAAGTATGAACTAAATGAATATGTTTTCATATAGTATTTCAAAACATATTACATTTACTTCTAAACAGTTAAAGAATAAATATCAGTTCTTCATAGATTCTTTCAAAAAACTGAAAAGGGGTAACACTTAACTTATTCTATGACACCCTAACCAGACAAGTCATTACAATAAAGGCAAACTACAGACTAAGATCTCTCATGAATACAGATTGCAAAACTCCTCAAAACTATTAGGAAAATAAATTCAACAATACATAAAAATAATTAAATTAATCCAAAAATGGCAAGGTTTATTTAATATTCAAAAACAAGTCATGTAATATACCATACAAAATAGAAAGAAAACAAACTTAGCTTCTGTTTGTCTTTCTTGACCTTGACAAGTATTTTGAAGAGTATTGATTCATTACTTCTCTGAACATGCTTCCTTTAGCGTTTACCTGATGATTTCTTGCAAGTGAACTGAGGTTATGTTTTTGGCAAGAATATCACAGCAAATGAGGAAGTGCTCTCTTTATTCCATCACATCAAGAGGCTCATGATTTTGATATGTCTTATCACTGATAGTTAATCTTGATCAACTGCTTAAGGTGGTATCTGATGCGTTTCTCTACTATAAAGTTAATATCTTTTCTTTAATATTTAATACAAGTCTTGAGGGATCTAATTATAGTTTTGTTGATGGAAAAAAATAATAGAGCTTAGCTTTTTGCATTAACCATGGACCTGATGGAGAAATGGTTCTATTTTAAGGCGTAGAACATGTCACTTATTCTTTACTCAGACTGCTGACCACTCTCTTACACAAGACCTCCATCTCCCCATGGTATCAAAACATTCCAAGAAATTTCAAGCATTTGGCACAGATTCTAGCTCTTCCATTTTAGTAGGGAAATATCCTTAGTACATAACTTTTACAAAGAGACATTTCTGGATTTTCATTGTTTTGAAGACCTTCTGTAGTGGCTTGTCTCAACTGTTCCTCCAGACAGATTTCTGATCAATTATCAGATGTCCAACAAACCTGATCCGCAGAAAGAGCTCTTGTGCCCTCTTTATAGAGCCAGTCATGTAACCATTTATCTTTATAAATGTATTAATATGTTAACTGAGAGCTCTGTTATTACCATTTCATAGAACCACCATTTGGTGGATCTATACTCAGTTCTCTTGCCTTCTGAGCTTCTCAAAGATTCAGGAATCATAAAAGTAAGGTTAAAAGAAAAAACAGAATGATGATGAGATAATTTCCCTGAAATACAATAACAATAAAAGCTGCAGCATCTAGAAATGTTGTGAAATCATTTAATAGTGAAAATTAGTACTAGTAGAATGCAAGCTCCATGAGGGCCAACATATCCCAACAACTTGGAATGGTGATTAAAACATGTCTGTTGCTTGATACATGTATGGTGGAAAAATCACCATTAACAAACCTTACCAGGTAGTCCCCTAAGCTTTCTATAAGCACTGTTTCATTTTAGCTTCATGGGAACCCTAGGATGTATATACTAATATCATGAATCACTGTTTTTTGTATTTTTTAAACATCTAAGTTTGTTTTTTTATAGAACATTTCAAACAGGCACAAAAAATAGAGAAAAGAATACAGAGTGGACCCTCTGTACCTGTAGGTGCAGAACCTGTGGAGATGGGTGGCTGACAGTACTAGGTCATTTTATATCAGGGACTTGAGCATCCTTGAGTTCTGGTGTCTGTGGGGGTCTTGGAACCAACCCCTTGAGGATATGGAAGGATGTCTATAATAAACACCCATAGACCCATCTATTTCTGTTACAGTAATCAGTTATTGATATGTGTCATCTCTTGTATTTATAGTATTGTTCAATAATATCCAATTCCTCTGCAGAAGAAAAAATATATGGACTGTATGAAACTCATGTAGTGAGTAATGATAAAAACGAAGAAGGTAGATTTTGAGATACAGGTATGATTCACAGAATGTCACATACTTTTCTAAGTTAATAAACTCTGAGACATGACCAGTGATAGAAGGGATGAAACAAACAAAAGTGTCATCTCTAAACAGAAAGAGACAATAAGGCCAAGTCATGAGCATGAGTCATAACCAGCTCTAGGGCGGCATCACCTCTAGTGATTTGAGCTCTAAAGTTACTTTCAATTTGTGATACCCATCATGGTCTCACTTTGCACTACATCTGCTCTGACTTAGAAATGCAGATGCTGTCCATCAACTTACTGATGAGCCAGCGCCAGCAGGCGCCCTTGTCCCTGTGTGTTTATGATGGAGCAGGTGTGTGCTGTTGGCCCCAGATACTCGCCATCTGCTATGTCTCCTTCTCAAACTCAACTCCAGTCTTCCTATCCAGACTGGAACAGAAAAGGCTGAGTTGGTAGAGAGAGAAGGCATGGGAACGCAGTGCAACCACAAATAATATAGGTGGTCCTTCCACACTTTGTCACCCGGTGCAAATGCATTAAACTACCCCCTCTCTGTCCCCTAGTTTATTTTCCCTCAATTGAAAAAGCTATGTCGCTCATGACGCCTAGTTTGGACTGTAAGCTTTTCTGTTGTGTAGCCTTTAGGATAGCTTGCAGCAAGGAAACTCCCCAAACAATGGACTCAAAATAAATGAAAAGACTGCACTAAAGTTATTCAGCTAAAATATCAGTGATTAATATACTCCTCTATGTAAGCCCTAATTATACCCACAACACTATCCGTTTTCATGAAACACCGTCCAAGCAGAATTTCACCCTTTAGACATTTTACAAGTGAGTGTGGGTGTGTGTGTACGCGTGCGCGTGCATGCACTTTAAAAACAAAGATAGCTAGGGTGTAACTTAAACCCAATCTGTAACAAATCTTCTTTTAAAAAAA
Organism: Dama dama; assembly: GCF_033118175.1. Taxonomy (NCBI): domain Eukaryota; kingdom Metazoa; phylum Chordata; class Mammalia; order Artiodactyla; family Cervidae; genus Dama; species Dama dama. The sequence goes on along the minus strand of NC_083703.1, from coordinate 10,485,241 downwards.
ATCCTTTTTGCAACTCTATTGAATTGTACATAAACAAGTCTAGAGAGCTTTCTCAATACTGAGAAATTTATTTTTACTTTAAAATTTTATTGGTTTTATTTGTTTTGCTCTTTTAGTATCTCAGTTGAACAGCTCAAGAAGAGCTTAGATTCCATTCATTGAAATTGCTCTTATAAAAAGAAAATATCTGAACATTTGCAAGAAAAAGAAATGCACAGTTCAAAGCCATTGCCTTTGCTCTACGCTATTAGCTCTCTAGATGTATGTAAAAATTGCCCGTTGTTCAAACCAAATGGCAGGCCCGAGCTTCTGCGGTCCATGTTTTGAATTGACTATTTCCTCATGATACAGTGATCTAATAACTGCTTCTCAGGTCTGGGAAAAATAAAACACTCAAGACAAAAGCTTGCACTACAAATCTGCTTACTGTTTCCATACAAATTTCACTACAATATACTTTCTTTGACAGTGTCCTTGGCTAGTATTTCCTCTGAAAGACACTGTTGTAGAAACTAGTAATGATATTCCTGAGAATGTTCTCTAGTCTGATAAAAGAACTGAAAATTGTTAAGTTGACAAATCCAGCCAAATTGATGTATTTTATACTTTCACTTGTAAATATATTTTCTTTGGTCTTTGCTGGTAGATTTACATATGCAGAATGCAAAAATGACTAACAATAAGTCTTTCAACATTGTGAAAATTGCTCAGTCCTGTCTGACTCTGAGACCCCCATGGGCTGTAGCCTGCCAGGCTCCTCTGTCCTTGGAATTCTTCAGGCAAGAATACTGGAGTGGGTATTCCTTCCCTTCTCCAGGGGATCTTCCTGACCCAGGGATTGAACCCAGGTCTCCTGCATTGCAGGCAGATTCTTTACTGTCTGAGTCACCAGGAGGAGATGAAACAAAAAGTTACAGATACTCATATAGAAAGGACTGATATTGAAAGACTGTTGAAGAAAACATAATATAACATATTACCTAAAATTTTTAAAGAAGATAATTTGAAAGAATTCTTATATTGGAATAAAACCAAAAGCAGCTTCATAATCAAATGACTCTGACAAAACGCATCTCCTAACTGATGAATGATTTTACATACATGCAACTTTAAGGTGGTCAACTTTTTTGCAGTTTGCAAGATGAATCAAAATTTGGTGTTATGAAATGTTGAGAACAAATTCAACCTAGGTGACATTATATTGTGATACTATTTATCCACTATTGAAGTGTTAACACTCACTTCCATAATTCTATGCATTCCAGAGAATTTCACACTCTCATTAACTATCATCTTTATAACATCTACATCACACTATACTTAAGAAGCAGAAATTTGGATGGCTGACTTCAAGAATAAAAGTCTTTAGACAGCTTGTGTCTAGCACAGTAATCTATCAGGACTGGGGCTCAGCTGCCCACGGATATAACCTGCTTGAGAACATCACTCTTGGCTACCTTCCTTTCCCTTTCTCACTTTTTTTCTCTCTGACAGTGCTTCCAGTTTTCCTCCTAAATAAAGTATTTGTACACAAACACTTCTCTCAGAGTCTGCTTCCAAGGGAACCCCAATAAAGAAATATATCAATTTTCAAAATCAACACAATGAGTGTAATATGAAAGTGAGTGTAATATGAAAGAGATATAAAAGGAAAGTGACATAGTAAAATTCTGTTTTTTCAACATGTAAAGACTCTGGTACAATTATATATTGCCTAACGCAGCATGTAAGGAATCAAGCAACATACAATGGAGTAGTCCACTGGTTGCTTCCCTACCTGGAATCATCCTCCAGAGAACATTTGCAGATGCAGACTCAAACAGATGGGATGTATTGCCCACCATAAGTGCCACCGTCATCATGACTGATTGATTTTCTCTGGGAAAATTCTCGGGAAACTAAGCACAAACATCCCTTAGCTTTCATGGTAGACCATATATTTCATGGTAATATACTAAGAGTAAAAAGACTGTTTTTACCTGCACTGTTGTTTATAAACAGGTGTCCACTTACATTACTGTCCAGCAAAACATGATCTCACCGGATGCCTGGTCAGCCCACACGCTGCAGCATCCCTGACCTGCATCCCAAACAGTGTGATTGCCCAAAACCACCCTCACAAAACGCTCCCTACAAGACAGTACTATTGAGGACCATTTAGAGCGAGAGAGAGAGTGGGGCAGGGAAGAGAGACATAAAGCAGCAGAGAAAAGGAAAAAGGAATGGGACAATGGGTAAAGCCACTGGATTTAGAATTCCTCATTTCAAATCCCACCTCCGTTTGCTGTTGGAGGTGAGACTTTAGATACTTTACTTATTGTCTTTTTGGCTCATATTGCCCATCTGTAAAGTGCAAGAAACCACAGACCCTAACTCAGGATTGCTCTGTGATTAAATAAGTAAAACACAGTGTCTGCCACAAAGTGAAAAACTACTAGCTATTCTTATTATATTTTGTGGCTAAATGACTGGTCTCTTTCTTCTAACACCAATCATTGTTCTGCTGTGGCCATTGGAAGATACAAGTTGATCACATATGAACATATGAGTTTGGGCGTATAACAAGTCTCCCAAGCGTGATCTGTGAATTGACAATCACCCCGTGCTTTCCCGCCTCTTCGTCTCTGCTGGCCACCCTTGGTCACCTGCCATTCCCAGCAACAATAACCAGATGAGAATATTATTCCATCTTTTGTACCCCTCTTCCCAATTGGGACATCTCCTAAGAGGTGAGTGTAGGGAAGAAAGAGGAAGGAAGCGTTCTGGTTTAGCCTCCCCCTACCCTCCTTGGCAAAATCAAAGGAAACACAGAGAGTCAGCTAGAGAATCTGAATAACAAACGAAGCATAGAAACGCGCTTTCCTTCTTGGTGTTTATTAATAGTAACGCCAGTTAGACAGCTGCGAGAACCCCAGATAGGAAACACATAGACACTCAGCATCATCCTTTTCTAATGAGAGGACCAAAAACCAAGACTAGATGGTGTCTAAAAACACGAGAAGGCCAGGCTGACGGCACTGCAGAAGAGGGTGCTTTGAGAGGAAGAGTGGGCTGGGAAAATTGTGATATCAAGTTAGTTGGAGAAGCGGAGGTAACAAATTAAAGGGTCAGATTTTTAAGGCTGAAGAAGTCTTCTTGAAGAAAGGACTGCATTGATTGATGTGGCCTGTAATGGAAACTCAGATAATGAAATAAAACCAGCATTTAAGAATTTCAGACTGAGAACTCATTGCCATGGCAACCCTCTCAGAAGGGAACTTGTAAAAGAAAATAAGATTCACTTGACTACGCCTTAAAATGAAAACCTACACTACAGTGAAACAATTAAATGCAGAATTCCAAAACTGCTTATTGCCACAGTGCCTAGAGGTATAGTAGGTCTGGCAGCTCTTCCACTAGAATTCTCAAAATTTATTGACTCATAGAGGGAACATCGTCTAGCTTTGAGGAATCTCTGTTGGCGTTGGATGTTTCCTACCAGTGAAGATTTGCAATTGTTTTCATCCTATAAATCATCTAGAACCACGCTCATATGTAAACCACAGTGGTATATACCATTCAAACAAGTAAGTAACTTTAGTCTGCCCATAATCACAGAAAACTACCAAATTCATGCATCAATTATTAGTTAGACTTCATGGGAAAATCATTTTTAGCCTAAGTAGAATCTGTTTTATATTTGCATCATAATCCTTTTCATAAAAACATCTATTTTCAATTACATGTTTTCACTCAAAGAAGGCTTCCCAGGTGATGCTAGTGGTAAAGAATCCATCTGCCAATGCAGGAGACACCGGTTCAGTCACCGGGTCAGGAAGATCCCCTGGAGGCAGGCATGGCAACCGACTCCTGTATTGTTGCCTGGAGAATCTCATAGACAGAGGAGCCTGGAGGGCTACAGTCCATAGGATCGCAGAGTCAGACACGACTGAAGTGACTTGGTACGCACACATTTAAGGAATGTCAAACTGGATACACTGTATTTTGTCAGTTAAAACACATTTTCTTAAATAGCTAATATCATTGACAAACATGAATCTATGCCTTTTAACTGATGCTGAGAGAATAAATCAGTTTCTGAATGGCAAGGATTAGGTTCCTAAAACTGAACCTGGTAGTAAAACAATTTGCCACTGAGGAATTTAAAATAATATTTTAAAATATAGACAGAGAGGTTAAGAATAAGATAAAAACCCTTATATTTCTATGCTCAGTTAAACAAAAACAATAAAAGCCCCACACAACATATAAGATGATGTGTATGCTATTTTAATAACTCTACATCAACATCTAACTCTACATGAGATAATGGATACAGTATTATTAACTTCTATTTGCCAGCACTTTTTACCTAGAATTTTTTACTTCCTGCTTTCAACCCCATCTCCACCCTTGAGGTTTCACCAAGATTTTCATCAGTGTAACAACTTCCATTTGTATATTTTATCTAATACATATTCAAAAGGATATTCTGTATATGTTCAATCCTCCTTCAGTCTCCACAACATCCTTCTAATTTTCTCAGGACATAACCTTTTCCTAGAAAGCAAAATCATTTAGTTGTTTGCCTTCATGAGCAATTGACTGTTCATTTCTCAAGTCACATGTATCAGAATACTGTGGTTCAGAGGGCCCAGACTTGGCCACTGGACATTTACAGACAGTGACAGCCCGACTGCTTACATAAATTAGATCATAAGATGCGCCATGCCAAGTCATTTCCGTCGTGTCTGACGTTGTACAACCCCATGAACTATAGCCCACCAGGCTCCTCTGTCCATGGGATTCTCCAGGCAAGAATACTGGAGTGGATTGCCATTCCCTTCTCCCAGGATCTTCCCAACCCAGGGACTGAACTGGTGAGTCTTATATCTAACCTGCATTGGCAGGTGACTTCTTTACCACTAGCACCACCTGGGAAGCCCATCATAAGATATAAAGGAATTTAATTATGTTCTGTTGCTTTGGCAGCAACACAAAATGACTTTTAACAAAATATTTAAGAAGAATTTTTTTTTTCATGTTGAGTCCTGAGAGATTTACTTTCTGTAGTAGCTATCCATTCTTAAACAGTTAAAAGCCAAGTTGTGTAAAGACAACCAAATATTCGTAACTAAAAATGAGTGAAACACTGATTAAAAAAAGAATAATGTGGTTCTAAGACTTGGATCTATTTTTTTGATACCTATCTTTACCTTTTATTGAGAAGATCTGAATCCTTGACTTTTCATTCATTTTTTTTCCTTATGCCTATTGCCAGGTCATCCTATTTCTAATTATCCACCACACTGAGCATTACACTTTACGCCTATCTTGGAATCAACATTTTCAAGGTTGTCAAGAATGTATACAAAAGTAAATTTGCATGTATTTGAATTTTGCCCAAGGGGAATTTATGGTTGGAGGAAAATAACTGAATATTTGAAATAATTTGGAAGGAATAAGGTACTTCCACCTACCACAGCTAGGAAGCATGAAAGATAGATTTTTCACCTGAAACTCTTTATGGTAAGACTGAAATGAAAATCATGTTTAAATCCTAAATTTAAACATTCTTTGGTATTAATAAAGCTGCAATAATTAATAATCTGCCACTGTAAAAAGAACCATTAGATTGATTAATTTATTTTTATTCTTTTACAACCTAAAGCAAACATGTGGGTACATATTGAAAAAGAACTGTATATTGAAAAAAATAATGGATAGAGGAGAGACATTTCAGAAAATTTTATCTCCTAAATTAACAACAGGACTATTAGAGAATTCCTTTGCAGTCCAGTGGTTAAGACTCTGTGCTTCCACTGCAGCGGGCATGCATTCAATCCCTGATGGGGGAACTAAATAAATAAAAGGAATACTATTCTTTCACAGCAAAAAAATTATATCCACAAATGTAATATTAACCACATAACTAACTTATTTCTAGACCGTTTCAAGTAACCATCACTTTTCCTTGTTCTCTGTTTAAAAGTATCTCCTTTAAGCAAAAAGTATCTCACTTTAAGCAAAAAGTATCTCCTTTAAGCAAAAGTATCTCACTTTGTTTTCTGCTTCTTCCAACCTCCCTCCAGACTACCTTTTAATTTGCTTCCTTCAGGCTTAGGAGTTTAGTACTTTTATCATCCTCTAATTTATCCTGCCAAATGAAAAGTAATTTGATAAATTTCCTCAAATTAAGGTATTAGGAAATTAATTATCTGCTGATCTCATGAGTATTTGCATTTTAAAGGAAAATTGCAGAGAAAGAACAATGCCTGACCATCCTAAATTACTCATTAATTATGGAATTTCAAGTTTCCCTGAGAAGATATTTAAAAGTGATGAAAAAATTAGAGAATACTCTCAAATCATACAATGGACATGGTGACCGGGTCTATTTATTTTTCTGGATTGTCAGAAGATTGAGACAAATTATACATGTTGAGACAAAATATACATATTGAGACAAACATACATTCTGTAGGTCTTAGGTGATACCTAAAATGTCTTGAACACAATATTGTTATTATCAATCTTATTATTGATTAAATAAATAAATGATCATGTTATTTGGTTTACTGCCAGTAAAATTTTGAAAAATATATTCCTTTCAATAAATTAGAGTAAAGCAGACATCTCTGACCCTCTGCTATGATCCCAAAGCCTTTGTCTTAAGAAATTGGTACCATCAAATATTTCACTTATTCATTTCTAATCTGACACAGTAAAATGTTTATGCATGATTTTGCAAAGCTCCATGGCTGAGGAGGTGAACCAGTCCTAATGAGATGGATGAAACTGGAGCCCCTTATACAGAGTGAAGTAAGCCAGAAAGATAAAGAACATTACAGCATACTAACACATATATATGGAATTTAGAAAGATGGTAACGATAACCCCCTATGCAAAACAGAAAACGAGGCACAGAAATACAGAACAGACTTTTGAACTCTGTGGGAGAAGGTGAGGGTGGGATATTTCAAAAGAACAGCATGTATACTATCTATGGTGAAACAGATCACCAGCCCAGGTGGGATGCATGAGACAAGTGCTCGGGCCTGGTGCACTGGGAAGACCCGGGGGAATCGGGTGGAGAGGGAGGTGGGAGGGGGGATCGGGATGGGGAATACGTGTAAATCTATGGCTGATTCATATCAATGTATGACCAAAAAAAATAATAATAATAAAAAAAAAAGAAAAAAAAAAAATAAACAGTACCACCCAGAGAAAATGAGACGCCCGGAAGACAGGGACTCTGAATGCAGGTCGCTAAGATTCTGAGCTTATTTGTAGCTGCAGCACAGCCTAGCTGATCCAGACCAGTAGAATAATATATTCTATTTGTGACACTTGTTGCCTTATAGGCACTTTGTTATATATTTTGTTCCTCCTTATTCATTTTCATAGCGTTATTGTGAAACAACACATAGTGGAAGAAACTAATCATGTATGAGAACTTTAAAATTAAAAATTAGTTTACAAAGTTAAGATAGCTACACGTGGTAACAAAATTAGTTTAATGTAATTCAATTCAGTGTATCTACTGAGCCATAAAGTTCTGTGGCATGTTCTGTGCTGTCAATACGATGTGAGTTGGTAATATTAACACTGATATTATTTATGATTATGAATAAGATGATACTAATAGTTATTAACAACGTTAGTACTTTTAGTTGCCTAAATACAGTATTATGAGCTAACTGGCCTCTGTCCCAAGTACCTGGCACAGAGCTCCTGAAGCCTTTATAATTTCTGAGGTGGCAAGAACACTGGGAGCACCCCTTGTTCTAATATTCGTCCTTGACTCCATGCCCGACACAGGGCTCCTAAAACCCTGGCAAACCTCTCTAAGTGATGAGAGCATTAGGAGCATCTGTTGTCCTCATGAGTTGACTCGGAGTGGGCTTCTGGATGAACTGTGGATGGAGGCTGCTCACCAGAACCAAGACATGATCAGAAACGTGGGATTTCCATTCCTATCTCTTATCCTCCAGACAGGGGAGACCGGCTGGAAATGGAGTTAATGATTGATTGTGCCTATATTCCTGGTTGGCACTAGTGGTCAAGAACCCGCCTGACAATGCAAGAGACCTGGGTTCGATCCCTGGGTCCGGAAGATCCCCTGGAGGAGGGAATGGCCACCCACTCCAGTATCCTTGCCTGGAGAATCCCACAGACAGAGGAGGCTGGCAGGCAACAGTCCCTGGGGTCTCAAAGTCAGACACGACTGAAGCGACTTAGCACGCATGCGTGTGCCTATGAGTAAGTCTCCATTATATCCCAATAGTGCAAGTTTGGGGAGCCTCCCACTGGGTGAACATATCAGATCAGCAGGGTAATAACCCACCCCAACCACACAGGGGCAGAAGCTCCTGCACTCCGGACCCACCCAGACCTAGTCCTATGTATCTCTTCATCTGGCTGTTCAGCTGAATCCTTTATCATATACTCTTATAAACTGGTAAATGCATATAAGTGTTTCCCTGAGTCCTGTGATCTGCTCTAGAAAATGAACTGAACCCAAGCAGAGGGTTGGATCATTGGGCCTTCCAATCTATGGCCAGTAGATCAGAAGCACGGGGGATACGCTGAGCTTGTGACTACTGGCATTTTAAGCTCACATGTGTGTGCATTTGTGTGTGTGTGTGTGTGTGTGTGTGCGCGCGAGCGCGTGCGCGTGCAGGGCCGGGGAAGGGCAGCAGTCTTATGGGACCTGGTGTTTAATTAATCTATGGGGTCTGACACCATCTCCAGGAGGAAGGAAAAACTGAGATTCTCCTTTGCAAATATACTAACTGAACACTTCATGCTGATTTATTTCTGTATGAAAATATCAAGAAATGATATGATGATGTCTAGAGGTCTGGTCTTCCGAATATCAAGGCACAAATGTTCTCAATCTCTTAAACTTGCCAAATTATAAACTAGGAAAATATCTTACACTTAAAATAACATTACCAAATACTTTTATAGAGAACTATATTTTCCAGTTACCTTACATCCATTATTTCAACTAATCCTCACAATAGCCTCTGATGTAGACAGTAATGATTTACTGATTCTTTGCATACGGAAACTGAGGCTACAAAATATTGATGTGACTTTTCCATGGTCTGATAAATGAGTTTATGAGAAATTTTTTTTGATATGCATATAAATAAACTGAAGTTAACTTTATTTTCCAGCTTGCTAACCAGGATTTTGATATCAAACATTTCTGTCCACCTATAGTAATGTCTATAATGTAGAAACTTGTTCAATAAAAGATGTATCCAGTCATGATAACTTTTCTAAAATGTTTCCATTTCCCCCCATATGACAACAATTTGATGACATTAGCATCATTAGTTTTTTAATGATACTCAATATAAAGTAGAAAGTTCCATTTCCCCCTTCAAGAAAAGAAAGAAAGTCAGCTACCACGGAGAACATTATGGAGGTTGTGTGAGATACTAAAAATAGAGTTACCAGGTCCAGTGGGATCCAACAATCCCACTCTTGGGCATATGTCCTAAGAAAACCATGATTTGAAAAGATGCATGCACCCCAGTGTTCATACTTGGTTTATAATAACCGTGACAGGGAAACAGCCCAAGTATCTGCCACCAGATGAGCAGATAAAGGAGATGCAGTATGTGCACATGATGGAATATTACTCAGCCATGAAAAAGGATGGAATCACGCCATCTGCAGTAACATGGACAGTTTATCATACTAAGTGAAGAAAGTCAGGCAGAGAAAGACAAGTACCTTATGATATCTCTTACATGTGAAGGTCTAAAAAATACAATACAAAGAAATTTATTTATAAAACAGAAACAGACTCAGACACAGAAAGCAAACTTTTGTTACCAAAGGGGTGGGATAAGTCAGGAGTTTGAGATTAAGAGGTATGCACTATTATATATAAAAGAAACAACAAGGTCTTAATGTATAGTACAGGGAACTATATTCAAAATCTTGCAATAACTCATAACAGAAAACAATCTAAAACAAATATATATATATATATGGATCACTTTGTTGTTAACCTAAAATTAGCACAACATTGAAAATTGATATATTTCAATTAAAAAAAGAAAAATAAAGGGAGGAAAATAATTTTTTCTTTTTAAAAAGAGACAAGATATTTGATGGCAACTCCAGTCAACCCATGCAAGAATGTAGTGATTAATTTAGCTGGACATTTTCCTTCATATTTTGCTGATATTTCCCATCTCCATTTTTATTTACTAATATTAGAATAACTTCACTTAAGTGCCACCACCTGATAATCTTATCCAAGTAACCTGCAATTAACCCCTCAAAATCATTATCAAATGCATCAACATAGACCTAATTCCAATATCGGGACAACTAGGGTATCACACTGTAGGGCATCCGAAAAGTTAATTTAACTTAGTCCATGATTCTTTCACTGTTTACTTTGCAGTATCAAGTAAAGTAACACAGATGTGATTATTTTAAGGTCATAATAGTTAAGAGATGTTTAGTTTTCCTGTTGAAAGGATGAGTGCTATTTATATACTGTCTCTAATGGACTAGTCTCTTCTTACTGGTTTCAAGGAAATTACTAGAGATGCCAGTGAATTGGTTAGTAAATTCACTTCAGGTCTCAGGGATCATATTTCCCAAGTTGGAAACTTCTATACATATCCATTTTTCCAAGCATTTCAGCCCTATTTGCCTCTTTTAGTCAAAAAGCTATATTACTGACAAAATATTAATTATTCCCAGAATGTTTATGCCTGCTTTGATTGTTGTTGTTTTCATGTAGAGAACAAAATGAGTCAACTGGTTTGGTAGCTTGCTTTGGATCATTCTCTTTGAACTTCAACTTTCTCCTCTCAGATAGAATAGGGTCTTATTAATTCATTTGCAAAGAGAAACATTTTTTTTTTAAATCAAAGGATGAAATGAAATATCTAGCTCTGTTAGCAAGTAAGAAAAGATGTAAAAGGCAGCATAATTGGCCTGAAACAGTCTTCTTATTTTAAGCAAACCCACTAATGTACATTGGAAAAGGCCCTTTATAATCATAATAATTCACAAAAAGTACAGAGACCATCCAGTGTTATCTAAATGTGTCTGACTCCCAATGCTCCTCGTGCAAATAATAAAATCACCACAAAACCGCCACTTCTGTGAACTCGCAAGAAATGCTGATCCATTCAGTCTGTTAAGAAGGCAAGTGTTTATCTTCCTTCCCCATGATTTCAGCAAGGTTATCATCTATATGAAAAACCCAAGGGATTCTGCCCCAATTAACTTACTATTGTGTATTTACACTCTCATTTTTCTCATAGTTTTATTTTCCTGGTGTAATTGAGATGTAATAAATGTAGGGCATGTTACAAAATAAAAGCAGGTGAACAAACACCTCCAAATCCAGCTAGAGGAGACTCCCTTTCATCTCAGCCTACTGCTAAGGGAAAAGATTGGATCCACATTTTCTGAACTCTCCCACCTAAATGGGTAAAATGTAGAAGGGATGTGGCATATCCAGCTACAGAGCATTAATTTAGGACGACCAAAAATCAACCTAAAAGAATAACATCTTTCAAGTTAAAACACACACACATTCATGAACATTTTCTTCAAAAGATAATGACAACAGGGAGAAAATAAATTAGATGTGATTATTCCAGTTCTGGGATGCTACCATTTTAAATTCAAAATAATTAAGCAATTATGTCAGACATACAAAAAAGTTGAGTCATGATAACCAAGAGTCTGTCTCACTTCCTAAGCTGGTTAAACTTAGTTTTCTGAATAACAGAAATTATTTTCTACCTTCATTGTGGACAAGATTGATATCCAGCATATAAAGGCTGAAAAAGAATAAGAAATAGCATAAAAGTACTTACAACTGATCGGATGTTATTTTCTTTCACCAGTTTCAGAGATGATTTATAGCAATTTGCAAGGTCTTCCTTGTGGGAACCATTAATATGGCCTCTGGCTATTGGCCCTACAGTGTGGATGACATCTGCAAATGCAAAAGGAAGGAAAAATAGGGTAAATGAGAAATTTTTTGCTTTTCACATAACTGTTGCTTTATTTATTTTAGGTATTTGTTTTAGAGTTTAGAGACAAGCAAGCTAAGAAATATTGATGATGCAAATGCTTCTCTGGTAAAATATTTTAAATAGCATAGCTTTTTAAAGTAGGTAATATTCCAGGAAGGTGATAATTATGAAAAGGAATCCCCTACCAGTAAATTGTTCCATTGTTATTGGTCAGATCCAAGCATAACAAATTATAATATAAGATGTGAATAATTGGCACACTGGCAAAAGACAAATCCTCAGTAGGAGATAAACTGAGAAATAATTGCCTACAAAATGAGCATTCTGAACTGACATGGGAAGGAAGAACCAATGTTACATATCACCTTGTATTTAAGATAATAGTGTCAGACATCATAAAAAACTATAAAGAAGGGCAAGTTTCTGAAAAAGTAAAAAAATGAAATAATAATAATCCTAAAAGTAATCATGTTTAAACACCCATAACAATTCACAATGCAATCTACCAATGCTCACACACATCAGATATGCTGGAGATATCTGGTTCTTAATAACTCCCTAACTTCTAGTTTTCATTATAGTAAACCTCAAAAATCAATGTGTACCTCTCAACCTCTATTTATATTTAAAATACAATATTTAATGTTCTTGCTTTTGCATATAAAACCAGCCAGTCTGGCACACATAAACATTTAAATTTAGGAATTTAATGAAATAGAACTGTCCTCATTTTAAGTCAATAAAGATAGTAAGAAAAAAACTAAATTTTAATCCAAATTACTTGAAAAGGCCTTTATTACTCCTGCTTCCCAGTCTTATCTGTTAATCTGGATTATCAACTCATTCCACTGATGTGAATAACAAGAACTGATCAACTTTGATAAAAAAGATAAATTCAGTCTAATATCATTAGAATATTATAATGAAATGAAATTACTTGCTTTGGCTAATTAGTACCAGTTAATTTCAAAAACAGTAACAGGAATGAGAACACTTTACTAAAATACAGCTATGGAATAGTTAATGGTTTTAAATTGCATATGAAATTTAAACAGTGGAAAAGAAATCACGAAGAGAAAAATCTTTGTTGATTGTCTGCTAAATGTCAAGAGTATTATTTGATGTAGAGGAAATCCCCAAATGTTGATTTCAACTTTTAACAGCTTTAAACAGTATTTAAACCCTTGTTCAGATAATGCTGAAGATGATATCTTGTGATCAAAATAAGCAGAAACCTTATCAGTTAGTTGATGCAGATGTTTATTTCAGACATACCTGGTTCTAAAGTGAGAACTGCTATGATACAGAAAGACAAAATAGAGGGAGATTAGGTTGTATTTAGCATAGGCTTGCATGCACATGCGCGCGCACACACACACACACACACACACACACACACACATACTAATGTTTTTGTGTGTAATAACAAGGATTGCAACATGATTGCAACATGATTTCCCAAAGCAGGTAAGTAAGATATGGGTTTAAAGTGAAAGTGGTTCAGTCGAGTCTGACTCTTTTTGTCCCCATGGACTATACAGCCCATGGAATTCTCCAGGCCAGAATACTGGAGTGGGTAGCCTTTCCCTTCTCCAGGGGATCTTCCCATTCTAGGGATCGAACCCAGGTCTTCTGCATTGCAGGCAGATTTTTTACCAGCTGAGCCACAAGGGAAGCCCAAGAATACTGGAGTGAGTAGCCTATCCCTTCTCCAAATGATCTTCCCGATCCAGGAATCAAACCCTGCATTGCAGGTGGATTCTTAACCAACTGAGCTATCAGGGAAGCCCCTTGTACCTAAATTTAAAGTTTTACCATGATTTTAATATGCAAACTGAGTCCAACCTACCTTATAAGTGGACATGTAGTACAGGATACATCTTAGGTATCTCAGTTACCAAAGAATTTTAGATAGTAGTCAAGAATTTTTAGAGATGAAAGGGACAATATGGAAAATTTAATCCATTTTTCCCTTGCTCAGTGGATCAGTAGGAGAAAGAATTATGCCCAAAGTCACAGTAGGGAGACACACGGTCACACAGGCAATATGACTGTGGATAAACTTTTCTCAACACAACTGTTTGTTGATGGAAACAGCACACATTTGTATACATAAGTTTTCCATGCTTACCATGAATTCTATTACCTTAGCCTCATACTTTGTATACATGCAAATTCTCATTGGCTATCACTATGCAAGAAACTACCCTAAAACTTGGTGACACATTTTTTTTTCCATTTATTTTTATTAGTTGGAAGCTAATTACTTTACAATATTGTAGTGGTTTTTGCCATACATTGACATGATACACATTTTATCTTAACAAAATCTTCAAACAAAAACATTTTATCTTAACAAAAATCACCGCTTGATTATTTTTATGGCTTTTTCGGATCAAAAATTCTGAAACGGCTCAGCTGGAGGGTCTGGCAGTCATGGAGCCTCAGGTATAGTCACAGTTAAGCAGCAGCTAAGGCTGAGCAGGGATGTCCCAGGGATTTACCATGGAGGCCAGTTTGGGTTTTCTCATGAAACCTCAGAACAGTCAGATTGCTCAAAGGACAGCTCAGGGCTTCAAAACCAAGTGCCAGAACTGGAAGCTGTGTTCTCTTTTCTATCTCAGTCTTGGGACTGACACAGCGTCACCATCACTGTACCCTGATTGGTTACAACTGTCACACAATTCCACCCATATCAAGCAGATTGTGGACATGTTTTAACATGGGCACAATGAAGGATGCCCCAGACACCTGGGGCTTTCTTTGGAGTTAGCAGGTTTATCAGATACGAAGTCTTGAGGTAGATGAATAAGATACCATAGGAAAAGCTGATATGATTATTTCCATGCAGCTGTGCATGAAAACAGTATGGGGGTCCTTCAAAAAACTAAAAACAGAACTACCATATGATCCAACAATTATACTTCTGGGTATTTATTCAATGGAAAGAAAAACATCCCAAATAGATATCTGCCCCTCCATGTTCACTGCTGCACTATTTACAACAGCCCAGCTGGTAGCTCAGCTGGGAAAGAATCCGCCTGCAATGCAGGAGACCCCCGTTTGATTCCTGGGTCGGGAAGATCCCCTGGAGAAGGGAAAGGCTACCCACTCCAGTATTCTTGGCCTTCCCTGGTGGCTCAGACGGTAAAGAATCCGCCTGCAATGCGGGAGACGTGGGTTCGATCCCTGGGTTTGGAAGAACCCCTGGAGGAAGGCAGAGCAACCCACTCCAGTATTCCTGCCTGGAGAATCCCCGCGGATGGAGGAGCCTGGCGGGCTACAGTCCCTGGGGTTACAAAGAGTCGGACATGGCTGAGCAACCAAGTATGGCACAGTTCATTGATATAACCAAAGTTTCCAATGATGGATGGAGGGACAGAGAAAAAGGGCTATATAGATAATACATACATACAATGGAGTACTATTCAACCAGAAAAATAAAGGAAGTTCTCCCATTCATGATAACATGGATGGAACTTGAGGGCTTTATGCTAAGTAAAATGCATCAGAGAGAGGAAGACAAATGCTCTACCTTCTCACTTATACGTAGAGTTAAAAAACAAACAAACAAAAAAACAAACAAACAAAAAGCCAGCAATCTCATAGACACAGAGAACAGACTGGTGGTTGTCCGAGGCAGGGGACAGAAAGGAAGGCATGAAATGGACGAAGGAGATCAAAAGGTACAAACTTTCAGTGATAAAATAAACAAGTTCTGGGAATATAATGCACAGTATGGTGACTGCAGTTGATAATACCATGTTGTATATTTGAAAGTTGCTGAAAGAGTAGATCTTGAAAGTTTTAATGAGAAAAAAAGAAATCTATTTCCAGTATGAAGTTCTCAGACCTATTATTTTAATAAGTCAACTGCTGATTTAATTTTAAAAAAATCAGAACTAGAGGAAGATTGAATATGAAATTAATATGCTTACTAATTGCAAATACAGTCCAATTTGGAGCTCACAGTACAACTATGGCTCCTAGATAGAACTGCCTGGCCCAGCACAAATTTTGTTTTTTCCTCTGTCTCAAAATCTGGCAGGAACTTGTAGGCAAATGAGAGGGCAGGGATTACTGTTACAGAATCAGCATTATCTCTCCCTGTGAGTCATGAAAATAATGCTGTTTCTCTGAAATGTCTGGGTCTGCATTCCAGAGAGGAAGAGCAGTCTTGATGCACCTGAAGCTCTTTCTTACACAACTGAGGAAAGCCAAGAAAACAGCTATGTGATCTGTGCATTTCATCAGCATTTCAAATACCTGGAAGAGGCATGGAAAATGAGGTGGCCGGCCCTTTCTTGCTTTATCTGACTAACCTGTGGCAAGACAAACGAGCCTGTTTTTGTTCATCTATTTCTGAAATCAATCAGCCTGTAAATCAGCACTTTTGTTTTGAAGCTATAACCACCACCTTGGGCTCCCCCATCTTGCTCCATCCTGGGAAATTAGTCTCAAGTCTATAGAAAAGGAGGGTAGGATGGAAGGTTTGCTTCGAAGCGGGTGCCAGAGGGAGCCTGCTTTCATTTCTAAATGTGTAAATTGAAAAATGTGCAGTTGGAATGCCAAATAAATATTGAAAGTAGTAGAATCATTTACTAAGATTCGATCAGACTTCTGCTTGATAAAACAAATGCAGCAAAAACATTCGTGAAAAAGTATTAGCATAATGAATTTTGAAACAAATGAGGGGACCTATATAGGTTGCTCTCATCGTTTTCCATTTGAGAAGCAACTGTGCCACATTCAAACTGTTAATGAACAGTCAGACTAGAAGTAGAATCAATTACACATTGCTTTCATTCACTCCATTCTTATATTCATAAGCATAATCGGCCCATCTAACCAACTGCATAATGGTGCCATGCCCTGTCAGTCATATTCAAATTGCATGAATTTTAAGAAGAAAACCAATGCATGGGATTAAATTGATTTTCTTTTCTAGAGCTACAACCACAAAACCAAGCACTAAAAGTATTATTTGCAAATCTTATTGGCCAATTTATATGATAAGCACCACCAATCTATGACCCAAAACAGAGTACTTGAAGTTTGGTTAACGGGAAATTGAATTACTACCTGTTGGCATTACAAAGTGAATGCTGCCTTTTCTTTCCATATAGGTCAATGTTTTTCACATACACATTTTCAAAGCTTGTTTTTACTATATTTCAAGAAACAAGCAATTGTCCATAAGATGTTCCTTTTCAACCTACAGCAGACATCACTGAGATTGTATTTCAGCCGCAGCATGTTTTTAAGTTTGGATTATTCTCGTGCACATTTCTTCAGGTACATGTTTGATTTCTTTCCATGTTCAGAAAGCCTAGTCATACAGCTTTGTGCATGGGTTTGGGATAAGCTAGCACTGACAGTGCTATTTTCTAGTCTATTTTCCTTTGAGTCTGTGAGTTGAGCTTGTTTTTGTTTGTTTTCCTGTTCTATGTTCTTAGTTACAAAGGACTTCCAGTTTACTTCTCTTAGCCTTCTTCGATGTCTGTGTCTAGGACTAAATATACAGTAGCTAAACATCATTTGCATTTTACAGCTGATTAGGACACAGAGAATACACTGTCAAAACTTGAACTAGTACACTCGATTCACTTTCAGGCTTGAATCCCATTTTTACATGGAGATAAGGTAGCATTGCCATGTTTGGGGCCTCTTGTGCTGACAAAGTTTCGTGCTTCATTGACTTCAAAGTTGTGAAGTTTTAAGCTTAAATTGTGAGGACCAAGTCTTAAAATAGTAGTTGAGCACTTTCTACCAAAATGTTATCCTTCAGATTAAAAAGAAGAAGGAAGGGGCAAAGCCCATGTAAAATTTGTTACCAGTTGTCCTTCTTCTGCCAAAGATTTATTTTAGGTGAGTCCTATTGATGGGACTGTGTCCTCTTTCAACCGGCTACTACACATAAGGGTCTATTTGCAATAATATAGATTGAATTTCTATAAAACGGATATCCTGTGGTCAGCCATTTATAGGATCTTTGAGATTCCACAGGATACTGGGGGCACCGGCATTACAATAGCATTATTTCCAACAGAGAGGGGTCTCAGAGAGACTGTGGGAAGCTGAATTTTCTGCAAAATTCCAACGTTTCACCATCATTTTAGAATGAACCAAAAGAGAACACATCTTAGAAGGAAGTGAGTCAAATACATGGCATTTTTAATGCTTCAAAAGCAGGGGTTGAGAGGAGGTAGAAACCCACATAGACAATACGAGTTTTTCAAGGAAAATAATAAGGCCTTTGTTCCAGTTCAAGGGATGGGCAGCAATTTGCAGCTTTTTCAGAGAGAAGTAAAACCAGTGCTTTATTAAGACGCAAAGGGAAACTGGGCTTTAAAAATTCTATGTAGTCAGTAAAAATAAATGAATGTCAGTCCCCACTGCAAGGATAACTCCACAAATGCAGAATCTGGGCTGGGACTCAAGTGCCAGAGAAGTCAACTTGCTTATAAGTCACCAACTTCCTTTACAGCTCCCTTGCCACCACATGTCTGGACAAGAAAGGCTTTTTCACCATCATTCCCTCAGTCATTAATTCTATCCTTTATTCAGTGAATAAATTCATGAAGTGCCAGGTACATAAGGTAACTGCTCTATGCACTCACACCAAACAGTTTGTGAGCTTTTTCTGACTCCACATCTTTCCTGGTATCAAGAAAGCCTCTCAACTTTGCCTCTCAAAATCCTTCCCATCCCATGAAACTAAAAAAAAAAAAAAAATTTGACCTTCCTTGAAGATATAATCCATGAACACCACTACATGTGCTAAATTGAACTCATTTCTCCTCTTTTGGTCTCCAGTACCACTTGTATGTTTGACCATTTACCTGACTTTTAACATGAACATTTCTGTATATATGACTAAGACGATTCATTCAGTCAGAGCTCTTCAGTAACACAGCAAGCATTCTGCCGGAGGAGGCGGGTGATTTCCTGTCATCAGAGGCAATCAAACATGACTACATATGCATCAAGTCCTAACTCGGATGCTATGACCCTGTGTTTCCTGGCTTCACAGAAATTCTGCTTCCACTGCAGAAGACATGACCAATCTGCACCTGAGTCTCCCACAAAGCCGAGAGTGCTATGGGAACCGTTGCCTAATAGATAATTAGTGAATCTGTGAGTGGTTCAATAAAAGTTGGCCCAATGCAATCAATCTAATCAGAGAGGATACACTGGATTAGAGGAAACAAGAGGTGGGATGGACAGTCTAGACTGAGCAAGCCGTGGAATGTAGTTTGACTGGTTCAGATCATTCAACACAAATTCTTATAGAGCTGAGAATCTGTTTCTTCACAGAACAACTCAGCAAAGCCTCATCAAAGATTTCCTAATAACTGAACTACAGACAATTAAAAAAAAAAAAAAAAAAACACAACTCTAACACCATCACACTTTTTAATAAAAGCTAAAAGATTCTTCCCAAAGACTTCCAACAGGAAAAAAAAAAAAAATGTGTAGTGATTTTTTCTGTCTTTTTCTGCAAGAGATAATTAAATAAATGCATTTTTAAAAATGTGTCACTTCCCTCATCTGCATATGGTTCATTTTAGAATAAATTGGCTTTGTTCTAGAGATTGGTTTTGGCTCTCAAATCACAAAATGGAAAATTACAGACTCTCTACATGTCTTCTCAAAAACTTAATGGGATCACTCTTCACATTTCTTTAAAAAGTGGTGTTTGGGTATAATAAACCCACCTTTCCATCAAAATAAACCAGGTGTAACTGCTCCCTGAGCTCAATCCATTCATAAGACAGTGCTGGACTACAGCTATTCTATAGAGGGACAGCCGTGCTCTCTTCTGGATTGCACTCTCATGGTCCACCCATCCACACACAGCTCCACACCTCATTATACAGAGGAGCGTTTGTATTTACAAAAGACAACTGAGGACAGAACAGTTTAAGAGATTAACATCGATTCTGTACAGAGTCCTCAACTCCCCACTTGCACCCGTCACAAGCATCCTATCTACTTTTTGCCTATCAAAAAAGAAAGAAAGAAAGAAACACACTGATTCTAAAAGAAAGAATGCTTGGAAATCTGTATACAAAAAAGTTGCATTTTTCATGAGTTCCCTTATACAAATTCAACGATATGAATAAGGGGTTAGGAGGGGTGAAAATGACAAAATGTTTTAAACAGTAAGGACAATTTCACTAAACATTTCCACAATGAGTGTCTGCTCTAGTATGAACATGAACTTACATTGCTGGACTCCAGGAAATCAGTCTCTGTTTCCACCCACCTCTCAGATATGATTGGTTCTTTGTGCATAATAGAAGCAGTCTTCAAACTTTTTGGCTTCAGAACTCTATAAAGTCTTAAAAATAACTGAGCACCTGTGAGAACTTTTGTTTTGGTGGGCCATATCTATCATACGGGGCTTCCCTGGTGACTCAGTTGATAAAGAATCTGCCTGCAATGCACGAGACGCAGGTTCAACCCCTGGTTTGGGAAGAAGCAAATGGCAACCTAATATCAGTATTCTGGCCTGGAAAATCCTATGGACCAAGGAGCCTGGCAGGCTATCATCCACGGGGTCAAAAGAGTCAGACAAGACTTAGTGACTAAACCACCACCACTGTATATCACACAAGAAAACAAAAGGACATATACGGTAAACTATCAGGAAAATGATGCTATCACACGCCAGGTAACCTCTGGAAAACTGCACTGCATACTCAAGAGAGAAAGAGAGGGAAGATGCAAACAATTTCTGAATATTATCATGTATATGGTACTGATCTCACAAATCCCCTGAAAGAGGCATCCTTAAACCACACTTTGAGAATTGCTACACTAGAGTTTGTGGCTATGCAGACCTAGTAACTAAATATAAATATCGCCACTTCAGTGGAAACTTGACACCATTAACTACTATACCTGGTTCTCAAGTTTGAAGAAGCAGTGACCTCTTTCAGTTCTACAGGGGAAACTAGATGTACTGGACTTGTGAAGAAATGATACTTCTCTGCTTCAACTTTTGTATGAGTTAAGGGATTTTAAAAGAGTAATCTTGCACGTGTGTGTATTAAGTTGCTTCAGTAACGTCCAACACTACGTGACGCTTTGGACTGTAGCCTGCCAGGTTCCCCTATGCATGGGAGTCTCCAGGCCAGAAAACTGGGGAGGGTTGCCATATCCTCCTCCAGAGGGTCTTCCCAACCCAGGGATCAAACCCGAGTCTCTTAAGTCTCCTGCATTGGCAGGCAGGTTCTTTACCACTAGTGCTACCTAGGAAGCTCAAAAGAATAATTTTAACTAAATGCAATACTGTCTTTTGGGGTCTAAAGTATCTCAGTATTTAGAACCTAATTTCTCTTCCCACTTCTGTGAGACAGTGATCGGATCGTTTCTACTTGCCAACATCTTTAGAATAAAAAAGCTCTTGTTAAATCAGCAGTTTGCAAGGACTCAAGAGGTCTAAGATGACTTTGAACTGATTCTGATAGAGAATAAAATGGCAGACTCAGCTTTTTAAACACAAATTCTCCAAGACAACCCAGGATAAGTGAAGAGGGCTCCTTAGGATCATACATTCCCAACAGAAGTCATGACCACGGTTTTCTTCCTCATACTTCCTTCATCATAGAATGAGTTGGAAGCTACCAAAGGGAAGGAAACCCAGCTAACATTAAGCCAGATTGGAAGGTATGAGAAAGAGACAGACAATTCAAGAAACTTAAAGGTTCTGGCCAATTTTGATGATGGTTTCAAGGTGGCTGGGAGAAAAGAGAGAAAGAGTTGAAATTCATCCTAAGTAACTTCACTCTGGGTGACATCCTAAGTAACTTCACTCTGGGGATGATAGAAATGGCAAAATCAGAAGAGTAATTGAGGCCCAAATTATTGTAGTGTTTGTAAGTCTTCTAGAAATCCATCCTGAACATAAAAATAAAATGCAGAAAGGGGACACGTATAAGAGAAGGATGAGTAAGAGAAACAAAATGTGTACAGTTGAAGGTAACTAATTTTCTTCTATCACAGTAAATTTTTTCCCCTCCTTCCCAGCTTATTTTGGATTCAACATGGAATCACTCAAGGGAACAGAATATATCACTGAGCCTTTCAAGCATGATTCATTGTGAGGTTAAGATTCAAAGAGGTCAACATGTGCTTCTGCAAGATTATTTAGTGGAAGCTATTAATGTAAAACCACTCTAAGAAAACCAAGATAACTTTTCATAGTGATTTAGATGCTAACAATGAAATGTCTGCCTGGGAGCTTTGACAATTAAGTAATGAATGCCAGATTTCAAAAGAAAGAAATACCTGTAAATGAATAAATAATATCTGGTGCTTGATTCTCTAGTAATATGCTATTGTGTAGGCCAATGAATAAACATTCCAATTTTTATTTGAAAATGGGTTCAAGCACAAGATGATATGATAATATGACTGAAGAGGTGCTCTGCTGAGAGAAGTAAGTGGGGTGGAAGAATGAGTAGTTTATTATGAGTAGGAGAGTATTGTAGAGAAATCTCTAAAGACCTCAGTAATGGATGATGACTAGAATGTGACCATCACATAGTTATAATCGGATAGAATGATACCAAGAAAGAACAAGAAGACAAGTCTTCATATCCCAAAGGGAAATCCCATTCACTGACTAGGCAAACTTGGTCAAATTACTTTTCCTCTCTTCTCTGTAAAAAACAGAATAATATTTACTTTTCAACCTAAGAGTGGGGAATAAATTATCTGTTATATGTGAAAGCATCCAGCACAGTACCTGGAATGTTGTAGGTGAACTCCAACCTCACTGATTATTATTAATACTTATAGTTAATTGTATTCACAGTGTATATAAATAGCATAACAATAAGCTCTTTCATATTTAATCAATATTTCATCATTACACTCTCAAAATTCCTAACTGCTCTTAGAAACTGATTATGTCAGAATTTGTATTTTACTGACTTCATTGCTTCTACTATTTCTTGGGCTCCTGGTTTTCTCTTTCTTAAACTCTTTTTTCCCCCCCAGATATTTGAGTAATTCTTTCAGAGATGATCTGTAGATGAGAATTTTCTAAGTCACTGGATTTTTCAAAAGCTTCTAGTTTGTTCTCATTTCTGAATGTTAGTTTTCCAGTATCTATGACCCTAAATTCAAATTAATTTTTCTCTCAGAATTTTGACAATTTTGCTTCATTTATTTCTACCATGAGAAAAATCCAGTTTGATTTTTACACCTCCATAAGTAAGCTGGATTTCTTTTGCTCTCCAGAAGTTCTGCGAACTTCCAATTTATACCCAGAATTCTGAATTCTGTCTAGGTTCTTTTAGGACAGGGATTCTTTTTTTCCATTTTAGTTATGAAGTCATTACTATTCTTTCCTTTTCTCCATTTGTTCTATAAGTCTTCATAGATGGGTTGCATATGTCTGAGAGTAAATCTCAATTGTTCTAACTTTCAAATATTTTATCTGCTGCACATTCTAGACTATTTCCCTGACCTATTCTTTGGATCAATGAGTTAATTGTCAGCTGCTTCCTTTCCATTATGCATTTCTTCATTTGAAACTTCTGTTCTTGTTTTTACTTCCAGGAATTTTTATTTCTCTTCTTGTTAGTACATCTTTTTCTAAATACTACATACCTTATATATCGTTCTTTTATCTACCAACTCTTTAACTGGATATAAACCCTGTTGTTGTCCAGGCTAAGACTCATATAGCTAGCTCTCAGTGGATCTGAATTCACTTAATGTATGCCTTCGTGTTTTTCTGTGATATTTCTAAAAAGCGAAAGTGTCAGTTGCTCAGTCATGTCTGACTCTTTGTGATCCCATGGACCATAGCCCGCCAGCCTCCTCTGCCCATGGGATTTCTCAGCAAGAATACTAGAACAGGTTGCCATTTTCTTCTCCAGGGGATCTTCCCAACCTAGGGATTGAACCTGGATCCCCTGCATCTCCTGTATCAGCAGGTGGATTCTTCAGCGCTGAGACACCAGGGAAGTCTGGACTATACAAATTATATATATTTTCATCACATTTTTATTTCTAATGCAAATAAGTAATCCCTGTCAGGGCACCTCAAATAAGATAAAAAGATATTTGTAATGCTGTAATTGCTGACTGAATTACATAAATAGACATTTTAACAAGGAATATACTTCTTAGGTGGCTAACAACAGAATTATAGAAATTGCTAAGATACTCAGAGTTTTTTCTTTTAATGATAAAAGGTATGATTTTATTTACCCAACATGATAAAGCAGCATATGCTTCCAAATTGAAAATACATACACACACACACAGGAAAAAAAAGGAGAAAAAATATTTAGTGTTTTCATGACTCAAAACATATCTATCCACATCATTCTAGCTATTTCACAGTGCTTCTTTTAGAATTGATTACAACACTATTCCAAGTCAGACCTACTTTAGACCCATTTTTTATAAATATTATACATTTTAAATAAAAACAGATTACATGCTTGCCAGAAGAGAATAGTCAAATATGAAGCGTTGTTTTTAGATACCTAATCATTATGCATTAATTACAAATCCTATTTACACTTGTTAAACTAAAAGGGATATTTATTTTTACCCTAACTAGTAGATCTATATGCATTACACACTTTGCAGTTCAGAGATATTTAAAACAGAAACACATGAAGCAGCTAAATTATTTTCTAAAGCATCCTTGATGTACAACATTTTGAATACACAGAAGACAATATCAGCAACATGTTCTGATAGGATTTTTAACAGTGTTACTGCTTATTTCGTCCCAAAAGAGTATCGTCTTAGTTCTCTCTACTACAGTAAATGGACTGCAAGACACTGCTGTCTAAAAAAGACCCTAAAGAACAACAAATTTAAACTTTTTAATGGAATCATCATTGACAATTTTATTGATGGAATAATACAAAAGGTTTCGTAGGATGGAACCAAATATGTTTTATTTCTTTGCCTTTTGATCTTCTCTTTAAACAGAGAAAAACAGTCATAAATAACCCAGAGGTGCAACTGATTTATACAATTTCATGAAGACAACTCTGTCCCCTTTCAAATACACACTAGGGGCTTAAGAATCCACCCACGGGATAGGAATCTCTGGAATTCCCTTGGAGTCCTTACTGGGTTCTAGAAGTCTCTGAAATGCCAAATCCTGCTAGAAACAAATGATGGCATTCATCTAAAGGGCTCAAGGCATTGCTATTCTGGACATGGCCAGAAGAGCCATATCTGGTCCTGGCCTGGGAGCTGGCGTGAACACAAAAAGTTAAAGGAGAAATAAAAGGTTTTTCCTGTTGTTGAAAGGGAAAATTTCCCTTGGAATTTTCTTGAGATAGGAAAAGTAATCTCCTTCCCAGGACACAGCTGATTGTATTTGTAGCTTCCTATAAATCTGGCTTTATCATATGATTCCAGTGAAAGCTCTGTGGGCTCATCAGAGGTGTATGTAGGGTCTCTCACAAACCATTGACTTTTACTGAAATCTTCATTATTCTTTATGGCATGCACCTACCAACCTATTGGAATGCCTTCACTCAAGGAAAAAGGCTTAGAACCAGAAGAGTCCACACCCTGGACATACCCCAGTCTCTTCCATGCCAAGGCCTTGGCTCACCTTCACTTCTGTGGGTTTGATTTACCAAGAATTTTCCAATCTGGCATGAACTCTACCCATGTTAGAATTCTCAACTGAAAAGGTCTCTGAAGGCATTTTTTTGCCAAGAAGATCTCCCTGTAGATATTGCTTTTGGCTACAGCCATGCCTTTGCTGGATACTCTCATTTAATCCTAGATACTTGCTATGTCAACAAGGCATCTCCCCATTTTGTACCTCCTAGATATCTGGGACAGTGGTTCTCAAACTTGAAGTACATCAGAAGCATCTGGGAGGGCTTGTTACAGCCCAGGTTGCTGGGTAACACTCCCAGAGTCTCTGATTCAGTAGGGCAGGGATGAGGTGGAGGTGGAAACCAAGAATTTGCTTTTTAACAAGTTTCCTTGACCCTGGTGTTGCTGTCTGAGGAAACACAACGGTATAGGAATCAATTATTAGTCTAAACAGATAATGGCAACCTGCAGTTCTCTAACCAAAATTCCACCCATGTTTTGCTACTTCAAGTTTTGACTTGGCACCCAAGGTTCTGCTCTTGATTTTTGTCAAATGGATTTACCCAACCACTGCGCCTGTAGCTATAACTTCTGGCTTATACACCATGTTAACAATCTTGTCCCATTAACCTGTATGGCTTTTCCTGACCTGCCATGCCCATGCCCATCTGTCACACACACGAATGACAATCTATACTTTGAATAATAATCCCAAAACAAAAGTTTTCTTGTTCAATCTCCACTTTAGTTCTCATAAATTATATCAAAGAGCTACAAAGATAAGAGCATTTTGGACAAATATTATAGTACAAAGAGTTCATTTTGGATTAAATATCAACAGAATATTAATAACAGAGGCACGGCTTGAAATTGTTTAAATTATAAGAAGATTAAGGAGCATGGACACTGAGAGAGAATAGGACTTAAAGAAAGTGTGTTTCTGAAGTGAGTCGAAGAGCAAGCTGTCCAAGTTGAAGATGAAAAGCTAAATAAGTAACTTGACTTTAAATCAATTCAAGGAAGCGTACACAGAAGGATTAAGAAGTGGTTGGAAAGAAGATATATAAATGGCCGATAAATACATGAAAAGATCCTCATCATCCTTAGTCATTAAGGGAATGCAATTCAATACCGTAATGAGCTACAACTTCATACCTACCAGGATGGTTATCATCAAGCCAGACAACAAGAAGTATTAGTGAGTATGTGGACAAATGAGAATCATCATGCATTGGTAGTGGGAATGTAAATGTCTCTTTAGAAAGCAGATGATCCCCCAAAATGTTAGAAATAGAGTTATCACATGACCCAGTCACTCCACTCCTAGGTTTTCATTGTTAGTATATAGGAATGCAAGGGATTTTTGTGTGTTAATTTTATATCCTGCAACTTTACTATATTCATTGATTAGCTCTAGTAATTTTCTGGAAGAGTCTTTAGGGTTTTCTATATAGAGGATCATGTCATCTGCAAACAGCGAGAGTTTCACTTCTTCTTTTCCTATCTGGATTCCTTTTACTTCTTTTTCTGCTCTGATTGCTGTGGCCAGAACTTCCAACACTATGTTGAATAGTAGTGGTGAGAGTGGGCACCCTTGTCTTGTTCCTGATTTCAGGGGAAATGCTTTCAATTTTTCACCATTGAGGGTGATGCTTGCTGTGGGTTTGTCATATATAGCTTTTATTATGTTGAGGTATGTTCCTTCTATTCCTGCTTTCTGGAGAGTTTTAATCATAAATGGGTGTTGAATTTTGTCAAAGGCTTTCTCTGCATCTATTAAGATAATCATATGGTTTTTGTCTTTCAATTTGTTAATGTGGTGTATTACATTGATTTGAGGATATTAAAGAATCCTTGCATTCCTGGGATAAAGCCCACTTGGTCGTGGTGTATGATTGTTTTAATATGTTGTTGGATTCTGTTTGCTAGAATTTTGTTAAGGATTTTTGCATCTATGTTCATCAGTGATATTGGCCTGTAGTTTTCTGTTTTTGTGGCATCTTTGTCTGGTTTTGGAAGTAGGGTGATGGTGGCCTAATAGAATGAGTTTGGAAGTTTACCTTCTTCTGCAATTTTCTGGAAGAGTTTGAGTAAGATAGGTGTTAGCTCTTCTCTAAATTTTTGGTAGAATTCAGCTGTGAAGCCATCTGGTCCTGGGCTTTTGTTTGCTGGAAGATTTCTGATTACAGTTTCGATTTCCTTGCTTGTGATGGGTCTGTTAAGATCTTCTATTTCTTCCTGGTTCAGTTTTGGAAGGTTATACTTTTCTAAGAATTTGTCCATTTCTTCCAAGTTGTCCATTTTATTGGCATAGAGCTGCTGGTAGTAGTCTCTTATGATCCTTTGTATTTCAGTGTTGTCTGTTGTGATCTCTCCATTTTCATTTCTAATTTTGTTAATTTAGTTCTTCTCTCTTTGTTTCTTAATGAGTCTTGCTAATGGTTTGTCAATTTTGTTTATTTTTTCAAAAAAACAGCTTTTAGCTTTGTTGATTTTTGCTATGGTCTCTTTAGTTTCTATTGCATTTATTTCTGCCCTAATTTTTAAGATTTCTTTCCTTCTGCTTACTCTGGGGTTCTTCATTTCTTCCTTCTCTAGTTGCTTTAGGTGTAGAGTTAGGTTATTTATTTGGCTTTTTTCTTGTTTCTTGAGGTAAGCCTGTAATGCTATGAACCTTCCCCTTAGCACTGCTTTTACAGTGTCCCATAGGTTTTGGGTTGTTGTGTTTTCATTTTCATTCATTTCTATGCATATTTTGATTTCTTTTTTGAGTTCTTCTATGATTTGTTGGTTATTCAGAAGCGTGTTATTTAACCTCCATATGTTTGAATTTTTAACAATTTTTTTCCTGTAATTGAGATCTAATCTGACTGCACTGTGGTCAGAAAAGATGACTGGAATGATTTCAATTTTTTTGAATTTTCCAAGACCAGATTTATGGCCCAGGATGTGATCTATTCTGGAGAAGGTTCCGTGTGCACTTGAGAAAAAGGTGAAGTTGATTGTTTTGGGGTGAAATGTCCTATAGATATCAATTAGGTCTAGCTGGTCCATTGTGTCATTTAAGGTTTGTGTTTCCTTGTTAATTTTCTGTTTAGTTGATCTATCCATAGTTGTGAGTGGGGTATTAAAGTGTCCCACTATTATTGTGTTACTATTAATTTCCTCTTTCATACTTGTTAGCGTTTGCCTTACATATTGCGGTGCTCCTATGTTGGCTGCATATATATTTATAATTGTTATATTATATCTTCTTCTTGGATTAATCCTTTGATCATTATGTAGTGTCCTTCTTTGTCTCTTTTCACAGCCTTTATTTGAAAGTCTATTTTATCTGATATGAGTATTGCGACTCCTGCTTTCTTTTGGTCTCCGTTTGAGTGAAATATTTTTTTCCAGCCCTTCACTTTTAGTCTGTATGTGTCTCTTGTTTTGAGGTGGGTCTCTTGTAGACAGCATATATAGGGGTCTTGTTTTTGTATCCATTCAGCCAATCTTTGTCTTTTGGTTGGGGCATTCAACCCATTTACATTTAAGGTAATTATTGATAGGTGTGGTCCCGTTGCCATTTACTTTGTTGTTTTGGGTTCACATTTATACAACCTTTCTGCATTTCCTGTCTAGAGAAGATCCTTTAGCATTTGTTGAAGAGCTGGTTTGGTGGTGCTGGATTCTCAGCTTTTGCTTGTCTGTAAAGGTTTTGAATTCTCCTTCATATCTGAATGAGATCCTTGCTGGGTACAGTAATCTAGGTTGTAGGTTATTCTCTTTCATTACTTTCAGTATGTCCTGCCATTCCCTTCTGGCCTGGAGGGTTTCTATTGATAGATCAGCTGTTACCCTTATGGGAATCCCTTTGTGTGTTATTTGTTGTTTCTCCCTTGCTGCTTTCAGTATTTGTTCTTTGTGTTTGATCTTTGTTAATTTGATTAATATGTGTCTTGGGGTGTTTCACCTTGGGTTTATCCTGTTTGGGACTCTCTGGGTTTCTTGGACTTGGGTGGCTGTTTCCTTCCCCATTTTAGGGAAGTTTTCAGCTATTATCTCCTTCAGTATTTTCTCATGGCCTTTCTTTTTGTGTTCTTCTTCTGGGACTTTTATGATTCGAATGTTGGGGCATTTCACATTGTCCCAGAGGTCCCTGAGGTTGTCCTCATTTCTTTTGATCCTTTTTTCTTTTTTCCTCTCTGCTTCATTTATTTCCACCATTTTATCTTCTACCTCACTTATCCTATCTTCTGTCTCCGTTATTCTACTCTTGGTTCCCTCCAGAGTGTTTTTGATCTCATTCATTGCATTATTCATTTTTAATTGACTCTTTTTTATTTCTTCTAGGTCTTTATTAAACATTTCTTGCATCTTTTCAATCTTTGTCTCCAGGCTATTTATCTGTAACTCCATTTTGCTTTCAAGATTTTGGATCATTTTTATTATCATTATTCTAAATTCTTTTTCAGGTAGATTCCCTATCTCCTCTTCTTTTGTTTGACGTGGTGGGCATTTTTCATGTTCCTTTACCTATTGGGTATTTCTGTGCCTTTTCATCTTGTTTAGATTGCTGTGTCTGGAGTGGGCTTTCTGTATTCTGGAGGTCTGTGGTTCCACAAAAGCGCGGAACAGAAAGCTGAGCCTGCTTTCTGTGCCTTCCCCGTCAGAGCGGTCCAGGCAGCCAGGGGCTTGGTGGGCACACTCTCCCCAGGTGTGGCGCGCCCACTCCCTTCCGCGGACCCAGTCTCAGTTTCCGCTGGCGCCAGTCGGGTGCGCGCGCCTTCTGCCCTCCGCGTCCCCAGCCCCAGTCCCCGCCCGCGCCGGTCGGGTGCCTGCGCCCTGTGTCTCGCTGTGACCTGCTCCCACCTCCGGCGGGGCTGGGCCAGTCCGCAGCCTGCGAGCTCTTCTCTGGACTTTCTCGGTCCCTTTGTTCTGCGAACGGCCGGCAGTGTGTTCGTGCCAGTTAATTTTCTCTCTCTCTTTTGGTCTCCCACAGTTCAAGTTGGCAACTCACAAAAGCTCCCTCCGATTGTCCTCAGGGCACTCAGGCCCGGACCCTACCCCAAGCAATGCCGCCTAAGAGTTCCCGGGACGGATCTCCGGCCTTAGCTCTTTTGTCTCACTTTGTATCTTTTATATTTTGTCCTACCTCCTTTCGAAGACAATGGGCTGCTTTTCTGGGCGCCTGATGACCTCAGCTAGCGATCAGAAGTTGTTTTATGAAGTTTGCTCTGCGTTCAGTTATTCTTTTGATGAATTTGTAGGAGAGAAAGTGGTCTCCCCGTCCTACTCCTCCTCCATCTTGGCTCCTCCCTCTAGGTATCTATCCAAAACAACTGAGAATGCATGTCCACACAAAAACTTGTACACAAATGTTCATAGCCGTATTGTTTCTAACAGCTCCATTATAAATGAGGGCTTCTCCAATGGCTCAGCAGGTGAAGAATTCACCTGTAATGCAGGAGACACAGGTTTGATCCCTGGGTTGGGAGGATGCCCTGGAGGAGGAAATGGCAACCCATTCCAGTATACTTGCCAGGAAAATCCCACTGACAGAGGAGCCTGGCGTGCTATAGTCCATAGGGTCACAAAAAGTCAGACATTCCTGAAGTGAATGAGCACACTATAAACGTTTATCAATTAATGAATGAGCAACCAAATGTATACCTAAAGAATGAAATACTATTCAGCCGTAAAAAGGAATGAAATATCGATATCTGCTGCTTCACTGGATATTGAAAACATTATGCTAAGTGAAAGATGCCATCACAGTGGGCCATGCATTTTATGATCCCATTTATAGGAAAATATCCAACCTGCCAAAGATGAAAGTGGAGTGGGGGATGGAGAGTAACTAATGAGCACAGGGTTTCTTTGTAAAGTGATGAAAATGTTCTGAAATTAGGTAGTAATGGTGATGACTCTGAAACTCCATAAATATAACAAAATCATTGAATTATAAACTTTAAAAAGAGAAACTCAAAAGAAAAGAAATAGTGTTGGAACATACCAGGAAATTCAGGCATAGGGTAGGTAACACGTATTTTGAAAAAGGCTGCATAGATACCTGAAATGGCTAATTAATTAATATAACTATGTCTAGAATATGAAAAATCATGAAAAGCAATACTCTAAAATAAGACTCAGAAAATGGAGTTTGTCACCCCATGAAATCTGCCTGTAGGGGTGCTTACCTGCACCTGGGCAGGCTCAGGTTAAACATTTCAATTAGAATCCCATAGGACAGACCCTCTGTGATTTCATCTCCTACCAACAATTGTCAAAACACAGATTAGGAGAGCTACTTGCCATGCAGAACTGCCTATGAATCTGAGGACCAAGAGCCACTTCCACTTTTCAAAAAGCCTGCCTGAATATTTCATTGCAAACTAGTCAATTGTTCTAGCACATAAAATGCGTGTGAGGGTCACAAATAATAAGCAGAGGGAGATAAACTCTGCTTGGTACCACAGACATTCAGTTCTCCATCAGGAGATCTAAATTCTTTAGATATGGTTATAGTATACAATCACAAGGCCTTATATGGACCCATCATACAAAGTATAATGTTTGTTTTACAAATAAATCCTACAGAGAACCATCTTTTGATGAGAAGACTTCAGGTTGAACACTTGTAGGTGAAAGTTACCATCTTCCTAGGAACTTAAGAAGAACCCTTCCCATACCCTCCTAGAAAGATTCTTAGAATCTGGATGTTTTGGTCCTAGGTTTGTTTGCCTTTGTCAACACATAAAAGTCATAAGTTTTTATATGTGTTTATACATATATATGTATAGTCAGTCTCATGCACAGGCCAGAATATATAACCCTGTGATGTGTTTAAAGAAATGAGGAGTTTGGATAAATCTCCCTCCCCGCTTCTCTAAATCTGTGTATAGCCTATCCTATGAAAAGAGGAGACTGGACTTTCAGAAACATTCAGATTGTACAAAGAAAATGGCAGCTATTCCTCATTGAATTCTCACTATGTGGCAACCACTGTTCTAAGTCTAAGACTAAGTCTAAGACTATTTTAATGTTTCCATACCTTTGGTATTCACTAAGACCTAGTACTGGAAATTAGATCCAGTTCTGGGTGAAAATAGAACAAATGTGCTAAGTTGCTTCAGTTGTGTCCAACTCTTTGTGACCCCATGGACTGTAACCCACCAGGTTCCTCTGTCCATGGGATTCTGCAGGCAAGAACACTGGAGTGGGTTCCCATACCCTCCTCCGCAGGAGCTTCCCAACCCAGGGGTCAAACCCCTGTCTCTTATGTCTCCTGCACTGGCCAGCAGGTTCTTTATCATGAGCACCCCCTGGGAAGCCTCTTGTCAAGTGTATTTAAAAAACCTGGGAATTGTACGTAAATCACACGGAGGGCTGAAAGGTGGGAGAAGAAAGCAGACATTGGGACCTGACATGCTGGTATTTACTGGGTTTTCTTTTGCTTCATATATCCTGTTGGGTGCTGGAGGAGCCAGGAACTCAGAATTGCCAACAAGGGGAAATTTAAGAAGTCCCAAGAATGGTCGGCTTTTTCCATCCAGAAAAGCAGGAAAGGCCAACCTAGCAAGACAGAAAGGTTGTCCTACTCCAGACAAAACCAGACCTCCATCCTGTCCTCAGCCAAGACCAAGTGAGCAGCCGATTCCCACCCTTGCACATCTATCATGAGCTGCTCCCCATCCAGGTGGTATCAGAGGGCGGTGAGCAGGAAGCAAGCTTTCATCCCTGAATGGTGGTTAAAAAAAAAAAAAAAAAGAAACCCTTCCCCACATAATGCTAGCAGAAATCATATGGTTATCCTGGACTTTCACCCCCACTTGTCCTGGGATGGTATCAGAGGATACAGTGAGGAAACATGGAGCTTTCACTACAATTCAGTAGGCCCTCCACTGTGTCAGTGGAGGATAACTGGGGAGCAGTAACAAGGTGATCCTCCTTTTCCAGCAAGGTGTTTTTACCTGAGGCACATTCAGTTCAGTTCAGTTCAGTCACTCAGTTGTGTCTGACTCTTTGTGACCCCATGAAACGCAGCATGCCAGGCCTCCCTGTCCATCACCAACTCCCGGGATCCACCCAAACCCATGTCCATTGAGTCAGTGATGCCATCCAACCATCTCATCCTCTGTTGTCCGCTTCTCCTCCTGCCCTCAATCTTTTCCAGCATCAGGGTCTTTCCAAATGAGTCAGCTCTTTGCATCAGGTGGACAAAGTATTGGAGTTTCAGCTTCAACATCAGTCCTTCCAATGAATAACCAGGACTGATCTCCTTTACAATGGACTGGTTGGATCTCCTTGCAGTCCAAGGGACTCTCAAGAGTCTTCACCAACACCACAGTTCAAAAGCATCCATTCTTCAGCACTCAGCTTTCTTTATAGTCCAACTCTCATATCTATACAAGACCACTGGTAAAACCATAGCTTTGACCAATGGACCTTTGTTGGCAAAGTATGTCTTTGCTTTTTAATCTGCTGTCTAGGTTGGTCATAACTTTCCTTCCAAGGAGTAAGCATCTTTTAATTTCATGGCTTCAGTCACCACCTGCAGTGATTTTGGAGCCCAAAAAAATAAAGTCTGACACTGTTACGACTGTCTCCCCATCTATTTCCCATGAGGTGATGGGACCAGATACCATGATCTTAGTTTTCTGAATGTTGAGTTTTAAGCCAACTTTTCCACTCTCCTTTTTCATTTTCATCAAGAGGCTCTTTAGTTCTTCTTCACTTTCTGATATAAGGGTGTTGTCATCTGCATATCCGAGGTTATTGATATTTCTCCCGGCAATCTTGCTTGATTCCAGCTTGTGCTTCCTCCAGCCCAGCGTTTCTCATGATGTACTCTGCATATAAGTTAAATCAGTAGGGTGACAATATACAGCCTTGACGTACTCCTTTTCCTATTTGGAACCAGTCTGTTGTTCCATGTCTAGTTATAACTGTTGCTTCCTGACCTGCATACAGTTTCTCAAAAGGTGGGTCAGGTGGTCTGGTATGACCATCTCTTTCAG
Source organism: Dama dama (assembly GCF_033118175.1). Lineage (NCBI taxonomy): Eukaryota > Metazoa > Chordata > Mammalia > Artiodactyla > Cervidae > Dama > Dama dama. The sequence continues at coordinate 10,450,632 of NC_083703.1, read as the reverse complement.
AATTTTCCACAGTTTATTGCGATCCACACAGTCAAAGGCTTTGGCCTAGTCAATAAAGCAGAGATAAATGTTTTTCTGGAACTCCCTTGCTTTTTCGATGTTCTAGTGGGTGTTGGCAATTTGATCTCTGGTTCCTCTGCCTTTTCTGAAACCAGCTTGAACATCTAGAAGTTCATGGTTCACATACTGCTGAAGCCTGACTTGGAGAATTTTAAGCATCAGTTTACTAGCGTGTGAGATGAGTACAATTGTGCAGTAGTCTGAGTATTCTTTGGCATTGCCTTTCTCTGGGATTGGAATGAAACCTTTTCTAGTCCTGTGGCCACTGCTGACTGTTCCAAATTTGTTGGCATATTGAGTGCAGCACTTTCACAGCATCATCTTTCAGAATTTGAAATAGCTCAACTGGAATTCCATCACCTCCACTAGCTTTGTTCACAGTGATGCTTCCTAAGGCCCATTTGACTTCACATTCCAGGATGTCTGGCTCTAGGTGAGTGATCACACCATCATGATTATCTGGGTCATGAAGATCTTTTTTGTACAGTTCTTCTGTGTATTCTTGCCACCTCTTCATAATATCTTCTGCTTCTCTTAGGTCCCTATCATTTCTGTCCTTTATTGAGCCCATTATTGCATGAAATGTCCCGTTGGTATCTAATTTTCCTGAAGAGATCTCTAGTCTTTCCCATTCTATTGTTTTCCTCTCTTTCTTTGCACTGATCACTGAGGAAGGCTTTCTTATCTTTCTTTGATGTTCTTTGAACTCTGCATTCAAATAGGTATATCTTTCCTTTTCTCCTTTGCTTTTTGCTTCTCTTCTTTTCACAGCTATTTTTAAGCCCGCCTCAGACAACCATTTTGCCTTTTTGCATTTCTTTTCCTTGGGGATGGTCTTGATTCCTGTCTCCTGTACAATGTCACGTACCTCCATCCATATTTCATCAGGTACTCAATCAGATCTAGCCCCTTAAATCTATTTCTCACTTCCACTGTATAGTCATAAGGGATTTGATTTAGGTCATACCTGAATGGTCTAGTGGTTTTCCCTACTTTCTTCAATTAAAATCTGAATTTGGCAATAAGGAGTTCATGATCTGAGCCACAGTGAGCTCCTGGTCTTGTTTTTGCTGACTGTATAGAGCTTCTCCATCTTTGGTTGCAAAGAATATAATCAATCTGACTTTGGTATCGACCATCTGGTGATGCCCATTTGTAGAGTCTTCTCTTGTGTTGTTGGAAGAGGGTGTTTGCTATGACCAGTGCATTCTCTTGGCAGAACTCTATTAGCCTTTGTCCTCCTTCATTCTGTACTCCAAGGTCAAATTTTCCTGTTACTCCAGGTGTTTCTTGACTTCACACTTTTGCATTCCAGTCCCCTATGATGAAAATGACATCTTTTTTGGGTGTTAGTTCTAGAAGGTCTTCTAGGTCTTCATAGAACTGTTCAACTTCAGCTTCTTCAGCATTACTGGTTGGAGTATAGACTTGGATTACTGTGATATTGACTGGTTTGCCTTGGAAATGAACAGAGATCATTCTGTCGTTTTTGAGATTGCATCCAAGTACTGCATTTCGGACTCTTTTGTTGACTATGATGGCTACTCGATTTCTTCTAAGGGATTCCTGCCCACAGTAGTAGATATAATGGTCATCTGAGTTAAATTCACCCATTCCTGTCCATTTTAGTTAACTGATTCCTAGAATGTCGATGTTCACTCTTGTCATGTCCTGTTTGACCACTTCCAATTTGTCTTGATTCATGGACCTAACATTCCAGGTTCCTTTGCAATATTGCTCTTTACAATATTTAGGCATATTAGGGATCCTGAAATCCTAACCCTGTTCAGCAGAAACAAGGTACCCCTCCCTCCCTGTGGTGTCAAAAGAAGCTGAGAAGGGAACCTGGACCTTCACCCTCAGCTGGCAGGAATGAGGCAGCACCTCCCTTCCCCTGTTGAGATATCAGAGGAGGCCTCCTAAGACAGATGAGATCCAGAGCCTCATACCATAAAGGATACAACGCAAAATTACTCAGTATATCAAGAACCAGGAAAAATCTCAACTTGAAGTAGAAGAAACAATCAATAGACTCAACAGAGAGATAACAGATGTTAAAAGTTTACAACTGAGATTTTAAAGCAACCATCATAAAAAAACAATTCAATAAACAATGATGAACATGCTCCAAATAAATGAACACATAAAAAGTCTCAGCAACAAGAAGATATAATAGAAGATATAAAGAAGGACCAGATGGGAAGTTTAGAACCAGAAAATACAATAGGTGAATAAAAAACTCAACAACTGGGCTCAACAGAATAATGGACAAAAGAGGAAAGTGTTGGTGAACTTGAAAACAGAACAACAGAAATTACTCAGTCTCAACAGCAGGGAAAAAATAGACTTTAAAAAATGAACAGAGCCTGAGGGACTCATGAAACCTTTGTATCTTTGGTGTCTTAGAAGGAGAAGAGGAAGAAGATATAGTTTAAAAGGTATTAAAAAATATAATGGTTGAAAAATTTCCAAGTTTAGTAAAATATATAACCAAAGGATTCAAGAAGTGCTGTGAATTCCAAACCAGATAAACCTAAAGGAATTCATGCTAAGACACGACATGAATCAAACTTCTGAAACCTAAAGACAAAGAGGCAGTCTTGAAAGCAGCAAAGACAGAAATAGAAACTGTATCTACATAGGGGAAGAGCAATTTAAATGATGATGTGTTTCTCCTCAGAAATCGTGAGACCCGAAGGGAAGTGATGAAAGGAAAGAACTATCACATGTAGAATCCTGTATCTAGGAAAAGTATCCTTCAGGAATGCAGGAGGAAATAAGTCATTCTAAAGCAAAGGCAAACTAAGAATCTGTCACCAGCAGACTGCACCTATCCTAAGAATGGCTGAACAAAGTTCGTGAAACAGAGAGACAACAATAAACAAAGGAACTTTAGAGCACAGGAAAGGAGAAAGAAGATGCTCAGTAACTCAGTCGTGTCCGAAAAAGAAGAAAAGAAAAAGCAAATATATGGAAGTGCCTGAGAGGAACTGACTAATGAAAAACAAACTATTGATACACGTGACAACATGGATGAATGCGATCGACTTTACACTGAACAAAAGAAAGTTGGCAGAAAAGATTATATACGTACTCTATGTGGTTCCATTTATATTAAGAACAGAGACAATTGATACAACATCAAAGAAGATACATCAGAACAAATGCTTGCCTTTGAGAGATGGGGACTCACTGTATTGGGCAGGAGGAAATTTCTGGTGTGAGGGAAATATTTTCCATACTAATTAGTGTGTATACATTGTCAAGTCATGTGTACACACAACTTAGCAACTGAAAAACAATATATGTTGTCAAAACTCACCAAATTACACACCTAAGGTCTTTGCATTTCACTCTATGAATATTTCATCTTAATTAAAAGAAGAGAGTATGATCATATAGTAAGCAATAGTTCCATTTATGTCACTGTTTCACCTATGATTTTCAAAGCAGAACCAAAGCAATGGATATTTGTTACCGATAACTTCTTTCCTTATTCATATAGGTCACCCTACACATCTCAGAGTACAGCAAATTTTGGATAAACATTAGCTCTTCTAATTCTTCACATTAGGAAATGAACCCATGTACTTAATAAAATATTTATATCTAAACCATAAAATTTGAAGTCTTTTATTTAAAAGAACCAACATTTGCTTGGTAGAAAAACATGTTTTTTGTGTTTTTTTTTTATTCTTGCTTTTCATCATGCACAGATGCAGGCAAAGCAAAGAGGCAAGTTCTTATGAAAGTAGTTTTCAGAGGGATGCTTAAGAAAAATAACTTATACCCACTAAGCTACTGTTTTCTTCCAAATTGTTTTACTGCCCAGCAAGAAATAACACAAAGTTGACTCATTCCCTGTGGTAGGCTCTATTATCCAAATATGGCTACAGTAACGTCGTCTATCCTATGCCCTTCTGCAATGTGACCTTGCCTTGCCATTCCTTCTTCAAAAACTGGGATGTAAATCTCCTTCTGATGAACCTCAGATGGCTGTCCTGACTGCTGATCACCAATAAAATGTGTTGAAGTGATGCTGAGGGACTTCCCGGGAAAGGTGAGAAGAGCCTTACAGATTCTGCCTTGGTCACCTAGAATACTGACTCTCTGAACGCTCCCTCTAAGAACTCAGTGACATGTTGCAACATCATCCGTGAAGATACTCTAGTGGACAGTCTCAGTAGAGCGCATTCTGTAATCCATCACATCCCAGTCAGTAGACATCTGGGTGAAGAAGCCTCCAGAGGATGCCAGTCCCTAATCATTCACATTTTCCCTAATAAGGACCCACGTGACATGGAACAGAGACAGGCCATTTGAATTACTGTAACATGAGATCATGACTGCAGCCACGAAATTAAAAGTTTCTTGCTCCTTGCAAGGAAACCTATGACAGTATGTTAAAAAGCAGAGATCACTTTGCTGACAAAGGTCCATATAGTCAAAGCTCTGTTTTTTCCAGGAGTCATGTACCCATGTGAGAGCTGGACCAAAAAGAAGGCTGAATGCTGAAGAATGGATGCCTTCAAATTGTGGTGTTGGAGAAGACTCGTGAATGTCCCTTGGACTGCAAGAAAATCAAACCAGTCAAACCTCAAGGAAATAAACCATAATTATTCACTGGAAGGACTGTTATTGAAGCTGAAGCTCTAATACTTTGGCCACCTGATGTGAAGAGCCAGCTCATTAGAAAAGACCCTGATGTTGGGGAAGAGTGAGGTCAAAAGGAGAAGGGGGAAGCAAAGGATGAGATAGTTAAATAGCATCACTGACTTCCTGGATATGAATCTGAGCAAACTCTGGGAGATAGTGAAGAATAGGGGAGCTTGGTGTGCTGCAGTCCATGGGGCTGCAAACAGTTGGACAGGACTGAGCGACTGAACACCACCACCACCAACAAAAACAACACGAGATCTGCATGCCTAATAAAAACACTTGTTGATTCATCCCACCAGTTTGGGGATGATTTCCTGCACAGGGTAAATAACTGAAATATTTTAGCTCAATTTGTTCATTTTCCAAAAAGTGATAACATGAAATTGATTCATCCCCTAATATGGGCTATAATCCCTTCTGACTACATTTTCCTAAAGGAAGCAGAAGTATCTGAGACTCTACATTTGATTTAACTTTGGGGTTGACTTGGAGTCAGACTTGAAAATATGATGTAGTCCTTCTTGAGTTCACTGTCACAGATTCAGATTGGCAATTCACCCACCTGGATTATGCCATAATGTATGTTGAAAATCATATACAAGCTATGGCATTCTCTGTCATGGTGTTTCAATTCCAGCTTTGCCATATACCCTCTGGGAGTCTTGAGTGACATTTTGAGCCTTATCTGTAAAACTATAATATTAACACTTTATTCATAAGGACACTTAAGATGAATAGGAAAAAACAAAGTAGAATGCTTAACATAGGGTCTGAGTCTGCAAATGCACAGCCAGTATTATGGTAATAGCTATGCTCTCTCACACATGTGGGACATGAGTCTATCTGCGGACTGATTAAAGGTTTACATTCTTTCTCTACACGAGGGCTGCTCTGTTCCCCAATCAATACAATAGGGTGTTAAGCATCTCAATTGCTGATGGTCCTTTATAAATATAGGGGCTCCTGCAAGATTCCACATTATTATTCAGTGAAAGCTCGCTCTTTCCGGGGCCTTTAAAAGAGCCACCATAGTATAGAAACAACTGAGAAATGCTGCCAGGAATTCCCATTAAAAAGTCTAATGAATGTTTTCCAACTAACACATTATGTTCTGAATTTATAGGAACAATCTGAGCAAAAAAGGTCTTGGCAGTCATTTAATGGAATTATTACAAAGGCAAATTCATATGCAGATTCTTGGATAGTATTCATTTCATCATATGGGAGCATTTTTAAAATTAGTTTTAGGAAAAGGGCACTCCATAATAAACTTTTAATTTCAGGAGTTGCACAAGGTAAGGGCTAAAAATTACAATAGGCCAGGTACCATGTCAGCTCTGATATACTACAACACTTCTTTATGAGCACATTACAATCCGAAGAGCTAATAATAAAAAGAAGTGATGCTGAGATGATGAATTGATGCTATGCAATTAGACCTATTAGAATTCACAAGAGTCGACAGGCAATAATCAAACCCTGTTCACGCTGCCCATTGCAATTATCTCTGCACTTAAGAATCAACAAAGCACGTAATGACTCGCACTCGATTAAGGAATTCATGAGAAATGGAATTTTAATTAGCGTGCAGAAAATTTGGGCCATTTATTACTTTACAGGACAAATTGTGAAAACTAGTTGAGGAGTTAAAAAACAGCAGTGGTAGACGTTTGCTGATCATGGCGAAGAACTTGGATGATGGAGATTTCCAGTACATACCCTCCTCCCATGAAGTTACCATTAACAAACTCAATCCATTCCCAATTTTGACTTTCTTAAAACCACAGTGCTTCATACTATTTATATGCACACACACACACATTCACTCAACCATAACCCACGTAAGAATCAATAAATATCTATCAATTGCTATCTTCCTGTAGCAAATAAAGAATATAACTTTAGAAGAAGTGGGATTATTAATTTATATGGAGTTTTAAAAAATTCAGTGAGTAAAAATTATGCTTAGTCATCCTGCACTATTCGCTAATTGTAAAAAGCCACTATGTAATGGCGGTTTGTTTTTAAATAATGATTAATCATAATGTGCATTCTCTTCTAATGCACTTGACCTTGGGAAAGAAGATGAAATTAGTTTAGCACAACTCAGACATAAATAACAGGCTTTGGCATTTAACACATAAGTCAATGAAAATTCATTATCATTGAAAATTTCCTGGATATTGGGTAAAGGGTATCATGTTTATAAATAGAAAATGTCAAATGTCACTTTGCAATGCAGTCAATTTAATAATAAATTTCTCATCCCCAATTTACTACTGAAAAGCTAGTAAAATACAAAGAATTGGAGAAATATCCACAGTCACTTCTATACTTCGTGAATACATGGAAACAAAAGTAAGACTGAATACAATAGCCTTCCCCATGCATTTCATAAAACAATCAGGAAAGAAAATCAATATTTATGAGAATAAATCATTGATTCAGTTCACAAACAAAGCCAAATTGTACTTGAACAATTCTGGAAGTTGTTATCTGCATCCCATTAAAAATATTAATTTCTTTGTTGTTTAAAGTTAGGTAAAGAGTCCTCCTGCAGTGCAGGAGACCTGGGTTCAATCCCTGGGTTGGGAAGATCTCCTGAAGAAGGCAATGGCAACCCACTCCAGTATTCTTGCCTAGAAAATCCCATGGATGGAGAAGTCTGGCGGGCTACAGTCCATGGGGTTGCAAAGAATCAGACATGACTGAGCGATTTCACTACATTTTAAAGTTATAATCTGAGATGAAAGATTTGAATGTTTAAAATGTAGATAGTACTTGACTGAAGATCAACCCAAGGAGGGTACCTGATATTGTAAAATATTATAATTTTAAAAAGTAGTGTTATTACTACAGCCAGATGTTTAAGACTTCTCTACTTCAATGCAGGGAGAAAAAAAAATGACAGAAATTAAAATTCTCCACCTCTACCTCTTCTCATCGTCCTTCTCAATAGTAAGAACTTAATATTTAATTAAGTTTTTTGATGCAACAAATAAAATACTACATTTCCCAGCAGTCTGTGCCCACAGCTGTGGTTGTATAACCAAGTGTTGCACAGGACCTCTGGAAAAAATGCAGGAATAGACTGGCACTGTTTGGGCCTTCCACATTTCCATCTGCTTCATGTACTGACATGCACAAATTTGATGATGGCTGGAACTCCAGCAGTTATCTTGGGCCAAGAGGTGTAGAAGAGATCATAAGACCTTTTAATTATAGGAAGTTTTATAATATATGAAATTCTACCATACATATTATTTTTCCATTTGAAGTTTAAAAATTCTGCAAGGTCACTCACTCAAGTATTTGTTTCTTTCCTTCATTTATATGCTGCTGCTTCATCCTAAATTCACTGATGATTTTAAATTGCTTTAAAAGCTAGATGAACTTTAAAGTACAGGTGAACAAAGACAACTGAAGAAAGGAAACACTGATGCATACAGATTTTGGGTCTGTATTGCTGGGTCAAGTACTGCAGGTGAACTTTAAGTTTAGCACCGAGCTTCCAGGAAGCTGAAGCAAGAAGTGCACAAGCTTGTTTGAAGAGACCATCTACTTTTCTCTTAACTTAGTAATGAAATTAAGGAATACTACCTTGCTTAATTCTCATATGAAGGATATTGCATGACACAGTGGATGCCTTAAATAATAATCATGCAAGTGATAAAAAAATATTCCATATAGAGACTTATAATACTTTAAAAGGGAAAGAGAGTATACGATTGTGTCTTGATGTGGCATAAGATTTTTTCTATGTAGCTAAAATATGACCTGACTCCAGCATAATCTAATTTTACACTATTATATTTTAGAGCCACCTTTTAGAGCCACCTTATCTGCCTCCTGTGAAACCTGTATGCATGTCAAGAAACAACAGTTAGAACTGGACATGGAACAACAGACTGGTTCCAAATTGGGAAAGGAGTATGTCTCTCTGCTTATTTAACTTATATACAGAGTACATCATGCGAAATGCTGGGCTGGATGAAGCACAAGCTAGAATCAAGATTGACGGGAGAAATATCAATAACCTCAGATATGCAGAGGATACTATCCTTATGGCAGAAAGCGAAGAGGAACTAAAGAGTCTCTTGATGAACGTGAAAAAGGAGCATGAAAAAGCTGGCTTAAAACTCAACATTCAAAAAACAAAGATCATGACATCCAGTGCCATCACTTCATGGCAAATAAATGGGGAAACAATGGAAACAGTGACAGACTTTACTTTTATGGGCTTCAAAATCACTGCAGATGGTGACTTCAACCATGAAATTAAAAGATGCTTATTCTTTAGAAACAAAGCTATCACCAACAATAGACAGCATATTAAAAGCAGAGACATCACTTTGCCAACAAAGGTCCATATAGTCCAAGCTATGGTTTTTCAGTAGTCATGTATGAATATGAGAATTGGACAAAGAAGGCTGAGCACCAAAGAATTGATGCTTTTGAACTGTAGTGTTAGAGAAGACTTTTGAGAGTCCCTTGGACTGTAAGGAGATCAAACCGATCAGTTCTAAAGGAAATAAACCCTGATGATTCACTGGAAGGGCTGATGCTAAAGCTGAAGCTCCAGTACTTTGGTCTACTGATGCGAGGAGCCGACTTATTAGAAAAGACCCTAATGCTGGTAAAGATTGAAGGCAGGAGGAGAAGGGGATGACAGAGGATGAGATGGGTGGACAGCATCACTGACTCAATGGTCATGAGTTTGAGAAAGCTCCAGGAGATGGTAAAGGACAGGGAAGCCTGGCTGTAGTCCATGGGGTCACAAAGAGTTGGACATGACTGAGCAACTGAACAACTCTTTTCTAGCTTAGAGAACCTAGAAAAAGACATTGTTTGGTCCTTCAAAGGTCCCTCTCTGATATTAGGCACCTTGAATTATCTTTGAGAGACAGTCCCTTCAGTTCTATTCTAGACCCAGCCAAGAAGGACCCCTTCCATCTGCTCCAGAGGTCCTCACATATCACAAACATGCAAGACAACTTACTTTTGTCACCTTGAATCAGGCATTTAGCACTGATAGAGTGTGATGCATTGTCCTCAATATCTTATCTCATAATTAACATTGTTAAGACCTCAGGGAAGTGATTTCCCATGTTGCTTACCGTGTAGCTCAAAATAAACAGAGACTGGATTTGAGGATGATGAAGGGACTGTGCAGTTACTGACCACAGAGATGGACATCATTTTGGAGTGGAGGGAGGATTCATCAGTAGAAATGTTTAGGAATGGGAAAAATAATTACCTTGCCAAATCCTTCTTGTAAAAGAGCATGAGTGCAATAGAGTCTCCAAAAATAAAGCCTTGTTTCTTGGGAGAAACAAGTATTCCAATCCTCTTCATGTATCAAATCGTGGTTGAGAGGCACATGTATGTTGCATGTGTCAGTTGTACACAGAAGCTTATGAACATATTTCAATCATAAAAATTCATATATTATACAAGGTTTGTTTGGCTTGATGTACAACTTTTAAATTTTGATCCATATGTCATCAGGTCTCACTTGTCCTGGGCCCTTCAAATGTTAAAAGAGACATAGCCCAAAGAATTAAAGTGTATGTTTAAAGTTATAGGGGCTCCTCTGCCTCATATACTAGATAGGCCAAGGGGTGCAGTAATCATTAGTCCTGTTTTACAGGTAAGGAAACTGAGACCCACTGAGGTGGCTTAGGCCAGAGAATCTAGCTCCCTTCTAGACAACCTCAGAGACTCTTCATCTAGCCATGTTCCATCCCACTATAACCTTTACCTTATGTCAGAGAAACAAGGAGTCCTAAAGCAGAGCTACTCAAACTGTGGTCAGAAGGTCAGCAGCATCAGCTTCACAGAGGAGCTTGTAGGGGAAACAGAATGTGGGGCTGAACCCTGAACCTGTTAAATCAGCATCTCTGGGAGTAGGGCCAGGAATCTGTTTCCAGGGCTCTCCAGGAATTCTTCACACACTCCTAGCGGATAATCTGTTTCTAACCTCTTACTACTCCAAGTGTGGTCCATGGACTAGCAGCGGTGGCATCTTCTGAGACTCGGAAAGAAATGCAGAATCTCAGGCCCCGCCACACCAACTGAGCCAGAATTTTCATTTTAATAAGATCGCCTGGGGATTAATATAAACATTCAAATTTGAGGAGTGCTACTCTGAATAAATCCTTCTTAGATTGCATACAGTGAATTCTCATCAAATTATTTTCTGAACTACAAATCAGGGCTGTGCTGTTTTATAATGTTTTAGCACATAGAATTCAAATAAACTGGAATGTGTGCTAATGCATTCACAAATCTAGGGTTCCTATGAACCCCCTTACTTATTTTAATATGGTTTCACTTAGTATGATGTTACACAGACTGTCTAAATCAAGTCTAAGTCCCTTTTACAAAGCAAATTAGACACAATTTAAATCTACTTCTAGAGAATTGCACATTTTAGCCATTCAAAAATTTAAATGTGATACAATCATATTGGTGACTGAGGTAGAGTCTTCTAAAAGTTCCAGTAAACCTTATACTCTGCTACTAGCAATGTTTTGATCTTTAAACCTTTACCCCACCTAAAAAAAAAAAAAAAATGTGTTAATTGGGTGAAAAGGTCAGGCAGTGCAAAGAAAACCAGATGCAAAAATAAGAGGATGGCAATTTGACCCCGAAAAGTTACTGAATATATAGTCATCAAAGTGACATGTGAAGTTTGAGTATTTAAATCAATAAATGTTGAGCTTCAGAGTACAAAACAAAAGAAAGGTCGTCTGAATCAATGAAACTTTTTTTACTCAGTTTTTCCTTCCAAATCAGCAGACTTAAGATCCAGTATACAGAATCTTAGCTGAAACTATGAAGGCCACATTTCAAAGGCTAAGATACAGTTGGAGGCAGGTTTTTGATAAGGTAAAAGTCACAAAACAAAACCAAAATCCAACTTTTCTTTTTTTAAAAATAATGATTTACTCTGATAAATATTGTACTGTTCTAGTTTTGAAAACAACTACAATGTGATTTGGCATCATTATAGGTTATGTTTCCAGAACTGCATTTTTCTACCTGACTTTCTACTTCATTGTTGTAGGGTGGTGCTGCATGGTCCTGTACATTTCTGTCCCTTGAGATTAATCAGGAAACAGGCTACTCAAGGGGTTATAGCTGCTTCCTTTTCTAATAAACGCTATAACAATTTTTATTGGTCTTTGTTTTGCAAAACATAGAAGCATGATTAAAATGATTTAACAAACACGAAAATAGCAATAACCTTCAACAAAAGGGCCATCCATGGAATGGGAGAAAATATCTGCAAATCATACATCTGAAAAGGGGTTAATATCCAAAATATATAAAGAACTCATACAACTCAATAGCCAACATACACACACATACACAACTGGATTAAAAAGTATTAAAAGGCTCTGAAGAGGCTTTTTTCAAAAGAAGACAAACAATAGCCAACAGGTGAGAAGATCCTCAATATCACTAATCATCAGGAAATGCAAATCAAAATCATTAGGAAATACCACCTCACATTTCTTAGAATGGCCACGATGAAAAATACAAGCAATAACAAATGCTGGTGTTCATGTGGAGAAGAGGGAACCCCTGTGGTAGAATTGTAAACTGGTACACTGCAGATGGTGATTGCAGCCATGAAATGAAAAGACGCTTACTCCTTGGAAGGAACGTTATGACTAACCTAGACAGCATATTAAAAAGCAGACGTTACTTTGCCAACAAAGGTCCATCTAGTCAAGGCTATGGTTTTTCCAGTGGGCATGTATGGATGTGAGAGTTGGACTATAAAGAAAACTGAGCGCAGAAGAATTGATGCTTTTGAACTATAGTGTTGGAGAAGACTCTTGAGAGTCCCTTGGACTGCAAGGAGATCCAACCAGTCCATCATAAAGGAGATCAGTCCTGGGTGTTCACTGGAAGGGCTGATGTTGAAGCTGAAACTCCAATACTTTGACCTCCTCATGTGAAGAGTTGACTCATTTGAAAAGACCCTGATGCTGGGAGGGACTGGGGGCAGGAGGAGAAGGGGACGACAGAGGATGAGATGGCTGGATGGCATCACCGACTCGATGGACATGAGTTTGAGTAAGCGCCGGGAGTTGGTGATGGACAGGGAGGCCTGGCGTGCTGTGATTCATTGGGTCGCAAAGAGTTGGACACAACTGAGCCACTGAACTGAACTGAACTGAACAGTCACTATGGAAAACAGTATCCAAGTTCTCCAAAAAATTAAAAATAGAACTACCATGTGATCTATCAATTCCACTTCTGAGGATATATTCAAAGGAAATGAAATCAGTATGTCAAAGTGATGGCTACACTCTCAAGCTTATTACAGCACTATTTACAGTAGCCAAGACAGAAAGAAAAAAAAGTGTCTATCAACAGATGAATGGACAGAGAAAATATGATACACACACAAACACACACACACCACAAAGTAATAATACTAAGACATAAAAAAGGAAATCTTGCTATCTGCAACAACATGAATAAATATTGAGGGTATTATCCTAAGCGAAAGGTGTCAGACAGAGAAAGATGGATATTACTTATATTTGGAATCTTAAAAGAAAAAAGAAGAAAAGTCATAGAAAAAGAGATCATATTTGTGATTATGGAAAGCGGGGGAATGAGGAATTTGGATGAAGGTAGTCAGAAGGCGCAAACCTCCAGTTATAAGATAGATAAGCACTGGGGATGCAATGTGCAACGTGATGACTATGGTTAACGCAGCTGTGTGGTATGTTTGGAAGTTGCTAAAAGAGTATATCCTTTAAATAAATATAGCAATAATCAAACTGGAAAATATTTTTACGATTAAATATTGGAAGAGACTAATATGTTTAACGTATAAAAAGCTCATGTGAATCAACAGAAAATTCCTATCCCAATAGAGACTTGATAAAATGTTCATTACATTGATGGTGATAACTATAGCAAAATCACTTAATGCATATCATGTGCTTGGCATTGTGCTAAGTATTATGCTTATACTATCTCATTTAATCCTCACAACAATGCTACAAGGTATTTATTATCTCTATTTTACACAAGAGGAAACGGAAACGTAAAGAAAGTGCCTAGAGTCACACACAGATATCCCCAAGCAGTGCAGATTAGGGCTACATCAAGCCTGCTGCCACTATCGTAAAGGACATGGGTGATGTACAGGAAAAATGAAGTACTGATGCTAAACTAACATTTGAAAAAAATACTCAACCAAGTCACTCTTCAATAAAGTAAAAATTAAAAAAAAAAAACTATTAAAAAAAGACTGAAAACTATACGAAACAACACAGTCCAGCAGTAATGAGATAAGCAATATCACAGATGCTGGTGCTCAACACATTCTTGTACTTGCGGAAAGTCTACAAATCGAGGGTACAAATGTATTGCCACCAATAAGGGAATATCTAAATGACTTATGGTACATTAACCCAAAAGAATATTATACCATCCTTAAATAGTAATTATGAGAAAGCTTAATTACACAAGAGAATACTGATGATACAGTGCTTTACTGAAAACATGAAGACACTCAACTGTATACACTATAGTCTACAGTATACAAGTCAATATACAAATATAAATAAATAGAAAAAAGAAGAAGAAACTTCTAAATGATGGAATGTTGACAATAATTACCCCTGGGCAGTGAGTTTATGGTTAATTTTTGCCTTTTGATTCTAAAAAATGTAATCACCTGAAATTAAATTGTCTGCAAAGTTTATAACTTGATAATTAAGAAGAATTACCTTAAATTTGGAAAACTGGAAATTTCTGAAATAAATATCAAAGGTGTCATGTTGTCCACATAGGAGTTTAGGGATATTTAAAAAAATACTAACTTAGAGGAATTGATTTCTGTTCTGTAAAACTTGACTTTAGGAGATGGATGTATTGTCTTGTGAGTCCTCGTCCTATGCCCTTAAAGTAAATAAAACCTGCCTCTCTCAATACAGCAAAAATATAATAGATATTCATTATTAAAAATAATTCTGAATAGCAACACAATAATGAGACAACAAGGCTGTATATTCGCACCCTGCTTATTTAACTTGTATGCAGACTGCATCATGCGAAACGGTGGACTAGATGAATCACAAGCTGGGATCGAGACTGCTAGGAGAAATATCAACAGCCTCAGATATGCAGATGATATCACTCTAGTGGCAGAGAGTGGAGAGGAATTTAAAAAGTCTTTTGATGAGGATGAAAGAGGAAAGTAAAAAAAGCTGGCTTACAACTCAACGTTCAAAAAACTAAGATTGTGGCATCTGCTTCCATCACTTGATGGCAAATAGGAAGGGGAAAAAGTGGAACAGATTTTATTTTCTTGGGCTCCAAAATCACTGCGGATGGGGACTACAGCCATAAAGTTAAAAGACCTTGCTCCTTGGAAGGAAAGCTATGAAAAATCTAGACAGGATATTAAAAAGCAGAGACATCACTTTGTGGACAAAGGTCCATAAACCAAAGCTATGGTTTCTCCAGTAGTTATGTATGGAGGTGTAAACCAGACCATAAAGAAGGCTGAGTGCCAAAGAATTGATCCTTTCAAATTGTGGTGCTAGATAAGACCCTTGAGAGTCCCTTGGACAGCAAGGAGATCAAACCAGTCAGTCCTGAAGGAAATCAACCCTGATGATTCATTGGAAGGGCTGATGCTAAAGCTGAAGCTCCAATGCTTTGGCCACCTGATGCAGAGCTGACCCATTGGAAAAGACCCTGAAGTTGGGAAAGAGTGAAGGCAGAAGGAGCAGGGGGTGGCAAAGGATGAGATGGTTGGATGACATCACCGACTCAATGGACATGGATTTGAGCAAATTCCGGGAGATGGTGAAGCACAGGGAGCCCAACATGCTGTGATCCATGGGGTCGCAAAGAGCTGGACGGGACTCAGTGGCTAAACCACAACAACAAGATGCAACATATTTAAGATCCAAATAATAGAGTTCATAGTCTAAAACATGTAAAATTGTGACATATGTGAACACAGTGTCCTTCTCATAAATGATATTGAATAGTACTCTTTTGGTGTATAACATAGAAAATCAATCTCCTTCTTTGGGGTCTTATTTTCAAAAACCAAACTTTGGGCAAAAAGCCCTTCATGGATAACTGGTAAGCCAAATGGGAAGAAATATTGCAAAACATCTTCTAAAAAATAATTAAGACGTTAAGGACAGGGAAACTGACCAAAGCATGCGAAGGAAAGGCAAAACCGAAATGAGAAGTAATAGAAATTAAGGAGGAATTTCTGAGCTTGAGCAAAATCACCCACTTGTGTGAGGGTGCTGGGCAGACTTCTGCCTGCCTGCTGGGTTCTCAAAAGATATTCTGTTTAGATACTGAGTCCTGGAGGCCTCACATTTTTAAGCTTCTTACTTAGTATTTACCAAGTTCCTCAAAGTGTTGCAAGTACATTCCTGGTAAGGCCTAAGCCCCTAATCTCCTAAACCTTCTCTGATGATGTCAGATCAGCGTGAACAGAACTGGGGCACCTCGGAGCAGCACTCTGGGGTTACTGTCTCAATCCTAAGTTCACACTGTGCCTTCTTAACTGTTTTTCTTCTGGACAGTACTGGCCAGCAAAAAAAAAGACAACTGCAAATCCATGATTAGAAAACTGAACCCAAACTTGGAAATAGTAATAGGTGAAAGAGTGTTCTTTCAGTGCAGTGCTGGGCTTGACTTACCACTGACTGGACTATTTAACAAGTCTTTGATGCAAAACAACCCATAGATGATTGTCCGTAGAAATGCAAATTATTTCTCCTCAATGAAATGGGTAACTCCAAAGATAGCTCTAGAAGATAATCACCAATTTTGTATCTAACCCAGAATTCTTATTCTGACATCTCTTGTGAGATCGCTATAAATATGTCTAGCTCCTCAAATGGTCTCTAGACTGATTTGACAATTGACTAACTCTCTCATTAATAAGTAAAATAAAATGTTTGACATGTGTTACATCCTATGTGTATGTCATATTTCAAGCCTTCTGAAAATTATTCTTTAACATCACAGAAGTCCATATTTGGAGACATCCTACAAAATAATTGACCTGCACTCATAACAATATCAAGATCATGAATGACAAAGAAAGGCTGAGGAACTGCTACAGTTTAAAGGAGGCTGAGGCTGGAGGGACAGGACAGCTAAATACAAAGAGTAATCCCCAACTGGATCCTGGACCAGAGGGTTTCTTTTTCCTACCAATGTAAAGGAAATTAGCTGAATACGGATAATACTTTTATAATATCTACAGACGAGATAACTACATTCAGTCACTGTTAATTTCCAAAGTTAATTTTATGGTACTGTGATTATGTAATAGGAAATGCATACTAAAATACTTATGGGTAAAGCGATTCAAGTCTGCAAGTTGCTCGCAATTCAGAAAGAAATGATACACAAATATCATTGATAAACGACAGAATGACTAAGAAGGACATGTGATAAAGATAAAAGTTGGGAATCAGTGAAGGGTGTGCTGAACACCCTCATACCACTATTTTTACAACTTTTTAAAAATAGTTTTCTGAAATTATTTCACAGTGAAAAGTTTTAAAGTAATATCACACAAGTATCAAGTCAGAGAACGCATGAAATTGTGTCCTTAGTAACATCACTAAAACACTCTTTGATTCATTTAATGCTTTATAGTTCACAAAATTATTTTCCTTCTGTCATCCTGTGGATTTCTACAAGCTTTCATGATGTAATTTTGTTTGTATTGCTTCCCACTTGAAGCTCGGAGAGATTAAACAGAGCCTTCTGATTGCCGTTACAACGACTTGGCTACTAACTCACACTCATTTCACTGCAGGCGTTGGATTGGGATTTTCCAGCTTGCTCTTTGGGACCCACCAAAGAGGGTGTGGGAGAGAAGAATGGAGGCGTGCCGCTGGGGTTGGGGGATGGAAGGAAGTACGTGTGGCAAGTCAGTTACTGACCATGTAGCCACCATTTCTATCTGTCATTTACCAGCTTCCATTCTTCCCTCTGAAGCCTCTCTTGACAGAATAGTACAGTTCAGCAAAAAAGATGTAGTGCATATATACAATGGAAAATCACTCAGCTACTAAAAAAGAATGAAGCAGTCATTTGTAGCAACATGGATGGACCTAGAGATTACCATACTTGGGTGAAATAAATCAAACAAAGAAAGACAAATAACATCGCTTATATGTGGGAGCTGAAAAAATGATACAAATAGACTTATTTACAAAACAGAAATAGACTCACAGACATAGAAAGCAAACTTCAGGTAACCAAAGGGGAAAGAGAGTTATATATATATGCATATATACACATATATATGATACTGAATCACTTTGTCATATACCTGAAACTAACACAACACTGTGAATCAATTTTATTTCAATATATTTTTTAAGGAAAAAAAAAAAAGGAACTGCTTGGGCAGAAACAAGTATGACTCTATCAGCAAAGTTAATTTTGCAAAGGTTTTGTAAGGATTGCAATTAAGATGATACCCTAATATTAATACATACTTCTGTGGACTCAGGCAAACCTGTAAATTGATGATAACAGAGAGAAAAGTAAAGAGGAAGAAGAAAGACAGGAGTGAAATGGAGGAAGATGGGAGGTAACAGAGCAAAGAGGCTGAAGCAGAGTTCACCGGTGCCCCGTGGCTGGTCACACAGGGCTGAAACTCTGATCTGCAGCTCCAGCCACACTGGCTTTCAAGCAGGCCACTCGGAGAGCAGAGGGGATGACAGTTCTGTTCCTGTTAATAAAGACATTAAGATAGCTTAGCACTCTGCTTTGACACCGAAAATTCACTGCAGAGCTAGAAACCAGTTTGTTAGGAATGTTGGAAACTATAAAAATCTAAAGGGTTTGTAAATATTAATAGCTCTTGAATGGTTCTCTCCCAGATGGCCACACAGCTGACTCCCATTCCCTCCTAGAACCCTCTGCTGTTTATCCTCTAAATGTCCCCGATATACCACAGTTTTAATCTTTTGTTGCTGCTGTAAAGCTTGATCGAGTGTGCGACAGCATAATTAACTGTCAGGGCCTGGATGTATGGAGTGGGAAGCGGACAGAATAATCCTGGATGTATGTCACTAAGAACTCAGTTTACGGCTCGGTGATAATGAATGGGCTTCCCGGATGTTAGCAGGACAGCTGGCCCTGGGGGCGTCTCAGTTTGAAGCCCAGGTATGTGGCCATATCAGGTAGGGCTGGCGCTGGGAGGGGCAGGGGGCCTCACGCTGCCCATCTTTTCTGTTCCGTGAAACTGAAAGGTCTACATCATTCTCACTGTACAATTTCGAAAGGACAGCCAACTAGCAAAGAAGAGCAGGTGGATCTGAAAGATTGGATGCTGTTTTGTGCTTGATCTTGTAAAAGTTATGAAAAGTTTCTTAACTCTAGTGTAATCCACAGAAGAAGAGGTACGGTCCTGAGGATACTATTTTTTTAGGAGTGATGGGAGGCGAGTCCAGAAGACAATCCAGATTGTGTTGTGTACAGTAAAAGGGATGAAGGGAGAGGACGAGGCCAAGAAGGGGAAGTGGTGAAAGAGGAGACGGAAAAGAAGAAGAGTGAGAAAAGTGGGAAGGAAAGAAACGAGGAGCAGAGAAGGAAGAACACAGGAGGAAGGGAAGGAGTAGCAGAGGACTGGGACCACTTAAGAACAAGAGAAGGACAGATGGATACGAAGAGGAGGACATGGTTATATGATTTAAAGCAGGGAAACCCAATCTCTTGGATCTGATGCCTGATAATCTGAAGTGGAGCTGGTATAATAATAGTACAGATAAAGTACACAATGTATGAATATGTTCAAATCCTCCCTAAACCATCCCCTCCCCTGCCAGTGGAAAAATAGTCTTCCCTGAAACCAGTCCCTGGTCCTAGAAAGGTTGCAGATCACTGGTTTAAAGTCTTCATGATCCGGTGAAATTTCATTTCCAGAATGGAGAGATTCTCACCTGCCCTCTGGTCCTTGGGCCACAGCTCATCTGGCTTCCTAGATAATGCTCCTAAGGGGATGGCCAACATTTATATCCCTTGTGCTCCTTTTTCTGTTTTCATAGCTGATAAAAAACATTTCTGATTGGCAGAGGATTTTTTCCTTCAGCCAGGAGCATGGCTTATGCCCTGTGTGCCTGGGGTCTGTTGGTTTGTATAGGTGACTTTGTTTTAGGGGTGCACTCTTCCTTTATGTACTGATCACCTCACAGCTGCATCTCATTGACCAAGCTTATTTCATGTTCACAGGGGCAGGAGGGTTTGGGGGTGCAGAGTACTGGTTGCACCTTTGGCCCACTTGTTACCCCCCTCAGTTTTCTGTCTCAGGACTGTCTCTGAACTTACAGACGTGTGCTCGGCCTGGGTGTGCAAGCTCGTCCCAGAAGAGGACAGATGTGAATGTCTCAGGAGGCCGTCCTCAATCACGGGGGGCTGTGAGCTGGGGAATGACTATTTCTGCCTTGTGTTCTTGGCAGGGACAATTCTGAGGTGCATTCTGCATAGTTGCTCAATCTCCAGTGGAAGTCATCCCACTTCTCAAAAGGTTTCTTTCCTTCCAAGTCTCACTCTTCCCACTTCCTCATTCTGCATTCCTGGTACTATTTCCAAAATAAGCTCTCTATACTATGTATTAAGAGTATCCTCTTATGGCCAGTATTCTTGATGCTCTGGCACCTGGGTCCTTGCTGACTAAGGAGAGACAACCCTCCCAGGGCTTGTCAGTTCTTGGGAGACAGGAAAAGCCCTGTCTGGGAGTTTGCCTTTCATATATAAACCAACCAATCCAGAGCCCATACCCTGGACCATCTCCTCCAGCTGGCTTCTACCCTCCAAGAAGCAAGGTGTTTAGTCACTCAGTCACGTCCAACTCTTTGTAACCCCGTGGACTGTAATCCGCAAGGCTCCTGTGTCCATGGGATTCCCCAGGTAAGAACACTGGAGTGGGTTGCCATTTCCTTCTCCAGCCAGGAAGCAATGCTATTCTCTTTTAATCATTCTAGGTCCAGTACTAGGCACCTAGAAATAGTCTTCATACTCCAGAGCCCACTAAAATTATTCCAGACGGCCAATCATAAGACAGGCTACCCTGCCTTGTCTTGCCTTTCCCACAGAAACCACAGTGAAGGCTCTTGCCCATGTCTTCCCCTTGCTCCTGCCTCCCGACCAATCCTGGTGCTTCTCTATGTGGCCCTGCATGGTGGGGTGCATTCTCCTTGTCTCACAAATGTAACAAGCTGTCTTTTCAATGGCAATGATCTCCTGATCTGCTGACCCTATCTATCTAAGCAATAATAAGATTTATGTTTTAAAAATACTCCCAAGTTCTCATTTCAGGTTTTGCTTGCAGAGGGAATCCAAAGAAAGACTGATCATTATTTATAAATATTTGCTAAATTAATGCATAGAAAAAAAAAAAGATGGTACAGAGGTAAGTCTACAGAGGAAGAAAGGGAATAGCGCCCAATTCAACAGCCTCTACCAAGGGGATTGAAGCATGCAGGGTGATCGATGCACTCATCTGCCGGCCCCTCAACTATCCAGCTTACAGTCTCACAGCATTTAGGTCCTTATCAACCATTCCTTTTCTCCTTCAGATATCTGGGAGTATCACAGACAGTAGATAGCTTATGATAAAAGATGCCAGAAGGAACAAATGAGGGAAAAATTAAGAAAATCTACTTTAAATATGGAACACATACTGTCCTTGTTAGGAAATAAGTTTCTCTTTTTTATTTTGAAACTGAGAATGTATTATAGTTATATTTTAAGTACATACGATGAGAGGATAAAAAATATGAAAGTCAACACAAGTTAAAGAGAAAGAAGGAAGTGGTACATATTTGAGCCTCTCAGTGAGAAAAGAGGCCATTTTTCATCTTAGGCCCCAGGGTATCTGTTAGTGCACCGGGAGAGGTAATTCATTAAATGAAGCTAAGGTTAATGCACCTTCAAAAGAGAGCAATTTATCTCCCTTTCTTCAATAGGATCAGGCCAGGAGGTTCTAGAGTTGGAAAAAAATGTTTCCTGGTGAGATAGCCCCATGATGATCTCTGGTCCCCTGAACTCCATCTTTTTCATTCATTAAACAGATGACTAATGTACCAGATGGGAGGGCGCTGTGTTTTCTCTTCAAGGTGTGGGTATTTAAGTTCTTTCTTGAACACTGGGAAATGTTTACATTCTGCTTTATGTATTAGTCCTCACATCTCAGTCTGACCAAAGGGCAGTCAAGGAGGTGTCAAAAGAAAGGATACACTAGTTTAAATGAGTTGAAAAATACTTAGGAATGGTATAATAATAGCTTATTTTAGAATAAAATCAATAATAGCAGTTACAATGTTATTATAAAATCTGCTGAGTTCATCAAGTGAAACCAGGGCAAACAAACAAAACCTTAAGTGAGATTATTCATACTGGATTTTCCCAAATTCCTATTTCTTCCCATCAAAATTAAAATATTCATTCAGCATTTCTCTTTCTTTGTGTATCCATCCATCCATACATAAATATACATATATAAAACATACACATAAAATCATATACACACACACACATACATATTCTCATGCCTTCTGACTGACTGCAGGGCTTCCCCATACAGTCCTGTGTGGAGTAGCAAATATGTGACATGCACATAAGAACATATATGTATATGTGAATGTGTGTGCACAGAAAACATGTCCCTGCCCTTGAGAACTAACTATCTGAAAAAGGAGACAGATGTGCAGGAAATGATTACAATAAGATATGGCCAGCTCTGTAGGAATAAATATGTAGGAAGCTATGAAGGACTGGAGAGTGGGAGGGGGAGTCCACCCACCCAGACTTGATTCTCGAAAGGAGGCAAGTTAAGGATAAAGTCCAAAGCAAAAAGCCAGCCTTTCTCCCCTCTCACCGTACCGGAGACTCTCATCAGGAGCTTGGGTCCTACCCCGAGAGACCTAGACTCAACCGGTCCGGGCTGAGCGCCAGTCAGCTGCCTTGATCTCTGCTCCCCCTGCGCTATCAGCTCCTGGAACAAAGCCTGACACACACAGGGCGCTCAACACACATGTGCCGACCGAACACATCCTTCCCTACACATTGAGGGGACGGACTAGACGGTGCTGCCTTTAGTTACATGCAACCCCTGGATGTCATAGTAACGCGTGCATGACTAGAAAGTGCCGTCTGGCCCCTGGCTGAGTCCCCAGGTGAAGACACGTGTGCAGCTGAGGTGACGCCGCTCCACGTAGGGGCAGCCTCTGCGCTCATAATAAAGGAGTGAAGGCAAAGACGATCCCTGTTTTCACAGAGCAGAAGAGTGACTATTTCTTCCCAAAGTTAGATGTTACAGGCAAGATATTTTAAAAGAATACACACGTGTGCCCACATACACACATATGCACATACACACGTTTATTCTGTCACTATGGGGAAGGTTATGCTGAGACCACAATCACAGTCAGTGGCTCACATACCACAGCAAAATTATATTTTTCTCTCATGCCACACAGAAAGGAACCTGATCCTGGCGACTCAGAGACTCAGGACTCCAAGCTGGGAAGGGCTTTGCAGTGTCATCATATCAAGAAGACATGCTTGTTTCAGGAAGACCCTGACACTGGGAGATTGAGGGCCGGAGGAAGAGAGGACGACAGAGGTTGGGATGGTTGGATGGCATCAGTGACTCGACGGACATGGGTTTGAGCAAATTCTGGAAGATAGTGAAGGACAGGGAAGACTGGCCTGCTGCAGTCTATGTGGTCACAGAGAGTCAGACACGATTTAGTGACTGAAAAACAGTATCAATAAGGGGAACATGGTGAGTCTCACAGTTCTTAACACTTCCACTGGAAGTAAGGTACATCACCTTGGCTAAATCATATCATGTGACCATGATGAACCTTAAAGGCAGTAAGAAAGTGCAGTCTTAGGGTTAAAAAACGTGGGAAGCTAGAAATACTGGATACAGAGCACTGATGTCTATGCTATTTACCAACAAACAACAGTGAAATTCAAGTCGTATGTAACTTTAGCTATGTTCTACTTTACCGTAAAAGGCCGAATAGCTCAAAAAAAAATGATATAATCAGGGCTTACCATTTAAGGAAAAACATTTTACAAGTTGCCAAACAGGTTTGCTACATGCATCTCAAGGTCAAAAAACCATTTTCCCTTAGGAACAGTGTCTTATAAATAAGGTCACTGTCATAGATGACAGCTCATTTAAAGAATCACACACCAACCACAGAGTTTTCATCACCTGAGCCTCACAGAGAAATAGATGTCTCCCAATGCACTAGAGGCATCATCTTATGACCCAGGCTGACAATGAGAAAAGCACATCTTCCAAAAGTATGAAGCGAAGACTATGGGCTTTCACAAAAAAAGTGAGCAGTCTGGCTTATGGGGAGCTGCCAGTACAATAAACCGAGGGCCTTTCCAGATACTGAAATTTAAACCCCGTCAAAATCAAGTTGGCCCTAAAAGGCTAATATGCTAACCACTCTAGGTGATTCTTTGGAGACATAGAGGTTTGAGCACATACCTATTATTTCAGCACAAAGGAGGTGTTTTCCATGTTGGTCCCTATTTATTTTTAAACTGACTTTTTTTCAACATGGGGGAGACTGGAATAAGCTTTGATACAGAGCTGCTCTGCTGGTCACTCCTTCTCTTAATTTTATGTTTAGGGAAGCAAGGGGTCACCAGATCTGCTTTCTCAGGTATAAGCCAACCTAGAGAGCTGAGGTCAAACCAGGCTGGGAAAGTTTAAGTAAAAAAGGGCAGATGTTATGCAAAAATGTGTCTAAACACCCAGTGAAAGCCCCCATCTTCCCTCCATAGCCTAGATGCTGAGTTTTATGAGAATTCATCAAGTTTCTAAAAGTATCTTGATGGGACTGGATGGGTTGGGAGTCCAGGATGATTAAAGATATTAGAAGAACCAGAAGGAAAGCAAAGAAAAACTTTTTTTTTTCAATCTCCCTTGTGATACAATAATATTAAAAAAAAATGAACCAAACATTGAACAATCAATTTCTGAGAAAACAGAACAAACTGCTTACTCGTGAATAATTATGAGACAAATGAACAAATAGCAGGCTCAGAGATTATGATAAACCCTTAAAGGATAAATGTAATTAATGGTGATGATAAAAATGCTGAGTATTTGCAATAATAATTACAACACATCTGTCTCCAGAGGTCTCAGTTTTTAATGTTCCTTTTCAGAAACATCATCAGAGTTTAATCAAAGGCGCTGGAGGAATATACGGCTAATTTCCTCTGTAACTGGACTGAATGTCGGTGAAAAAGCTGCCTGTTATCTCTGTGAGATGTTCCAGGGGTCCATTGAAATGGTTCCAAATAACACTTTGGGGGTGAGAAAAGTTGTCTTGCTGTTCAAGAGCCCTACATGTTGAGCATGCACACATTGTTTTTTTGTTTTTTTTTTCTGTCTCTTCTCCTGGTCAAATTACAGTTGATCTATAATAGATCTATCAGCCAAGGATTTATCTAAACCGCTTAAAAAGTGGTTTATACTGTGTTTTTGTAGAATGTGGGCATTAGTTTATGTTTGCTGACTGCCTAATATAGCAACTATTAAGGAAGAGGTCCCACTCCAGTATTCTTGCCTGGAGAGTCCCAGGGACGGGAGCCTGGTGGGCTGCCGTCTATAGGGTCACACAGAGTTGGACACGACTGACGTGACTTAGCAGCAGCAGCAAGGAAGAGGTTAAAAAAAAAAAAAAAGAAAACACACACACACACACACACAAAAAAAAACAGTACAAGTAACTCTGCTTACTATTCTGTAGCAACCTAGCTGGGAAAATAATTTCAAGCAGAATGGAGATGCGTGTATGGTATATAACTGAGTCATTTGGTTGTACACCTCAAACTAACACAGCATTGTTAATGAACTGTATTCCAATATAAAATGAAAAAGTTAAAAGAAAAAACAACTTGCAAATTTAGGTAGAAAGTCTGACCCACAAAGCAGGCCCTGAAAAAACGTGAAGAAGTTTGTCACCAAGTCACAGACTAAACAGACCAAGTTTCAGGGGGCTCCAGAAAAAAAGTGCTCTCACTTCATACTCAGTACAAAGGGAGGCCTCTTGGCAAAGAGTCCATTGTTCTGGGTTTATGTTCGCTTTCCACCCATCTGCAAAAACACACAGATACCCCTGTCTTTTGCTGACATAAGTGGTTCCAAATTTCATCCCTAGTCTGGCAAACAAAGAGTCATTTCTTGTGAGTGAGTGGTATAAAACACCACATTCCTAAACTTTTTCTCCCCCAAATTTCCAACAGAAGTTGAATGACCACTTTGAAACTTAATGATAAATGGTGGAAACTCATTTCCTTCTGGTATTGGTGTTAGAACAAGACTCATTTAGCAAACAACAGATTGTTGACTCTGAACTAAACATGAGAATGGCATCTGGTCCATAGTTTAGAAGCTGAAAATTCTTTTGCCTCTGCTGAATACATTCAGAAATAAAAGGGAAGGAGGGCCAGGGTAATTTTAACTTCATTATCAGGACATCTAAATTATTACATTTATAAATAAATTATATAGTAAATTTAATAATAGGTAGTAGCTATTTGAAACTAACTTCCTTTAAACAATTCCTAAGCTAATAATGACTATACTAGCCAAGAAGATGACATAATTGACTTGAAATCTAATCTGATCCACTTCAGCAACACTTCAGCCCAGATAAATGATATAGTATGTTGCTTAAATGAAATCAACACTTGTTACATAGTCAGGAAACTGTAATTTAAGACTCAGTGTTTTGAATTCTTTAGAGATAACCTATTTGGATATCACAGAATGAGTCACCATAGAAATTCAGGAGAAACAGAAAGAAAATAAATCAAAAGAAAACTATTTTATCATGAATCAAAAGCTTAAACTCTTAAAAGCTGATGAATACGAACGTTTCCTTCTCAAATCAGGAGTCTGTTTATACTCCTCTTATCAGAAACTCATTCACTCATCAGTTTGACAAATGTTTATGGGCACCCCCTAGATAGTAGGTAATAGGAGGGATACAAAGATGAACAAGGTATAATCTGTGTCCTCAAGGATCTTGCTGCATACAGTAACAAGATAAGACATGCAAACAATCAACAAAGTGTCAAGCTCCACATGGTGAAAAAACACTGCTTCAGCTCTGTCCCCACTGCATCTAGGAGTCCATTAAAACCCCCATCATATGTGATGTAGCTGTGTGGACATCTGTCACCCTACTGAAGCATCAGTTCAGTGCAGTTCAGTTCAGTCGCTCAGTCGTGTCTGACTCTTTGTGACCCCATGGACTGCAGCATGTCAGGCTTCCCTGTCCATCACCAACTGCAGGTGTTTACACAAACTCATTTCCATCACATCAGTGATGCCATTCAACCATCTCATCCTCTGTGTCCCCTTCTCCTCCTGTCTTCAATCATTCTCAGCATCAGGGCCTTTTCAAATGAGTCAGTTCTTCCCATCAGGTGGCCAAAGTATTAGAGTTTCAGCTTCAGCATCAGTCTTTCCAATGAACACTAAGGACTGATTTCCTTTAGGATGGACTGGCTGGATCTCCTTGCTGTCCAAGGGATTCTCAAGAATCTTCTCCAACACCACAGTTCAAAAGCATCAATTCTTCGGCACTCAGCTTACTTTATAGTCCAACTCTCACATCCATACATGACTACTGGAAAAACCAAAGCTTTGACTAGATGGACTTTTGTTGGCAAAGTAATGTCTCTGCTTTTTAATATGCTGTCTAGGTTGGTCATAACTTTTCTTCCAAGGAGTAAACATCTTTTAATTTCATGGCTGCAGTCACCATTTGCAGTGATTTTGGAGCCCTCCCCCCACCCAAAAAAAAAAGTCTGTCCCTGTTTCCATTGTTTCCCCATCTATTTCCCATGAGGTGATGGGACCAGATGCCATGATTTAGTTTTCTGAATGTTGAGCTTTAAGCCAACTTTTTCACTCTCCTCTTTCACTTTCATCAGGAGGCGCTTTAGTTCCTCTTCACTATCTGCCATAAGGGAGGTGTCATCTGCATATCTGAGGTTATTGATATTTCTCCCGGCAATCTGGATTTCAGCTTGTGCTTCATCCAGCCCAGCATTTCTCATGATGTACTCTGAATATAAGTTAGATAAGCAGGGTGACAATATATAGCCTTGACGTACTCCTTTCCCTATTTGGAACCAGTCTATTGCTCCATGTCCAGTTCTAACTGTTACTTCTTGATCTGCACACAGATTTCTCAGGAGGCAGATCAGGTGGTCTGGTATTCTTATCTCATTAGGAATTTTCCATAGTTTGTGGTGATCCACAAAGTCAAGGGCTTTGGTGTAGTCAATAAAACAGAAGTATATGTTTTTCTGGAACTCTCTTGCTTTTTCGATGATCCAGGGGATGTTGGTTGTCACAGGGTTATAAAAAGTTGAATTTCTTGTTGCCAGTATATTTTTTTTAAGGGGAAGAAGATTTTCTTTTGAAAAATCAACTGTCCTGAGTGATTTAGGCTGAATAGCATGCAATGCCTTTAAATAGGGCCTGGGTTCTCTTGTTTTCTACAAGGCCCACTGCTTCCTATTGCCCCACAGTCAATCTGTTATGTGACCTCCCTAATTTCAGCAGATGTCTGAGGTCACCACCCCGCCCTTAAGTCTTTGACGACTGAGGTTGTGGGCCCATGTGATGACAGTGTGTTTGATTAGTTATTCTCATCCTGCTCCAAAAGTAAGTTTCCTGGAAAGACATATATTTCCTTCACATTCTATGGGTGAGAGAAACCTATCAAGGTGCGACTGGGGATACCACAAGCCTGTTACCTTGTGCGATGATCACTATCTTGTACCTAAGACAATGTGACCAATTCAACCACTATAATGGAGATTAGACAATTGGACTCTCTGCCTGCACCATTTCTACATAACAGGTAATTTCTCAAAAACAATTCATTTTATTTCAGTATATGCTGGAATTTGTGGGGGGTGGGTGAGGGAACAGTAGTTCAGGAAATATCTGGATGCAATATGGTAAATTAGATCCCCTTTTCATTGCAGAGGAACAGCAGTGTAGAATGACTGTGATTCCCAATGAAAACAATTTGCAAATTTGCTAGGTCTTTTTTTTGTTTGTTTTTTTCTTTCACTTATCACAAGTGGTATGAGAGAATTCTGAGACTTGGGATCTGACTACCCTTCTATGTTGCCTAATCAAGGCAAAAAATGCCAGAGAACTTCTTTATACATAATAGATTAGAGTGAGAATAAGAGGAGATAGGGTAGTTTGTGCACAAGTGGTTATGATTTTATAATAAAGAATTCCAAGGAAACCTTCTAATTGACAAAAATGATGCATTGACCATGTGGCCCATGATAATATTTGACTTTGTTCCTGTTCCTGTGGGTACTTGTCTGCGTGTGTTAATGAAAGTCACACTAGTGAAAATATAGCTATGTTTAGGATATAACCATACAGTTTATTTCTCCGAAAATATAGCATTAATTTATATGTCCCCATGTCAGTTTCTGAATAACTAAATGAGTGAATAAATAAATGCTGTCTGAATGAATGAATTTTGTAAAAGTATCAACCATACTGCACAACCCCAGCTGTCTCTAGCTTTTTCCCAAAGGAAACTGAGAAAAAGTCTTCTAAAATACTGATAGCAAGAGATGCCTAGGGAAACGCATCTGCATGCCTCTGAGTTATAAATACTACTACTTTGCTCTAAGTGCCAGGAAAGATAAATGTCTGTGTCCCTCATTATGGTCTAATGAACCAAGATTAGGGAAACCTGGATTCAGGGTCTTCCACTGCAAGAAAATCAATTAGATTCTTATGACCTGGCTTAGCTGGTTTCCTGGTATCCTATATTTTTACACATTTTCCCACAAATTCTACACACAACTAATCAGACTGTAAATGTAAGGCACATTTCCATAGTCATTTACACTGAAAATTATTCAGCACTGCACTTACTGGTTGCTTCATCACTCCAATAGCCCTTTTTTTTTTTTTTTTTATTTCCCACCCTCAACCCTCATATCCTGGCTATATAAAATTTTAGTTTTGGTACTATTGGAAAACAGGATAGGTAAAGCTAAACAAAGCAGCACTGTAAAAATTAGATGCAAAATTTTGTTAAACTGCTTCATTTTAGGGCTTGTTCTTTTGTTAATGTACAAATCTGGTTTCAGGTTTTCATTCTATTCTATCTTATAGCAGATGTGAAGAGTCCCTACTCCAGGGGCACAATATGGTCACCTATCTTGAAATAATTTATTTTTATAGGAATAACTTGCCTCTCCAGAAAAGGAAATTTATCTTAAGCAGAGTATTCACTGGATTTAGGAAATCACTACCTCAAGGGAGGCAAATGGTCTTCTTCAAGGGATAATTAACTGCAAAGGCAGAGGCCAGTCATTTCGAAGGGGAAGCATATTTTTTTTATACCGGTCTGCTAATCAACTGATTTATTTCTCTGTTAGATATGAAATAGGAATTGCAAAATAACACTGATCTGCTCTTATGTTCTTCTCTTAACAAGACTGAATGTTTTAAATTTTTTTCATTAAGGTATGATTTAGAGAAAATAAAATTCACTCCTTTTAATGTCTAATTCTATCAGTCTTGAAAAATAGGTACAGTTGTATAACCACACCACAGTTTGGATATACAAGAGTTCCATTATGCCAAAAAATTCTCCTGTTCCTTTTTGTAGTCAACCCATTCTCCTCACCTCAGTCTTGATAAAGATCTATTTGTTTTCTAACTCCTAAATTATGATAGCTGTAGGTTTTCACTTTTATTTTCATTTTAATTCTGTCCTATGTATTTTTAAGTGGAAGTATAGTTGATTTTGGTTCTATGTATCTTTTATTTTCCTTTGGACTTCTTCTTTCACCCATGAATTATGTGTTTTTCACAAATTTCACAGAGATTCTCATATTATCTTCCTATTATTTTCTTTATTTTTTAATTTTAGATTGGAGTATAGCCAATTAATAACCTTGTGCTAATTTCAGATGCACAGCAAAGGGACTCAGGCTTACATATACATGTATGCATTCTCCCTCAACACTCCCCTCCTATCCAGGCTGAAGAGGAAGCATATTTCCTTTGTTCCCATTTTTGTGCTATAGAGATCATTCTGTGTATTATAGGCCAAACCAACTAATGGATATGGTGAGATAGATGAAAAGATGAGGTCATGAGAAGTGGAATGCTTTAAAGAGTCTTGAATGTGAAAATTCACAACATTAAGAAGTATTTCTAGAAAGTACTAAAATAAGAACACCATCTATAGTAATCTAAGCATACTGTTGAAAAACAACAAAAAATTCTAACTGGCCAGTCTTTAAATCTATAAAGACGTGGTCAAACATAGTCTTATGAGAGAGAAGAAACATACTTCACAGTATGCGCTGTTTCATGTTTAAGCCACAGGATGAAACCGCTGCCCCGCTACACTGCTGTTGGCCTTTGGCGGAAGCGCAGTGCTTTGAACAAGCACTATGGCCATGTCCATCTTGAGTAAGAAACATGGTTTTCCCCCGGGGCTCGACACTTGGGATTTTATTCTATCAATCAATAAGCGTTGTTAATAAGAAAGTATGGGCAGTATCATTGATGCAATGAACATGAACTTGGGCAAGCTCCGGGAGATGGTGAGGCCCAGGGAGGCCTGGCATGCTGCAGTCCATTGGGTTGCAGAGTCAGACACGACTGGGCGACTGAACAACAACTCATTGCAATATCATATGTAATTACAAACATTAAAAACAGACCATACACACAAGAAAATATTTAACTTAGTCTGTAAAATTAACGTAACTACTGCACATAAAATAATTATAAAGTCAATTAGTAACATGGAAAACACTTATGACATGCTTAATAAAAAATTAAAAAATCAGATTATAAGATTGCATTTACAACATTAATTTTACAGTGCTCTCCATTTTGGGGTATTGATTTAATAACAACTATATGTAACCATATAGTAGAGTATACATCATTCAATTAGATCTTAAGAATTTTTAAAATAAAATACTAGTGTAACTTATTTAGTTATTAATATACAATGTTTAAACTTAAGATTCCTTAGATACCTCACAAAAGTTTAAAAATCAAACTCTTTTTCCAGATTTATTGAGATATAAGTGACACATTATGTAAGTTTAAGGTATACCACACAATGATTTGACATGTTATCTATAGCAAAATGATCACCATATTAAGTTTAGTGAACATCTATCATACCACATAGTTACCTTTTTTTCTTATGGTGAGAACTTTTAAGGTCTATGTTGGGCAACTTTCAAATAAATGATACAATGATATTACTATAGTCACCATGCTATATAGTACTTCCCCAGAACTTTTAACTGAACATTTACACCTTTGACTAATGACTGAAGATGGTCAAAATAATCATACTTTTGATATCGCTCATGACTAACACATTTTAGAAAACTGACTTTCAGGTTTTCCAAAAGGACACACTTACACACACATATAAATTCTTATAAACACTTGAGTGCACTCTTATAGAAAAATATTTGAGGATTAAGAGGTACGAACTGCCAGTTATAAACAAATGTGTCACAGAAGTGTACTATACAACACAGGGAATATAGTCATAATGCTATAATAACTTTGTATGGAACATAACCTCCAAACATACTGAATCACTATGTTGTACACCTGAAACTATTATAATTTTGTAAGTCAATTTTAAATCAATAATAAAAAAAAAAGATTTTGTGAATAAATGCTGAGAAACACATACAAATCTTACAGTCATCCCTATCTTTCAATAATCACAAAATCCAGCTTTTTTGGATTTACTGGTAAGGTACTATTTCCATTGCTTTGCAGTCAATGGAAATAGTAGATCCCAGCATATTTACTGGCCAGGTGAAACCGGTGGCAACTGTGCCCAGCTGAATCCTGGGGAAAAACGTTAAGCTGCCAGGTAGATGGGAGGAAAGCAAGACAGCTCTCTGGGAACACAGGCAACACTGGCTGAGTTCTCTCCCTGTTTGGGTGGCCGGGGACCTCAGAGTGTTTCCATAGCTGGTATAGCAGGTTTGTCAGGGTTATCAATCTAACCTCTGTCTCCCCAGAGTGTCAGTCGCAGGGGCTGCCCAGAATGATCATGATTCCCCTGTCCCCTATATCCTCCCTGCAGATAGAACTCCTGGAAGGTCTGCATAAAGCCTTCTCCTGCTGGAAGTACAGGCCAAAGGGTGACCAGGCAAACACGGAACATTGGCAGGGGGTGAGGGCAGCGAGCAGAGAAGCACAAAATCACAAAGGGTGGAGCCAATGCCCTGATCATACTTGTAACTTAGTATGGAAGACACCCAGGATTAGACAATTGCAAAGCATTGCAACTCAGTCTATTACTAGGAAGGGCGTATATTCAGACGTGACTTGAGGACCAGACCAGACAAGGATTCTGGAGTAGAGATGACTGGGTAAGTTGGGTAATTAGTTACAGAGATTAGGTGTTCCAGAAGATGGGACAGCCTGTGCAAGGTCCTGGTGACATGATCAAGCATGCCCTTCCCAAGCAAATAGCTGCAATTTAGGGGTAACACAGGAAGACAGAAATTTATTTCTAAAATTCCAAAATTGTATGCATTATGATGTCAATGTTTTTATTTATCCTTGATTTACCAAATAGATATTTACACTCTGCAAATATAATTTGTTTGGACACACGGACACCATAGCTAACTTGGAGCACACCCCATTTAAATTTCTAATTCAATTGGATCTAGCCACGAGTGGGCAAAAAGAAAAGCATTTTCAGATACCCTGGAATCAACAGTCATTCCGGTTGGTTAGACAAAGCAGAGCAAATTTGAGAATCTTTAAATTGTCCAATACGATAAAAATGCAAGAAAGTCCAGGTGCAGTCTTGTAAGAACGACCTTGGCAGTGTGGAGCAAACACTCACTAGCATCACTTGAAGCAGACTGGAATTCACAGGTATAAGGATAAACATGCATCCAAGGCTCCCCATCCTCTCAGCATCCTGTGGACAGAAGTGCTTGGGCCTTGCCCTGCTGGGTGCATCACTGGCTGTTCTTAGCAAGAGACCATATCCTTTTGCATGAGATGAGATGAAGGCAGTCTTAGTAAGCATGGTAAAAAGTTTGGGATTGGGTGCAAAACAGTTTGAGCATGCCAGCTCTTAGCATTTGGCATTTTTTGAATGTTAGGTTCAGGAGCAGACCTTCCTCCTAGAGGGAAAGAGGTCACTGGTTTCAGGTAGCTTGTTACTAGGCAACCCAGAGAGTCTCTATGGTAATGGACTCGACAATCTGGCTTGTCTCTGAGCAGGTAGAGTTGTTTCATACTTGTCAGTTAAAAAAAAAGGTACCAAAGCATAAAGGGTAAAATTGACATAAACTTTTCTTTTTTCTTTTTTTTTTAAGTTTTTATAAATGTTTATACTGGGCTAATCAAACTAACCAAGAACCTAACACTCAGCATTGTCAGATGCTAGCACCTGGCAGTCATCTCACCCCACAGGAAGGGGCATAGCCCCTTTCTAAGAGCAGCCTACGGTGCACCCAGCTGGGCCTCACCCATCCACAGGATCTGAGAGGATGGGGAGCCTTGATACTTGCTTATCCTTCCATCTATGAATTCCAGTCTGCTCCAAGTGATGCCAGTGTTTACTCCACACTGCCAAGGTCACTCTTACTAAATACCTAGATTTTCTAGGTTTGAATGTTAGAAGAGAGGAAGCACCTCTCTCCTCCTGAGATCTCAAGCACTAAGTGGCAACTTGACCACTGCATGCACATCAGCAATCCCACAACCCCCCATGCAAAAGGTAAGTCAAAGCGTCCTGCTTTTCCTTGTGGTTCACGTTAGGGAAGATATTAACACATGCTTACCTATCTCCCAGTACCAGGTTATGACAGGCTGCTCAGGTGAGCAAACTGCAGAAGACCCAGGGGGCCCCCAGTTCTATCTCTAATTTCGATATTCTTAAATAATACCCACAACTTCAAGTGATTCCAGGATAGCTTTTATTTTCCTTTTCCTTGTCGAAAGTCACTGAGATGTAGACGTAGAACCAAGCAAGAGGAAGAAAAAATGAAATGTTTCCTTGCTCTGGTGGTTCTGCTCATTCTTTCTAGAACAAGGAAATAGACTGTAGAGATTTATTTATTTATTTACCAGCAAATGTCACATTCATTAGTGAAACCCTCAGTGTACAGTGAGGCAGATGCTTGTGAAACCGAGAAATGCCTAGTTCAGTCTCAAACTTCCTGTCAAGATATAATCTAAAATAAATTTAGATTCAATGGGGATGAATGAGTCAAAGATGAGTTTTCAGCAGCAGCTGTGACATGTGTTAGCACAGACTGGCAGACTTGTATTTTTCAATTTGGAAAGTCAGGGTGCAGAGGTCTGAGACAAATGCAGGCACACTCACAATCTGTATCTTCCCCTCCTCCTTGCCTCTTCATCCCCAAAAGACAGAGAAAGAGGCAGAAGAGTGCCTGGACCACCACGACTTCAAGCTTTTTAGAGCAGTCTAGCCCCTCCCCCTGCCCCACACCATTTAAATGGTACATAAAATATAAAAAAAAAAAAAAAATGAAGATTTCTATCATAAACTACTGTGATATCTTTTTTCTAGAATTTTCATTTTTATCCCCCAAATGGCAGGCTCACCATGACTTTAGGTTTCATTAATTTTCCAATAGCTAAGTCTAAATAACTAAGACTGACTTTTAGAATTCAGTAGTTAAATATTTTAAGTAGTAGAATTACACAGGAAACCTTTACAATAGAACCATTATCCATGGTTCCTATATTCATTTCCAAAGTTTCCAGTGACTGCATTTTATGTCCATATGTTTCACTTTTAAAAAAATCTGTGCTGTATTCTCATCTTAATTTAAAATTTTTCTAA
Organism: Dama dama; assembly: GCF_033118175.1. Classification (NCBI taxonomy): domain Eukaryota; kingdom Metazoa; phylum Chordata; class Mammalia; order Artiodactyla; family Cervidae; genus Dama; species Dama dama. The sequence continues at coordinate 10,414,948 of NC_083703.1, read as the reverse complement.
ATTATAAATGCTATAAATAATATTTTGTTACAAACAGAAGAAAACAGAACAGATATGAAGGAGCCGTATATTCAAGGACATTATACTGTTTAAAATGAGACATTGTACTTGAGTATAACAAAGATAAAAATGTTTTATTCTATATAATAATCTACATAGTTCAACATTACACCATTTAAATGCAGAGTGAGAGAAAAAAATGATTTAAAAGAGTTTTGTATATATTGAATAAGGAAGGAAATTTTCAGTGATAAATTATGTTGCACTCAGGATTAGACTTATAAAATAAGCTTCTGCTACTGATTAGAAGCTTAAACAATACAGACTTTTTTCTAATCAAGGAACAAAACATTTTTTATCCCAAACTTTATGCTTCAGGGAACAGGTAGGTAAAAAAAAAAAAAGTCAACGATGCAACGTTTCATTGAACACCATTAACCAGCACCTTAAGTTTATGAGGGGGAAAAATGAGTAATACCAAGATTATGTTAGGACTCCTTATGAGTATTTCAATTAAAAATATGCAATCATGATATTATCAAGCTACAAATTGGTTGTGCATGACTGAAGCTGAGGCTAAATGCACGGATCGTATTCATACCCAATTATCATGCTATGACCCTTGACTTTGTTTTAATGCCATATGCCAAAAAGTTGAATTAAAACACAGCTTGAAATTCAGCCAGTTTCTAGAATTCTCCTTAATGGAATGGATTTTCTATGCTACATGGGACAAGAGTAATGTGATGTTCTTTGTATTGTCATTCAGAGATGGAGGCCTCTTTATCTACTGTATGACCTTCTCTGGACTTGCCAAAATGGGTAAGGAAACTACCCACTCCTGATTAGAAACAGACACACAGATTTACTTTGATCTAACAGTGAATGTGCTCCATTGGGTTAAAACAGAGGACCGCTATGGACAGCTTCTCTTTAACCACAAAGGTCAACATAGCAAACATGTTCCTAGTAAGTCCTCACGTCTTCATTTGAGGAAAAAACAAAATATTTTCAAGAAACCATAATCTAAACCAGTAACAGACTATTTGAAATAAATGCGCAAAATGAATTCTATATAAGATGAATTCAACTTGACTGGCAATCAATGGTGTTTTTTGAGTTTATGATTAACCTAATTTTTACAGATTTGCTATTGTTTAAAATTTACAATTTTTAAAGTCTCTCAAAAACAAGAAAAAAGATTCACATGCACATAAATTATTCTTCAGTTTATAAATTTTTACAAAGACTTTTAAGAGTTTATGTTCATATTGAATGCTTTTCATGTCACTGAACTATGAAGGCTAACATGCATGTCATCTTTCAACTGTTTCCTTTTATGAATTAGTAAAAACACTAGTGCAGCTTCCCTGGTGTCTCAGTGGTAAAGAATCCGCCTGTCAATGCAGGAGACTTGGGTTTGATCCCTGGGTTGGGAAGATCTGGAGAAGGAAATTCTTGTCTCCAGTATTCTTGCCTGGGAATTCCCATGGACAGAGGAACCTGGCGGGATACAGTCTATGTGGTCACAAGAGTCGGATATGATTTAGCAACTAAACAGCAACAACAAAAACATTAGTAAATTGGCTTAAGACGTATATACTGTAATACTTCCCCAACTAATTTGCATTCTGGTAATGGCTGTATTAGCAGATAATTAATGAAATTAATATAATTATAACCTGTCCTTAACTACTGCTAACTGCTGCTGCTAAGTCACTTCAGTTGTGTCCGACTCTGTGTGACCCGATAGACGGCAGCCCACCAGGCTCCCCTGTCCCTGGGATTCTCTAGGCAAGAACACTGGAGTGGGTTGCCATTTCCTTCTTCAATGCATGAGTGTGAAATGTGAATGTGAAGTCGTTCAGTCGTGTCCAACTCTTAGCGACCCCATGGACTACAGCCTACCAGGCTCCTCCGTCCAGGGGAGTTTCCAGGCAAGAGTACTGGAGTGGGGTGCCATTGCCTTCTCTGGTCCTTAACTAGTCAATGTTCAAATCCCTTCAAGAGAAGCTCTATGTCAGGATTTATCAGTTTTATATAGGTGACTTGAATATCCCTAAATTTCAGTATTCCTTTCCCCTGATTATTTTTTCTCCCTATCCTTAGATTTTGAATATAGTAAAGTTGCAGGATATAAAATTAACACACAGAAATCCCTTGCATTCCTATACTCTAACAATGAGAAAACAGAAAGATAAATTAAGGAAACAATACCATTCACCATTGCAACAAAAAGAATAAAATAAGGAGTATATCTACCTAAAGAAACAAAAGACCTATACATAGAAAACTATAAAACACTGAGGAAAGAAATCAAAGAGGACACAAACAGGTGGAGAAAAATACCGTGTTCATGGGTTGGAAGAATCAATACTGTCAAAATGGCTATACTACCCAAAGCAATCTATAGATTCAATGCAATCCCTATCAAGCTACCAACGATATTTTTCACAGAACTAGAACACATAATTTCACAATTTGTATGGAAAGACAAAAAACCTTGAATAGCCAAAGTAATCTTGAGAAAGAAGAATGGAACTGGAGGAATCAACCTGCCTGACTTCAGACTCTACTACAAAGCCACAGTCATCAAGACAGTATGGTACTGGCACAAAGACAGAAATATAGATCAATGGAACAGAATAGAAAGCCCAGAGATAAATCCACGAACCTGTGGACACCTTATCTTCAACAAAGGAGGCAAGGATATACAATGGAAAAAAGACAACCTCTTTAACAAGTGGTGCTGGGAAAAGTGGTCAACCACTTGTAAAAGAATGAAACTAGAACACTTTCTAATGCCATACACAAAAATAAACTCAAAATGGATTAAAGATCTAAATGTAAGACCAGAAACTATAAGACTCCCAGAGGAGAACATAGGCAAAACACTCTCCGACATAAATCACAGCAGGATCCTCTATGACCCACCTCCCAGAATATTGGAAATAAAAGCAAAAATAAACAAATGGGACCTAATGAAACTTAAAAGCTTTTGCACAACAAAGGAAACTATAAGCAAGGAGAAAAGACAGCCCTCAGATTGGGAGAAAATAATAGCAAATGAAGCAACAGACAAACGATTAAGCTCAAAAATATACAAGCAACTCCTGCAGCTCAATTCCAGAAAAATAAATGACCCAATCAAAAAATGGGCCAAAGAACTAAACAGACATTTCTCCAAAGAAGACATACAGATGGCTAACAAACACATGAAAAGATGCTCTACATCACTCATTATTAGAGAAATGCAAATCAAAACCACAGTGAGGTACCATTACACGGCAGTCAGGATGGCTGCTATCCAAAAGTCTACAAGCAATAAATGCTGGAGAGGGTGTGGAGAAAAGGGAACCCTCTTATACTGTTGGTGCAAATGCAAACTAGTAAAACAGCCGCTATGGAGAACAGTGTGGACATTTCTTAAAAAACTGGAAGTAGAACTGCCATATGACCCAGCAATACCACTTCTGGGCATACACACTGAGGAAACCAGATCTGAAAGAGACATGTGCACCCCAATGTTCATCGCAGCACTGTTTATAATAGCCAGGACATGGAAGCAACCTAGATGCCCATAAGCAGATGAATGGATAAGGAAGCTATGGTACATATACACCATGGAATATTACTCAGCCATTAAAAAGAATTCATTTGAATCAGTTCTAATGAGATGGATGAAACTGGAGCCCATTATACAGAGTGAAGTAAGCCAGAAAGATAAAGAACATTATAGCATACTAACACATATATATGGAATTTAGAAAGATGGTAATGATAACGCTATATGCAAAACAGAAAAAGAGACACAGATGTACAGAACAGACTTTTGGACTCTGTGGGAGAAGGCAAGGGTGGGATGTTTCGAGAGAACAGCATCAAAACATGTATATTATCTATAGTGAAACAGATCACCAGCCCAGGTTGGATGCATGAGACAAGTGCTCGGGCCTGGTGCACAGAGAAGACCCAGAGGAATCGGGTGGAGAGGGAGGTGGGAGGGCGGATCAGGATGGGGAATACATGTAACTCCATGGCTGATTCATGTCAATGTATGACAAAACCCATTGCAATGTTGTGAAGTAATTATCCTCCAACTAATAAAAATAAATGAAAAAAAAGTTTCTAAACGTTTCTAAATGACCCATGCCACATTCTATTCTGTTCCATTGCAGTCCCTGAATGAAGCTCATCGACTTACAGGCTTTCCTGTCTTGCCTTTCCCTCCACTACTGTATTCATTTGAGAATCCCAAATTAAAAGACGCTTACTCCTTGGATGGAAACTTATGACCAACCTAGACAGCATATTTAAAAGCAGAGACATTACTTTGCCAACAAAGGTCCATCTAGTCAAGGCTATGGTTTTTCCAGTGGTCATGTATGGATGTGAGAGTTGGACTGTGAAGAAAGCTGAGCGCCCAAGAATTGATGCTTTTGAACTGTGGTGTTGGAGAAGACTCTTGAGAGTCCCTTGCACTGCAAGGAGATCCAACCAGTCCATCCTAAAGGAGATCAGTCCTGGGTGTTCATTGGAAGGACTGATGCTGAAGCTGAAACTCCAATACTTTGGCCACCTCATGCAAAGAGCTGGCTCATTGGAAAAGACCCTGATGCTGGGAGGGATTGGGGGCAGGAGGAGAAGGGGATGACAGAGGATGAGATGGCTGGATGGCATTACCAACTCAATGGACATGAGTTTGAGTAAACTCCCTCCATCAGGACAGGGAGGCCTGGCGTGCTGCGGTTCATGGGGTCGCAAAGAGTCAGACACGACTGAGAGACTGAACGGAACAGAATAACTCTATCAGTATCTGTCCCATGGAAATTCTGCACTATCATATGAATGCTTCATCAACTCTTACAAAACCAAAAGGGGGCAGGTATTTTGGCCTACATATTTTGGAAAAATCACTTTTAAGTCAAACTGTGTCATTTAAGCTTGTCGTTCTAGAAAATTTTTAAATCTGACTGTATTCATTCATTTATTTCTTATTCCTCCACTGACTTATTCACTCAGGAAGCATTTAATAAGCACCTTCCATGTACGTGCTAGGTCCTTTGCTGGCTGCGGAGGATATACTGGTGAATAAATGGACGCGACCCAGTCCTCACAGAGCTCGCAAGTCCGTGTGTGGGATAATAAGCCAGTCACACAGGACTTGCGGTGAATGCCGTGAGGGACAGGGGGAAATGCAGCCATGGCGGATAATGAGAGGACACGGGAGAAGTAGACGTTTCATCAAGGAGGTTTCAGGGGATGTTCTTCTGGAGAGGTCACTTTTAGCGGAGATCTGAAATAGGAGGAGTCAGTCTTGAGCTAGAAAGAGAGAGAGAGGCAGAGAGAAACAAGGAGAGGCAGAGAGAGAAAGAAAAAGCTGAGCCACTGAGCAGGGAGTGGGAGATGCAGGAAGGAGGAACTGGGCTTTCTTCAGCCCAAGACGCAGCTTGTGAAGATGCCAAGGCTGCAGGGAGCTTACTGAATCCTGCCAGCAGGGCACAGAAGGTCAAAAATAACAAGAGGGAGGGATGGAGGAAGTGTGTGGAGGGAGACAGAGAGAGGGGATGAAGCAGTGAAGGGAAGGGAGGAGAAGGGATGGTGGGGGGAAGTGACAGAGGAAGGGTGTGGAGAGATGATAATAAAGAATCAGGCCAGAGGCCAGGTGCCGCCCATAAAAGCAAACCTCAGACTCCAGGGCTGTGGGAAGGGCGCGTTCAGGAGCACCCCCCAGGGGGCTTCTCCTGGCCCTGCTCTTCTCTCTGCTGCCATCCCAGCCCCCAGCTCTGGCATCTCATGGGGTCCCGCCCTCGTGAGTAAGTGATCCGCCCAGGCCAAAGAGCCGGGGCGTAAGCAGGCCCTGCTGGCCGGTCTTCAGCCGCTCAGTCGTGTCCGAGTCTGTGACCCCATGGGCTGCAGCACACCAGGCTTCCCGGTCCTTCCCCATCTCCCGGGGAGATGGTGAGCCCTGCGGCTCTCCTTCTAAATTGGGGCGGAGAGGTGCTCAGCTCACGGTTACTCCAGGGAGACCTGGTGTCTGATCAGCTGTTCATGAGCATTTCCCTGGAGAAGCTGAAAAGCTTTTACTAACTTGAATATCTTGCCTTGGGACAACTGAAAACCCTCGCTCTTCCGGTGGTGTACTCTGTTAAGAAGGCTACGCTGGTTTGTGTTTGCCGAAATCCCCTCCCGTGCAGTTCCAGGTTGGGCTGGCCAGAAGGGGCTCTGTGGGAGCTCGGGAGGTGAACCGACACGGCGGCCATGCCCTCTGCAGGCTGCCAAGGTCAGCGATGGAGGGGGAGCAGCCGGCAAGTCCTGTCCATGCCCTCCCTGCTCTGTGACCGGTGCTTCTCCCCCCCTGCCAGCCCCGCACACCCCCAGGGCCGCCAGGCCCACCACCAGACTCAGAGGCCCCGGTTCCTCTCTGAGTTCCTCTCCAGAAGTGGGTCCCACCTGACTTCCCATTTGTGCCTGTAGACTCCAATTTATCCACCAGTTCCAGGGATTTGGAATCTCAGTTGTGGCTTTTCTCTGATCTCCCTACTCTACCTTTTGATCTCTACTTTTCCAGCTTCTCCAACAATTGCCTGACTTCTTAAGCCTCTAATAAATCCCTTGTTGCATAATACTCATGAGGTTTTTACTATCATGGCTGAACCCTGGATAACACATGCTCTCTTGTTCTTAAGACAGGAAATTCAGCTTTACCTTCAGTTTCAAAAATTACTCATATGAAAAACTGACCAGGTTACAAGTTAGTAAACTAACTTGTTGGAAGATAGCTGAATTTTAGAAAAATTACAAGAATAAGTCTTAACTGTAAGTCTGGTGACATCAACTGTTCTTAAAGACCAATTGATTTATAAAGCAACATGGCTGCATTCTACATATTGCTGTGTTTAGGCAGAGAAAGCACACAACTAAGAGACAGGTAGATTGATCTTAGCCCCAGGATTTCAGCAAAGAGGATCATGATGTTGATGGGTAAAGTAACCCAACTGAAATAGACGGAAAGCAAAGCCAAGAGAGAAAAATGAGGAAGGTGCTAATAAATAACAAGATCATTATTGAGGCACCCATGTTCTTGGTGAAGAGGATAGGATTTTCTCTAAAGGAAGTGCTCAACTCTGATAAAAAAAAAGCTTTCAGGTATTTTGTGTCTATTACCAATAATGTATCTTATAATTTTGCTAACAGTACAAGAGAATAAAAGAATAGATTTGCTTTAACCTGACATACAACTAAAACTAGATCAGCAGTCACTGCATAAATAAAACTCATTTTTATTTTTCCTTTCAGGTAACACTAGACAGTTTTTTTTTTCCTGCTGAAATCCCTCTGGAGTAAGTGGAACATCACAGAGGTATGTTAACACCTTCAACTCTCTGTGACATTAATGTCCTGCACACTCATAGTGACTGGTTTTTCCCTCAAGGAAAATGTTGGCCTCTTAGCAAAGAGCATGGATGTGTCAATGAACCCACATTCCAGGGGGCAGAAAAAATAAAATGCAAAAGCAAACAGAAAAAGAAAACAGCCAGCTTATTTTCACTGTATTGAGATGTTCTCTACATACTTTCAAGTGATTTAAGAAAAGGTTCTCCACTCTCTCACCCCTCCCTCTATGTGATGTTATGCCAAAGATATCTTATTCTTAAAGAAATCAGGGACACAAAAATACAATGCCTACCATGCGTTCTTAGCATAAAACATAAGACACTTTTGTTCTATATTCTTAAGTTTTTTAATTATGGTAAAATACAAACTATACATTTTTCCTTTTAACCATTTCTAAGTGTACAGTTTCATCATTATGCAATCATTGCCATCATACATCTCCAGAACTGTTTTCATCTTCCAAAACAGAAAATCCATACCCATAAAGAGTAACTTCCCATTATGCTCTCCCCCTGCCTCTGGTAACCACTATTCTACCTTCTGTCTCTAGGAATTTGACCTCATACCAGTGGAATACAAAGATAACAATGTCCTTATTCTCAAGAAGGTTAAAATCTACTATTTGTGATGTGAACTTCGTTTCCTATTATATTCCGTTTACTTCAGCATCTCTGCTGATGGTTTAAAAATACACATGCAAATCCATGGCTGATTCATGTCAATGTATGGCAAAAACCACTACAATATTGTAAAGTAATTAGCCTCCAACTAATAAAAAACAAAACAAAACAAAACACCAAGTTCTTGGAACTGTGGGGTTTTTTGTTTGTTTGCTTTTTAATAGCACTTTGTTTGAGGGAGTCATGAGGAGAAACTAAATGCATTCTATTTTCTGCAATTTCAATTTTTAGTCCATGAAGAGTTGGGCATCATTTCACGCCTAAAGGGTCTGTTCTGACCTTTGATAGAGAATTTCATAAAATACAATCATAGTCAGATAATGAGGACAGAGTAGACCTCTGAAGATCAATTCTAAAAAGCATATTTTTTTTTTTTCTGGTATGTTTTTAAAGATAAATGCAAACCTCTTAGTTCCCTGATTTTCTACAGATCTCTTCTGGGATGTATAGCTGACTAGAATGAGGGGGAGGAAGAATAAAATGTTCTCTGGAACCAGGCCACTCCGCTCAGCGTTGCTTTGCAGGAAACAAGGTTATCTCAAGCTTCAACATTTACTAACAAATGCTAAACATGAGTTATGGATTTTCCCAAATACAGATATAGCTATGATAGTCGAAAGAACACTGTGAAGAGAAGTAGTTGCCTGACAGCATATGATTCTATGGTTATTTTCAGGAGTTGTTTAAACTTTATTTCTTAATATAGTTTTTCAATACTTCTTAAATTTTTTAAAGTCTCTTTACGTGTTTTTGGTAGTGTATAGAAATTCAATACATTTTGGTGTCTTAACCCAACAGCTTTGTTGAACTTTCTTAGTGAAAATTAATTCTACTAATTTTTTTAAAGATTCTTTACATAAAAATACAGAAAATAATTTCATTATAGGATAATATAGACCTCTTTCCATTTCTTTTTTTTGGGGGGGTGGGGGTTGTATTGCTTTTTTTAATTTATTTTTTATTGAAGAATAATTGCTTTACAGAATTTGGCTGTTTTCTGTCAAACCTCAACATGAATCAGCCATAGGTATACACATAACCCCTCCCTTTTGAACCTCCCTGCCATCTCTCTCTCCATCCCACCCCCTAGGTTGACACAGAGCCCCTGTTTGACTTTCCTGAGCCATACAGCAAATGCCCGTTGGCTGTCTATTTTACACATGGTGATGTAAGTTTCCGTGTTACTCTTTCCACACATCTCACCCTCTCCTCCCCTCTCCCCATGTCCTTAAGTCTATTCTCTATGTCTGTTTTTCCACTGGTGCCCTGTAAACAAATTCTTCAGAACCATTTTTCTAGATTGCATATATATGCGTTAGAATACGGTATTTATCTTTCTCTTTCTGACTCACTTCACTCTGTATAATAGGTTCTAGGTTCATCCACCTCATTAGAATTGACTCAAATGTGTTCCGTATTATGGCTGATGTTCCACTGTGTATATGTACCACAACTTCCTTATCCATTCATCTGTCGATGGGCATCTAGGTTGCTTCCATGTTCTAGCTATTGTAAATAGTGCTGCAATGAACAATGGGATACATGTGTCTCTTTCAATTTTGGTTTCCTCAGGGTATATGCCTAGGAGTGGGATTGCTGGGTCATATGGTAGTTTTATTCTTAGTTTTTTAAGGAATCTTCATGCCATCTTCCATACTGACTGTATCAATTTATATTCCCACCAACAGTGCAAGAGTATTCCCTTTTCTCCACACCTTCTTCAGCATTTATTGTTTGCAGACTTTTTGATGATGGGCCATTCTGACCAGTGTGAGGTGATAGCTCATTGTAGATTTGATTTACATTTCTCTAATAATTCGTGATGTTGAGCATCTTTTCATGTGTTTGTTAGTCAACTGTATGTCTTTCTTGGAGAAATGTCTCTTTAGGTCTTTTTCCCACTTTTGGATTGGGTTGTTTGTTTTTCTGGTATTGAGTTGTATGAGCTGCTTATATACTTTGGAAATTAATCCTTTATCAGTTGTTTCATTTGCTATTATTTTCTCCCATTCTGAGGGCTGTCTTTTCACCTTGCTTATAGTTTCCTTTGCTGTGCAAAAGCTTTTAAATTTAGTTAGGTCCCATTTGTTTACTTTTGTTTTTATTTCCATTACTCTAGGAGGTGGCTCATAGAGGATGTTGCTTTGATTTATGTCACTGAGTGTTCTGCCTATGTTTTCCTCTAAGAGTTTTATAGTTTCTGGTCTTACATTTACATCTTTAATCCATTTTGAGTTTATCTTTGTGTATGGTGTTAGGAAGTGTTCTAATTTCTTCCTTTTACATGTAGTTGTCCAGTTTTCCCAGCACCATTTATTGAAGAGGCTGTCTTTGCCCCATTGTATATTCTTGCCTCTTTTGTCTAAAATAATGTACCCATAGGTGCATGGGTTTATTTCTGGGCTTTCTATCTTGTTCCATTGGTCTCTATTTCTGTTTTTGTGCCAGTACCATACTGTCTTGATGACTGTAGCTTTGTAGTATAATCTGAAGTCAGGAAGGTTGATTCCTCCAGTTCCATTCTTCTTTCTCAAGACTGCTTTGGCTATTCGGGGTCTTTTGTGTTTCCATATGAATTGTGAAATTTTTCTTCTAGTTCTGTGAAAAATGCCATTGGTAATTTGATAGGGATCTCACTGAATCTGTAGATTGTGTTTGGTATTATAGTCATTTTCACAATACTGATTCTTTCCACCCAGGAAATGGAATATCTCTCCATCTGTTTATGTCACCTTTGATTTCTTTCATTAGTGTCTTATAATTTTCTGTGTATGTTTGTTTGTCTCCTTAGTAAGTTTATTCCTAGATATTTAATTATTTTTGTTGCAATGGTGAATGAGATTGATTCCTTAATTTCTCTTTCTGATTTTTCATTGTTAGTATATAGAAATGCAAGTGATTCCTGTGTATTGATTTTGTATCCTGCAACTTTGCTAAATTCACTGATTAGCTCTAGTAATTTCCTGATACTATCTTTAGGGTTTTCTATGTACAGTATCGAGTCATCTGTAAACAGTGAGAGCTTTACTTCTTTTCTGATCTGGATTCCTTCTGTTTCTTTTCTTCTCTGATTGCTATAGCTAGGACTTCCAGAACTATGTTGAATAACAGTGGGAAAAGTGGACACCCTTGTCTTGTTCTTGATCTTAGGGGTAATGTTTTCAGTTTCACCATTGAGAATAATGTTTATTGTAAGCTTATCATATATGGCCTTTACTATGTTGAGGTAGGTTCCTTCTATGCCCATTTTTTGAAGAGTTTTAATCATAAATGTGTGCTGAATTTTGTCAAAGGCTTTTTATGCATCTATTAAGATTATCATATGGTTTTTACCTTTCAATTTGTTAATAAGGTATATCATGTTGATTGATTTCCATATATTGAAGAATCCTTGCATCCCTGGAATAAACCCAACTTGATCATGGTGCATGAGCTCTTTGATGTGTTGCTGAATTCTGTTTGCTAAAATTTTGTTGAAGATATTTGCATCTATGTTCATCAGTGATATTGGCCTGTAGTTTTATTTTTTTGTGTTATCTTTGTCTGGTTTTGATATCAGGGTGGTGGTGGCCTCATAGAATGAGTTTGGAAGTGTTCCTTCCTCTGCAATATTTTGAAAGAGTTCTAGAAGGATAGGCATTAGCTCTTCTCTAAATGTTTGATAGAATTCTCCTGTGAAGCCATCTGGTCCTGGGCTTTTGCTTTTTGGGAGATTTTTGATCACAGCTTTAATTTCAGTGCTTGTAATTGGGTTGTTCATAATTTCTATTTCTTCCTGGTTCAGTCTTGGAAGATTGAACTTTTTTAAGAATCTGGCCATTTCCTCCAGGTTATCTATTTTATTGTCATATAGTTGTTCATAATAGTCTCTTATAACCCTTTGTATTTCTGCAGTCTGTGGTAACATCTCCTTTTTCATTTCTAATTTTGTTGATTTGATTCTTCTCTATTTTTTTCTTGATGAGTCTGGCTAAGGGATTGTCAATTTTGTTTATCTTGTCAAAGAACAAGCTTTTAGTTTTATTAATTTTCACTATTGTTTATTTCTTTTTCATTTATTTCCACTTGGATCTTTATGATTTCTTTCCTTCTCTAATTTTGAGGGTTTTGGGGTTCTTCCTTTTCCAGTTGCTTTAGGTGTAAAGCTAGATTGTCTACTCGGTATTTTTCTTGTTTCTTGAGGTAGGATTGTATTTGTATAAACTTCCCTCTTAGAACTGCTTTTCCTGCAACCCATAGGTTTTGAGTTGTCATGTCTTCATTGTCATTTGTTTCTAGAAAATTTTTGATGTCCCTTTTGATTTCTTAAGTAACCTGTTGGTTATTTAGAAATGTGTTGTTTAATCTCCATGTGTTTGGGTTTCTTACAGTTTTTTTTTTTTTTTTTTCCTTGTAATTGACACCTAGTCTCATAGCATTATGGTTGGAGAAGATGCTTGATATGGTTTCAATTTTCTTAAATTTACTGAGGTTTGATGTCTGACCCAAGATGTGGTCTATCCTAGAGTTGTTCTGTGTGCATTGAGAAGAAGGTGTGTTCTTCTGCATTTGGATGGAATGTCCTGAAGATATCAATGAGATCCATCTCATCTAATGTATCATTTAAGACTTGTGTTTCTTTATTAATTTTCTGTTTTGATGATCTGTCCATTGGTGTGAGCGTTTTGTTAAAGTCTCATACTATTACTGTGCTACTGTCAATTTCTCCGTTTATATTTTAGTGTTTGTCTTATGTACTGAGGTGCTCCTATGTTGGGTGCATAGATATTTACAATTGTTTTGTCTTCTTCTTGGATTGATCCCCTGAAGTCCTTCCTTATCTCTTGTAATCTTCTTTAAGATCTATTTAGTCTGATATGAGGATTGCTACTCCAGCTTTTTTTGCATCTAATTTGCATTGAATATATTTTTCCATCCTCTCACTTTAAGTCTATATGTGTCCTGAGGTCTGAAGTGGGTTTCTTGTAGTCAGCATATATATATGGGTCTTATTTTTATATCCATTCAGCCACTCTGTGTCTTTTGGTTGGAGCATTTAATCCAGTTACATTTAAAGTAATTATTGATATATATGTTCGTATTGCCATTTTCTATTTGTTTGGGGTTGATTTTGTAGATCTTTTTTTTTTTTTTTTTTTTTGTATTTCTTGACCATATAAGTCCATTTAATATTTCTTGTAAGGCTGGTTTGGTGCTTCTGAATTCTCTTAACTTTTGCTTGCCTGAAAATCTTTTTATTTGTCCATCAATTTTGATTGAGGTCCTTGCTGGGTACAGTAATCTTGATTGTAGATTTTTCCCTTTTAGTACTTTAAATATACCCTGCCATTCCCTTCTGGCCTGCAGAGTTTCTGCTGAAAGATCAGCTATTTAAGCATATGGGATTTCCCTTGTATGTTACTTGTTGTTTCTCCCTTGCTGCTTTTAATATTCTTTCTTTGTGTTTAGTCTCTGTTAGTTTGATTAGTATGTGTCCTGGTGTGTTTCTCCTTGGATTTATCCTGTATGGGAGTCTTTGTGCTTCTTGGACCTGATCGACTCTTTCCTTTTCCGTGTTGGGGAAATTTTCAGCTATAATCTCTTCAAAAATTTCTCATAAATTTCTCTTTATTTTTCTCTTTTTCTTCTGGGACCCTATAGTTTGAATGTTGGTGTGTTTGATATGGTCCCAAAGGTCTCTGAGACTGTCCTTAGCTATTTTCATTCTTTTTACTTTATTCTGCTCTTCAGAAGTTATCCCCACCATTTTATCTTCCAGCTCACTGATTCGTTCTTTTGCTTCAGATATTCTATTGATTCCATCTAGAGTATTTTTAATTTCAGTGATTGTGTTATCTCTGTTTATTCTTTAATGCTTCTAGGCCTTTGTTAATTGATCCTTGCATTTTCTCCATTTTGTTTTCAAGGTTTTGATCATCTTTACTATTACTACTCTGGATTCTTCCTCAGGTAATTTTCCTATTTCCTCTTCATTTATTTGGGCTTCGTGTTTCAAGTTTGTTCCTTCATTTCTGCAGTGTTCCTGTGCCTTTTCTTTTTTTTTTTTCAAGTTATTGTGTTTGAGTTTTCCTTTTCCCAGGCTTCAAGGAAAGTTGAATTCTTTCCTTGAAGAAGGTTGAATTCTTTCTTCCTTTTGGTTTCTGTCCTCCTAAGGTTGGTCCAGTGGTTTGTGCAAGCTTCGCATAGGGTGAGACTTGAGCTGAGTTTTTGTTTATTTGTTTTTCCTCCAAATGGCAAGGCTGAGTGAGGTGGCAATCCTGTCTGCTGATGATTGGGTTTGCATTTTTGTTTTGTTTGTTGTTTAGATGAGGTGTCCTGCACAGGGTGCTACTGGTGGTTGGGTGATGCTGGGTCTTGGATTCAAGTGGTTTCCTTTGTGTGGGTTCTATGTGATACTCCCTAGGGTTAGTTCTCTGATAGTCTAGGTTCTTGGAGTCAATGCTCCCACTCCAAAAGTTCAAGGCTTGATCTCTAGTTTTGCGTGGTCCTGTATATTCTTTTCCGCTGGTCAGGTCCTCCTGTCTGCTCTCAGCTGGTGTGCTGCATGCACTTCTGTGTCTGAAGGTGTGTTCCTGATGTATCCGTGGAGAGAGATATACTGCATGTCCACCTGCTCTTCCACCATCTTGTTCCAGTCCTCTCCTTCCATTTCTAATATCTGTTTCTTGAAATTGTGTTCCTATATAATTTTTAATGGAACTGGGTATCCTACCCTTTCACTGAGTTTAATGGAATAGATTCTAATGTTTCAATAATTAAAATGATTTAAGAGTAAGTAGGAGATGGGAATACCAGACCACCTGACCTGTCTTGAGAAACCTGTATGCAGGTCAGGAAGCAACAGTTAGAACTGGACATGGAACAACAGACTGGTTCCAAATAGGGAAAGGAGTATGTCAAGGCTGTATGTTGTCACCCTGCTTATTTAACTTATATGCAGAGTATATCATGAGACATGCTGGGCTGGAAGAAGCACAAGCTGGAATCAAGATTGCCGGGAGAAATATCAATAACCTCAGATATGCAGATGACACCACCCTTATGGGAGAAAGTAAAGAGGAACTAAAAAGCCTCTTGATGAAAGTGAAAGAGGAGAGTGAAAAAGTTGGCTTAAAGCTCAACATTCAGAAAACTAAGATCATGGCATCTGGTCCCATCACCTCATGGGAAATAGATGGGGAGACAGTGGAAGCAGTGTCAGACTTTATTTTTGGGGGCTCCAAAATCACTGCAGATGGTGACTGCAGCCATGAAATTAAAAGACGTTTACTCCTTGGAAAGAAAGTTATGACCAACCTAGACAGCAGATTAAAAAGCAGAGACATTACTTTGCCAACAAAGTTCCATCTAGTCAAGGCTGTGGTTTTTCCAGTGGTCATGTATGGATGTGAAAGTTGGACTGTGAAGAAAGCTGAGCGCCGAAAAATTGATGCTTTTGAACTGTGGTGTTGGAGAAGACTCTTGAGAGTCCCTTGGACTGCAAGGAGATGCAACCAGTCCATCCTAAAGGAGATCAGCTCTGGGTGTTCATTGGAAGGACTGATGCTGAAGCTGAAACTCCAATACTTTGGCCACCTCATGCGACGAGTTGACTCATTGGAAAAGACCCTGATGCTGGGAGGGATTGGGGGCAGGAGGAGAAGGGGATGACAGAGGATGAGATGGCTGGATGGCATCGCCGACTCAATGGCCATGAGTTTGAGTAAACTACGGGAGTTGGTGATGGACAGGGAGGCCTGGCGTGCTGCGATTCATGGAGTTGCAAAGAGTCAGACATGACTGTGACTGAACTGAACTGAACTGAAATCCATTTAATTCAGTTAAAGAAGTTCTCCTATTTCTCTAATTTGTCTGAAAGTTAAAAAGATAAAAAAAAATCATGACTAGGTTTTTGCATTTCCTAGAATTTTCCCTGCCTCTACTTACATGATCTTAGGCTTTTTTGCCTTAAAATTAAGTATAAAACTGGGCAATTTTTATTATATTTACACAGTTATGCAACAAAACTAGTTTTACAACATTTCCATCATCCACAAAAAGGTCTTTTGTATCCTTTTGCAGTAAATTCCTGTTTCCACTTTCAGCTACATTCAAGCAACAACTATTTTACTTTGGATTTGCCTTGTAAGGATGCTTTGTACAAATTGCATCCTCTGATATGCAGCCTTTTGTATTTGGCTTTTTCCATTTAACATAATATTCATAAGATTCATCCATGTTTTAGCATGTTTCCAAGTTTGTTCCTTTTGATTACATTTACCAGTTGATAGATATTTGGATTGTTTCCATATTGGGCCAATTATTAATACTTTAAATATTGAATTTTTGTACTTTTCCTTTCTTGCACTGTCTTTGTTGGGCTTGGACATAAAGGTTACATTGACCTATTGACATAAATTTTGAAGTGCACATTTTTTTTAATATTTTGGAAGAGTTTGTAAAACTATATTGGAATTCTCTGTGAAATTTTGGTAGAAATTACCTGTAAATCTATTGTAGACAGTTATTTTATTGGGGAAAAGTTATTTTACTACTAAATTAATTTATTTTCTGGTTATAAAACTGTACAGATACAATAATCTTGAATCATGATTGATGTTACAATTATTGAGGGTGTTTTCCTTGTATCCAAACTTTCAAATTACTGATACAAAGTTGTTCTTACTTTTATATGTGAAATGTTTTGTGTTTTTAAGTTTATACTATTTTAATATTCAATGAATGCTAAGTTGCTTCAGTCATGTCTGACTCTTTGCAACCCTATGGACTGTAGCCCGCCAGGCTCCTCTGTCCATGGGATTCTCCAGGCAAGAATACTAGAGTGGGTTGCTACTAATATATTTTTCTTGATCATTCTCAATAAATGTTTATTTTGTTAATATT
Source organism: Dama dama (assembly GCF_033118175.1). NCBI lineage: Eukaryota > Metazoa > Chordata > Mammalia > Artiodactyla > Cervidae > Dama > Dama dama. The sequence goes on along the minus strand of NC_083703.1, from coordinate 10,397,987 downwards.
TCTAAAGAAATAGCCTTTCTTAATAATATAGTCTATAATTTTCTCTATAGTTTGTTATAATTCCAGTCATTTCTACTGTTTATTCTTTATCCCTTCTAGTACATTTGTGTTTATTCTGACATTATTTTTTGTAACTTCTTAAACTGGTCTTATAGATCATTAATATTCAGCCTTTATTTTCTTTAATATAGCATGTAAAAAAACATTTCCCATTACATCTCAAGTTTTGATATCTATTGATCTTATTATGTAATAAAAATTCAGTTCCATGTATTTCAATTCTTTTCATTATTATTTCTCTTTTGATCCATATGTTATGTACTTTGAGTAGTTAATTTTCCAGAACAATTGTTATTTTCCCTGTTATACTTTTTCTTCTTAACGCTAATCACCATCAAACACACTAAACTTTTTATTACCTTACTTCTTGTCTATCTCCCTCACTGGAATACAAGCATTTTTTTTTTTTTCCTGTGATATCCTCAGAGATACAGTAGTGTCCAGCACACAGTAGACTTTCATAGATATTTGCTGAGTGATGGTCAATATGATATTCTTTTGGGCTTTTCCCTAGGGCCTACAACGTAAGTCAGCTATTTTTTTTCTGTAAAGTACCAGAGAGTAAACATTCCAGCTTTGGGTACCATGTATGTTCTGTGTCATATATTCTTTTTTTTTTTTTTTTAATTCTTATAACCAATTAAAAATGTAAAACTTAGTTTTCAGTGGAGGGCCATGCCAAAATGGGCCATGAGCTAGATTTGATCTATAAACTGTAGTTTGTTAGCCCTTGGTCTAAAATATGGCCAACTGATATGCATGTTTAACGAATATTAGAAAATATTACTTTCTAATTTTGAGAATCAGGTTTTCACATATGTATATTATAAGTTTATTAATTATTTTATTCAACCATTCTAGTTTTTTATTAGGTATATTTCTCAATATATAGTGAGAATGTTATTTCTAAATGACTTACTATGATTATAAATTTAAAACTTTTTCTTTACAGTCATACCAATCTTTGATTTGTATTTTGATTTTCTTACAGTGTTATACCTTTCTTTTGATTAGCATTTCTATATATTTTTTTCTTATTTTGTATATGTGTATAACTTTGATATATTTTTTCCTAATTAGCCAATCTACTGATTATCTCTGTATTTTAATTACGGAATTTAGTCTTTTTATACTCATTGTGATAACTGAGGTAGCTAAACCTTTTAAAATCATATGTAGTTTCTTTACATTTTATTTTTTTCCTTTTTCTTTCACTATGTCTTTTTTTTTTAAGCAGACAAATCTCAGTTTTACCATAGTCGTTCCTTTGTTCCATTGCTTTCTCACTTTCCTTAACTTTCTGCTACTCAAGACAGGCCAATTTATTTCATCTTTTCTCCACCTAACCTAAAACATAAGGTTCTAGAAATATTCTTATCATGGAATTTTTAAATGCACATGTTACCCACATTAAATATACAGTTTATTAAGAACTTAAAATAACAAATGTGTCATATTCCTATGCTTTAATATTTTTCTCTTTCTTATGAATATAAGTATAGCTATAATACAAGAGTAATATTCAAAATATTTAATAACAAACATGTCTTAATTTTATGTCTTTCTCTTGGATTTATTGAATATCCTTTGCTGTATCTCATTTGCCTAGTGCCACAAATAAGATATTATTTTCCATAGTCATGTTTATTTTGATTACTGATGCTTTTTTTTTTCCTATCACTAGGTTTTCTTGTATTAGGTATCTTTTTGCTGAGACCACTTCAGTAGTTTTTCTCCTTGAAGTATATTCTATATTATAAGAACTTGTGGTTATAAACTTACTCAGGTTTTGTTTATCTGAAATTGTTATGTTACTCTCACTCATAAAACGTAACTTTACTGAATTCACAAGTATGTGTTAAGAATTATGTTTTCAAAATACTTTTGAGAAATTCAGCTTGGTTGACTTCAGTTAAGAAATATATTGTCAATCTGATAGTCATTTTTTGTATATAATCTCTTATCTTTGGCTACTGTTTGTTACTTTGATGAAGTGTCTAGTTAATTTCTTTTTCTTTATCCTGCTTGGGGAACCATATGCTTCCTGAATCTAGAATCTCTCTTTTCAGTAATTCTGAAAAATTCTTAGCAATAGCTCTTTGGACATTGATTTTCCAGATTTTTTTCCTTTTTGATGTATTTTATAATCTCAACCAGTCATATGTTAGATATTATTGCTTTATCCTGGTCTTAATTTTTTTTTTTTTTTTTACTTTATGTTTTCCATATTCTTCAATTTCTATGCTACACTCTGGCCAATTTCTTCAATTATGGTTTCAAGTAAGTATGTAGTTTATCAACCATGTAGTTCATATTTGATAAGCATGTCAATATGTAGTTTAGCTCATCCATTTTCTTAAACTTCCAATAATTTTACAGATGCATATATAGATATAGATGGGCTTCCCTGGTGGTTCAGTGGTAAGGAATCCACCTGCCAATGCAGGAGATGCAAGTTTGATCCCTGTGTTGGGAAGATCCCCTGGAGAAGGAAATGGCAACCCACTCCATTATTTTTTCCTGGGAAATCCCATGGACTATAGACCACCAGGCTCTTTGTCCATGAGGTCACACAAGAGTTGCACATGATTTAGCAACTAAACAACAATGACAGATACAGATACAGTTTTTAATTTCAATAAGTTCTATTTTATTGTTTAAAAAAATCTACCTGGCCTTTGGTTAGTTTTGTGGGTTTTCTGGGAAAATCTACTGTTAATTTTTAAAGTGATAAGTATGTGTATTTCTCAGTCTGCATCTGACAATTTAAACATCTAAACCATTTGGGAGTCTCATCTCTTTTTTGCTGTTGTTTGTTTGTATTTCTGGCTTTAGTTTTGCCAATCTATAATGCTTCTTTTCCTTCTCAGTTAGTAAGTTTTAATTTGTATCAGAAGCTTATTTTGGGCTCACCTTGTGAATCCTCAAAAAACTTCCTCCAGGAGCAGTCAGAGTTGCTTCTATCAGGAGCCAGCAGGTCCTTCCAAAACTGGAACCATTTTTGTTTTCATGCTAAGCGTTGAACCACAGACCCACATAAGGACAGCTTGTGACTATAAATTCTCAGGAGAAAATCTGAGTTCTCATATTACTTTTATTTCCTATTTGGAGTTGAGATGGATACAGCCTTTCTTGTGTCTCTTTTTTCTGGAAGATGTATTTCATTCCTGGCCCATCCTCCTAGTGCTGTGAGGGCTCAACTTTACACAGGGTCTCAGACCCAAGCATTTTCATGTGCAGACCCAGCGTCTAGTCTCCCACTTCCTCTGTGGTCAGTAATCCTCACAACGTCTTCATATCATCCTGGGCCTCAGTTCTTACCACTCCTGTTCCTAGTCCATTTTTTTTTTTCTGTTTTTTTCCTTTCTTTATTTATTTTTTAATTTTTTTTCATTTATTTTTATTAGTTGGAGGCTAATTACTTTACAATATTGTAGTGGTTTTTGTCATACATTGACATGAATCAGCCAGCCACGAACCTATGGACACCTTATCTTCGACAAAGGAGGCAAGAATATACAATGGAAAAAAGACAACCTCTTTAACAAGTGGTGCTGGGAAAAGTGGTCAACCACTTGTAAAAGAATGAAACTAGAACACTTTCTAACACCATACACAAAAATAAACTCAAAATGGATTAAAGATCTAAATGTAAGACCAGAAACTATAAAACTCCTAGAGGAGAACACAGGCAAAACACTCTCCGACATAAATCACAGCAGGATCCTCTATGCCCCACCTCCCAGAGTAATGAAAATAAAAGCAAAAATAAACAAATGGGACCTAATTAAACTTAAAAGCTTTTGCACACAAAGGAAACTATAAGCAAGGTGAAAAGACAGCCCTAGTCCATTTTTTGAACCTTGGGAAATCTATCTTATGAACTCAGCAATTCACTTAAAAGTCTGCTGTTATCCAGCAGGTACTTTGAAGTTGTGGGACTCATAATATCTAGTCCTCTAGTCCTTCATTCCGTTACAATAGCAATCTGTATTTAACTTATTTTATTCTTGAAATGCTTTTTAATCAGTATTGTTAAGCCATTTTTGAATATCATACAACACCTATATCAACAGATTGATTTTCAGCTTTTGAACATCTTAAAAACCACATTTGTTTCAAGCCACATTCAGTATTAAATTTCATCCTGTAGTGAGAGATCAATCTAATAAAATCCTTTAATTTTGACTTTGATTTTTCTGAATGTTTAAAGATTAATTCCATGCTCTGTTGGAACATTGATGAGGAAACGCTTTATCTCAGCATCTAAGTAGAAATTAAGTGTGGCTGACAGGTTCCAGAGATAAACATTCTAAACTGTACTTTTAAAATACAAGAAAACAATGGGTTTTCTTGTTCTTAGTGAATATACTTTCATCTACCAGAGAAGTAAAATTCAACAAGTAGGATAATGCTGTATCAACCTCCAAGATGGTGGTTTTAAGAGAAAGTAGCAATTTACTGGACTCTCTTCTCTTCTAGGCCAAGCCACGTGCTTATTACAGTTTCTTTTTAGGCTTACTAACAGCCCATTAGAAGAGAAAATATGCACAGAATCTTCTGAAGTGATTCTTAGCCCAAGATTTGAGGGGATGAATGAAAATATCATCTTTTAATTTGAGTTTAGGGGAGATATTTAATATAATTTAACTTAGGTTTAGCTGATACCATTTTCATAAACACTATTTTTCCTAAGCACATACCACGTGCTATCAACTGTGCTAATCACTTTTCCATAGACTGCATTTGGCTCTTACCACAATCCAATGAGGACGCATCATTTGTCCACGTTATCTGTGTAGAAACTGAGATTCAGAGAAGTGAACCAAACATGGTTCACACGACAAATAGCTGGCAAAACCAGGACTTGCAGGGGAGTTGTTTAATCAGAGCTTCTGTTCCTTATTCTTTATAGCACTTTCTTTAATTATTACCTGTGTGCATGTTTGTGTGCGCACATACATTCTTTAAAACAGAATGCTCCCTCACCAGTACACATGTATATTGACTTTCTGCAAAATCTGTATCTTTTTAGTGACAAAAACAGTCAAACTATCTGTAAGAGATAGCTTCTGAGCACCTGGGACTAGATATCACCAGATCAAATGAATTTTGACAAATTAAGCATATACAACTCAATTATTTTCTTCTAGAATTATTGCAAATAAGAAAGTAATAATCAACAATTTTTTATTGAGTAAAATATGGACCCAATTTCAAAGACATAGGAAAAACACTATTAGAGGATCAGGATGGGTTTAATAATTTTTTCTATCAATTCTTCCTCTTTGTTTATTAAAAAATATATTTATTTGACTGCACAGGGTCTTAGTTGCAACACCTGTTATCTTTGACCTTCCTTGCAGCCTGCGGGATCTTTAGGGGTGGAATGCAAACTCTGCATGTGGGATCTCATTTCTTGACCAGGGATCAAACCCCGGCCCTCTGCATTAGAGTAACAAGTTTTAGCCACTGGACCACCAGGAAGTCCCAATTCTTCCTCTTTAAACTGAACAAAAAGCATATGGGGAAGGTGTTGGGGGATGAGATCCTATTTTTTTCCTGTTTATGCCTGCCAAGAATAGGAACTCATTCATTTTTTGAGTAAATAAATGATTCATAGTCTTGGCACTCGATAAGGTCTCACAGAATAATGTGGTCAAATAACAAATACAACTAGTATTTCTTTTAAAAATATGTGAGATTCTCCAAGTAAATCAAACTTGAAAATCTACCCCATCCTGCAACAGAGTGGTTTTAAGATATCCTTAATGGGCTCATTAGTCCTAAACCACCTTTTCCAGATGATTTAATCAGATGCCCCATTGCCTTCTGAAGATCCAACCAGAAGGGCTTCAGACCTAGAAGTGTTGGGCAGTAACTGGCACCCTTTCACAAATCTGAGCATTTGATGCATTTGGGCACATAAAACTCCTATTTTTTTTTCATGCTTCATCCCTAAATACTTCTACTACCCTACCATGATTCAGATTTAGGTAGAAAAGCACTGAACAACTGATTTCATAACATCCATTTGGGGACCACCATTTGGGAGCCAGGAAACCTCCCTTTTAGGACATCTCCAGCTCGGAGGTGTGAAAAGATAATTAGTTACTGAAGAGTTGCTTATACTAATAGCAGCAGGCAAGCTTAGGCAGGATATTTAACTCCACTTTCAGAAACTGGAGTCAGGTTACATTTGGAGTTTCCCATCCCCAACAACCACCAAAGTATATGGCTAATTTGAACACCATAATGACTTAAAATTAAAAGCCTTCCTGGCTCATATCTGTTGTCTGTCCTTGGACACCGAGGAAAACAACAGTGGGGAGCAGGTGAAGGGCAGGAGAACAGCCAAGATTATGAGAAGGTGGCCACTAAGCTGGCCGACCCAACAAATGCTGAGTCTAACTATAGCAGCCCCAACTGAGAATGAATAAACTACATCCATGTCAATGGTAATCCTTCCAAAATAATTCCAGCTGCTTGACATAACTTGACAAGCTAAAAACTACATAATTAATTATATGCAGCACTTGTTCCCATTACTGATTACATATCTTCTGGCTGGGATTAACCATCTCCATCAGAAACACTGGGCAGGGCAGGTGGAAGATGTTTTTGATGTTTTGAGCTACCAGACGTTGGCTGGGCCACATAAGCTTCTCAACTAAACACAACTCACTTGACAGTTAGGATTCCAAAAATTCTATAACAATGTCAAAAAAGACAGCACTCAGACTCATTTTGAAGTTTTATTTGCATAAAAATTGCATGACTTAACTTTGTGTTTATCTGAGGTGGGTGGAAAAGGAGTGATAGGAATCAAGAAATGGGGAGTAGAAAGTTACAATTCCTGCCTCAAGACCTATTTTGAAATGGAAAAACTTTAAATGATTCATAATACTAAAAATGGAATTAATTTCAAATATTTGAAACTAATGGGTTTTGCTACTGAGTGACAAAAGTTAAATTTAAAGCTCTAATGGGCAATGATATATATGCCTATAGGTATATCTGCATATGTTTAATGTATATTTATTATATAAAATTATTTTTTCTTCTCTGAAAGAAACAAAATGGAATTCCCATCTTTCTTCACTCTTTGCTTGATTAACTCCTACTCTCACCTTTGACTTAAGTCAAACATCATCTCCAAAGAGATTTCTCTGATTGCCAACACCTACCTCTACCCACTCCTGTAAATGGTACCTTCCTGATATTCTCTCAAAGATTCCTCTCAATTTCTTTACCTTCTAAAATAGACAGTAATTATGTATTTATTGCACATCTATTATTTTATGTTTATCTCTTTAATACATTTTCCTTTCCTTCATCCCCATCACCCAGGTCAAAAAACACAAGTGAGCAATATGCATGTCCACTATTCACTCAGCATCTAGCATAGAGTAGGTATCCAATGCTTATTTGTTGAGTAAATGTGGTTGAATGAAAATAATATGAGAAATTATCTAATACAAATTCAGTTTATCCATTGGTAAACCGATGCCCAAAGAAGCTAAATAACATTATGGTCCAAATTCATATAGATTGTTAAGGGCAGATACAGATTTATAAACATAGACAACAGCTAACCTTCCTACATCACCTAATATAGCCAGGCTCTCTTTACATATATTTATTTATTTAATCTCCACAAGTTATATGAGATAGCAATTAAAATGTCCATGGAGAAGGGCATGGCAATCCACTCCAGTATTCTTGTCTCGAGAATCCGATGGACAGAGGACACTGTTTTGGCTGGTTGTTGGTTGTGTGTGTGTATTATAACTTCTGTACTAGATCATAAAACTTCCTTAGAGCAGGGGAATGGATCACCCAGGTGGTCTTGCATGGCAAGAATATAATTTGTTCTTCATACCAATTAATCAATCAGTCAACCTCCTTATATAATTTATGGAGGAAGAGATTTTCTTCTTCCCTTTGGTTTCCCCCAAAATAAAGCAATTTCTTTTTCTTCTTGCCCCCTCAAAAAAAAAAAAACTTAAAAAATAATCCTTAATTTATCCTCTGTCAAAAAGTACATTTTATTCAATAAACTTCTACATCAACTCATAGAGTTGTGTATTTTTAAAAACTCAAGATATAAGATCCTAACACATCTTCCTGACTGAATTCTTTCTTCAATAAAATTTCTAGAGTCATAAATTTGATAAAACCATGATTATAAGAAAAGAGAGGAAAAAAGCCAAAGAAACCAAAATGAATGCAAAAAGAGGAGAGGGGATTTTTCACATTAGTCATATGATCATTACAGAACAAAAGATATATGTTTTCCCAAGTCCTCATCCTTTTTGTTTTATGAAAAATAGAAGAGAGAAGGCAAGTATAGAGTTTAGAAAAGACTATTATTCTATTCAATGGTTTCTAACATAATCAAATTATGTCATATAATTACAGTTTGAACATTATGTTTAGTCTCTAAACACATATATTTAAAAGGAAAATAAATTTCCCTTTTTAATTTTGTGGGTAGGAAACAAAACTGTGCTGCAGACAATGGCCTATTGCATTTGAGGGGAAAAAAATACATTAGATTATCAAGAAAGAAAAATAAAAGTAAAAATAAAGAACTATGGTCCACCTTTTCAGATTTCCTGCTGATAAATGTAAATTCAATATACACTCTTTGTCTTTCTATAAATGAGAAGTCCATACTCTTGAATCACTTTATATTCCATTAGTGCCAATTTTGCAGTCTACTCAACAAGTTAATGATCTTATTGTAGGATTTCAGAAATTACAGATTCACAGGTAAACACAGAAACAAGCAGCTGTCTTAAAAAAAAATGGCAATTGTTGTAAGAACTGAGTACAACATTATTTACATTACAAACAGCTGACCAAGAACATTTATTAACATGAACTTAACACATGCATAAACTGAAGGTAATATCACTGACCTCCTAATCTTTATTTTAACCATCCCATTTCTTCTACTAGAGTTGAAAGATGTGAACTCAGATGTCTCCTGCCTTTTACTAAATTTTGGAATTTATGAGGAGGATATGGTGTCTCTGTGGAACCCATTTTCCCACCTATGAAATCAGGGGAAAAACAGTAACTTTTTTTACATCACATGAAGTTTTTGTAGGAATACAATGGGAAACACATATGCAGAAACATGTGGCAACTTATATAAATGCCAGTTACTATTGTTATTATTATTATTGCCAGTAGTATTATTATGATGATCATAACTCTTGTCTTACAATTTGAATTGCTTTTAACAAAGAAGAGGGGCCCATTTGGAAGTAAGACAGGAAACATGCAAGTTAATAGCCACACATTCCAAAATCAATTTGAAGCCATTTGCACAAAAGTGGACAATATCCTTTATCTGATGTCACTGCCAAGAGAGCCTGGTGTGATTCATTATAAGGTGATGAAACATCTTGCATTCATGTCCTAATTGGAATTGCACATCATGTGTTTCTATTGGGAGGTGAGGCGGGGGGACAGACAGAATTGCCACACTCCAAGTGGTAACTGGAATGCAGCGGGTATTTTCCAAGGTGGGATAATGAAGTACCCTGAGACTTGGGGAGCCAATGGGCAGCCTTCCCACCCCTACTCTGGAAGGACAAAGGGAGAAAGCAGTTATTGGATCCCAGTGAAAACTACAGTTGTGAGAGAGGATGCTTCTGTACAAAAATACAGCCACTGTAGCCTGCATCTGCAGGTGCAGTGATGAGCAACTTCACCTCCTGTCCTCTGCTCAGATCCCCTGGCAGTACTCACCACTGGCTGAGGTAGCCCAGGTGATGTGGTTAATAGAGGTCTCCCGAGCACAGAACAGGTGTTAAAGAGTAAAGAGTAGATTAGAGAACAAAAAGAAAACAGTAGGACACTAACCAGAATGTTATTATTCAGCATTGGCTCTTGAGCTTATCATAGGGATTATCAAGAAGTAGCAAGCAATCAAGACACACCCCTGCAGAGTTAAAGGACCATTCGGTGCTAACCACATAGGCAAGGCAGGTGCACAACGACCTTTCACAATTTTGACTAACTACGGGCGAAACAAATAGCGGACTAAGAAGTTGGAACATATTTGACCAGTTTACTGCTGTAATCACGGAAGACTCACAACGTGATAATGAGTGACGTGTCTGACACAGACACCATAACGAATGTTTGTGTTATTTTAATTTTAAAAGTTAATTCTCTTGCCCTGGGTCAGAGGAAGAAAGGGAGAAAAAAAGATAATTGTGTAAACAGCTTAGTTAACATTGCTTTTCCGTCAAAACTAGGTGCATCAAAAAAAAAGGTCTAGGGAGGCTCAGCTAAGGGGAAGGCAAGAGAGGCGGGGTAGTGGCAGAGGAGGAAGCTGCTCATTCTCCTCTGACTCCTGGCCTCATCTCTGGAATCACACAGTCCGTAGCCTTTTCAGACTGTCTTCTTTCACTTGGTAATATGCATTTAAACTTCTTCCATGTCTTTTCATGGTTTGACAGTTCACATCTTTCTAGCAACGAATACCATTTCATTGTGTTGATATACCACAGTCTGACCATGGACCCACTGAAGGACATCTTGGTTGCTTCCAAGTTTTGGCAGTTATGAATAAAGCTGCCATAGCACCTATGTGTAAGTTTTGGTGTAGACATAAGTCTTCAGGTCTTCTGGGTAAATACCAAGGAATGCGATTGCTGTATAATATGGTAAGGATACATTTAATTTTGGTAAGAAATTGCCAAACTGGCTCCTAAAGGGACTGTCATATTTTGGATTACCTTCCCACTAGCAATGAACGAGAGTCCCCATTTTTCCATACCTTCTCTAGCGTTTGGCATTGTCAGCGTCCTGAATTTTGGTCATTCCAATAGGTATGTAGTGATATATCACTGTTGTTTTAGTTTACATTTCCCTGACAAAACAGGATGCAGAGCATCTTTTCATATCCTTATTTCCCATCTGTATATCTTCTTTGATGAATATCTGATGAGGCCTTTTGCCTTTTTTTAATAAGTTATTTTCTTACAGGTGAGTTTTGACTTCTTTGTATACTTTGGATGACAGTTCTTGATCAGATGTTTCTTCTAGAAAACTTTTTTGCCCCCAATCTTCAGCAAGTCTTCTAATTCTCTTGACACTGTCTTTCACAAAGCAGACATTTTTAATTGTAATTAAATCCAGTTTATCAGTTATTTCTTTTATGGATTGTGCCTTTGGTGTTGTACTAATATATTTTTTAACCATTTCTTTTCTTTTAAACTGAGATGCTGGATATGAGCATGGAGATTTCAATTTTAAGGAAGATTACCATGTATATCTAATTTTACTGTCATTTATTTTTACATGCATTAATTTATTCAACAAAAAAATACCCAGAGTTATTTTAGGGACTGGGGACTCCACAGGAATGAAACCACTACTCCTGTATTCAGATAGCTCCTAGTCTAACGCAGATACTTGTAATAGACCCAGAGAGTATTCTCTGGCACTGTGGAACCCCAGCAGAGAAATTTCTCATTCAGTTTCACATTATTAGGAAGAACTAATAATATGTTCTTAAAAAGATTATTTCTAAGGAAAGAGAGAGAGATGCTTCCCAAGTCAAGAGGAGCAGAGAGGGCAGTCAAGCCAAGGGGACAATGAAGCAAAGTTATGAAGAATCACTGTGTTAGGGAAGCTCTAAATTTGTAGGCATGGCTAGAGGATGATGGAAAGGAGTAACTTATGAGAAAGAAGGCTAGAGGGGAGGCCAGGGTCAGGTCATATCAGGTGCTCATGAGACCCACCTGCATCCCAAAGTTGATGGAATTTATAAGAATTTTCTGTTGGAGGCTGACATGATCAGACTAATCTGACAAACTATATTCACCAGGCAATATATACATTGATTGTCTACTGGAAATACAGGACTCTAGTCTATGAAAGTGAAAGTCGCTCAGTTGTGTCTGACTCTTTACAACCCCATGGACTATACAGTCTTTGGAATTCTCCAGGCCAGAACACTGGAGTGGGTAGCCTATCCCTTCTCCAGTGGATGTCCCCAAGCCAGGAATTGAGCCCGGGTCTCCGGCATTGCAGGTGGATTCTTTACCAACTGAAGCCCTAGAGAATTTAATATGTCCCCCATCACCCCAGGCAAGGTGGTTACAGTCACTATCCTTATTATGCACTACTGTTATTTTCTTTATTTCTTTTAATTGAAGAAAAATGAGAACAGAATTTTTCCAAGCATTTAGCCTGGGTTTTAGCTCTTACCTGAACCCAAAAAGTCTGACTGCATGTCTCATACTTTCTCCATGGCGCCATCTTAACTCACTTAAGCCAAGCATTCACTTTGCAATTTCTTAGAACAGGAAACTCTTTCCTATTGATGAAGGCTCTTGGCTTTTGGGAGCACCATAGCCTTCTCTACAACACAGGACAATGTCATGGGGCTCAGCTGCACAGGGCAGGGAGAGGAGTTTTGTGTTGGGCGTGGATTCACTTTCTTGTCTCTCGTCAGGCTGCTCCACCTCATAGAGTGATCGTTGGCAGTTCTGAGAAAGACGCCTGCCAGTGCTCACCTTCTCATGCCTCCAGGGAGGGTGAGGAATGACAGCCCTAAGCTGCAGGACTTCCCTGGGGGCTCAGACCGTAAAGCGTCTGCCTACCAGCAGGCAGACCCAGGAAGCGGGAGACCCGAGTTCAATCCCTGGGGCGGGAAGATCTCCCAGAGAAGAAAATGGCAACCCACTCCAGTACTCTTGCCTGGAAAATCCCATGGATGGAGAAGCCTGGTGGCTACAGTCCATGGGGTCGCAAAGAGTCAGACACGACTGAGCAACTTCATTTACACTTTCTTTCAAGGTGCCGGGAAGAGGGGCCCAAATCTATGGGAGGGGCCATATCACTTTTCCTCATGTTCTAAGAATATTTACTTAGGGGAAATGCTGCCTGGAGGAAGTTCTGAACTCAGCAGGAGAAAATAGAGATCTTTGTAACTAGAGGTAAAAGTAAGGACACAAAGAGAAAACACATGAATGAGAGTGAAGTAGGGGATCATCTGCGGAGCCTCAGTGCAAATGAGGACCTGTGACTAAAAGGGCTTCGAAGAACATTCCCTCAAACAACCAGGCTTCCGTCATGAGTCTGATATTCCATACTTCTTATGGTAAAAGTGAATCTTTGTTAACTGTTTTATGGAATTAAAGAAAAGTACAAATACATAGACGATAACAAATAATATAAACTGAACCCACTCTCCTAACCAGCTCCAGATCAAGAAACAGGGCATGCATATAAAAGAATAAAATAATGTCATTGGCAGCAACATGGGTAGACCTAGAGATTATCATACGAAGTAAGTTTGACAAAGACAAATACCATATGCTATCACTTATATGTGGAATCTAAAGAAGTGATACAAATGAACTTACAAAAAAAGAAATAGACTCACAGACATAGAAAAAAACTTAGGGTTTTCAAAGGGGAAAGTGGGAAGAGATGGATGAATTGGGAATTTGAGATTAACAGATGCACAGTACTATATATAAAATAAACAGGGACCTACTATATAGCCTAGTGGACTATATTCATTATTAACAAAATTAACTATAGTATCATTTATATACTTCAGAAAAGGCAGAGGAACCAGATATCAAATTGCCAACATCCAATGAATCATCAAAAAAGCAAGAGAGTTCCAGAAAAACATCTATTTCTGCTTTATTGACTACGCCAAAGCCTTTGACTGTGTGGATCACAATAAACTGTGGAAAATTCTGAATGAGATGGGAATACCAGACCACCCGACCTGCCTCCCGAGAAACCTGTATGCAGGTCAGGAAGCAACAGTTAGAACTGGACATGGAACAACAGACTGGTTCCAAATAGGAAAAGGAGTACGTCAAGGCTATATATTGTCATCCTGCTTATTTAACTTATATGCAGAGTACATCATGAAAAACACTAGGCTGGAAGAAGCATAAGCTGGAATCAAGATTGCCGGGAGAAATATCAATAACCTCATATATGCAGATGACACCACCCTTATGGCAGAAAATGAAGAGGAACTAAAAAGCCTCTTGATGAAAGTGAAAGAGGAGAGTGAAAAAGTTGGCTTAAAGCTCAACATTCAGAAAACTAAGATCATGGCATCTGGTCCCATCACCTCATGGGAAATTAATGGGGAGACAGTGGAAACAGTGTCAGACTTTATTTTTGGGGGCTCCAAAATCACTGCAGATGGTGATTGCAGCCATGAAATTAAAAGATGCTTACTCCTTGCAAGGAAAGTTATGACCAACCTAGACAGCATATTAAAAAGCAGAGACATTACTTTGCCAACAAAGGTCTGTCTGGTCAAGGCTATGGTTTTTCCAGTGGTCATGTATGGATGTGAGAGTTGGACTATGAAGAAAGCTGAGCACCAAAAAATTGATGCTTTTGAACTGTGGTGTTGGAGAAGACTCGTGAGAGTCCCTTGGACTGCAAGGAGATCCAACCAGTCCATCCTAAAGGAGATCAGTCCTGGGTGTTCATTGGAAGGACTGATGCTGAAGCTGAAACTCCAATATTTTGGCCACCTCATGCAAAGAGCTGGGTCATTGGAAAAGACCCTGATGCTGGGAAAGATTGAGGACAGGAGGAGAAGGGGACGACAGAGGATGAGATGTTTGGATGGCATCACTGACTCGATGGCTGTGAGTTTGAGTAAACTACGGGAGTTGGTGATGGACAGGGAGGCCTGGTGTGCTGCAACTCATGGGGTCACAAAGAGGTGGACACAACTGAGTGACTGAACTGAACTGATATTATATAAATAAATTTATATTATTTATATGTAAATATATTTATATGAGTGTGTATTAATAATAAATAATTGATATTAATTAATATTAATAGTATTAATAACATGGAATAGAATCTAAAAAAGAAGATACATATATATAACTGAATCACTTTTCTGTACACTTGAAACACTATATGTCAACTTTCTTTTTCAATAAAAAAAGAAAATAAACAGGGTGTAACCAGCGCCCTAGAGGCCACCCCCTTCTCCCTACCTCATACACCTTAATCTTGACTTGTAGCCACAAACATTGATGCTACTTGTTTTAAGGCTTCATATAACTGGAATCATTCATTGAGTACTTCTTGATATCTGGCTTCATTCATCCAAAATTATGCTTGTGATATAGGTTGTGCTTTGTTGATATATCACAAAATTATGATATGCTTTGTGATATATCACAAAATTATGCTTGTGATATATGACTTCATGAGTTTATATCTCAAGTCGTTTATCTATACATGTACAATGTTTTTCTAGGAAGTGGCTATCATGTGATTACTCAAATAGAGACAATGATTAGATTTCAGGGCATCGTTTTAGCCTCTTTGCAATATGAAAAAAGAGCTTAAAAACAATTTTGAAGAGTAAAAGGGGATAAAATGTTACATAGAGACTACTAGAAAGAATCAAGGATTAAGGGAAACAATTGAAATGAAAATACTATTCTTTGTAACAAAACAAAAGCCCTGGGTGAGAAAAAAAATCAGATGCTACACCTATATTACCAGTGTGTGCGCGCACACACACACATAATTCCACTTTCCTTTATGGTAGAATAATGTATTTCTCATAATTCAACATCTTCTATGTAAAATATTCTTTAAAAAATCTGAACTTTCAATCAAACCCAGTATATAGAGGAGAGATAAGAAAATCATGCAATAGCAATGTATCCCTCAATCTCTGCCATTTGAAGATGACAGCACCAGTTGAAAAAAAGGAAAAGGCATCATAAATTAAAATTCTAGCAGAAAGGCATCTGGTCCATCTTGAATACACCAGTTGGAACAACAGCCTCAACTTCCTTCCACTTTGATTTACAACATGGTCTCTAGGGGGAATGCTTTGATTTCAAGGGCATTAAGATATGATTTATTTCTAGAAGGCCAACTGAGGGGTTATCCTGTTCTGGAAAACTGGGGACCAGTACTGATCCACAAAAGGAAGAAAAATGTTAATCAAGTTAAAACTGGTCTCAGTGATTGAAACAGTCAGGTTGCAAATCACAATGATTAACAATGATGACAAAACCAGAAACAAAAGTATGCTCCAAAGAATAGCTTATCATCATTTTTTGCTTTTCTTCTCTAAGCTAGGTGTTAATAAAATTGGTGTCTCATCATGATCTTTGATGATTTGAAAATAAAAGATAAATGATTTTCCTTTTCTTCTAGGAAAAATATTATTTTTGTTTGTTTTTAAATAAAAGAATTAATAAAAGTCAGATGTACAAATCAATCTGTCATACATAGAGAGGGCTAGGAAAGAAGGTTCTAAAAAGGTAAAAAATAAAAACAAAATAGAAATAAAAAACCTTCATAGTACAACTTATTTCTTTGCTTATAATGTGTCTCAGTCAACAAAACAGGAGAGAACTGAGAAGATCCTGCTCTATTATGCTCTGCTTTAATTGTGCAGATTTTGATAGATTCTGCATTTCTAAGAGAACATGATCACTCAAGTAATATGTAACTTTATTTGATTTCCTTATCATCTGCAAAACTGAGATGCCAGAGATTAAAACAAAATAAACCAAAATTAGGCTCTGATTCCCATTTTCACTACTACAATGGCAGTTAGAAAGCCAAAGGATTAGAATAGTCAACATTCATATTCAGTATGGTACAAAGAACTCGATTACCAAGATTTCTGAAAATCCTATATTCTAATAAGACCATTTCATTCTTTATGAGAAAATAGGAGAAAAAAATAAATACATCATGGGAAAAACTAAACAAAGAGCAGAAATTGCTACTTAGATGAAAGATCAGTTTTAAAAGCATATGAACACCATATATATGTTAATAAATCAAACTAAAATTAGATTTTACAAGCTGTCAAGGGTATCAAAATTGCATGAGACTGAAAGCTAAATGATTGACAGTTAATATAAACAGTTTTTAAATCATGTTATTGATGTATTATCTGTATTTATTTATTATATGTATTTATTAATAAGTGATACATATGTTTAACATGCTTTATACTGTTTTGTGTATGAAAGCATTTATTATAGGAATGAGACAAGTGCTCAGGGCTAGTGCACTGTGAAGACCCAGAAGGATGGGATGGGGAGGGAGATGAGAGAGGGGATTGGGATGGGGAACACATGTAAATCCATGGCTGATTCATGTCAATGTATGGCAAAAAC
Organism: Dama dama; assembly: GCF_033118175.1. Classification (NCBI taxonomy): domain Eukaryota; kingdom Metazoa; phylum Chordata; class Mammalia; order Artiodactyla; family Cervidae; genus Dama; species Dama dama. The sequence goes on along the minus strand of NC_083703.1, from coordinate 10,380,744 downwards.
CAGTACAATACTGTAAAGTAATTAGCCTCCAACTAATAAAATAAATGAAAAAAAGAAGACTTGTTGGAGATTTCTCAAAAATAGTCACTACTTTATTTATTTATTTATTTTTAACTAGTCACTACTTTAATATCAGTAACAATATACCCTCAAACTTTTAACACTTAAAATCTGCTTAATGAACAACAGACATAAATGCAGATGTTACATTTTAGGTAAGTTTAAAAATTATTAAACACAAATTTGTATACAGATAAATGATATTTTAAAAAAACTGTTTCATATTAGTCACAGCAAAGCTGTTATTTGCACATTTTTGTTAATAATTTAAATACTGTGATGATAGTTGCCTTAAGTTTCACATCAGATTGGTTTCCTTGCTTCTTATACTGTAGAAGAGAAGCTCAGTTTAAAATTAATCCTCATCAGGAACAGCGGCAATAGTTTGGTGTTCCCTTCTGATACCCAGGTGTCTTTGGAATAAATATGTTTCTGCCCAGAATTGGTGCACACAGGCTGTTCGGGAATACCAAATACATCACTGAGAATGTCAACGAACAAATGATAGAAATAGTAGATTTGTAATGGTGTCATATGAGAAAACATTTCTTTTCCCCTTAAAAAGTGTGTAAATTATTTTCCTTATATAAGCTGGTGAACTTCAGCTTGGAAAAACAGAACCCTGTCCTGGAAACATAGGAAGCAAATTGCAAAGACTTGCATCCACGGCCATAATTTTTTGGCTACTTCCTCCAAAACCAAATTAGGACCAGGAAACATATTGCTGACCACCAGATCCCGTCTGGGAACAGAGCAGAGTGAGAATTTCCTTGTCACACATATGACTGTGCTCTGTCAGTCCCTAACCCAGGACACCTTTTCCAGGTTACATCAGGCAACTCAGGATAATCATTAGCTAAGATAAAGATACTCTCAATTCCTAGGCTTTGGGTCTCCAGATAGAAACAGGACAAACATTTCCTGTGGACCTTTCCCTCACGTGAGAACCACACATGGGCCAAAGGGTGATCAATGTCTTCTACTTAGCTCTCATTTCTATAATAAAATATCTACTAGCCACTTCCAGGATAATAACTGCTTTTCCATGCTGTAGACTGAGTCCAAGAATGTCCATTTGGTATAAAGTTTCATTATGTTTTCTCTCTGAACATAAAATTTATCATTAATATTGTGGCTGGTTTTATAACTATCTCAGGAATAGTATAACAGTTACCTATTTTTTCTTTTTTTTTAAACAAAGACTGCAAAGTTAAATTATGGTTCTGGTGACTCCCCTATCTTTTGGCAACAAAATGCATTAATTTTGATGGGAAGAGTATTATTTTACTTTCTAGACAAACTTAGTTGTTTCAGGAGAAAGGTCAATTGTGTTTGTTTGAAAGCTTCAGAAAAGTTTCAAAGTCTTCATTGTCACTATGTGACATATTTGTTATAATCACATTAGGAGTAAAAAAAAAAAAATTAACTTCTTACTTCCTGTACAAACTTTTCTCTTATGGTCGAGTGAATGAAATCATTATATCATCGCATGACAAACAAGTTATATTCTACACTTGCATTGAGGTCCTGATCATTACTTATTTTTTTTACATTATAATCTGATTTGTAGTATTTTGTATTACTATTCTTATCTCAACATTCATGCTTTAACAAAATGATATTAAGCTGGTGTTCTGATTTTTGGGAACAAGGGATAAAATTCACCAAAGTTCTAACAATAAAAATGGGAAAATTACAAATAAAATGATTAGAAGAAAATTATAGAAAATTATGTATTTGAGAGAAAACTATACCATCATCTAAATATTGGCTGGGATGACATGACCGATACAGTCTTGCAATGTATTCATAATCTTGAAGACCATAATAGGACTTACTAAAGTATCCAAATGCCTATGAAAAAACCATCTGTAAAGTTACATTTTAAAACAATTTAAAATGTACATAATTTTTTCTCTAAAATTATTTTTTTCTCTTAAAATCATACTCAGAACAACTAGTTGGTCATTTTTAGACCTCATTTTGATAGATATTGGTGTCTACATATTTATCATAATCAAAGACATCAGTCCTCAATGAAGAGTTGTATTAATGTTTTAGCAATTTTTCTTTAGCTTGACATTAATTTTTCCTCGTTTCACATGTATTTATTATTTATACTTTACCAACTGTTGCATAAGATGCTAGGAGAGACACAGATAATAAAAAGACATGTCTCCACTTTCTAGGAATTTATAATTGACAGGTAATACAGGTAAGGACACAGCTAGTAAGAACTCTAGACAAGCTATGGATGGGTCTGTACTCAGATGATAAAGATTCAGTATGCTCAAAGGAAAGAGAACGTGACTAAGATGATCAGCAAGGGCTACAGGGAAGGATGCATTTCAGGTGAACCCAAAAGAATCTGGGAAAGCAGGTATAGGCTGAAAAGGGCACAAGTCTTGAAACGTGCAGACTGTCTGGTATGACTGAAAGAGATAATGCAAAAAGAAAAAAAAAAAAAAAAAAAGGCTAGGAATTGTGACCAGTTAGATTGTGTCAGATTAGCTTGGTCCTTTGCTATGAGGCATTCATTTATTTCACAGTAAGAATCTATCAGAAGCCTCTGAGACCTGGAACTGAAAGTATCAGGTCTATGTTTTAAGAAAATCACTCTGGTAGTATTGAAAAACATGAGAAAAAGTATCAAAAAGCGGGTTTTCAGGAGAAGCAGAAAAGAATAAGATAATCCAAATGTCCAAACAAACTCTCAGGCATTAGGAAGCTGTGAGTTGAAAGATATGAAAGAAAACAGAAGGTATGCTTTCTGAGGTCACTTGGCATCGGAACGGGAGGGGAAGCCGTCTGCTCCCAGCCCCAAGCTAAGGGCAGGAGAGGAGGTGAGCTGTGTGCAGAGAGGGACAGACACTTGCAAAGCCAGATCTTTGCCAAGTTTGACTTCAAAGGCCATACCTCTACACATGTAGACCAATAGTTAGAGACACACATCATATACACACAAGCATGCACACACTTGGCTGTATGTATGAAAGTGTGCCCATATGCATACATGTAAACAGACTCTGGATGGGTGTGAATTTACTGTTTTACATGGATCCAAGTTTGGGCAGTGTGGTTAATACCTCACTGAAACCTGATCCAAGTAGGCAATTGCTTGGCTTTCAAAACTGATTCAGGATTAATGAGGGCAGTTGAAGCACACATTAGTTTAGTTTAGGCAAAGTCTGATGGATTATAAGAGCCCTAAATCAAGGAGCAGGGGTGCTCCCTGATTCTCTCACATATAAGATTCCTGTTCCCTAGCAACTTGCCTCACTTTCTTTGACCTCACCCATTTTCCTCCCCAGACCAGACTTCAACCAGCTGTTTCCAACTCAGCCTCACTTTTGAGCAGAGAACATCATGGCCATAGAAAGCATTCAATATTTTATTACCAGTATTAGTATAGGTAGAGGAGTTTAATTGCTTGAATAATAAGTAAAAAAAAAAAAAGATCTCATAAAATTAATGATGCCCCCCTAAATAAATCAAGTCCTCCAAGTGAAACACTGCATTATCCAAGGAATAAGCTTGCCCCGATGTGGTCAACAGTTTCCATCTCTATTATACATATTACAACATTATGCACAGCCTTTTAAAAGCTACAAATAAGCAAAGGAAATCTTTGAATATTTTGAAGGGAATAAATTGTAAAGAATTGATGAACTTGTTTTTTTTTTCTGTTTCTTTGAGCCCCATAGCTCTTCCTACTGAAGTATCAAGGCCATTCTCCTTGAACAGATCGGGGGGAAAGCTGACACAGTGGGTACAGATAGCATGGCCACGGCACTACCGAGAGGGAAGAAGCAGAGGTGACTCTCAACCATTAGGCTAGGACGGTAGCCATGACTGTGGACTGTTCTGGACACAGCCACAACATATACGTCCTCTCTAAGTATAAGGGACTGCACGAATGAGACATAGAGGAAACTAGGAAATTAGTTACATTTCTTGAATGCATGAGTGTGTTCATTCCCACATGCATATTTTGCTCAACAACCATCTTTTATTACTTACTAAATAAATAATCGAGCTTGCCTCCTCCATAGAGAGAACAGTCCAGGAACTTTTTTTTTTTCTTTTTAGCAGACAAGGGGCTCTGGTTTTATTTTCAAAATGCACCACCATCCCTCAGGAGTTAATCCCTGACCACTGGAAGGTCAGCTGCAACCCTGTCACTAGATGCCACGGGCACGTGTCACTGCTAGGTAACTGGGAAGGACTGTGCAAGGCTGCACGTCACCTCAGGAATCTCTCCAAACAGACTCAGATGTGCCAAGGTGTATTGACACAGCTGTGTCGTCAGACTTACCCACACCTGCTCTCTTAGGTCTCAGACAGAGCTATTAATTTCAGAGTCATGTTTTCTCTAGTGCCAATATCAGGCAAATCCACAGGACTTTTTCTTTTCCCTGATACCTTCTGTTTGGAACACAAAGAATAAAAACAAAATTATCTGAGCTGAGACAGCTCTTGCATCCTTAGCTCATCCCAAGGCAGAAGCCAGGATAATTATGGAGAGACATATGTTGATGGTAATAAAGCAGTTATGTATAGTCACTATCTGTTTTGAAGATTAACTGTCTACCACATTGCAGTATTTAAGCATGAGACCATTTCAGATTTAATACATGCCCCCCAACCCCCTCTCCACCATAAAACATAGTCTAGGAAAAGACACAATTTACATAACTTACAACCAGAGGATTTCACTAATATAAACAATTCTGGTGCCTAACAGTTGGCACCCAAAAAGACAATTTATGAAGTTCCTGCTTCTTCCTGCTGCCAAATCCAGGGTGACAGGTTCATTGATTTCCTCATAAAATCTACGATTGCTTCAGCAAGAGCAAGAACAAGGGCTTTTTATTTCATTTTTCTAAGCCTGGATGAGCAGATGAAATGCAGAAGGGCCAACGCGAATACTAAGTTTCAGGGTGTGAAACTGCCAAACGGCAAAGACATTACGCTTCCATGTCATAGCTGCTGAGAGAATCACCAGAGCATTGTCAAACTTCAGCAATGCTTTCAAAGCACAAAATCTGGTACGTGCCAACTCCTTCTATGATGAGGCGAGGTTAAAAACACACTTACAACACCCTCTGCTCGAACCACCAAGTAATCACTAGGACTTAAGTAAATGCAAACAAAGAAACACATGAAAATGATCCAGGGAGCTGAAGTTCAAGTGTGGTGGAGACTGAAGACAGAGCCCTTTTCTATTAAGAAATGAATGATTCATTCCAACTCATCCACAACTCCCAAAATGCCAACTTTTGTGACTGAAATATGATTTATGCAAATTATATCAAGTGATTCAGCTACGTTAATAACATACTCTACATAAAATAAACATATTAAATGCCATGCTTATAAGTGCCTTCAGTATGTGCTACAACAGCAAAAAAAAAAAGTAGCAGTGTAGAAGGATTCCTTTTGACGGCTGAGTTGTTTGAGAGAAAATTAAACTAATTCTTTAAAAAAATCTTTTAGACGAATCTAGCTAAGCAAATAACACTTCTATAAAGACGAAGGAGTCTACAGCATGAGCAATGTAGCACATGCATTTGCTATAGTTTCTACTCCTGGAATTTTACACTGGAGACCTAAAAAAAGAATAGTTTCAGTCTGTAATAGTCCATTATGAGGCATTCCACATGCATAAATTCTCAATATTTCATAAATAGTGTAGCTATGAAAAAAATCATTCATGCCTTACATTTAGAAATGGACCCTTGTGGAATATTGCCTTTTTCAACTTCAGCAAACATAAGTTAAATATTTATAAAACAAAATTTATTGAAACTATTTCAATCCTTGGGGGAGCAGAATAGACACTTAAAAAGAATCAGTCTGAGCTTAGTAGTCTTATTATGTATTAATACTACACATGCATGTGCAACAACCCTCTATAAAAATATTAAAACAGATTTCCTAGTTTTCAGCTCACACCAGAATATATAAATACAGGTTGCAGTCAATCTTACTAGAATCATTCAACTAACTGATCAATACTATCAACACAGATTAGTCTGGTTTTTAAGAGAAACAAAAATAGTAAAGAAAGCTAAAAATATCTAATGCTCAGAAAACCTCATCTCTTATACATAATGATTAGATAATGAAAACAATACAGAAAAGAACAAAGTAAAAAGTGAAAATTTACTTCAATCAATCCCGTCCTTTCCTCTAAAGGCAAATGTTACTAACTTTTCCTTCTGTTTCCTTCTAGAAAAAAGGAAAAGTTTTAATAATATAATAAATAATGTATGCAAATATGTATATTTCCCCTATTTAACATTCCCATAATTTGACTTTAAAATTTTACAGTGTAAACATAACTTTTATAAATACTAGAAAACAAACAAACAAAAAATCATTGCAATATTCACCGTATTGTGGTTATCTGGAATAGGCCATGTTTAAATTGATAATATTTATCTATCTTCAAACTCCGAAGATAGGCTACCATATTTCATATCTTCACAACTGACAGTTCCTTATCAATACGTTGACTCCAGGAATGTTCAAGTTCAATTATTTGCCAATTATATAGGCATAAGAATACAAATCAGATCTCTTTTGTAATTCATATTTTAATGTATTTTGGTATCCTTCTGAATGAGGTTGAAGAACTATTTTTGTGTTAAATAGCAACTTGTTTTTCATTATTTATAAATTTACTGTTTATATCCTTTGTCAATTTTTCTACTGTGGGTTATTTTTTCTATGAGATATTTAAAAAAAATTTAATGAGTCTGGATCTAACTTGTGTGAATATTTTTCTCTAATTAGTTGCTTTTCATTTTGGTCCTTCTCAAACTATTTTCTCTCCCAAGTTTTTTGCTTTCTAACATGTTTCATGTAGTGAAGTTTATGGAGCTTTTCTTTATAAATTCTGGATGTTACACCCTTTTAGAAATCATCTCTCTGCCAAGTTTATAGATACATTTAGCAATACTTTAAAAAAAATATAGGCTCTGTGTGTTAATTTTATATCCTGCAACTTTACTATATTCATTGATTAGCTCTAGTAATTTTCTGGTAGAGTCTTTAGGGTTTTCTATGTAGAGGATCATGTCATCTGCAAACAGTGAGAGTTTCACTTCTTCTTTTCCTATCTGGATTCCTTTTACTTCTTTTTCTGCTCTGATTGCTGTGGCCAGAACTTCCAACACTATGTTGAATAGTAGTGGTGAGAGTGGGCACCCTTGTCTTGTTCCTGATTTCAGGGGAAATGCTTTCAATTTTTCACCATTGAGGGTGATGCTTGCTGTGGGTTTGTCATATATAGCTTTTATTATGTTGAGGTATGTTCCTTCTATTCCTGCTTTTTGGAGAGTTTTAATCATAAATGAGTGTTGAATTTTGTCAAAGGCTTTCTCTGCATCTATTGAGATAATCATATGGTTTTTATCTTTCAATTTGTTAATGTGGTGTATTACATTGATTGATTTGCAGATATTAAAGAAATCCCTTGCATTCCTATATACTAACAATGAAAAAACAGAAAGAGAAATTAAGGAAAAAATACCATTCACCATTGCAACAAAAAGAATAAAATACTTAGGAGTATATCTACCTAAAGAAACAAAAGACCTATACATAGAAAACTATAAAACACTGATGAAAGAAATCAAAGAGGACACAAACAGATGGAGAAACATACCATGTTCATGGATTGGAAGAATCAATATTGTCAAAATGGCTATTCTACCCAAAGCAGTCTATAGATTCAATGCAATCCCTATCAAGCTACCAACGATATTTTTCACAGAACTAGACCAAAGAATTTCACAATTTGTATGGAAATACAAAAAACCTCGAATAGCCAAAGTAATCTTGAGAAAGAAGAATGGAACTGGAAGAATCAACCTGCCTGACTTCAGACTCTACTACAAAGCCACAGTCATCAAGACACTATGGTACTGGCACAAAGACAGAAATATAGATCAATGGAACAGAATAGAAAGCCCAGAGATAAATCCACGAACCTATGGACACCTTATCTTTGACAAAGGAGGCAAAGATATACAATGGAAAAAAGACAACCTCTTTAACAAGTGGTGCTGGGAAAACTGGTCAACCACTTGTAAAAGAATGAAACTAGAACACTTTCTAACACCATACACAAAAATAAACTCAAAATGGATTAAAGATCTAAATGTAAGACCAGAAACTATAAAACTCCTAGAGGAGAACATAGGCAAAACACTCTCCGACATAAATCAAAGCAAGATCCTCTATGACCCACCTCCCAGAATATTGGAAATAAAAGCAAAAATAAACAAATGGGACCTAATGAAACTTAAAAGCTTTTGCACTACAAAGGAAACTATAAGTAAGGTGAAAAGACCGCCCTCAGATTGGGAGAAAATAATAGCAAATGAAGAAACAGACAAAGGATTAATCTCAAAAATATACAAGCAACTCCTGCAGCTCAATTCCAGAAAAATAAATGACCCAATCAAAAAATGGGCCAAAGAACTAAACAGACATTTCTCCAAAGAAGACATACAGATGGCTAACAAACACATGAAAAGATGCTCAACATCACTCATTATTAGAGAAATGCAAATCAAAACCACAATGAGGTACCATTACACGCCAGTCAGGATGGCTGCTATCCAAAAGTCTACAAGCAATAAATGCTGGAGAGGGTGTGGAGAAAAGGGAACCCTCTTACACTGTTGGTGGGAATGCAAACTAGTACAGCCGCTATGGAAAACAGTGTGGAGATTTCTTAAAAAACTGGAAATAGAACTGCCATATGACCCAGCAATCCCACTTCTGGGCATACACACTGAGGAAACCAGATCTGAAAGAGACACGTGCACCCCAATGTTCATCGCAGCACTGTTTATAATAGCCAGGACATGGAAGCAACCTAGATGCTCATCAGCAGATGAATGGATAAGGAAGCTGTGGTACATATACACCATGGAATATTACTCAGCCATTAAAAAGAATACATTTGAATCAGTTCTAATGAGATGGATGAAGCTGGAGCCCATTATACAGAGTGAAGTAAGCCAGAAAGATAAAGAACATTATAGCATACTAACACATATATATGGAATTTAGAAAGATGGTAACGATAACGCTATATGCAAAACAGAAAAAGAGACACAGAAATACCGAACAGACTTTTGAACTCTGTGGGAGAATGTGAGGGTGGGATATTTCAAAAGAACAGCATGTATACTATCTATGGTGAAACAGATCACCAGCCCAGGTTGGATGCATGAGACAAGTGCTCTGGCCTGGTGCACTGGGAAGACCCAGAGGAATCGGGTGGAGAGGGAGGTGGGAGCGGGGATTGGGATGGGGAAGATGTGTAAATCCATGGCTGATTCATATCAATGTATGACAAAACCCACTGAAATGTTGTGAAGTGATTTGCCTCCAACTAATTAAAAAAATTATATATATATAGGCTCTGGGGCTTTTTTTTTTTTTATGTTTAAAGTCTATTCCATATGCAATTTATTTTGAGGTAAAAAGTAAGATAGGGATCCAGCTTTATCTTTTTCTGCAATGGTTATCCAGTTGTTTTCCATTATTTGCTAAATAATCTTTTTTCTCAGTGATTTAAAAATTATACTATTGTCATGAGTTAAATGTGATGAACACGCAGATGTATTTATGGCCTCTTCCCTTCACTCTTACTCACTACAGATTTATTTGATTTTTGTAACTTTATAACATATTTTAATATCTGGTAGAGTTAGTTCCTCTCTCATTGATTACCTTTAAAAAAAATAAACTGCTGTGAATATTCTCAAATGTATCTTTTTCAGGTACATATTAGTAACAGAGGGCTTCCCTCAAAGTTCAGTTGGTAAAGAATCTGCCTGCAATGCAGGAGACCCTGGTTTGATCCCTGGGTTTGGAAGATCCCCTGGAGAAGGGAAAGGCCAAAAAGGAAACTCCAGTATTCTGGTCTGGAGAATTCCATGGACTCTATAGTTCACGGGGTTGCAAAGAGTCAGACACAAGTGAGTGACTTTGACTTTACTTCTTCACTTTAGTAACAAAATGATGTTGAATTCCATCAAATGCTTGTTTTCTACATATTTTATAAATTTCCTTTTGATTTCTTCTGTGACTCAAGAAGTCACAGACAAGAGGAATCAGGTGGAGAGGGAGGTGGGAGGGAGGATCGGGATGGGGAATACGTGTAAATCTATTGCTGATTCATGTCAATGTATGACAAAACCCACTGAAAAAATAAATAAATTAAAAAAAAAAAAGAAGTCACAAAACCCTAACCCTAACCCTAATTTTTTTTCTGGCGGTAGGCCGAAGCTTTTCCACCAGAAGGACTTTTGGGGGCATGTTTTTTAAAGTGGTTTGGAGAAGAGAATGGCAACCCACTCCAGTATTCTTGCCTGAACAATTCCATGGACAGAGAAGCCTGGTGGGCTACAGTCCCTGGGGGTCACAAAGAGTCAGACACAACTGAGCAACTAACACCTTCCCTTTTAAGATGGTTGGATTTCATGTTTGTGATACTATTTTACTTTGGGGACTATGTCAAAGTTTTGAGGTCTAATATCATCTCCATTTCTGTATATGACCCATTGTTGTTGATTAGTCACTAAGTTGTGTCCAGCTATTTTTGTGACCCCACAAGCTGCAGCCCACCAGGCTCCTCTGTCCATGGGATCTTTCAGGCAAGAAGACTGGAGTGGGTTGCCATTTCCTTCTTCAGGGGATCTCCCTGAACCAGGGATCGAACCCACGTTTCCTGCACTGGAAGGCAAATTCTTTACGACTGAGTCACCAGGGAAGTTCGCATGACCCATAAGTAAAAGAATAAAATCTGTTCTCTAGAGATACGGATCATCTCCTCCATCCAGCCAGCTATCTAGGTACCTCCCTCTATATATTTATTCAGGCTGTTTTACACTTTAATTCTTTTTTTATTTTAGTCTACATAATATTTTAATGTCTGACATAACAAATTAACTTTTCTTGCCATCACTGGATTTCTGTTAAATTTTCTTTGCATTTCCCACAGTTAAATGCTTATTTTATTTTATAATCTCCTTATATGTTACATTGGGCTTCCCTTGTGGTTCAGCTGGTAAATAGTCTACCTGTAATGCAGGATACCTGGGTTTGATCCCTGGGTTGGGAAGATCCCCTGGAGAAGGGAGCAGCTACCCACCCAGTATTCTGGCCTGGAGAATTCCATGGACTGTATAGTCCATGGGGTCATAAAGAGTCGGACACAACTGAGTGACTTTCACTTCACTTTCATATGTTACATCACATTAATGGGTATTCTTTCATTTATATTCACTAATGTAATAAATCAACCTCTCATGTTTTATTTTCAAAACCTCTTTTGTTTTTAAAGTTCTATATGGATTGTCTTTAAAAAATATATAATATTTGTATGTTTTCATCTCTAAGGATTTGACAATTTTCAAGTTAGTTTTTAGTCATTCTATTCTACACAGGCTTCTCATTCAATTTCTAATAAAAGAGTTGAGTAATTTGCATTGTTCATCAACCTTCTATATCCCAACATTTGGTTTTATCATTTTGTACTTTATAAAAATTCACAATAAAATAATTTGCAACTACTTATAGTGATAGCTGTTAACTAAAGTTATAGTGGTAATCATTTTACAATACATACAAATATAAAATCTTGTTTTAAATTTGAAACTAATGTTATTTGTAACTATCTCAATAAAAAATTGCAGTCTTTGCTTTCCATAATTCTTTTGTTTGTTGCTATTGTTATTCAGTTGCCAAGTCATGTCTGACTCTTTGCCACCCCATGGACGGAAGCACACCAGGCCCGCTGTCCCTCACCCTCTCCCGGAGTTTGCCCAAGTTCATGTCCACTGAATCAGTGATGCCATCCAACCATCTCATCCTCTGTCGCCCTCTTCTCCTCCTGCCCTCAATCTTTCCCAGCATCAGGGTCTTTTCCATCGAGTCAGCAGTTCACATCAGGTGACCAAAGTATTAGAGCTACAGCTACAGCATCAGTCCTTCCAATGAATATTCAGAGTTGATTTCCTTTAGGATTAACTGGTTTGACCTCCTTGCAGTCCAAGGGACTCTCAAGAGTCTTCTCCAGCACCACAGTTCGAAAGCATCAATTCTTCAGCGTTCTGCCTTCCTTATGGTCCAAGGCTCACATCCATACATGACTACTGGAAAGACCGTAGCCTTAACTATACAGACCTTTGTCGGCAAAGTGACACCTTTGCTTTCTAATATGCTGTCTAAGTTTGTCAGGGCTTTCCTGCCAATAGTGTCTTCTAATTTCATGGCTGCAGTCACCATGTGCAGTGATTTTAGAGCCAAGAAGAAGAAATCTGTCACTGCTTCCGCCTTTTCCCCTTCTATTTGGCATGAAATGATGGAACTGGATGCCATGATCTTAGTTTGTTTTTTTTTTAATATTGAGTTTTAAACTGGCTTTTTCACTCTCCTCTTGCACCCTCATCAAGAGGTTCTTTAGTTCCTCTTCACTTTCTGTCATTAAAGCGGTATCATCTGAATTTCTGAGGTTGTTGATATTTCTCCCCACAATCCTGATTTCAGCTGATAACTCATCCAGCCAGCATTTCACATGATGTGCTCTGCATATAAGTTAAATAAACAGGGTAACAGTAGACAGCCTTGTCATACGCCCTTCTCAATTTTGAATCAGTCACTCGTTCCATGTGAAAGGTTCTAACTGTTGCTTCTTGACCTGCATACAGGTTTCTCAGCAGACAGGTAAGATGGTTTGGTAATCCCATCTTTTTAAGAGTTTTCCAGTTTGTTATGATCCACACAAAGACTTTAGTGTAGTCAGTGGGACAGAGGTAGATGTTTTTCTTAGTATCATAATTGTTTCATTTTCTTCTATACTTAAATAATACAGATGCTCATCTTCACCCTTTACTACAGCTTCCCCATGTTATGTCATTAAGCTATTTGTTTCTGTTCCTCATTTTGTAGTGTACTCATTTATTCTCCTCTGAATCCCAAAACTCCATCTATGTGGTTGAAATGTATTAATAGTAGCTTAAGTAAAATGTGTTTTAGTATCATTCACTTACACCCATTTTTCCCTGAAACATGTGTTTTTGTTTCTTCAGATTTATTTCTTCATTTATTTCCTAACTTTTGTTTTCTTAATATGTGCATAATTGATCACTATTTCACCCATGATAAACTTGGCCAGGCTGGCCTAGAACTTCTACTCGTGTGATGACAAGGTGGCCCAATCCCTTCTCAGCTCGGCAGAGGTTTATTCAGCTCCCCTGGATACTGCAGCGTGCGGTCTGCTCACGTCTGGGGCAGATGCTAAGGGCTGGAGTGTGGAGGATGCTTGGTCTTGGTTGGGGACTGTCCTGGTCAGTGTTTGGGGGCTTTGCCATCGGCTCTCTGATTTGTTCATTCTCTTGTGCCAGGATCTGTTCCACTTCCCTGGGAATCAATTCGATGCCTATGGTTTCAGATATCTTTCCCCGCTTCGTCCAGAGTCCCTGACCTTCTAACCCACCAGGAATACCTCCGGAGGTGATTTAGTCCAATTAGCTTCTCTCTTCCCAACAGCCAATTTACCTCCTTCTCAGATGCACTAGAGATAAAGCATTAAGGCCAGGGACAGACGGAAGGCAACAGCACCCAGGGATTCCAGGACATGCTTTCCAATTCATTCCTGCTCCTAATGCAATTTATTTTCTCTTTTGTTTTCCGGTCGGCTAAAACCTTGTTTATTGCTGAAGATAATTAGCTCTGAATGTTTATGATCATTCTGCTTTTTATCCCCTACTTTCATGCCAGCAGGGAGACACCAAGATAGAGAACTCCAGAAATTACTCTCTCCTGGGAGTGAGAAGACAGCCACCCTCATGGAAATTTCCATGAGGGGTTGCTTGATTAGCTTCTGTACGGTTAGGAGGGGGGAGATTTTTCAGGACTTTACTTCACTCACATCTCCTCTATTTGGTTTATGTGGAGAGCATTGTAGGAGCACGTGGCAGATTGCTAAAGAAACCACGCTGACTCTGGGACCCAGGTGTGTCTCCTTAGTCAAACACGAGTTGTTTTCCTCTTGTTGAACATTTTTTCTCCCTCTTGATATATACATATGTATAGATAGATGGATGTAAGATAGATAGATAGATAGATAGACTGTAAAAGTCGATTTAATTGTATATAATGTTCATGCCATTGGTTTAGGGAAAATATTTTGAGATTTACTTTCACTGTGCCATTGAAAAAAATAGAAAATGGTATTCACAGTTATTGACTTATCACTAATATACTTATGTTGAATTTTAGAAGGGTTATTTAAAATACAAAATCTGTGACATACACACATACATAAAAACTCTATTCAATATAACCTACATGTTTAAAGAATCTGAAAAAGAATGCTCATATGTATACCTGAATCACTTTGCTGTACATTTGAAACACATTATAAATCAAGTATACTCTAATAAATTAAAATGATATACACTATGAATCTTGCATAATTTATTTCAATCACCATTTAAATATTCACAGAAAAGTAGGGGTTAAACTGAAACTGACTAAAGAGCATGGGGTTGGGAGCAGAATACATCCCACAACAGAATCTAACTCTATGAACTCCATCCTCCTGGGTAACCCACATTATTCAGGTACAAATGGAAATGAGACAAAAGCCACCATGAGGGGCAGAGACGGAAAGGCCGAAGCCCTTTGTAGGTCTAGAACCTGGATCTCACCAAGCCCAATCTGGCTTTTGGACAAAGGGAGGCTGTTTTCCGTAAATTCAAGTTACAAAATGAAGAGGCAACCATAGTAACCAGTAATAGTGAAGCGTGGGTTTGACACTCAGCAAAACCTGCCTTGGAGATTCATTCTGAATAAAAACCATCTGGAATGATTAAACACAGCTGATACATAAAATCTACATTTGTTATCAACTCATAACTATAAAAGAAAAATCACCTAAGGATTCATTTAAGATGCCTATTCTTCAGTTCATTTAAAACAGAAATTGATTTTTTATAGAATTAAAATAGAAAAGTTGAATACAAATTTTCAAGAATTGTCATGTGTTATGTGAGCATGTCATGCCAATCTGTGTGTCTTACTGAGGTGTGTAGGAGTGAGGAGGAAAAACAAATCGATTCTGTTGGTGGAAGCTTGCCCATAGTTACTCTATAGGGATGGTATTTCTAAGGACTACAAAATTAAAACAAATTAGTTAGGAGCTAAAAGAAGTCTCCACATAAAACAAATAAGTAAGCACTATATTTCTAAGGAATATAATACTAAGAGGTTAATCTTTATATATTTCCACTTTTCTTTGTACATATATTAAATACAGGTTTCAGCTTTTTAAAAAACTTGGCAAAATAAATCATGTTAGGTCAGTAAGGCAGTTCATCTAACCAATTTTTTTCCTGCTGAAAACATATATGCATAGTTTTGACTGATGATTTGTTTTTTGCTTTTGTTAAAACACAGTAGGAGAGAAAAACTAATTTGAGAATTATACTACAATAGAAGGATAGGTAGTCTCTAACTTTCCCAAACTCTCCAATCCTAAACTGAAAAGAAAGAAGCATATAAAAATGATAATAAATCATTTATGTTAATAATGGCAATTTTATTTTATAATCATCTCTCTCAAATTAGGCTTTTTCCCCAGTGAGACAGCAAACAAAAATAGTTGAAAAAAGCATAACCCGGCCTATAGAATAGTGAAAGTGAAACTCACTCAGTAGTGTCTGACTCTTTGTGATCCCATGGACTACACAGTCCATGGAATTCTCCAGGCCAGAGTACTGGAGTAGGTAGCCACTCCCTTCTCCAGGGGATCTTTCCAACCCAGGGATTGAACGCAGGTCTCCCACATTGCAGGGAGATTCTTTACCAGCTGAGCCAGCAGGGAAGCCCTCAGTTTACTTATAAGTGAGAAGTTATAGAGGATCAAGGCTCCTCCCTGCATATTGGATAACTATCCTTCAAATGCTGTGTAGTTTAAATACAGCTGAAAAAATTGTATGAATTTAAATTAACAGAAGAAAATAGGATTTAATTCAAATGATCTTAGGGTTCAAATGCATCATTTCCATTCAAAACCAAAGCTAACATTGTCTTAGAATAATTACTTTCAAAAGAAAATTATATAATTCCTACATGTAATATGAGGCCATTAGCCATCACGACTAGAATTTCTTTAGGGGACAGCTATAGTATATGACGAAGGCAGCTTAATCCTACCTCAGAGAATTAAAATAGAATCTCTCATATTCCATAAAGTTGTCACTTGATTGTGTGATGAGAAGAAAAGACCTATCCAGGGAAAATGCTAAAGGATATGTATTCAGTTCAGTTCAGTTGCTCAGTCGTGTCCGACTCTGCAACCCCATGGACTACAGCACGCCAGGCTTCCCTGTTCATCACCAACTCGCAGAGTCTACTCAAACTCATCTCACTGAGTCAGTGATGCCATCCAGCCGCCTCATCCTCTGTCATCCCCTTCTCCTCCTGCCCTCAATCTTTCCCAGAATCAGGGTCTTTTCAAATGAGTCAGTTCTTCTCATCAGGTGACCAGAATACTGGAATTTCAGCTTTAGCATCAGTCCTCCCAAAGAATATTCAAGACTGATTTCCTTTAGGATGGACTGGTTGGATCTCCCTGCAGTCCAAGGGACTCTCAAGAGTCATCTCCAACACCACAGTTCAAAAGCATCAAGTCTTCGGCACTCAGCTTTCTTTATAGTCCAACTCTCACATCTATACATGACTACTGGAAAAACCAAAGCTTTGACTAGACAGACCTTTGCTGGCAAAGTAATGTCTCTGCTTTTTAGTAAGCTGTCTAGGTTGGTCGTAACTTTTCTTCCAAGGAGCAAGCATCTTTTAATTTCATGGCTAATGTTTTAGTAAATTAAAACATTACAAGTTTCAGTCTTTACTCTTGTCAGTGGTAACACAAACGTTGTAAGTCATGAAAATTTAGAAACAAGACTATTTTCTATTGACTAGAGGAAATAATTCTCCAAAATACCAGCCATTAGATGATAAGATTTTAAAATAAATATTGTAAAAACAAGCTTAAAAAAAAGAAAATACAAGACTCTATTCCTCCATTGCTCCCATTCTTTAATTTATATATATATATATATATATATATATATATATATTCTTACAAGTTAAATACTTGCTTCTTTTTAAAGTTATCTTTGAAAGAAGAATTAGAAGGTTAAGAAATAAGCACCCATCTAGTTAAAAGATATTGTAAATAGTCAGCTTTAATATCTAGGTAGAGTTATTACAGCTAGAATAAAACAATACCTGGGTGGTTTACCATCTTAACCAAGAAAATTGGAAGTTTGGAATGTGCAACATTCTAGAATGATCAATGAATTCTAATAAAAAATCTAAATTTATAAATTAGTGTAAAGACCACTCAGAGGTCTGTGTGGACGTCTGAGATGCCCCTGATGACCCCTATTCCCTGGTATTCTCACCTCTATGTAGCCCTTCCCACAGAGAAAGAGCCCCTCCCTCTTTCTCTATCTCTTTTTTCTCTTTCACTTTTACCACTCAGGAGAAAGACAGCTACCATGGTCTTAGTAGCCCTATGGAGAGGCCCATGAGAGAAAAAACCTAAAGCCCCCTGCCAACAGCCATGTGGCAGTGGGGATCCTTGAAATTCAGCATTCAGAGGGCTGCTATCCCAGTCACCAGCCAAACTGTTATCTCAGAGAGATGCTCTGAGTCAGAATCACTCAGCGAAGATGCTTCCAAATTCTTAAATCCTAAAAACTGTTTGAGATAATACATGCTTATTGTTTTAAGCCTTAAGTTTGGAGGTCATTTACTATATATATGTGTGTGTGTTAATCCCTCAATTGTGTCTGGCTCTAGGACCCCATGAACTGTAGCCTGCCGGGCTCCTCTGTCCATGGAATTTTCCTGGCAAGAATATAGGAATGGGTTACCATTTCCTCTTCTAGGGAATCTTCCTGACCCAGGGATCGAACCTGGGTCTTCTGCATTACAGGCAGATTCTTTGCCATTTGAGCAACCAAGGAAGCTTCCTACAATGTTTTGCACAGTGTTTTTCTTATTATTTGGGGGATAGCTTTGGTTGACCTAGAGGTAACCTTTGTAAGCTTAGTATCTTCTCTCTAGCATCTATGTTCCCTACACCAATCACCTCTTTCTTCTACTGCACTCCAGTGAAATAGCAGCTTATCATTTTTGGTTGAAGAGTTATTTCATGAATGGGAACCAAATCAGAAAAGTTTTCTTTATTGCTAAGATGTTTCCCATGCAAAGTATTAAACATTCCATTTGGAAACCAAAAAAGATTCAAAACTAATGTATTTCCAAAGGTGAGGGGTGACCTGTCCTAGGTGCAGCTAACAATGAAATGAAACAAATTTTGGCCTGCTTTTTACTATCAACATGTGCTATAATTCCAAATAATGTCAGTAGTACAATATTCCTCTTCCCAAAAAAATATTTTGGTGATCTAAGTTCTAAAAAAGAAAAAAAAAGACTGTAGTAATTAAGCTTGAACCTAGAAACTTAAGAAAAATTAACTTAGCCTTTTGTCTACAAAAAGTAATTCATAGACGTCCCAACTATATAGTCAGCCCAAGACATATGTGATCTGCATTTGTTTTGAAAGTAAGTCCATAATTCTTTGTAATCATTCAAGTTCATTTCAAGTGGTTTTTTGTCTTTGTAGTACTACATATTTCTACTTTTAAGTAAAAGAGTCATAATAAACAATGATAACATGTGATTGCAAAGACAAATAGATTTGAATTACTTCATTATGTCATTCTATTTGAATTCTTGGGGTTTTCACTCATGTTTAATAGTTAAGAGAGTGAACTAGTACAAACTGCGAGATTTAATACTTTGGGAAGTATGAAAATTTTGATTCTCATATAAAATATTTTAGTGAATTTTAATACTTTAAAATTTATTTTTAAAAAGTCATCATTTCTGAACCATGGAACACATCTACTACTTCACACCTATTAGGATAGCTATAATAATTTTAAAACATATAAAACTATAGTAACTAAAACAGTATGATATCAGATCAATCAAAACAGACACAGAGATCAATGAAACAGAGAGCTCAGAAGTAAACCCATCCATAAAGGTAAATTAATTTCCAACAAAGATGCCAAGAACACACAACAGCAAAAGGACAGTCTCTTCAATAAATGTAGGAAAACTGGATAGCCACATGCAAAAGAAAAACACCCAGAGCACATCTTACAACATACACAAACACTAACTTAAAATGGATTAATGACTTGAATGTAAGACCTGAAACCATAAAACTCCTAGAAGAAAACATAGATGGTCAGCTCTAGGCTACCAGCCTCAGTGACAAATTTGTGGATGAGATACCAAAAGCAAAGGCGACAAAAGTAAGCAAATGGAACTATAGCGACTTAAAAGTTTCTGCATGACAGTGAAAACTATCCATAGAATATTTGGAAACCATATATAATAAGGCATTAATATCCAAAATACATCAAGGACCCACACAACACAACAGCAAAAAGTCAAACAGCCCAGTTAAAAAATGTACAGGGACTCTAAACAAACACTTAAAGAACTCATGCAACATAATAACAAAAAGCCTAACAACCCAGTTTAAAAACTTACAGAGGATCTAAATAGACACTTCCAAAGAGAGATATATGGATGGAAACAAGTAAAGGAAAACATCCTCAAGTCACTAAATCACCAGGGACATGCAAGTCAAAACCACAATGGGATATTGCCTCACACCTGTTATAAAGGGTATTATCAAAAGACAAGAAATAGCATGTTGGTGAGATTACGGAGAAAAGGCAACCATTCTGCACTGCTGGTGGGAATGTTCATTGTTTATAGCCACTATGGAAAACAGTATGGAGGTTCCTCAAAAAAATTAAAATGTGACCCAGCCATTCCACTTCTGAATTTTTGTTTGAAGAAAATGAAAACACTAATTCAAATTAAGGCACCCACCCCCATGGTCACTGCAGCATCGCATACTATAGCCAAGATACAGAAACAACCTGAATGTTCATCAATGGATAAATAAATAAAATGTGGTATGGAATGGACTATTATTCAGTCAAAAATGAATAAAACGTTTTCATTTTTGACAGTATGGAGAAAGCCTGAGAGCATTATGCTCAGTAAAATAAATCAGACAGAGAAAGATAAGTACTGTATAACTTTTACTTATACGTGGAATTTTCAAAAGAGCTCACAGGTACAGAGAACATATCCGTGGCTGATGGAGACAAGGAATGGCAAGTGAGTGAAATGGGTGAAAGGGATCAAAAGAAACAAACTTCCAGCTATAAAACAAGTAAGTCCTGGAGATGGAATGTACAGCATGGTGATTATAGTTAATAATATCATGTCATTGTATTGCATATTTGAAAGTTGCCAAGAGTAAATCTTAAAAGTTCTCATCAGAAGGAAAAAAGAAAATGGAAAATTGTAATTACATATGGTGATGAATGTTAACTGGATCATTATGGTGATCATTTTGCTATACATACAAATATCAAATAATTATGTTAAATGACTTGAACATAGCATTATACATCAATTATTCCTTAATTTTAAAAGTGTATTTATACATATTAAAAAAAAAAAAAAAAGGAAGAGACTCCAGAGAGCTCTCTCTTCGTGTACACAAAGAAGTCACATGAGCACACAGCAACCTAGAAGACAAGAGTCCTCAGAATAAATCCACCTTGCCAGAAACTGGGTCTTGGACTTCCAGCCTCAAGAACTGTGAGAAATAAATTTTGTTTAAAAAACAAAAAGAGAACAAGGAGTGTTGACAGGGATGTGGGCAAAGTGGAATTCTTACACAGTGTGGTGGAAATGTAAAACGGTGCAGTTAGTACTGAAAAAGAGTTTGACATTTCCTCAAAAAATTAAACAGAGTTACCACATGACCCAACAAATCTACTCCTAGGTATATACTCAAAAGAACTGAAAACATATGTTTATCCAAAAACTTGTACACACAGATATTCATAGTAGAACTATCCTTAATATCTCAAAAATTAGAAATAATCCAAAGCCCATCAACTGATGAGTCAATAAAGAAAATGGTATATCCATATAATGGAATATTATACACCCATAAAAAGGAATAAAATACCAATATTTGCTACAACATGGCTGAAACTTTGAAAACATTATGCTAAGTGAAAGAAGCCAGACATGAAGGGCCACATAATATTGAATTGAATTTATATGAAATATTCAGAATAGCAAATCCATAGAGACATAGAGTAGATTGTTGGAGGACAAGGGAAAGGGCATGGGGAATGTCTATTACTTGGTGTGAGGTTTATTTAGGGGGATTGATGAAATGTTCTGCAATCTGACAGTAGTGACAGCTACATAACCTTGTGATTATTAAAAAAAAAAAAAGAATGTATGGCTTAACATGGTAGGTTTCATAGTATGTAAATTGTACCTCAGTTTAAAAAAAAATCAAGAAAATGATGGTTATCATTGGTTACTACAGAAAATAATCTTATCTTGTAGAAGAATGGATAGTAAAAATGATCTACTCAGGGTGTCAAATAGATGAAATATGACATTGCTAATGTAGCAAAGTCATATTCTCCCAGCAGTAGACACAGTGAAGTGTCCTGAAATTTTCATGTTGATAACAGATTCACTATGACAGCTTGATAAATGTTGTTTGAATGAATACATTAATGAACAGATTCCCCATACTTGCCCAATTGGGTGTGCAAAATCATCATCTTTACTCCTACTTTGAGGAAAGGGGCTCTAGCCTAGAGATGATCTTAGTAAATGATTCCTGTCCTGCTTGCTTACGATTATCTAGAGAACGTGAGGGAAGAGAGTTTAAAGATAGTACCTAGAAATTAATTTGTCTAACATACTTATAGATACTGGTTCCAAAGGAAGATGAGAGGTTTTTCCAAAAGAAATCTACTACAGTTTTATGCAGACAATGAGAGCTTGATATATAGGAATCAAATTCAGCAGTTAAACACAACTATTTGATTTCTTTAAAAACTTTCCATGATAAAAATTACACATACTTAACATAGGCTATAAATAGTGAAAGAATGAAAAGCACATGATTTAGCCAAATAATTTCCTTTTTACTCACAGAATTTCTTCATCTGAGAATGATACTCTAGTCAATAGTTTATTACAATTCTACTTAAAAATTGGGGTGAATAACAGTAGATAATGCACTTGTGTTTTTTAGACAATATTGCCATTGTTATTTTATTTGATTCTCATTCTTGTAGTCCACAAACAAGGAATCAAAGTATAAATAGCAGATTTCTTTCCTGGAAAGAAGTTAGCTATCTTAAAACAAAGAAAGCTTTTGGAGGTGAAAAGCAAAGAAGGAAAGTTGAGGAATGCCATAATTTTAGTAATGATTAATCCTCTGAACAACAGGGAAAAGAAACAAAAACAATGCTATGGATTTATATTTAAATTTTCATCTGTAGACAAAGATAAGAATAGCTACATCCTAATAATTTCCTCTAAGTAACTATATAAAATAAAACTGATAAATAGGAAGCTATATGTAGCTTGTTGTTAATGAAATTTTCCATTTTTAGAAGTAAATTGATGAGGTCTACAGTTTACCTATTTCATTTGCAGTGGGAACATATAGTTTCCATATCAATTTATAGAAGATATAGGACTGCTTTTCTAACAAATGGATAACCCAATGACTTCTATTCCTGCTTTCAAGCTTTTAAATTTTATATTTGCTACTTGCCTCCTTGCTTATTTTTTATTTTTTCAAACTAGGAAATTAATTTGAGGCCTTAACAGTTCAAATAAAACCTTTCTTATGCCATACCTGATAATGACTTACTTTGCCATGGTACAGAATCATACACTTCAGCATTTTGCAATATATCCTTCATCTTCCACTGAAGAATTTTGGGTGTTTTTTTTTTTTTTTTTCTTGTTTACCCTCTACTGCCACTTACATGCCGTTCTACCTCAGAAATGACTGCTATTTTTTGTGGTATGAAGGAGGAGAAAAGAGGGAAGGAAACACCGAAAAAAAGAGAGATTTAAGTCTGAAAAGAGTAGGAAACAATGCCAATTTGTGTATAAACAAAACTAAATCAAATACGTCAAACACTCACTAGAATATAGTCTGGGGAATATCTGACTTACCATACTGTTTGCCCCCCGCAGAATCTGATGTTTCTGATTTGAAAAACGGAGACCGGGAAAGTGAAGCTGACACAGTGTCGGCCCTGCACACGGGTCGTCAGAGGCAGGAATAAGCTGCTACTAGCCAAGTGAGGCTGGCTTTCCCCACGACCCCCGGGCATCTGCCAGCAGCTCCACGGGCCGCAGCTTCTCATCCACCAGGAAAGGATTCTCTTCAGGTGGGAGCTAGAGAAAACCTCTCAAGTCTCACGGATCTAAATTAGACGGCGTGCAACCACGGGCCATTGAAAACGTGGTCATTGCCACTGAGAATCTAATCTTACATTTTATTCACTTTTAATTAAAGAGCCGTATGTGACAAGTGGCTAACTTATGAGGCAGCACAACCTTGGGTTATTCTGAGAAAGAAATGCAACATCCACATGACTTTGTAATCTCAGCAGCTTGGATGGTTAAGTGAGGCACCTGCCTCACTTAACCATCCAAGCTGCTGAGATAAAGACTTTTTTACCCTTTTATTTACTCAGCAGACATGTCCCAAATGTAGCTTTTCAGTTCAGAGACTGAGAACAGGAAACTGGTTTTCACCCTTTTGAGGCAAGGAGTGCCTATGACTTAACCTTGGTTAGTTTTCAGCTTTGGGTAGAAGGTTCCATCTTTCTGCCAAAGGAAACACAAGAGGCACATACAGACACATTGGGTACAACGCAAGGCATTGACAAAAAAAAAAAAAAAAAAACGGAAAAATCTGAATAAAATAATGAATACAATCGACGCCATAAACTTTAGTTGACTTTGGATTATGTTTTGAATAAAAAGTAAAACAAAATGTTTTTCCTGTCCTACAATGCTATTTAATCAAATAATTCCTAAGCAAGTCTAGAAGTACCTCTCTGTTGACTTTTCATGCTGGTTAGATAGTCCAAAATGTCAAGGCATCAAACCTTCTGCTTGGTAGATTTGCCACAGTGGGCATGCTCCTGAATAACTTTCTGAGCGATGCGGCAGAGAAAACACCTGGTTATATTCCCAAATTCACTCCAGCTCATCCCTCACTGCGAGCGAGGACTCTGATAATGGAATGTGTCTTCAAACAAATAGCAATACATCCAGATAGAGAGAATTCTGTTACAGAATCTAATGTCCGTGAACTTGTGACCATTTTGAAACATTTTAATGCCCAAGCCACAAAGAAGCTGATTACTTTGAGGAAAAAGACAAGAACTAATTTATAAGGAGACTTAAGTTTTCTCTTTTCATTTCATTTTTTGAAGCAAGAAGAGAATATTATATTTTAAGCTATCATCAGCTGGTTAAGAAAGGTATCTTAAAAACAATGGAAAGCTGAAAAATATAAGAATATTTAAATGTGTAACTTAGAGTATTAGAAATTGGGTATATTTAGAGTTAATTTTTCTCCCCACATATTAATTCTTATTACTCTTTTCCTCTTTGTTAGAAAAGAAAAATAAGACATTCAACCTGATATAGCAAAAATCTAAATTATCTATTTTTTAAATAACTGTTTTTTAAAGCCACCATCCCTAGTTAGAGAAATTTCACTATCTGAATCTTCTTTCCTTTTCATTTTTGAGTGATGCCAAACACTTTCAATTCATTTTGGCTTTCAGGATGACCTTGAAGAAAAGTCTTTTTCAGTGGAATAACACATAAAACATCTTCAGGTATCAAATGGAGATAAGTAACAAGTAGGCTGTGGTAAGGATTAAAGGAGATGATATATGCCAAATACTTAGAAAACTTAGCCTGGACACATAGGAGACTCCAGTGTGCTGGAACTGCTAAACTCAAGGCATTGTCTTAAAACTGAGACAGAGACTGAGAGAGGGAGAGAGAGAGAGAGAGACAGTAAACTACCCTGAATTTCATCCTTTCCAAAAGACAGAAGTGGAAATATGTATGATATATTTATACACATAATTATAAATTTCATACATTTATACACTAATAAATATTATGTAATTTGTACAGGTAATATATATGATTCATTTATATATATGTGTGTGTGTGTGTATATATATGTATATATATAACCAGTTTTAGTTCTAAACAGCATCTATTAATTTTCTTTGTAGAACACCTACATCAATGGGATTGGCAAAAGGAAGGAAATATCCAGAGAACTCAGGAGAAGCCAAGGGTGAGGCAGAAACAGAGAAGGGGTCAGTGTCAGCAGACCCCGCTTTCAGGCAGGGTTCCCTGCACCCGTGTTAAGGGTCGGGCCTGCCAACAGCCGGTGCGGCAGAAGAGGTCACGAACAAGAGGGCGCTCAACACTTAAACGCCACACGTCTTAAGGAAAATAGTTGGGAGAAATGTCATCGACTAGCCAATACGTTCTACTAATTCAGGAAGAAACAGTATTTTTTTATTTTCCTTATTTTTATTTATTTATTTATTATTATTATTTTTTTTTTAGAAACAGTATTTTAAAGTAAGTAAGAAGCGAAGAGGGGGGATGGTCAGTGAATACATTTTATTTTTTTTCTAGTTGATCAGCATGGAGCAGAAAGGAAAACACAGGATGAGAGACAGGATGTTAACCTGGAGGGTGGAAGTCGAGAGCTGGATTAACTCTAGTTTTAATCCATATATTCATCGACTGTCTATAGAGAAAGGCTTATCATGTTTCAGCCCGCTCAGAGTACTAACTGAATAGGGGAGTACAAAAGAGGACCTCAGTGAACAACACAAAATAATTAAAAATGCCTCCATGCGCAGTGCTGATTTTAAATAAAATCACGTATAAAAATACTGTATAAAGCGCAGGAGCAGATTCCAGGCATCAGGGTACTAGTTGGCTGGTTTCCCTCACTACAATCTGAAATCACTTTCAAGATGAATTTTTATCAAAAGTGACATCAAAACTCCTACAAAAGGAAATAGCAGTGTGTGTGTGGGCATACACACAGTCCTTAGAAACTGAATCTAAGACAGAGAGTATGTTGATGACAAAGATACATGCACCATCCTTGGAACTCATTTGCTCACATCTTTACCTTTCCTGCTGAGCTCTGAAGTAAGCAAACCATTCCTAGTTAATTTAGGATGTGTCTGTCATCAAAACACATCTAAAATGCAAGCAGCAGTGACTTTATTAGCACTTACTGATCCCAGGGGTGATAAATACGCTTGTTTACTTAATATGTGCAAGCGAAACTGTTGGCAAAAGAGCAACGGCTCAGACTGCTAAGTAGATAAAGTTCACATCACGATATAATCCTAGTAATTGTCAGAATCTATGCCAGCAGTGGTCACCTTCTGTGGCATCAAGGGCCACATTATCAACCTGTGAGACACCTCAGGGTCATTGATATTTGCCATTAGTTGGCATATATTAATATATGCTTTGCCTCTAAGTGCTTCAAAACTTTCGTTTCCCAAATATCCAGTAAGTGCTCTATGTCACTGTGTGAATGTGCCTAACATACCAGAATATGTCATTCTGTCCTGGGCTTTCAGACCTTCAGAAGAGCGGCCACACACACTTGTGCAGACGGGCAGGATGGGTTTTACGACATTTCCCTGTGGGACACAACGGGTTGGAAGCTTTCATCTTTCATCTCTTTTCCTTTTATTTTCTCTACAATGTACTTTCTAACCACGTGCTGGTGTTGGAGTAAAGATAAAATCCCTGCGATCCTGTCCATTGGGATGCTGGGTCACCCTCGCTACAGTGTTTTTGGCATTCCTATGTCTGAAGGCCTCGGTGCTGTCCGCACCTCTGCAGAGCAACAAAACCAGCTAAATGTGGATGTACACGCTACACCCCTCCTCCTTCTGGCAAGAGATGATGGGTTTCTGTAAATAGGAAGACAAAGATGAGCACAGAGCAGAAGAAATTGCCAGCACCTTTCACCCAAGGAAATGACATGGGCGGAAGGGAGGATGGGTGGGCAGGCAGTGACACAAGCCAGATGAAACTTGCAGAATCAACTGGCAAGAGACCGCTTCCCTTGTGGTATCAATCCCCGGGGGCAAAAAGTAATGGTTTCCAAATGGTACAAAGGGTGAGATGCTCTCAGGTCCTGTGATTTGCACGGGCAAAAGAAGACATTAATTACTCTAGTTCCTGAGGATTTTAAACCTTGCCAGCACTTCCCATAGGGCAGAGTTTGACACATACCCACATGTACCCACATGCTCACACCAAACCTGTTTTCCATATTTTCCATGCCCAAAATGAAAATGTGGATGTTCTATCATGTCAATGCATAGTCTTCTAAAAAAAAAAAAAAAAAGCTAAGTAAATAAAGTTCTCCTGTTTCATAGAAGCAATGCCAAATTCTCTCCCAAAATGGCTGCATCTCCAACAAAACAGTAAAGGAGGTGTAAACAAAAGAGGACATTGCTTTTTAAAATAGACTATTTCATCAAGAGTCTCAAAGAAGAGATAGCACAGTCCTTGCTGAAATCATAAATGCATCCAAACACCACTGACTTACTCTCTACCTTGAACCCTTCAAACAGTGAATTGAAATGTTTGAGACTCATGAGGCTGCGCTATAAAGGACAAGGGGAGTGGAGATTTACTTCCCATTTGCTTCAGATGGGATCGCCCTCAGGACTGAAGCTACATCCTTTAGGAAGACTTCGCCTTGATTTGGAAAATGCTGGCTATCATCAAGGTTCAGTGCTTCCAACCAAGAACAGTCAGTAATAGTTCCAGTCACAAGCTCACTTGACTTAAGAAGTTGAGTTCAAATTAGCAGTTGCTCAGATGGTGATTCTAGAAAGACAGCTTAGCCTTTAGGTCAACTAGTATTCCTTCCATTTTGGTGCAATATAAAATGATATCAGTCAATTCCTGAGAGACTGAGTTTGGGTAGGAATATCCCTCAGTGAAATCACTACAAAAATTAAAAGGTATTCTTTGGGGAGTGGTTTCAGTGTCCTCTGGGGAAAAAAGCCATTGACTGATCCTTCACCAAAGTTTTATTCCAAGGGTCCTGATTGTGGGGCTAAATAAAGACAAAGGACAGGAGAACAACAACTTCTGTGCATTAAAGACCATTGTCCAGTTAAGTGGACATTGCCCAGATTCACTCTGTGGAGCCGATTCCCAGGGGAGATGGTGCCAAACCATTGAGAATATTCAAGCTACTGCTCAAATACTGAATCAAATTTCTACACGACATGCAATCTATTTCTTCAACTTTTGGATCCTTCTTTTAAATTATTTTAATTGTTATTTTATTGTAGCAAGAACAGAAGTTCTATTATCTTAACAAATTTTAAGTGTGCAATGCATTATTTGCCTGTGGGATCCTTAATTCTTCAGTCACAAATGCAATATGATGATGACACACAAGGCCTTAGAGGCCAATCCCTAATGACCCCTGTCGATACCTTGGGACATACCAGAAAAGACAGATAGCAGGTAATGGGGAGTATGCTTTGCTGATCTTCTTCAGTCATTCTCAGGCAATACACCTTGGCTACTTAAAGTAATGTGCTTCATTGTGATTTTTCTTCTTCCCGTAATCAATTATTTAATTTCTGACAACCCCTAAACACACTAGAAGATGAGCACTGCGGGGGGTGATGCTCAGGCGATGGGAAGCAAGGTGAGAGGTATCCAGAACACATGCTTTGGATTCAACCAATTCTCTAGGTTGAGCAAATGAAATGGGAGAGAGAACTCATTTTTGCAAGAAGAAACAGCCTGACAGCAAAGTCTAGAACTGACCATTTTAAATCTTGATGTTTCCCGAGCTCTAAGATTGATTTCATTTTGATCGACCCTGGAATGTGTGTGGAAGAGAAAGAAATTTTGTAAAGGGCCATGATCAGTTTTACGTTTCAAAGGAAATATTATAAAAACATCAACTCATCTCTTTTTGCAATCCTGAAACAAAACCTCAACTATGTTCCTGTAATAGGAAAATGGGCAACATACTGTTTTATAATGCAGCTAAAACTGGCTCCAGAGCAAGGTTAAACCCAGCAAAGTTTCATAAAAACTCCTCAGCTGTTGATGTTCTTTTTTATGTTTTTACTACATCTTTCTCCTCACCATTCTCACAGACATAAACTTCATTTTGAACGTTTTCCCAACTATAGCAGTATTGAATGCTATTTATATTTTTTAAAATGTCAAAGCACGAGCAAAGAACCTATTGAGATAGTTTTTAATGGTCTTTTTAGGAATTCCATGAAAAAAATCCCTCAGTTGTAATTAAACAAATTAAACTAAGAAAGAAAAAAATGCTTTACCACATTTGGCATGGTGTCAATGACTTGTGATAAAAACATTGCTGATTTTATTTTAACTTCTTTATACCTTTCTCTGTAAAGAATATAATCTGACCTTCACATATCACCACTCCATACAAAGAGAGGAGAAACATAATATCACTTTTTAAGCAGATTTTTATGATGAAGGAGGGAAAATTTGTGTATCAGGGAAGTGAGTCAAAAAAAAAAATCACAATTCTAATGATAAACTGCAATTCTCTCCACTTTTGAATGTCCTTTTTTTTTTTTTTTTTTGTTAAATTCTGGAGTTCTCATTTCCTTCAAGATTCTTCCTTTGTCTTTGATACATCAGTCCAGGAAATACATCTTTACACATCCAACTTTGAAGATCAAGACAAACTGTACTGCCAACTGTTGTTTCCCTTTTCTCTAAGAAACTAAAATATCCACTGTGGAGAGCCATTCTGTACTCTTTTTTTTTCCAAATTAAAAAAAAAAAATGTTGTGTTTTTATCTATGCGTAAAATATATGTACATCTTGGTGATTTACCCTGTCTAAGCATCTTCTTTATGAGACCCAACCAAAAAGTATAATCCTGCTTAAAGTTAAGAAAGCAACTTTACAAGTTTCCTGTATCTCTTCCAGTCTTCTGATGGCAAAGTCCTATCATTTAAATGTCATTAAGAATTTTCCTTAACCCCTGAGTGCTTTGGGGATGTTACCTGGGGCAATTAGTGATGAGAAAGGTGTTCTATTTAAAAAAAAAAAACCTTGTATTGTAGTATAATAGGTGATGGGCTTCCCTGGTGGCTGAGACAGTAAAGAATCTGCCTGCAATGCAGGACACCCAGGTTCAATCCCTGGGTTGGGGAGATCCCCTGCAGAAGGGAATGGCAACCTACTCCAGTATTCTTGCCCGAAAAATTCTATGTACAGTGGAGCCTCACAGGCTACAGTCCATGGGATTGCAAAGAGTCGGACATGACTGAGCGACTAACACACACGCACACGCCAACACACACATAATTGGAGACACAGGTTCGATTTCTGGGTCAGGAAGATCCCCTGGAGGAGGAAATGGCAACCCACTCCAGTATTCTTGCCTGGAAAATCCCATGGACAGAGGAGCCTGGTGGGCTATAGACCATGGGGTCACAGAGAGCTGGACATGACCTGACCGAGAGACTGAGCTCGCATGCATAATTACCTTACAATGATGTGTTAATTTCTACTGCACAACAAAGTGAATCAGCTATATGCATACACATACTCCTTCCCTCTTCAGCAACCTTCCTCCTCGTCCCACCCATCCAGGTCATCACAGAGCACCAAGCTGAGCTCAGGAAGAATATTTTAGAATGAAGGCCAGAGTACAACCCAGAGAGAAAAAGCAAAGTCTGCATAGGTTATGACAGAGCTGCATGAATTCTTTGGTTCCAATGAAGATAATTAGACTCATTTTAAGCAGAAAAGAAATTGCTTCGAAGAATCTAGCAGAGCTCACAGAGAAAGCTGAAGAAGTGAGACTGGCAAAACAGGAAGCAGAGAATCTCCAGAAAAATTGATCGCATTTCAAGGTATAGCTGCGGGATGACTCAGCTTTAAACACATCCAGCCTCCTGTCATTCTTTCAAGATTCACGTTCAGGAAGAAACTTCAGACTGGGTTACTCTGGGTCGTGTGCCTTCCTTTTTGTGAGGCAAACCAAAGCATATTAATTGACAGTACCGTCAGGCAGAAGCTACAGAAGAAGGAAACAGAAGAAAATTGATGTAAACATCAAAGGGACAAGCAGAGAAAGGAAAGAGAATGCTAAGAGTGTGCCCGGTTGTATTCATGTCTTCTTGCTCTGCGACACCTCACCACAAATACAGCGGCACAGAAAAACACACTCTTCATGCCTCAGTTCCCAAGGGTCAGGAAACTGGCCATGTTGCTCAGAGTCTCATGACTCTCCATCAAGGTGTCGGCCAAACCGGGTTTCTCTCTGGAGCTTGGAGATCTCCTCTAAGCCTGCATGGCTGTTGGCAGAGTCCAATTTGCTGGTGTTGCAGGACTGACTGTGGTCTGTCCCTACCCTCTTCTTGGCGGCTGACCGAGGTCTACTCCCATCTCCCGAGGCTGCCCCTTCCCTTCCAGGCTGCACTGTCTCAGCACGGCAGCTTCACGGTCTGCAGAAGTCTCTCCTCTAGTCCACTAGTGTTAGTCACTCAGTCGTGTCCGATTCTTTGTGACCCCATGGACTGTAGCCCACCAGGCTCTTCTGTCCATGGAATTCTCCAGACAAGAATACTGCAGTGGGTTGCCATTTCCTTCTAGTCCACTAAGGTCTGCAGAAATCTCTCCTCTAGTCCACTAAG
Source organism: Dama dama (assembly GCF_033118175.1). Classification (NCBI taxonomy): domain Eukaryota; kingdom Metazoa; phylum Chordata; class Mammalia; order Artiodactyla; family Cervidae; genus Dama; species Dama dama. The sequence goes on along the minus strand of NC_083703.1, from coordinate 10,348,897 downwards.
AGGCAGTCTTCTATTGACATAATGCAACCTAAGCAAGGGAATGACACCGATCACCTTGGCCATAATCAGCTGGCAAGTCACAGGTCCTGCCTTCACTCAAGGAGAAGGGATTATTCAAGGGTCTGACGCATTGTGGGTCACTTCCAGCTGTGTTCACCAAATGAGGGAAACGATCTTCAAATGGGATCACCCACGTACATGTGCACAGTCACACAGACATTCATCTCAAGACTAAACAACTAGTATCTATCCACAAGTTTTCAACTCTACTCCCAGGGAACCTTTCTTTGCATGGCAGAAACAAGCAAAACCCATAAAGCAATGACAAACAAGTGCCAAGTTGTGTTGGAAGCTTTTTGAGTCTGGTGCAGATTAGATACACAATCCTATCTTACCCCGGTTAAATGTGCCATGGAGTGCCTGGCAGAAAACAAAAGCAACCGCTTTGCAAATAGTTGAGCTTCTAAATGCTGACATTATGTCATTTGTTTTGACACCTCAGAAGCACTGACATTTCATCATATTTAATGTGTACTGAAAAGTTAAACATGCTCCCTCATTCAACATGCTTTTGAGGAGCAAAGGAAGCATGTTATTTGTAAACATCACAAACCATATGACAAAAATGTGGGTTAAACTGATAGACAAGCAAGTGTCAGATCAGCTGCATATGGCATGGCTACAGTATCAGCACTACTTCCTGCTCTCATTCATCATTCCAAGGCAACTCTGATGTAGTCAAAAAAGCACAGGGAGGTAAAAACGGTGCAGCCTCTGTGAAAAACAGTACGGCAGTTTCTCAGGAAATTAAAAATGGCATTACCATATGGTCCAGCAATTCCATTTCTGGGTATATATCCAAAAGACTTGAAAGCAGGAATTTTATTGGCATACCCATGTTCATAACAGCATTATTCATGATGGCCAAAAGGCAGACAACCCAAGTGTCCATCAGCAGATGGATGACTGAGCAAACAGTGGTATATACATACATACAATGGGATACTATTTAGTCAGAAGGAAGTAAGGAAATGCTGACATATGCTACAACATGGATGGCCATTGAGGATGTTATGGTAAATGAAATAATCTAGTCACGAAAAAACAACTTTGTATGATTCCTGGTATATGAGGTACCTAGAGTGGTTTAATCTCATAGATTCAAAAAGTAGAATGGTGGTTGCCAGAGGCTGGAGGGCAGTGGAGAGGTGTGGCTAGGGGGCTGGGGTTTACTGGATACAGAGTTTCAGTTTGGGAGGATGGAATACGGTATGGATGTTGATGGTGATGATGTTTGTACAAGGAGGTGAATATACTGAATCCTGCATAACTATACATTAAAAAAAAAAGGTTAAAATGATGAATTCTGTGCTACACGTTATTTTATCACAATGCTATTTTTTAAAAAAGGGCACAGAGTTTGAGGTCAAGTATACTGGGTTCTGCTGTGGATTTTGCTACATCTCAGTTCTACAAACTTCCTTCTTCGCTTCCTCATCAGTAAAGTAAGCATCAGACTTGACCATCCTTCCCCACGGTTGACTGAGAAACTTCAATCTGAAGTTTGGAAAAGACGTCAAGCCGATCCAGTAAGAAAGCCCCCTAGATGGCATGTCCCAGAGGATCAGGGTTTCCTGTCGACAATTCAGTGTTGTTGACAGAGAAACTGGGCATATATGTTCAATGAAAGTTCTTAAAAAAAAATGCTATTCAATGGTAAATTTTGTTTTTGTTAGTATTCCTATTATAATTTCAGGTGCATTATTTAAACCAGAAGACTTACTCATTTCAAAGTCTGATTTTCATCTAGATTTCTCATCCCTTATTATCTAAGCCACTCCTAACAAGCCCATCCAGTGGCTTAATTTCATTGTCTAAGACCCTCAGCACTTTATGTCTAAGAGCAATTCCCTACTCTTATGCTTCTGAATACTCTTCACATGGACTAGACAGTGATTAAGAAGATACACATATTCAATTCAGAGGTGAGAGAAATCCCACCAGCCTCTCTGGTAGTGTCTCCTGTGTTAACATTTGCCTCTGACTCTGCCCCTGACACAGAACTCTTCAAACCCTTGTAAAACTCTAAGTAATAAGAGCACCGGAAGCATCCTTTTTTCTAATGAGGTGACTCTGGGTGGGTCCTATATGGCTTCAGGCTGCGGGCTGCTCACCCAAAAGACCAAGCCATGAATGAAAGCTTGGGATTCTCAACCCTACCCCCATTCTTCAGAGAGGGGAGAGGGGCTAGGAAAGAAGTTGTCAGTCTGTCAAGTCTATGTGAAGAAGCCTCCATAAAAGTCCCAGTAGTAGGGGGTTTGGAGAGCCTCCAAGTGGGCAAACACAGTATGTCAGGAGGGTAACCCCCTCAGCCCCACAGGGACAGAAATGCCTGTGCTCAGGACCCTCTCAGGCTTTGCCATATGTATCCCTTCATCTGTATCCTTTAGCATACCCTTTCCTAAACTGGCAGACCTGTTTCCCTGAGTTGTGGAAGATGCTCTAGCAATCACCAGACCTGAGGAAGAGGTCATGGGAACTTCCAGGCTGTAAGCAGATTAGACATAAGGGATAAGTAGCCAGAGACCTGCTACTTAAGACTGGCATCTGAAGTGGTGGGGTGTGTGACACGGGACGGAAACTCTAACCTGTGGGATCTGACACCATCTCCAGGTAATGCTGGGACTGAGTTACTTCTAGGGCATCCAGCTGGTGTCACCGAGAATTGCCCAGGGGAAAAGAACCCATGCATTTTGTGCCCAGAAGTGTCCAGAGTGAGGAATAAAGGAAACTCAAGGGGAAGAAACACACAGTAGGGGAAGAACTAGGCTTTCCCTACAGAGAAAGGAAAAAGCTGAGTTTCTTTCAGTTACAAGTAGTGATCAAGCCATTGTCTCAGCCATAAAACTCTTTGATCAAATTGTAAAACGTTGTAAAAGACACACTAGATAGGTGTTAAAGGTATCTGGAACACGGCCAAATACAAAGTCAGCCAAGCGACTTTGGGAAAGTTAGTTTACTACTGTAGGACTCAACTTATCTGCTGAATACTGGGTACAATGGCATCCACTCCCGAGGATTACTGGGAGGATGAGGTGAGCAATGCAGAGGGCTGAGCAGACTGCTGCACGCAGTGAGCTCTCCATGAACGGAGGCTGTTATTAGAGAAATGATGAACACTGATGAGAAAGTTGATGAAGACTGATTGCTGGTGCCTGCAGTCCTCTCAGGATCAAGGACGTGAATTTTCCTCTCAAATCCAACAGAAAACTGCTGGACAGCCCCTGGCGGGGGTGATGGAGGCCTCTCGCTTGCACGCTCAGACACGCAGCCCCCTCATAGAAGGGAAAGTCGGCCGCGTTTCAGGAGCTCATATTTCCTTCGGTTGCATATCCTTCACGAAGGGCAAGGATTCTGACACCAGGTTACTGTCTCCTTGGGCTTTCCTCAAAAGACATGAAAACATCCCATCAGCCCCACACAACTTCCTTTGAGGATCACAGAATCAGGTCACACAAAGTCTGTGTCTTTGCCTTATTTCTAAATTTCTTCTTATCGCTTCCCCACTTCACACTCGCTCACCCCTCAACCAGCTTCTGGCTTGGGGCTGCCTCAAGTATTAAAACAGACGCATCCAATTGTACGGCAGTGATTTGTTTCCACCTCTTCTCCCTGGCACAGGTCTTTCTTCATCTTTGCATCCCCAGCTCCAGTCCAGGGCACCCAACAGGCTCTGGACAAAGGTTAATGGAGTTGTGAATGGAGTAAGCAAGGGGGGAACGATCCTTGTAGTCCATTTCTTTATCTCAAAGAACACACAGATCATCACAAGTCCTTGCTCCTCTCTTTATGAATACCACTTCACCAGGGTGTCAGCGCAGTAAGCCTGGGGCATACAAATTATTCCCCGGAAGTCAATTAGATGATAGCAGATGGAGACAGCACTTATTTTCTCAGGCCGCTAGAATATCATTTTGCAATTTTCCATACTCTGAGTTCTTTGGAACAAGAATCACATCCAAGTCTAAGGCTTAATCACCATTGTGTTCCCGCCACATTCTGAACACGGAGTATTTCAGCCCCCGGTAAACATCATCTCAACAACCGTGCTTCTTGTCCCTCTGCCCTCCAGTCCTCCAAAGGCAAAACACCTCTCAGAGAACAGGACGAGTTTGCCTTTGTGAGAACGATTATCCTCGCTGAGTTCTTTTTTGAAATTTTGGTCTATTTAACTGAAACAGCTGGTCCTTTTTTTTTTTTTTCCCCCGAATGATTGGGTATTCCAATCTTTTCCTCAAATGAGGTCAATGGCAAACTTTCTGAGTGTGCTTCCAGCAGGTGATTGCGCATGTATATATGCAAATATCCAGCCATTGCAGGCTTGGGGCATTTTGTACTCCAGTTTACTTTCTTAAAATTCATAATCTTTGTTCAATTGCTTTTCATAATCCCTTGCCTTGGCATTACAAATTCTGCCATTTATTTCACAGTCTCTGCCTCTTCCAAGAGATATATCTTATTTTATCTGCAATTGTCTGCCCTTCCTTGGGCTCATGCAGGGGGCGGAGGCCAACCGTCTCCTCCTCCCTCTTCCACATTAAGCACTGTCAGCAACCCTTTAAAAATAACTGATTGGACAATCCATATCCTGTCAAGTTGTTTTCCCAATAGATGCCTAGGTAATTAAAATCACCTAGTGTATTCAGTTTTTCAGTCCTTCAATGATTCTTCTAGTTGTTAGGGCAACATTTCATTGACCTTCATTAAAGTGGCAGAAGACTCAGATCACAGAGTTCCTCCATGTGCAAATCCTGGAATCTATTTCTTTCACTTTTTTTGAATCCTAGTATGATCTAGCCAGCAAACATTTTCGGTAAAGGGCCAGAGAGTAAATATGTTAGACTTTGTGGCCCAGAAGGTCTCAGATGCAACTACTCAACACTGCTGTTGCCACAAGAAAACAGCCACAGACAAGATGCAAATAAAAAGGTGTGGCTGTATGCCAGTCAAATGGATCTGCAAAAGCGGGTGGTGGGATGAATCTGGCCCACAGGCTGTGGTCTGCTGCTTCCTGATCTATGCAATCACCGTGCAGATCTGGACTGTAAAGCAGAGAAGCCTGGGATGAAACATGGCCTTGGTCAGTGAGTAACCTCAGGTTAATTATTTAACCTCCCTGACCCTGCTTTCTCCTCTGTACAGCCTATCTTAAGGGACACAAAGGAGAAGGTGGGGGGAAAAAAAGTCAAATCATGGTGGGACTATCACTCTTCTGAGGGAGTCTTTGGTGCTGTGAAATGTGTTTACCTAGTGGGTTACATCACTTGAATTATGCTTCAAATTTTTTTTTTTTTTTTGATCTGGTTCAAACACAGGTAATAAATTTGAGAAAGGATACACCTCATTAGGATGGCATGCTGGAAACAGTGAAAAATGATGAAGTTCTAAACTAGGAAAATGGCGGTAAAAATGGAAAAGCAGTTGATTCAAGGAATATCTAGAAGGAAACTGGTAGTAAAATGAGGCTTAGTCAGAGAGGCTCTCACCGGGTACAGACCAAGGCCATCTATATGAACAGCCAGCGATGCAGCAGGTAAAAAGATAATGCACAATGTACTTAAATGTTTGTAACTGGCCCAAATTAAAGCACTGAGAAGTAACACCCACCATTGTGCTTCCCAAGTTATTAAGTTCTATATAGCCATACTCACTCTATCAAGGTTCACCATAGCATGGGAGAATATAACAACAAAAAACAGCTATAGCCATCCTTGATCCAAGCCAGGCATTATCACATTTTTTTTTTTTTTTACCTAAATTCTGAGAGTTCAGTAATGTCACATCACTTTTCAGATGGGCATAAACAAGCACAGGAAAATAGCTAACTTGCTCAAGCATCACAGAGCTAAGAAGTGGGGAGGCAGCGATTCAGTCTCAAGAAAGTCTGGGTCCAAAGCCTGTGTTCTTTTTGTTTTGTTTTATCTGTATATCACTTATACTATTATTTTTTATTGCATTACAGTTGATGTACAATATTATATAAGCTACAAGTGTATAATACAGCAATGTATAGTTTTTAAAGTTTATATTTCATTTGTAGTTATTAATATTATAATACAGGGAATTTCCTATATTCCCTGTGTTGTACAACATATCCTTGTAGCTTATTTATGCATTATAGCTTTCACCTTTTGGAGAAGGAAATTCTCTCTTATCTGGAGAATCCCATGGACAGAGGAACCTGGCAGGCTACAGTTCATGGGATCGCAAGAGCTGGACACGACTTAGCGCTATCTTTCTTTCTTTCTTAGCTTGCACCTTTTAATCCTTTACACCTATACTGTCCCTTCCTTCATCCCCCTTCCACTGGTACCCACGGACCTGTTCTCTGTATTTGTGAGTCTGTTTCTTTTTTGGTACATTAACTGGTTTGTTGTATTTTTTTTTTTTAGGTTCCACATATAAGTGATATCATACAGTATTTATCTTTCTCTATCTGACTTACTTCGCTTGCATAATACCCTCCAAGTCCATCCATGTTATTGCAAATGCCCTCTGCTGCTTCCTAGGATATTGTTGACTTAAAAAGTTTATTTTCAAGAGGCCACAGGACATACCTGCTTACTTCAGTGCTGTTTCTGAAATGCCGCCAGTTGAACCAGGATACCAATTAGTCCCATGACTTTAGTCAATGTATTTATTGTCTGCCAACCTCTGTTTGTCCATTTGGGGCTCTTTAGCTATTTCAAGCAGTAAAACTCCCATACGTACATAATATTAAAAACAGAACTTTTTGTAAATAGTAGGAAAATCAAGGTTAGCCAATTCAATGTATTCTGTTGTTTCATCAAACCAGAAAATGGAAAAGAGGAGGTAAAAAATAAGTGAGGAAGTAACAATTATCTTTTTCAGTAGAGTAAAAGTGTCATAAGTCAGAGGGAAAGAACAGTCTCTGAAAGCATTGAGTCGGATGAGCAGTATACACTATTCACTGTTGTAATCACAGTTCTGATTTGAAAAAAAAAAAACGATCGGAATGATAATTAAGAAGCGCATGTCGCATGTTTAAGAAATCATGAATCATAAAGAACTGTGCATTACTGCAAGGTTTTGACAATGAAAATTAAAGATTTAAAACTCTTGAGGTTTTCCTAATATCCTTTTGCAAAACCACTTTTAACTAAATTAAAAAAGCTTGACAACAAATGGTTGTTGTCTTTTTTCAACAATCAATTGGTTACACGTCAGATCAACTTTCTAGAACTAAATTACATTTTGAAAAACAGAATTACATCTTTTGTGGTTTGCTTTAAAAAGGTCCAGAAATATAATTCACTTCATATGTGTGTTTGTTTTTAATGTCATAAAGCAGGGAGGAGGTCAGAAAGGCTAGAGGTCAGAAGGAGAACTATTCATAGTTTATGGTTTCATAAAATGCTGATGTGAGGATTCAAATCCCAGGAAAGCTTTAGGTTATAACACTTGTTTAAAAACAAAAACAAAAAAATCTTAAATGTTATGAGTGAGATCAATCTAAATGTATATATGTACATAAAAGAATGCATATAAGTGTGTAAAATCATATATTTCATTGTCATTCCATAAGTCATGCATTATTGGTACATAATATGTACATATATTTACCATATGATAATGCTTCCCTGATGGCTTAGTCGGTAAAGAAACCACCTGCAATGCAGGAGACCTGGGCTCAATCCCTGGGTCGGGAAGATCGCCTGGAGAAGAGAAGGGCAACCCACTCCAGTATTCTTACCTGGAAAATTCCATGGACAGAGAAGCATGGTGGGCTACAGTCCATGGGGTCGCAAAGACTCAGACATGATTGAGTGACTAACACACATTTAATGTGTATGCATATATGTATATACATATATATACACATATATATAATGTATTTCATATAAATTATTTGAGTGGTTAAATGTTTAGTGGTATTGCTATACTGGCCCAAAGGGCACTTAAAAAATATTCAACATTGCTAATTACTAGAGAAATGCAAATCAAAACTATAGTGGGGTTTCATTTCACATAGGTGGAATGGCCATCATCAAAAAATCTACAAACAATAAATTCTGGAGAGGGTGTGGAGAAAAGGGAACCCTCCTACACTCTTGGAAGGGATGTAAATTGGTACAGCCACTATGGAGAATAGTATGGAGGTTCCTTACAAAACTAAAAACAGAGCTACAATATGATCCAGCAATCACACTCCTGGGCATATATCTGGAAAAAAACATCACTTGAAAACCTAGCTGCACCCCAGTGTTCACTGAAGCACTATTTACAATAGCCAAGACAGGGAACCAACCTCAGTAACCATAGAGAGGTGAATGGATAAAGAAGATGTGCTATATTTACATAACAGAATAGTACTCAGCTGACAGTGGAAACAGTGTCAGACTTTATTTTTGGGGGCTCCAAAATCACTGCAGATGGTGACTGCAGCCATGAAATGAAAAGACGCTTACTCCTTGGAAGGAAAGTTATGACCAACCTGGATAGCATATTTAAAAGCAGAGACATTACTTTGCCAACAAAGGTCTGTTTAGTCAAGGCTATGGTTTTTCCAGTGGTCATGTATGGATGTGAGAGTTGGACTGTGAGGAAAGCTGAGTGCCGAGGAATTGATGCTTTTGAACTGTGGTGTTGGAGAAGACTCTTGAGAGTCCCTTGGACTGCAAGGAGATCCAACCAGTCCATCCTAAAGGAGATCAGTCCTGGTTGTTCATTGGAAGGAATGATTTGAAGCTGAAACTCCAATACTTTGGCCACCTGATGCGAAGAGCTGAGTCATTTGAAAAGACCCTAATGCTGGGAAGGATTGGGGGCAGGAGGAGAAGGGGATGACAGAGGATGAGATGGTTGGATGGCATCATTGACTCAATGGACATGGGTTTGGGTGGACTCTGGGAGTTGGAGATGGACAGGGAGGCCTGGCGTGCTGTGGTTCATGGGGTTGCAAAGAATCGGACACGACTGAGCGACTGAACTGAACTGAACTGATAGCTGCTGCTGCTAAGTCGCTTCAGCCGTGTCCGACTCTGTGCGACCCCATAGACGGCAGTCCACCAGGTTCCTCCCTCCCTGGGATTCTCCAGGCAAGAACACTGGAGTGGGTTGCCATGTCCTTCTCCAACGGCATGAAAGTGAAAAGTGAAAGTGAAGTCGCTCATTCGTGTCTGACTCTTGGTGATCCCATGGACTGCAGCCTACCAGGCTCCTCCGTCTATGGGATTTTTCAGGCAAGAGTACTGGAGTGGGGTGCCATTGAATGAAATATCATATGAAGTGAAGTAAGCTAGATAAAGACAAATATCATATCATATTGCTTATATGTGGAATCCAAAAAGTAATTATACAAATGAACATATTTACAAAGAAGAAATAGACTTATAGGCACAGAGAACAAACTTATGGTTACCAAAGGGAAAAGGTAGGAGGAAGGTTTAAATGAGGGGCTTGGGATTCCATATACACACTAGTATATATAAAACCAAAGTGGACCTACGTGTTGGTTGTTGTACAGTATAGGCAACTATACTCAATATTTTATATAAAAGTAAAATGGAAAAAAAATCTAAAAAAGAATATATGTATATATACATATATACACACACACACACACACACACACATATATATATAACTGAATCATTTTGCTGTACACCCAAATTTAACACAACATTGTATTGTGAAACTACTTCAATAAAAATTAATTAGCTTAAAAAAGACAAACATATATAAATATACATGTGCATATATATATATACACACAAATAGCCAGTCAGTAATATAACACTTAAATTAAGAAATAGTTAATGACTCTAGAACTCTGTTTTCCTACTTCACAGGGATATTGCAATAATAATACATAAGTTTCTAGTACATATTTTGGCTTCCCAGGTGGTTCAGTGGTAAGGAATCTGCCTGCCCATGAAGGAGACACAGGAGATGTGGGTTCGATCCTGGGTCAGGAAGATCTCTGGAGCAGGAAATGGCAATCCACTCCAGTATTCTTGCCTGGAAAATCCATGGAGAGAGAAGCCTTGCAGGCTACAGTCCATGAGTCACCAAGAGTCAGACACAACTGAGCGTGTACGCACCCTAGTACATGTTAATCATGTGCTAATCCTCACGTTAGTCATTTTACCATCATGAATTTTTGTTTTCAGATGAAGAAAATAAAATGAACAAAAGAAATAGTCATTGAGCACCTAATATGCATCCAAGCGTGCTCCGTGCGGGAGGTGCAATGGGAGTGAGACGAGATGACGTGCACGATCTGGAAGACACACGAACAGTGCAAACCCAGAACCACAAGACGGCGGGGTGGCTGCAGCTCACTCTGCCTTCCAAGCTAGAAGGGGACCCAGAGAAGGAGATCTCAAGGAGGAGGTGTTCAGCCTTGCTGAATTCTACCATTCATAACGTCTTTTGAGGATTCAAGGTTGGATTGGATTGATGGAGGCAGGAGAGGGGAGAACTCTTACTGTTATAAAGTCGTCCCAGAATGGTGGAGCCGTCTCATACCACATTGCTCTTGGCCCTTACATGTAACAGGCATTCGCTACATATTTAGGGAATGAAAACTTACAGAGAAACTTAAGAATTTTCTTGTCAAAGACCTTAAAAAGTGTTAAAATTTACCATGTTATAACATATACAGTCTACATCTTACAGTAAAAGCCAAAAAATTGAAATTTTGAGATGGAAAAATAATAAAGCTGATTGTTTGACCGGGTGAGATAGTTAAATTATATTTGGCTAGGGCATATGCTTGCTGCTTTACTCTCAGAGAGACATGAGTTCAAACATGAGCTGCAGCATTTCTGTTGTTGATCAGTCACTCAGTCGTGTCCGACTCTTTGAGACCCCATAGACTCAGCACATCAGAATTCCCAGTCCTTCACCATCTCCCGGAGCTTAGTCAAACTCATGTCCATTGAGTCAGTGGTGCCATCCAACCATCTCATCCTCTGTCGTCCCCTTCTCCTCCTGCCTTCAATCTTTCCCAGCATCAGGGTCTTTTCTAATGAGTCAGCTCTTCACATCAGGTGACCAAAATACTGAAGCTTCAGCTTCAGCATCAGTCTTCCCAATGAATATTCAGGACTAATTTCCTTTAGGATTGACTTGTTTGATTTCCTTGCAGTCCAAGGGACTCTCAAGAGTCTTCTCCAAAACATCAATTCAAAAGCATCAATTCTTTGGTGCTCAGCCTTTTGTATGATCCAACTCTCACATCCATACATGACTATTGGAAAAACATAGCTTTGACTAGACAGACCTTTGTCGGCAAAGTAATGTCTCTGCTTTTTAATATGCTGTCTAGGTTTGTCATAGTTTTTTCTTCCAAGGAGCAACAGTCTTTTAATTTCATGGCTGCAGTCACCATCTGCAGTGATTCTGGAGCCCAAGAAAATAAAGTCTGTCATTGTTTCCCCATCTGTTTGCCATAAAGTGGTGGGACTGGATGCCATGATCTTCGTTTTATGAATGCTGAGTTGTTTGTTTGTTTTTTGTTTTTTTATTGAAGGATAATTGCTTTACAGAATTTTGTTGTTGAATTTTGAGTTTTAAGTCAGCTTTTTTAGTCTCCTCTTTCACTTTCATCAAGAGGCTCTTTAGTTCCTGTTTGCTTTCTGTCATAATGATGGCATTGTCTGCCCATCTGAGGTTATTGATATTTCTCCTGGCAATCTTGATTCCAGATTATGTTTCATCCAGCCCATCATTTTGGATGATGTACCCTGTTACATGTTTCACAACACTTCTGTTAACAAGAACATAAATAAGTTCCTTAACCTGAGGTTGCGTCTTAATTTAAAGATAGGCCTAACAATTAAATATCCATAAGTCATTGATGAGATGGTATATATCAAGCACCTGGCACAGACTAGGGAAACTTTCTCTTCCTTCTTTGAGTCTGGGGCTATCTTCAGTGTCTGAAGTTCAGAAACAAACAACAGAGAAGTCCCCCGAATAATGTGTTGTCTTAGAGAAAAAGAAGGTGTAACTGGGTAGCTTTTACTGACAAGTTATTAGAGACTCATCATGACAAGCTCATATGGCTAGGGCCTGAAATAAGGCAATGGGCAAATGTCCCCTGGTCCCCCAGCCTGCAGCCCCGTTTGTTTTGGTATTAGCACACCACTTTCTTCTGGGAAGCCAGCCCTGCCCTCTTGTCGGCTGTGTATTTGAATAGGGTGGATTCAATCCGTTCTTCAAGAGATGGAGGGAATATGACCATATCAGGGCACTTTATTCTCCTTAACATAAAGGATGTTCCAGGAATGGATGCAATCAGCAGCAAGAATAGGTCATGGGATTTTGCCCCAACTATTGAACATAGAGATTTGAACCTGAGCGACCATAAGGCTAATATTGCTATAGTCATCTTGCTATCATAGGAGATAAACATACAAATGGAGCCAAGATAAGGAAGAGAAGCTGTGTTGGAAAGATAAACTATGCCATGAATATAACAATTGAGTTCCTGCATCCAGCTGCACCCTGATCTTCCATTTATATACAAATAAAGTACCTTTCTGGTTTTAGTTGTGTTCCCATCACTTAACTACTAAAAAAAAGAAGAAGAAAGAAAGAAAGATAGGGGATAGTTAGGAAGTATGGGATTAATGTGTACACACTACTAGATTTAAAATAGATAATCAACAAGGCCCTACTGTATAGCACAGGGAACCCTGCTCAATGTTATAGGGAAGCCTGTACGGGAGGGAAGCTTAGGAGAGAAGGGATACGTGTATATGTATGACTGAGTTCCTTTGTTGTCCGCCTAAAACTATCACAAAACTGTTAATAGGCTATACTCCAATACAAAATAAAAAGTCAAAAAAAAAAAAAAATGCATGTACGTTGCATGCCTTTTCCAGTTTACTTTGACTATTCACCTTACTTTTACCATTATTCAGCATTCAGATCAACAGATATAATATTGGTAAAAATTTATGGATAAAGAAGGAAAGAAATAGTATGTATGCCCCTTTGGGGGTTTTTTTAAAAACAAAACAAAACTGTGCACTTTCATTTTTAGACATAGAAATTAAAATGCAGTTTTAAATGGCTCTATTTACTAATGAACAAGTTATTTTAATGGCTAATATCTATTTGTTGGAATTGCTTTTTAAAGATACCATATAAAGTTAATAGTCTAAATCCCATATTTAAGATGGAGGCTGCTATTAGAGGCTATTAGAGCATATTAGCAGGAACATAAAACACCCCACCCTGCAGGTTAGTAAAGCGCCCCCAGGAGGTAATATGGTCTCATGAACAGTGAGGTCTAGAAGATGCCAAGACTGTTTTAGTGAACCAGGAGAAGCAGGGATGAGCTCATTCCATCCAAATCACCCATTGAATTCTCAAGCATTTGCCTATTTAAATACAGTAATGTTCCTGGATCTGTGTTTCAAACTCCTCTCATCTCTTGGTAGTCCTCAATGGCTCTGTCCCTCATTTGTTTCTGAGTTTCTGGAAGATCATGCTGACCAAGTGTCTATTAAAACACTTCCCATCTCACAGACAGAAGCATGACCTGTGATGCTGGATTCTGAACACTGAGCAGAGACAACTCTGCTGTCTGTGGACATCTGCCAAGGCATCAGGACACTGACACAGCCTCTCTAAACTCTGGAAATGTAGTCCTCCTCCCAAAACACTGTGTCTTCTTTAGAAGGCCCTCCTCATAGCTTGATGGTGTCACCTTCTAAGCTTCAGCTCTAGTCCCAGGAGCCAACTCATCACAACGATATTTAGTTATAACCCTTCCTTGGGCTTCTGCCGGCTCCTGCTTTCCCTTCATCATCTTATGTGAGCAAGCCCACTTCTCCCCATCTCCAATGCCTCAGTCATTGTCCAGGACATCATCCCAACTTGCCTGGGCTTTTGCAGTTGACATCTTTTAGAAGCACAACCAGCCCACATCACAATCCTGATGATAAGCTTCCTGTGGCTTCACATTACCCTCTGCAAACTGTGCAAAACCCTCGCCTGTCCTCAAAGACTGCTCGCCTGGTCTGCCTCTGGCTTGGCTCTCACGCCACCGCCGGTACCCTCTCCACGGCTCTCCCCGCTCCGGGTGCATAGACTCCCTCCTTCTCTAACGCAGCCGTTCCCTCTCTCTGCATTCTCCTTCTTCAGGTCTGCTCATGGCTGGTTTGTTCATGGAATTCTGGTCTGGTCACCTCCTCAGAGAAGGCTTCCATGTCACCCGCTCACTGCTTTCCCATAAACCCCGGTGTTTTCTTTTCTCCATGGATTTGCCTCTATCTGAAACTCTCTTATTAATTTGCACTTTATTATCGGTCTTCTCCACTAGAATTTAAGTTCCACTAGAGCTCCCTGAGGATCCTGTCATGGTCACCTTTGTGTCCCTAGGGCATACACATCCATAGCTAACACTACTAACTCAGCATCACGTTCTCCTTCTTACTGGTAGAACTGCATTTTGTTCAATGGCCTCCCCGCCTCCCCACCACCTTGTATAAATCCCGAGTGGAAATAACTAGTCACATTGGTCTCACTGCCTCTGTCACTGTTGGTGTAGAGACAGGCATGCCACCTGGGTCCAGTCGATTTCCTGGGGGTTGGGGATGGGATGCTTCTAAGACATTACTCACTTTTTTCAGAAGACCCACACGTAGAAGAAATGGTCCTTTCCCTGCCCCTGGACTTAGTAAGACTACATGTGATGCCTGAACCATACACGTGAACGTAAAGAACACACACCGAGACCAGCAGAATGGAGAGCAGGAATGAACCTGGGTCTTCTGTGAAGTTGCTGTGCCTCTGGACTTCTTGTTACATGAGAGAACATTTTTTTTTTCCTGAAATGAAACATTAAAGGAGGCCTGTGCAGTCCTTCTCAACCCTTTTTCTGTCTTTCAGTCTACCCAACATTTTAAGTTTATTATTCTCATGCATCAGTATTTATTTTAGTACATATGTGCTTATATTAAAATAAAATATAATGTTCTTTTGTGTATTTTACAGTTTTATAGCTTATTCTTACTACCTGTGATTTACTCTGAGCCCTTCTTTCCATTTCTATTCTATTGATTTCATGACTGATTGATATGCCAGGCCTCAAAGTTACAAGATTAGCACATATAGCCAGAAATGTAATTGTTCACTTACAGGATTGGTGCACCATCAAATTTACTAGACATTATTAAATTATTCTCTTAAAATAATTGTGCTAATTAAACTCTTCCCAATGGTATGGGAATACCTCTTTTTTCATATGCTTGCCAATATTTTGTATAGTCAGGTTTTTATGTGAAATGATATCTCATTTTGCTTTTAATTTACCCTTTTCTGTTTACTAATGAGTTTGAACATTTCTTCCTATATTTGTGGGCTGTTAGGCTTTTTCTTTTATTATTGCTCTATTTGTATTCTTCCTTTATTTTTCTGTTGTTTGTCTTTTTAATTGATATTTTTTAGTGTGTTCTTTATATATTCTGAATATTAATGCCTATTCATGAATTGCAAATATCTTCTACCTATCCACCGCTTAACTTTTTTATGGTATCTTTTGGTTCACAGAAGGTTTAATGTTAGTATAGTTTAATTTAGGGCTTTCTTGGTGGCTAAGATTGTAAAGAATCTGCCTGCAATGCAAGAGACCCAGGTTCGATCTCTGGGTCAGGAGATTCCCTGGAGAAGGGAATGGCTACCTACTCTTGTATTCTTGCAAGGGAAATCCCATGGACGAGGCACCTGGAGGGCTACAGTCCACGGAGTTGCAAAGAATCGGAAACAACTGAGTGACTAACACTTTCACTTTTCATAGTTAAATTTACAGTTTCCTTTACGATCCAGGTTTTTTTATTTTTATTTATGACCTTTATTGTTTAGCCACTCTTGATAAGACTCTTCATTATTTGCAAGGAAACAGCCTAACAGATTCAGCAGTTAGTAAATACAAGTTGATTAAATGAGAAAATAAATGAATACACAAGGTGATTTTAGCAGGAAAAAGTAAAGAGTGATAAACCTCATGTCAAATAATCAATATCTCAAATAATATAATGTTGAATAGACCATTTAGAAAAAAAAAATCTATATTTTTGAAGGTTACAAATTACCCCAAAGCTAGAACCCCGAGTCTACCATCATATTCTGAAATATTCTTAAATATGAACGGGACAAAATGTGCTTACATTTAAAAGTCCAGAGAGTTGGGGATTCCTCACTGATTCTGGGTACAGAAATAGCTTCCAATCACTGAATCTTAAATTTCAGAGAGAAGAAAAGTGCCTCATTGTCATAAATTACTCCAGAATTTTTATTTATTTAAAACAAACACCTGGGTTGTCTGTGCTGGCCCATCCAATAAGCAATACTCACATAATCTATATTTTTCATATTGCATGACATTAAAAATGGAGAGGAAGGGATTTCTGCATTCTACCATAACATGTTGACTTCTCTTGATTCAAATAAATAAAAAAATGGAAGGCTGTGCAAATGAATTAAGCTAACCTTTGTAAGGTCACTATCGAGGCTCACAGACGCAATGGAATCATTTCAATATGTGAAATGCCTTATTTCCACAATTGGAACAGAAAAATCTTAGTCTGCAAAGTGTGCAGACTACATGAGGTGATAAAAATAGAGTGCAAAAAGATTAGATACATCCATTTCACCCTTTCTTTGGGCATGTTTTTAAATTCAATCATTTTATCAACCACATGCTTGTGTACATGTGAAAGATTACTATCAGATGATATATCCTTCCCATCAGTTCATTTACAAAGGAAAAAGTAATAGCAGCACCACAGATTTCAAACTCTCATATTTTAAAAGGGAAAAGAGAAAACATCTATGGGGAAAGCAAGGTACTAAGTTACTTTTCCCCCTGCTCACCTGTGGAGAATCTTTTTCAATGGTTCTATTCCTTCACTCTTTTTTTCCCTTCTCAAGTATTATATAAAGCCAAATAACATTGTTTGAGGCTTAGGGGAAAGTCAGTTCCCATTTTGTGATTTTTCTTCTCTACATTTTAAGTGGGAATAGATATGCCAAAAACAATTCTAGAATTCACACCATCCCAACTAATGAGTCATCACCTGCTTCCACAGGGCTCTGATCTACAGACGATTCTAAGCAGATTAATTTCCTGGAAGATTTCAGTAATATTTTGTAATATTGCTAATGCACACCCACCTACTAAGAAAAGGTACAAAAAAACACAATCACGTGCTTCTCTCTTCTTCTGTTGATAAACTCTTGGGAAACCATCTGGTAGATGAGGGGTGGCAGCTAACATGATCACTTTCTGCTTGCGTGGTATCCTGGGTTGGTTACCTGCGCTACTTGGGTTATGTGATGTCCTCCTTTGTACAGGGATTTATCTCCTATTTCTCATATACGATGTGGTCAAAATGAAGCTCTGGGTCTTCCTGAGTGTTGGTGACTCTTAGGACACTTATTATATAAAGGTTAATGCATTAGTCTTCTTAGGTTGCTGTATCAGAATTCCATAGACTGGGTGGCTTAAACCATAGATGCTTATTTCTCAAAGTTTTGAAGGCTGGGAAGTCCCAGATCAAGGTGCAGGCAGATATGAATTTTGGTAGGGGCCTTCCTCCACCAAAGGTTTCATGCACAATGAAGTCATGCATTTCCACATTCCTACTGCTTTGTGCTCAGAAGCCTTTTCTTCATATGTGCACACGGACAGGGATAACTCTCTTTGTTTTAGATAAGAACATTAATTCCATCATAGAGGTCCTAACTTGGATTTATCTAAGCCTAATTACCTCCTAAAGACCCAATCTACTGGGAGTTAGGACTTAAATATATGAACTTGGGAGTGGGGACACAGGCATTTAGGCCATAGTAATATTTAACTTTGATTACCAATTTATATAACCTTTCTTCCCCTAGTCAACAACTTTTTTTTTGGCTTCTAAGCACTAAATTGGAATCTTCAATGTGTTCATGGACATCACATATTAAAACCTGGTCTGGTTCAGACATACATTAAATGGACTTTGTGAATTAAAAATCTGGTCAAAGTAGAGGGGCTGACCCTTCTGTGGTGGCCTCTCAGTCAAAACCACTACCTTCCAATCACCTAGTACTAACAAACTTGCAATGCCCTGAAAAGAACTTCTTCTGACACCTACTTTGAATAGAGTCAGTGTGATTTTCCATGGGAGAAATTCTCCTGAAGATGGCAGCCTTTCACTTCCAGGCTTTGGTCCAAGCTTTCCTTCTTTCTAGAACACTCTCTGGCTTCCCCTCCACATGCACAAAAATATCTATCCACACCTGGGTCTCTGTTTAGGCTTCACTGGCTTAGGTGTCCCTCCTCTTGTTCCTGTGGGCCTGTTCTACCACCATCACAGTTTCTTTCATTTGGCCCTTGGCTTGACCATCTACCCTTCTAAACTGTTATGATTACGACAATAGGAACCAAGTCTCTTTATTCACCACTCTATCCACAATATGAAGCCTGGTACC
This sequence comes from Dama dama, assembly GCF_033118175.1. Classification (NCBI taxonomy): domain Eukaryota; kingdom Metazoa; phylum Chordata; class Mammalia; order Artiodactyla; family Cervidae; genus Dama; species Dama dama. The sequence goes on along the minus strand of NC_083703.1, from coordinate 10,330,385 downwards.
CAGCATAGGGTCAGAGCTGAAGGAGTGAATAACTCAGTAGGAAAGAGCCATGGCCTAGACGTCCAACAGTGCAGATGTTTAGCCATTTCTAGAACAACCTGAAGTCAAACTTGGAGGACATTTTAAGCCTTTACAGAGGATTCAGCCTTGCGGAGGGTCTGTCTTCCAGATCAGAATGAGGACAGAGGAGAACAGGAGAGATTGCCATAAAGGAACACTTGTCAGGAGGACAGCAGTTGGAGAGTCATCTCATAAGTCCAGGTGAGAAGGCTTGGAATCACCATGGAGTCTTGTCCATCCTTTATAACTCCCCTGTGAAAGTGAGTCGCTCAGTCCTGTCCGACCCTTTGTGACCCCATGGACTGTAGCCTGCTAGGCTCTTCTGTCCATGGAATTCTCCAGGACAGAATACTAGAGTGGATAACCATTCCTTTCTCCAGGGGAGCTTCCCAACCCAGAGACTGAATCCAGGTCTCCTGCATTGCAGGTGGATTCTTTACTGTCTGGGAGTGGGCAATCTATCCCTTCTCCAGGGGACAGTTCCACTGAGGACCCCCCAAATGTGTGGGAACTATTATGAAATGAAATGCAGGACCCCTTTCAAAAACTATTAAAAATTTCAAAATGATGGGAACAGAGCATCAAAGCAAGCATGTAATATGGATACCTTCTAAGTATGGAGTCCTATTTACTGTCTAGGCCTAATGCCCACAAAACTAGATCCACACCTCTCTATGCCTAGGTCCCAGGGACATACAGGTTCCATTACCTAACAATATTTAAATGTATTTGTCAGCATTCTCTCAAGCATTTTGAGACCCTGGAACTCAAACTTCTAGAGCATAAATAATCTTTCATAATGATTTACTATGAGTTTGCTAAATGCCAAAGTCTCTAACACCCAATTTTTCATAACTGACATTCCCCTACAGAGACCTCTTGGTATTGAAATATCCCTTCTTAAGCTTAGCTTAAATTCATCCTTATTAGAAACTAGCTATACATTTGTACCAATAGATAGAAATCAAGTGTAAAAAGTTTCAGCCTTGCTCTAATAGCAGCTTGATCATTTCTCTGAAAATAACATCACCAAAGTACCTGCCCTATTTCAACAAAAAGTGATCCTGTATATTTTACTTTTGTTGAATACATCAATTCTCCCGCGTTGTCTCTCAGAAAGGTACCAAGATCAAGTCAATCTCATTTCTGTGGCAAATTGTATTGTTCAATTATGCCATTTTATTTGGATATTACTCTCATAGCACCTTGCATTAATCTCTCTAATAACTACTGGGACATTTTGGAAATAATTGATTTTTCACATCTGAAAGACATCTGTTATGCTATGTTAATGGCAATAAAATAGAAGAAACTCACAAAAGGCAAAATGGAACTAAATGCCAAGATAAATGTTATATTTTGGCAATCGTCTCACAAAATAGCTGACAGATGTTAATGTAAGCATTACATTTTGTGTGAAGATACTCATTTTTTCCTATTATTATTCATACTTTATGACATACAGAAAAAATTATGACAATTCAGGATACCACATTTTGGGCCATGCCAAAGCCACATTTTGTGTATTGTTTTTCCATGTTGATATATATTTGGTCTATGGTCTCCAAGTCAAGAATCAAAGTGATTCTTGGCATACAATTGAGTTTCACAAAAAGCAACTGAATACTTTTAGGAAATAGTGAGGGATTTATGGCTAATATTTAAAAATAATTATAGGATCCCAAGAGAAAAGTAAAACTAGACAGTAAATTCTTATTGGTCATTTATGAACTCTACGTAGCAAAACCCATTTGGCAAAGGGAATGCAGCCACGCTCTCTACTCCTTAACCTCCCCAGGATCCTATAATACACCACGAAAGGACAGATGATTGCACCTTGAGGAAGAGCTGAAAGCTGGAAATCAAATCAGACTCTAGCACGTGGGGAGAAAGCGATGAGCGAGCAGCTGCCGCTGGCAAACTCTTATGAGTGACTTATTGTCTTCTCATTTTTCCAGAACTTTAATTGTATTTAGATTTATAGTTCCATTACTGTATGTACACAAAGAGAGTTAATTCTTCAAAAATGTGTCTGCCTGATAGAAAAGACATTCATTTATTGGTTCATCCCAGATTCACTGATACATTGGCTGAGGTTTTTAGTGATATTCGACCTTCTTTTAGTCAATCTCTGCTGAAGTCTCACAATTTTTGTTGTTTATTAGATCTATTTTAATCACACTTTCTCTTTCTGATGCAGACACACACACACACACAAAATGAAAGCAAAGAAGCTGTAAATATCTGTTGTAAGCATGAGCAGAAAAGATGGATTCAAGGTAACTTCTTAAACTGACTCATGAGAGATTAGTGGGAAAAGATACAACAGGGATCCAATCCCATGGTCCCATTTTACAGATGAATAAACTGAGATCCAGTGACCTGAATGACTCACTCAGGGTCACACACAAATTCAGCAAAAGAACTGTGCTTTCACCATGATTGCTCCCTGCCACACCACAGCCTTTCCTGCCGTAGATCTATCATCAGATTCACAGTGTTCCTGCATTAATTTCGTAAATACCATTATCAATACCTTACACACAGGGGCATGCTTAATGCTTGTAAACAGCATCTTAATAATATCTATGTGTTTTTAATTTTGTTGTTGTTTTAAGAAACAAAGAAAAAAAACCTCGAATAGCCAAAGTAATCTTGAGAAAGAAGAATAGAGCTGGAGGAATCAACCTGCCTGACTTCAGACTCTACTACAAAGCCACAGTCATCAAGACAGTATGGTACTGGCACAAAGACAGAAATATAGATCAATGGAACAGAATAGAAAGTCCAGAGATAAATCCACGAACCTATGGACACCTTATCTTTGACAAAGGAGGCAAGGATATACAATGGAAAAAAGACAACCTCTTTAACAAGTGGTGCTGGGAAAACTGGTCAACCACTTGTAAAAGAATGAAACTAGAACACTTTCTAACACCATACACAAAAATAAACTCAAAATGGATTAAAGATCTAAATGTAAGACCAGAAACTATAAAACTCCTAGAGGAGAACATAGGCAAAACACTCTCCGACATAAATCAAAGCAAGATCCTCTATGACCCACCTCCCAGAATATTGGAAATAAAAGCAAAACTAAACAAATGGGACCTAATGAAACTTAAAAGCTTTTGCACTACAAAGGAAACTATAAGTAAGGTGAAAAGACAGCCCTCAGATTGGGAGAAAATAATAGCAAATGAAGAAACAGACAAAGGATTAATCTCAAAAATATACAAGCAACTCCTGCAGCTCAATTCCAGAAAAATAAATGACCCAATCAAAAAATGGGCCAAAGAACTAAACAGACATTTCTCCAAAGAAGACATACAGATGGCTAACAAACACATGAAAAGATGCTCAACATCACTCATTATTAGAGAAATGCAAATCAAAACCACAATGAGGTACCATTACACGCCAGTCAGGATGGCTGCTATCCAAAAGTCTACAAGCAATAAATGCTGGAGAGGGTGTGGAGAAAAGGGAACCCTCTTACACTGTTGGTGGGAATGCGGACTGGTGCAGCCGCTATGGAAAACAGTGTGGAGATTCCTTAAAAAACTGGAAATAGAACTGCCATATGACCCAGCAATCCCACTTCTGGGCATACACACTGAGGAAACCAGATCTGAAAGAGACACGTGCACCCCAATGTTCATCGCAGCACTGTTTATAATAGCCAGGACATGGAAGCAACCTAGATGCCCATCAGCAGATGAATGGATAAGGAAGCTGTGGTACATATACACCATGGAATATTACTCAGCCATTAAAAAGAATTCATTTGAACCAGTCCTAATGAGATGGATGAAGCTGGAGCCCATTATACAGAGTGAAGTAAGCCAGAAAGATAAAGAACATTACAGCATACTGACACATGTATATGGAATTTAGAAAGGTGATAACGATAACCCTATATGCAGAACAGAAAAAGAGACACAGAAATACAGAACAGACTTTTGAACTCTGTGGGAGAATGTGAGGGTGGGATATTTCAAAAGAACAGCATGTATACTGTCTATGGTGAAACAGATCACCAGCCCAGGTGGGATGCACGAGACAAGTGCTCGGGCCTGGTGCACTGGGAAGACCCAGAGGAATCGGGTGGAGAGGGAGGTGGGAGGGGGGATCGGGATTGGGAATACATGTAAATCCATGGCTGATTCATATCAATGTATGACAAAACCCACTGGAAAAAAAAAATAATAATAATAATAAAAAAAAGAAAAAAAAATATTAAAAAAAAAAAAAAGAAAAGAAACTGTTTAAAACAAAAACATTGACAACAACAGTACAACCTAAGACAGATGGCCTTTATCCAGATCTGGGGGGTTTTGTCCAAATGATTTAAATTTGTGCGTGCATGCATGCTAAGTTGTTTCAGTCATGTCCGACTCTTTGCTACTCTATGGACTGTATTTAGGCAACACCACAAACACAAACAAAAACAAAACCATCTCCAAAATAAAGTAGTTACGTAGTTAAAATGAATATCTATCTTTATATGTCAATATGTGAGATTCAAATGTGTTTTTTAAATGGTTAACACTTAACTTCAATCTAAAAATTTGACACAGACTAAAAATTGACCTGACATATTTAAGTATAAAAATAATTTTAAGAAGAACCCTTGTCTTTTTTTCATGCTTCATTTTTCTAACTTGATTGAATCTTTTACCCAGAGACTCACTAGAAATATATGCTTATGATTAGTGGCCCATCAATATAAGTGATTAATTACTGGTAAGAAACATATCATGTTAGGAATAGTTTTTCTGTGTTAAAAAGTATGCAGTATAAGTCACAAATATGTCAAGATATTGTTATTATAACTGATAAAACTCTGTGTTTATTAAAGTTATTTGGATACAGAAGGAAAACAAGAGAGGTCAAAGACAGCATCAGATCTGATTGATACTTCAGCTGAAGGTTAAAGTACAGTGGAAATGATTTCTTTGGTATGACTATGACTGCATGAAAAATGAATGTAAATTCATTTTGACCTACACAACATCAACAAAATAAATGCTCAACAGATTAGCTTGGCCCGTGGACGAACCCATTAAAGGACACTAATAAATAAGTGCACGGTGCAGTGATAAGCTGCCTGGGTTCAGATCCCTACCCCTGCTTCTTACTGTCTGTTGACAGAGAGCAAGGCGCTGAAACTCTGTGCCTCAGTTTCTATATCCTCGGCATCTGGAAAGAAGATTTGTTTTCTCCTCACAAAGTAAAGTGCTTAGAACACTGTCTGACACACACTAAATACTATACATGTTTGCTATTGCTCCCAACCTCCACACCAGGGGCTTTCTGGGGGTAAATGAGGTAGAAACACATTCTATCCAAATCATCCTCTCAGAAGTTTATAACCCATAGTCGAATATTAAAGGTTCTGAGAATTTCTCTAATAAAGGAAACCATTTATGTTAATTTAATCCTGCATTCCCCCAAGTTCCTGAAGCAGCTTTTTTGACTTCATAAATCCTGACCTTAAATGCTGAAATATTGATTAACTCATCAAGACAAATCTAAAAAGTTACTATGCTCTTCTCTTAACTGACCAAGCCTTAGCTATGACTTGAGAAATTGTTTGGGACAAGACAATCAAAAAATAAATAAATAAAACAATAAAAGGGAAAATCAAACAGACAAGAAACCCCAGTGCAATAACAAAGTGAGAATAATTATTCACTGAGGGGAAGAAGCGAGAGAGAAGAAAAAGACAAAAGTGAAATGTGAAAGATTTCTTAAGAGGAGAATGAAAAGATCCATACCCACCAACTGTTAATGGCTTCCAGAAAATATTGCTAAAAAACAGAACCTCTTAATTCTCTCTGCATAGAAGCCCCTAGGATTCTTGAGCTTTCTAAATCTTAATATTTCCAGATACACACTTTCACAAATGGTGTTCACATGTCATTGTTTCCTAAAATAAAATTACACATAAAATCAATAATCTTTCAGGGGGGCTATTTTGAGAGACTGTTGAAAGTTTTGTTTTGGTTCTGTCCTTACAAATAATTGAGTACCATGTATATGCCTGTTTGGGGTATAGTGTATTATGTAAAAGAAGCCTCTAACTTATTCATAGTACTTCACATATAAGCACTAATTACACAATTATTTGTCTAAGTATTATTTCTGTAGATAAAAGCATGCAACTAGTGATATTTATGCAAGCGCTAATGCCATACTAATGTGTGGAGACCAACGCCATTAAGACTCCATCTCCACTTAGCACTTAGAGAGACAGCAATCCAGATTCACCTAATGTTTAAAGTACCTCTTTAAATGCGATAAATTTTAATCCAAAATCATGAACTTTAGTTTTAAATATGTATTTATTGATAGGGTAAATAGATTTCTCCAACTGATATTTTGGATTATAATACTGATATTCCTCTCTCCAAATACAAGAAGTTCTATAAATCCACAAATGCTGTTTTGATAGAAGAACGAGCCTATCAAGCAACATGAATTTGGACTTTGATTTACTCTATGGCTGATTCATATCAATGTATGACAAAACCCACTGAAATGTTGTGAAGTAATTAGCCTCCAACTAATAAAAAAATTAAAAAAAAAATTTGGACTTTGACAATATTTAAAAACATTAAATTTGTCCAATATTATCAGAATAGTAAGTCTAGGATCTTAAGACAGTATAATAGTATATTTTGTCAGCATTTATTTTTTTCTATTAATAGAAAACCAAGGAAACCTAAGAAGCTTTATAAGATCCAGTTGTGTTTACAAGATACACAGCTCATTATTAACTAATTATATTTGAAAATGTGTGTAGCTGTTTGCAATCCCCCAAAATTGTCTCTTTGCAGATGCTATTAGTGTAGATGTAAAATCAGCTTGTTCTGACACAGAGACCTCATTCCCAAGCCCCAGAAATATGATATGCTTTTCCAGCCCAAGCATTTATCATTCATCACAAAGAAATCAGTATTTAAAAATATATAAATGCAACGGCCAAGAATTGAATTGACACTTATGATAAAATGCATTTGATTAAGACTTAATAAAGCACTGTGTATAGTACTGGTGAATAATGCACTGCCAGATAAAGTTGGACACAAAGCAAATACAGTGTCAAAGCTAATCTAGCCAGGCATTATTCAGCCATATTACTTTCTTTATTACTAGATTAAAAAATGCATATTGTGTTTCAGCAGCTTTTTCATTATTTCAACACATAACACAAGCACTTTTTGGAAAAGACCACCTAACTCCAAAAAGAACTACTAGAGTAGGAAACCACCTACTATAATGAAATGAGCAATGTATCGCTTAGTGACCTGGGTTCCCATTATCATAGCTAAGACTTTATTTTGGCTTAAAACATTCCATTTCAAAAGCTTATTTTTAAAAATTATGCCCATTATGTTTCTCTCTCTGTCATGAACTACTAAATCAGAAAATCAGTAAATAACAATCTTTCCTAAATTATTTTTTAGAGACTTAGTTAAGGGAGAGAAAGTAATTTTGCGATTGACATGTACACATTGCTATATTTAAAACAGGTAGCCAACAATGTCCAACTGTATAGCACAGGGAACTCTGCTCAATATTCTGTAATAACCTAAATGTGAAAAGAACTTGAAAAAGAATAGATGCATATTTAATTGAATACTATGCTGTGGACCTGAAACTAATACAACATTGTTAATCAACTATATAGTTCAATATAAAATAAAAGCAAAAAAAAATGAAGAAAGAAGGAAAGCCATACAAGTGTGTGAGCAAGTGTTATTACTGCAGATATTTTGGCTTAAGGCATTGGGGTCCCAGAAGTGAAATTCAGCTAAGTCACTGGGCTTTATTATTACTTCATTCAAGAAGGGAGGGAGTGGGACATTTATATCCCACTGTTTGAACGGATGCTGTACTTGGGAGATGGGAGAGTCAGTGCTTTCAAATTCTCTTTCTGCACTGTTAGGCTAGCTCTAAGCAGACACCAGTGGTCAGAGAAAGAAAGCTCTTAGGACAAGAAATGGACGCAATGGCATGTTCAAGTCAGCCACTCATGGCAATGTTAAATACAAAGGGGTGTGGGTGAGGTATAAGAAGCATCTCCTACAATCTTGATCTACTTCCCTAGGCTTCTCATTTCTGGCTTTCAAGGACACTGTCTCCAAAACTCACTTCATTCCACTGCTTTCCCTGGTGGCTCAGATGGTAAAAGAATCTGCCTGCAATGCAGGAGACCTGGGTTTGATCCCTGGTTTGGAAAGATCCCCTGGAGAAGGGAATGGCTACCCACTCCAGTATTCTTGCCCCGAGAATTCCATGGATAGAGGAGCCTGGTGGCCTACAGTCCTCGGGGTCGCAAAGAGTCAGACACGACTGAGTGACTAACACTGTCACTTTACTTTCAGGCATGGTCATCTTCGGTGTTCCTTCTAGATTATCAAAGATCAATCTATTTGTCTAACTTTCCAAGAGCACCCATGGCCGTCCTGAACATGCCCACTCACCCCTAAACTTGGACAGCTCTTTTAGTCCCATCCATGCATGTAATTCTACTGCTCTTCCTCCTGAGGGACTCAATTCTCACAGTTAGAATTATACGTAAATGTGTGTGCGCCACATTCATGTAGCTCATAAACAGGCTGATTACAAGCAATTAGATTTGAGAGTATATTTTGTTCTTGAAAGCAGTTTGGGAAGTAGAAATAAGCAGGGCTCTGAGTAAACAATATTTCAGTGTACTGGGCTGGCCCCTTGAATATTCAACAAAATGGTCATCACCTATGGGAAAGATAAGCCAATCAAACAACAGTGTCATGGATACATGTAGCAGACAGAAGCTAATTAGCATTCTTAACACCAAATGTTATCACTTTCGCCATTGAGCAATTCATTCCTGCACAAAGGCAATTTGCTTACATGTATATAGCAGCACGTACTACTGTATCAAGGCAACATATATCTTAGAGAATTTAAAAATGTCATCTCCTAGTTTTCACCACCAATTCAACAGACTGAACCTTGGTTATCTATTCCCTTTAAAAATCCCAGCTCACACTGTCTAAACCACTCCTCTGATAATTGGTCTTGGGTGCCTATGTCATAAGTGACTTGCCCTGCTGTTTTGTATGGCTACATAATTTTTCAACTATTTGTGGTTCGTATTTGAGAGAAAAGTCTTAAATCCCTGAAGGCAAGAACTTCCCACAACTCAGATACTTTTTCTCCCTCATAATGTCTGTGAAATGTAGCCACTGGGGGTCCCCTCTCTCAGTTTACGAAGCTTTTCCTGGTGTAGCAATGCCCTTGGAAAAAATGAGAAATTGTGACTAGTAAACTGTGAAATAAAAGAAGGTAGTGAGCAGTTGAGAGTGGTGCCCATCGACTTGGCAGGTCTCAGGGACAGAGGAGGTAGGGGCCAAAACAATTAATACAAGGTCGCAGAAAACTTAGGGGAGAGGAAGGCGAAAGGAGGCCTCTTTGCTTTGGGCCACAGACATAGCATATATTATTCTATATGTAAGAATTAAAGTTTATTACAAAAACAGAATCAAAGACTCGACATGCCGTATTAGCCCCAAAGAAGCAGTATTTCCACCTTCGATAGATTTCACTTCCAGAACTTGGTACAATCAGTGCTGTTAATTTTTCTTAATTACATTTGGCAAGGCAATCATCAGTTGCTCATTTTTCACTTTAAAACCTTTTCTTTGTTTCAGTGGGGATAAAGATGCTCTTTCAGCCAAACGTTCAGCTAAAAAACCTCTAAATGATCCTTGATTAGAGTTAAGCTTTAAAGGAGCAATAAAACATAATACAGCTAAATTTCACAAGAATCTGAGGATTGCATTTTGTATTTCCTAGTTGGGACCACTGCAAGTCAATACTTTCATGGAAAGACAGATCTCTGCAAGGCATTGGATCTTAAGCTAATATATGATTATTCTCTTCAACCAAATTAGAACTATTATGCTTGCTAATAAATGTTCCAATAATTGTTGACTACCAATAGGAGGAAGAAAGAATGACCCTACTATACTTCATGGGTATACATAGGTAAAGTTATGTATTTATTTTTAACTCACAAGAGTGATACATGAATTATAGTCACTGCAAAAAATATACATATTAATAGAGATAAAAATATGTACAAGACAAAACTAATGCTCTTGTTTCTTTCCTTCCCTAATCTCTCTCTCCCTACGAGGTTCCAAAATTAGTGATTTGGCATGACTCCTTCCAGACCTGTGCTATTGAATGTAAATTGAGGATTGAACATGATCTTACCTCCATCTTTACTATGTTTTTAAGTTACAAAGTTATTACATGCTTATTATGACATGTAAAACAACTTGAGACATTTAATGAAAAAACTAATCTCCCCCATCAACTCTCCTCCGGAGCCAGACTCCAAACATAAGTGATGTTCATTGTTTTATGTGTATCTTCTCACACTTTTCCTCCTTGTCATGGATTTATAAGTACATATATACATATATGTAGGGTTTTAATTTTTTCCAATATGAATTGATATTGGAAGTGGCTTTAAGTGGCTTTAAGTGGATAGCCTTCCAATTCAGCAGATACAATTTAAAACACTGCATTAAAAAGCTTTATCATAGTCCATAGGAAGGATGTACCATAAGTGATTCAGTCACTTTATCATTGAAGGATATTTAGATTATTTCCAGATCAATGCCATTATAGAAGATACCAAAGAGACATCCTTGCACATATATCCTAATGTTATTGGAACCTGATTTTGTGGGATAAATTCTCTGAAATGTGAGTGCTTAGTGGGGACCTGCACAGTTGAATTTTATTAATATTATTTGATATCTCTGCAAATTTTTTAAACACAGCAGATGGCCTCAGAAAAAATGTATGGCAAATTCCCTTGCCCTACCTCTATAATCTGCCCATCATGGGATGAAATTCATAGTTTTACTGTTTGCAGTTTACAAATAAAATATAATTATATTATTGTATTTATTTGTCTAACAATAGAAAAATGAGCATTTTTTTGGCAATTTTGGATACATTATTGTGTCCTTTGCTTATTTTTCTTCTGATTTTTTAAACAGAAATTTGAATAGCTTTTTCTCCACTAAGGACTAACTCTTTATTAAATACATAGCAAATACTTTTCCCATTTTATTCCTTTTCTTTTAATTTTGTTTTATTCTGCTTTACAATTTAAAATGTTTAAATAGCTTATCCTTTTATTTATAGACTCTCTTTCTTCGAAAGTCCTCCTCTGCCCCAAGAATTATATAAATATTCAAATTTTCACTTTAATGTTTTACATTTAAATATTTAATCCATTTACATATAAAGTTGATCCAATTGTGAAATGAAGCAGGACAGCTTTGCTATCTTTCTAATAAGTTGCTGATTTTGTCAGCTCTATTTATTAAATAAGATATTCCTGTTCGAGTTAATTGAAGTATCTTCCATTACATGTTATGCATGCATGCTCAGTTGCTTCAGCTGTGTCTGACTCTTTGTGACATGACCCATAGTCCACCAGGCTCCTCTGTCCATGGGATTCTCCAGACAAGAATACTGGAGTGGATTGTCATGCCCTCCTCCAGGGGACTTTCCTGACCCAGGGATCAAACTTTCCATGTAAACTTGAGTTTATTTCTGAATTCTCTGTTGTTCTATTAATTTATGCACTGCTATCCTGATACCATGGTCTTTAGTTGGAGGAGCTTTGGAAAAAGTTTTAACATTTGTTAAGTCAATCTTCTGTCTCTCATCAGCCATATTTTTGGAAGTCAAATGCTTTCTTGTCTATTTGAGCCATCTATAAATCTGTCAATATTAATTTAATTCTGTAATTGAATGGAGACCTAATAGATATATGTTCTCAATACAGAAATGCCTGCCTGTATTTCATTGATAGATAGATGATAGATAGAAAGATAGATAGTTTTTCCCTACAATTATACTACTAAAGGTTAAAACAATTCTTTACAAATATGTTCTACATGATTGATAGCCACTGATAAGTTAGGAATCTAGGAGAAAGATATCTCTAGGAAAAAAGGAAAATCCCATCACTGTTAGATTTATAAAGCCTCATATGTGCTATATATCATCAAAATGTTATTTCCATTAATCCTCTCAATAACCTGTGAAGTAGGCTGAGAATATTAAACCAATATTACAGATGAGGAAATTGAGGCCTATCAAAAAGTTTAAATAACTTACCCAAAGTCATACAACTAGTATGTGGCAATCAAAAGTAAAAATTGACTTCATCACTTTACTCTGATTTCACCTCCTCCATGTAAAATTAAACACTTAAGAGAACAGTCAAATTTTAGTGAATAAGCTAAAATGTAGGCAGAAAGTGTGACTCAAAATCAATATCACTGGATTAGTTGGTATCCAAACATAATATAATAAAATTAACACTCTGAATAGCTAAGGTTATCCATTATCTCCCTCTAGAATTGCTTCTCAGTAGGGGTTTGGGACCAGGGTGGGGAGAGACTCAGGTGATTCTGATATGCTTCCTTCTTCTCAACTTTTAGAGAATTTATGTAGATGGGTAGGGATTTTATTCCAAACAAAATTAAACTAGTTATAATAAGCAAATTAGACATTATATACAGTACTTTATAGCTATGTTTTAGGCAGTTTACCATGCTGCCTTATAATAAAGTAGCTTGAATAATTTCTTTACTCTTCATCTACCAAACCAGTGGTTCTCAAACTTCAGCATCGCAATCACTTGGAGGACTTGTTAGGCCAGGTATTCCTGAGACAGGCACCCCTCTTTGCTTGCCCCTCCTCACCTTCCTTGAGTTTCTGTTTTACTTTATGATTCATCTCTGAATTCTACAGGATCCAATATAATATAATCCAATATAATATATTATGAACTTGATACACAGCAATTTGTTTTGAATCATGATAGATGTGTAAAATTTGTAATATTCTAATCCAGTAAAAATTTGGTGATCCACATAAGACCAGAAGAACCAACTAATAAGAATATTAAATCCCCAAAAGCAAACCCGTAGGCTGTAATTCAGATGTCTGTAATCACAGGATGCATAAGGGGTGGCCAGGGCAAAGATATGTTAAAGGATTCATGCATTTATTTCAGTTTTATTAAAGGAAAACATGAATAAACCCACTAAGTGATACATCATTACTATGACAGTCCCTTTAATGGGTATCCAATATCCTGAAGACATACCAGTTCTGTATTTTATATGTTCACCTCCTGTCATCCTTGTCCCCTTTAGGACACTCACAGCTTGGTTGTTCACTTTTTATGGGTTTTGATGAATGCTTGCCTCCTCAAATGTAAGTTCCCTTAAGGCAGAGCCCAAGTCTGTTGGGCCCACTGTTATAGCCCCGGCATCTCCCACAGAGCCTTGTACTTAAAGAGCACTTTAGAAATAGTTGTTGAATGAATAAATAAAAGATGAACTAAGTGCAAGGTCTATTTTCAGCATTACTAAAATCTGCTACAAAAATTAAAGGTAAGAAAAGTAAGGAAATTCTCTGAATGTGGTTTCAGGTAGAGATGACATATGGAAGAAGAGGCTCAAAGTAAAATAATTTAAATAATTTGAGCTGTATAATCTATTTTAGACATAGTATTAATAGTATATATATATTAGCAAATCATTAAATAAGAGAATATTCAAATATCAATAAATACAAGTAAACAGCCAAATAAATATGTAATATAGTGTATATATGTCAACTCCAATCTCCCACTTCTTTCCATAACTCCTTCCCTCCTTGGCATCCATATCTTTATTCTCTATGTCTGCTTCTCAATTGCTGCTTTGTGAATAAAATCATCTTTACCATTTTTCTAGATTCCACATATACATGTTAACATACGATATTTGTCTTTATGACATTTTTTAAGATATAGTGTTAATTTGTCCTAAACATAGCAAACACCCTTGGTTTAAATTTATTTTTGTTTCCAATTTAATTCAAATATTTGTTGTTAAAAATAACCAAAAAGAATGTTTAAAAGAAAAAGAATTTCCTTTTTTCTGATTATAAAAAAAATACATGATAGAGATAACATGGAAAATATAAAAAAGGGGGAAAAGGCACAATAACCTATAATCACAATAGTACAGAAATCGCCACTGTTGGCAGTTTGATACAGTTTCTTTACACGTTCCAGAGTATTTAACTTTTGCTGTGGTAACAAACAGGTCCCAAATCTCAGTGACTTGCAGGAAACAAAAACAAAGAGACAAAGACACATCTCTTGCTCTGCTTATATGCTGTGAATCAGCTGCGGTTCTTGTCTATGCATTCTCCATCAGAACGGGCATGAAGATCTCACGGCTAAAAGAAAGCGTTAAGAGGGAGGTGGAAAACTTGTGATGTTTCATAAACCTTCTACTTGGTTGCCATGTTTATTATGGTTATTCATATCCCATTGGCCAAAGTAAGTCATGTGGCTAAGCCTGTCTTCTGCATGTTTACACAGTAGCAAAGCAAATCATATAACAATGGGTAAGGAGGCACAATCCTTTTACAAGGAAAGGAAGGATAAACAACTGGGAATAGTAAAACAATCTCCCCTGTCTCTCCTGGATGTATGAGCTCTTCTGGAATATTTCAGCCTGCTTCCTCAATCTTCACATCTATTTAAAAGTACCTCAGGAATTCTTTCTCCTAATTGAGAAATAAGTTATTTCTCTCAAAAACTTTAGAAATAATTAAAATGTTCTCATTCTCATACTCAAAACATTCTCATTTTAATACCAGGAATTTCTACGGTTTTTTAATGTATATTCAAATTCTCAGGTTGCTGTCGGGACTTGTAAAAGAGAAAGAAAATGTGCAAACATTATCCCTTTAAAAAGACACATGACGTGGTCCTCAAATTCAATCAAACCACTTACGGAATGACAAGCAAAGGCATAATTCACTGATTTGAACTTAATTGCCTTTGCTTTCACAATTCCACTTCAGGTTGAGATTCAGATAGAGAAACTCAAAAGAAAGATAGAACATGTGTGATTCCATAAATCTGTGGTCTGTGCTTGAACAATCAAAGGACGAATATGGAATAAATTTAGTAGTTTCTGCTGCTCTGACTCCTATAAATATGCAGTGGTGTTTCTTCTCTAGCTACTCATGATATATGATTTCCTTTAACAGAAACACCAGAAAAACTCTTGCCTAGCACAGGTGCCCTTATTAAAGGCGGCATTTTATTTTGCCACATACTGTTTCTCTAATACTGAACATCTACCAGTTGGAAATTTTCTAAGAAAATTCAATGAAGAATACTTCCTTGCTGACATGGAGGAATACAAAAAAAAAAACCAAAAAACGGACAGTAATCCCTATTAAAAGACAAAGGGGGAGAAAGAAGATAAGAATACAAACTGCTCATTGCTAAAATGTAGATTTGCCAGCGGCAATTTGTAGCAAATAGGTAACCTTCAAAGGGAAAAGTATGATTTACTTTTAGGCTGAATTAAATTTGCTGAAAATTAATGGCACTGTTGAGTAGTCCTTGAGTTAAAGGAGAAAATATAGAGTGACTGCTTTTAGTTAAAGAAGAAAATATGGCATGTGTCAACTCGGCTAAATTGAACCTACATTTCACAGAATCCCCTTCTTTGAATATTCTGGGTGAGACTTGGCCTACCCAGAGATCCACATGGCTTGGTGGGTGGATGCAAAGTGGCTGCCATTATTGTCGGTAAGTCATCACAGTGAAGTGGGATAAGAGACAAACACAAAACGTGTCAGCAGATTTCAACTGATTCTCACTCTCCTCTGCTGTTAATAGCTCTTCCTCCCTACAGTGGCCCAAGTCAACAGTGACGCCAGGTCTAAGCCTCAATACAGAGGCAGACAGCCCCCCACAAATATGAGCTCCCCTTGGCTGCACCATCTGGTAGCTGGATGTGCCCAGCTTCCTTTAGTTTCATGAAAAATCTGATGAATCTACATACACCACTGCTTCAGGAGGTCTGGTTAATGACTTTTCTTGGATCCTCCAACACTGTAAGACCCCATTTCCCAGCTTTTTCCACAAGTTTGTAAGACCTTACACCTATAATTGGGCTTCCCTGGAGGCTCAGTGGTGAAGAACCTGCCTGCCAAAGCAGGAGACAGAAAATGCAGGTTCAACCCCTGGATCAGGAAGATCCCCTGGAGAATGAAATAGCAACACACTCTGGTATTCTTGGCTAGAGAATCCCATGGACAGAAGAGCCTGGCATAGGGTCACAAAGAGTCAGACATGACTTGGTGACTAAACAACAGGAATGACAATAATCTTATCATCAGTTCCCCATTCCATAATAGTCATGGTGGTTTTGCTTCCCTGAATTAACTCTGACTTATGTCTAGGGGTTTGGAACTGGAAGAGATCTTAGATTTCTAAGAGTCTTCTCACAGAGGCAAAGATGGGTCTAGTATCAAAGGAACCTAGTGGGAGAAGTAGAGACTCAAATCATTGGTTGATGACAACTTGACCACAAAAAAATAGAATCACTCTTTCATTGTTTTCTTTGTATGTTTTAGAGTCTTGATTTCAATCTGCTTCTTCTATTCATTTTTATTAGAGTTTTAACAATCATATCAGTATGTTATTAAAAACAATGTAGACACACACATACAAAAAAAAAGCAAAACACACAACAACACAGACAAAGCTTCCACATGGAAAATGTGCTCAAATGAAGCAAGAGACCCTTCCCCTCATTCCTCATTTAACAGTGTTTTTGTCCGTTACACAGTCCTAAGAATCTCTGCAACAGCATCTCTAACAGATGGCCAAGGGTATCTCTGTTTTTAAGGCCTTGAAAAGACAAGGATTTTACTAATTCCTGATAGTAGTTCACCCCACTGTTGGAGAGGGTATTCTTAAGAAAGTTGTTTGTGGAACTGAGCCAAAATTGATCAGGTTCTTTGTAATTTGTGTGCACTTCTTCCAGTTCATCTACCTCTGAGCAAGTCTACCAGCCAGCTGTCCTTTTTTGTATAGTGCATCTCCAAATTGCTGAGATAGCTACCGTTACTTCTTATTTCTTTTTCTCCATATCTGGGGGTTAAGATGCCCAGTACTCCCAAAACTATTAATCCTCCTTGCTTCCACAGAATTGCATGTGTGTGTGTGTGTGTGTGTGTGTGTGTGTGTAGCGGGAGAGAGAAAGAGAGAGAGCACCATGCTTCCACAGAATTGCGTGTGTGTGTGTGTGTGTGTGTGTATGTGTGTGTGTGTGTGTGTAGCGGGAGAGAGAAAGAGAGAGAGCACCATGGAAGAACACAATGGAAATGAAATCTGTTATAGACCAAACTTTATTGTACAAATGCCTTAAACTGGTCAGTGTTTGCAAAAGCACAGTTACTATACTCTCAAGAGGCATCATTCACTCTATATGACCACTTTTTGTGACCTTTGTTGGAAACTCACAAGAAAGTCTGCTGATTGAACTGAAGGCCATTTAAAAAGGAGATTGTTTTAAACTAACAGCATTTTTTAATGAGAACATAATCACAGCCCATGGGGGACTCTATGTGAGCTGGACTTCACTCCAGAAAAAGCAAATAATATGAGATTTTAGGGTGAGCAAAGCTCCAGGTTATGCCGCAATTGAATGGGACAACAGAAACCACATGATTTTGCATCTACAGTTAACAGTTTAATAATTTTTTTGGCCAACACAATGCAAAAACTTCGTTGTCACCCTTTGATGGTCAGCTTTTGTTAGTCACATGTAAAGTATAATTTCTATTTCAGAAAAATGTGTTCTCTGTCAAGGAGAACTCTCAGTGAGAGAATATGAGCAGAAAAGGAACGTCAGAATTGTGAATAAAGTATTGTTGTGCAAAGAAGAAGATGTTAACAAAGAGTAGCTCAAAATGTTAAATCTTTGCTGCCGTGTAAAGAATGAATCACAAGAGTGTTGAAGTCTGATTCTCAAATTAAAATAATCAATAAGGAATAAACAGCTTCCATTCTGCAGATAAAGTGCCATAATTTCTAAAATCTGCTCTATCTTCAGCTTGGCTCTCGGAAACAACTGCACTGTGACATTGTGATGTAAAAACCTTACATTGATTCAAGGCTTTCTTCAGGACTTCAAGGATGGAAACTAAGAAGTTACTTGAGTTGGAAGAAACCCCAGTGCCTACATTTTGTTCTGTCATTACTGTTGGCCCATGATGTTTTCCCTCAGTATGATCTAGCCTCCAAACTGCCATCAATGAGCTGCCTAGAACATAAATCTGACCACATAAAAGTATTTATTTTTAATGAGCTTCAATGGCATCCCTTTGTGGAGGGAGGATACAGACACAGTTTGGTCATAAATCAGTCCTCCCAGCTTCTCATAGATTTTAAAATCTTGAAAGGCCATGGTTTGCCTGGTAAATTAGGAAAGCCTGGCAGCCCACAACCTCACACCCTGGCTGGGTGGTCCTTAACCCTCACAGTGAGGAGAGGGAGCTGGACAGAGGCATAGCACTCACAGGATCTGACGCTGCCACTGCCAATGAGGCTCAGTGTGCAAGTGGTACCAGCAGCCTGGCTTTTGCCCAGGACCTCTGTGAGGTGGCTCCAGAGCATCCATGGGACTGCTTGGAGGACACTGACCCAGAGAGCATCGTTCTTTCTATACTTTCTGGACTATGTCCTGTCCTAGTGCAACCAGCTTCAGAAGGCAATAATTATGTATGTTGGAAGTACATGCATTGTTAAAAAGCAGAGATCTTATTCAAGACTCAGAAGTCTGAAGTATTAGGAATTATCCTCTAGTGAATTGAGTGTGACTTATCAACAAAAAGCTGTAATTCACAGGAGGACTGAATCACAGGGTTTTGGATACCACATCTTTTAAAAAGAGGATCCATGTAGTCAGGATGGCTGCTATCCAAAAGTCTACAAGCAATAAATGCTGGAGAGGGTGTGGAGAAAAGGGAACCCTCTTACACTGTTGGTGGGAATGCAAACTAGTATAGCCGCTATGGAAAACAGTGTGGAGATTTCTTAAAAAACTGGAAATAGAACTGCCATATGACCCAGCAATCCCACTTCTGGGCATACACACTGAGGAAACCAGATCTGAAAGAGACACGTGCACCCCAATGTTCATCGCAGCACTGTTTACAATAGCCAGGACGTGGAAGCAACCTAGATGCCCATCAGCAGATGAATGGATAAGGAAGCTGTGGTACATATACACCATGGAATATTACTCAGCTGTTAAAAAGAATTCATTTGAACCAGTCCTAATGAGATGGATGAAACTGGAGCCCCTTATACAGAGTGAAGTAAGCCAGAAAGATAAAGAACATTACAGCATACTGACCCATATATATGGAATTTAGAAAGATGGTAACGATAACCCTATATGCAAAACAGAAAAAGAGACACAGATGTACAGAACAGACTTTTGAACTCTGTGGGAGAATGTGAGGGTGGGATATTTCAAAAGAACAGCATGTATACTATCTATGGTGAAACAGATCACCAGCCCAGGTGGGATGCATGAGACAAGTGCTCCAGCCTGGTGCACTGGGAAGACCCAGAGGAATCGGGTGGAAAGGGAGGTGGGAAGGGGGATCGGGATGGGGAATACGTGTAAATCTATGGCTGATTCATATCAATGTATGACAAAACCCACTGAAATGTTGTGAAGTAATTAGCCTCCAACTAATAAAAAAAAAAAAAGAGGATCCATGTAGAAGTCAACTTCACCATTTGGGGGTCATAGTCTCCCTTCCATATTCCGTTCATATGATTCAGAAGAAGTTAAACCTTCCCCATTCACCAGCTACAGAAATGGATATGTGACTCAAGATCATCCAATTAATTATGGTCCAATCCTTTGTTCAAGGCTTCCCTGGTGGTTCAGATGGTAAAGAATCTGCCTGCAATACAGGAGACTGGGGTTCAATCCCTGAGTTGGGAAGATCCCCTGGAGAAGGGAATGACTGCCCACTCCTGTATTCTTGCCTGGACAGAGGAGCCTGGTGAGCTACAGTCTATGGGTTCACAAAGAGTCAGACATGACTGAGCGACTAACATTTAACTTAATCCCTTGTTCCAAAGCTGGTCCAGGAATAGTTGTGTGATTCAGGAAAATAAAACTCAGCTCTGAGATTTTTATTGCAACTCATAGGAAAAATAAATGTATGTCTTGAGAGAATGTTAGTCTAGGAGAGAGGTCAGCAAATGTTTTCTGTAAATGATCAGATAGTAAATACTCTCAGCTTTGTGGGCCGTAAGACTCTTTGCAACAGTTACTCAACTCAGCCACTATAATGAGAAAATAGTTACAGACAAAATGTAAATGAATGAGCATGGCTGTGTTCCAATAAAACTCTATGGACACTAAAATTCTAATTTCATATAATTTCCACATGTCACAAAGTTTTATTTAAAAAAACGCTTTTCACTATATAAAAAATGTGAACAGTATCTAGCGAAGAACTAGATTTGGTCAATGGGTCACAGTTTGTCAATTTCTGTTCTGTTTGGAGAAACAATAGCAAATAATATAAAATACTTTCTCTCGTGGAGCTTACATACTACTTGAAAATAAAGACACACAAAAAAAAAGTTTAAAAAAAGGATATACTGGGTTGGCCAAAAAGTCCATTCAGGTTTTGCCATATGTTACAGAAAACCCAAAGGAGCTTTTTGGCCAACTCAATATTTGAAGGTAAAGTCAGCCAGATTTGATGGAGGGAACAGGAGATGGAAGGAGGAAGGGGGAGAGAGAGAAAACAGGCTCCAGGATAAATCCAAGAGGATTTTTGAGTGTGTGTGTGTGTGTGTGTGTGTGTCCTAAGCAATTGGGTTCATGTGAGTACCAATTTTTAAGATGCAAGCGTTGGGAATGTTGAGTTTGGGGTCAAATCCATAGCTCTTTCTGGACATGTTATGTTTATAATGCCTGTTAGGAATACTGAATAAACAGCTATATGCATGAGTATTGAGCATAGGGCACAATTAGGGGCTGAATTCTTGAGAATATAAATCATATTTAGAGCTATGGGTCTGGTTAATATCCCTTGGGGAATAAGAAGAGACAGAGAGGAAAAGGGGGCCTAGAGCTGAACCCTAGAGAACCTGAATGGTTAAGAGGAACCAGGAAAAGAAACTAAGAATAAATAGCTCGTGAAATTAGAAAAAATAAAAGAGAAAGATGCCCAAGTACAAGGAACAAGTTGTTTCATCAAAGAAGGTGACCATCATTGGCAAAGGCTGCTGCAATGTGTACTAAGAGAAGGTTAGATTTCACAAGATTCAAGTCAACAGTGGCTGTAACAAGCATAGTTTTCAGAGGACTAGTGAGTTCAAGCAAATGATTGTGAGAAGTAGAGAGATAACAGAAACAGGTCATCTGAGAAATTATGCTCTCAGGGCCTGGAACAGTAGTTGAAGGGGGATATGGGTGAGAAGGATCTTTCACTTTGCTTCTTTGTTTTGAAGATGGGAGATATTGGAGTCAGGAGAAAAGACAGAAGCAAACTCGATGAGTGACAGAGGGTCCTGGATCCAGGGAGAGCATATGGGTGAGGATGCAAGGAGGTTCAGCTGTTTGAAGATGAAGTTCTCTTTTGATGGCTTCTATTTTCTCAGGAAACCACGCTGAGAATAAGTCAATTGGGGTTGAGTATAATATTTGAAGAAGGTGTAAAGTGGTTGTCTTGGTGATGGGGGAGTGACTTCACTGGGAGAATGTGGAGAGACTCTCCAGCAGGCTGAGGGCCCCCTTGAGACCAGAGAGAGCAGTGGTGAGCTTTTCCCCAGCCGTGTTCAGCTGCCTGGGAACAGATGGAGAGGAGGTAGGAAGTAGGAATTAATCAGTAGTGGGTTTTTCTCTAGGTGATTTTGATAGAGGGAGTCAAGAGAGTTGAGCGTGTGTACTTTGGAAAGGCCATCGAGATGGCACATGAGCTCCACGCTGGGGAAGTAAGAACACGAACAGTGAGAAGTGGCGGGCTCAAATACAGAGACCCGTGTGAGGGTCATGGCTCCTTGTTGGATTCAAGAAATGCACTGCAAAGACATGGAGTGGGAGTCAGAGGGTGCGGGGCCTGAAACTAATATTATGGAGCTGGTGGGGCTGTTGAAGACTGTGAGCTCGCAGCGAGCAGCTAAGGCTGGGTGAGAAGATACCGGAAGGAGTTAGAAGTCAAGGAACTTATGGGCTCAGGTGATGAAGGAACCTTCGATTCTTACTGAAGCCATCAAGAACTGAGAGAGTCGCTGTAGAGAAAAGGAAAACAAACAAGAAACTCGTGCCAAAGTTGCTTAGAGCTGAGAGTGAGTAACAGGAGGGAAGTAATTAACTTTTGATGGTAGAAGCTGAGGACACATAAACATGTATTTCAGAAGAGCTGACATTTGTTTTAGAAGAGGGGGAACAATGGTCTGAAAGTGTTTTTTAGGAGCAAAGGGGTCACCTTCTTTTCCTCCAAGGCCTGGGGTACATGGTATGTGGAAGGAAAAAAAAGACTCAGTTGAGAAGGCTGCAGACCCTTAGGGAGAGCCAGGCCAGACTCAGCCAGAGAGGGAAGGGAGTTCAGAGGAGTTACGAACCAGTGACCCTGGATGCCACCATTGGTCCCAACAGATCCTGATGATGCCTGAAACAGTTAAGGGAAAACACATATTGCCTGAAAGGCATTGGCATTTTTTTTAAGTTTTTTTTTTTTAAATATATACCTCTCTTAAATATCACTTGACCAAGTTAAAAAAAAAAATTGTAGACAAAACAATGAAATAGAAGCTTGTATCATATGACTATCATTTCTGTCTTCCTGAGTGATCTTTCTGCACCTGAGTTTCTGTATGTGCAAGATAATTGAAATCACACTACCTACCCTCTCATTTGCCACTCCGTGTGGACATTGGTAGGGAAACTAGTGATGACCCTTAGATGCTCAGAACAAAGGGTCCCTCAGAAAGCCAAATAAATATCTACAGACATCACCAGAAGTGGAAACTCAAAACACAAGCCAGGACTTCAAGATGGCTTGAAGTTTATTTTCCAGGGCTCTTCAGACTTCTTGAACTTTTTTCCAGCTGGCAGACGCCAAGTCCCCTGACTCTTTTCAGCTCCAACTCTTGGACTGATCCTTTTCTTATGATTCCCTAGGACCTGATAAACTCCCCAAGCTCACCTTTTATGGAGAGTGCTGGAATGTTCCATAATTAGCTTTCTCACATAAAAGCAAAGCATATAAAGACTCAGTGAAATTGCAGAGGGAAAGTTTGAGTAGTCAGTTTTCCAGGGGCCCTGCCCCCTCGTTGAGCTTTCTGAGCGCTTCTCACCCACCTCTTTCCCCTGAAAGGCTCAGGAAAGTCTTCAGAGGCCCTATCACCAGCTTCCAAATGCAGTAACAAGAATCATCTCTGCAGTGGGCTCCCTGCTGGGGTCTATCCTGTGTGTCTCTCTGGAATTCAGTGATAAAAGGAATAATTAAAAGAAAGACTAGTGAGCAACACTTGTGAGAAATGACATCTATATATCTGAAACTTAATGTAGGCAAGACCCATAAAAATGCAATGTGAGCCTCCAATCTCTCTCACCAGGATGGCACAGGGATTAATCAAATCAAACCAAGAGAAGTGTTTCAGCGACTCTAGAGGGAGAAATCAGCCATTCTTGGAGAAAAACATTTTTTCCTTCTATGCATCTACTTAAAAAATATAAATGGCCTATACCAACCTTCAGAAAAATGATTTACCACACTACTAATACTAATCCTTTACATTTATATAGTGCTTTACCACTTTCAAGAAGCTTTCACATATATTATCTCCTACAGTATTAGGTCCCACGACAAAAATGATGATTCTAGAAATGAAACAACTTTTTCCCCCAATTTCCATGCACTTGGATATACTGATTACTTTTCCCCTGATGTTGTGAACTTTAATCATAAGACCTTTTACCTGTGGACATTACTCTTATGCTATTCACTGGTAAAGAAAATTCATAATTCTTGTTTACTTAACAAGACAATAATGTGGTCAAGTGGGAAATAAAGGTGAATTTAAAATGAATACGGAAATTCTTTGGTCTAGTTCTGTGAAAAATACCGTTGGTAGCTTTATAGGGATTGCATTGAATCTATAGACTGCTTTGGGTAGAATAGCCATTTTGACAATATTAATTCTTCCAATCCATGAACACGGTATGTTTCTCCATCTGTTTGTGTCCTCTTTGATTTCTTTCATCAGTGTTTTATAGTTTTCTATGTATAGGTCCTTTGTTTCTTTAGGTAGATATACTCCTAAGTATTTTATTCTTTTTGTTGCAATGGTGAATGGTATTGTTTCCTTAATTTCTCTGTCTGTTTTTTCATTGTTAGTATATAGGAATGCAAGGGATTTCTGTGTGTTAATTTTATATCCTGCAACTTTACTATATTCATTGATTAGCTCTAGTAATTTTCTGGTAGAGTCTTTAGGGTTTTCTATGTAGAGGATCATGTCATCTGCAAACATTTCACAATTTGTATGGAAATACAAAAAACCTCGAATAGCCAAAGTAATCTTGAGAAAGAAGAATGGAACTGGAGGAATCAACCTGCCTGACTTCAGACTCTACTACAAAGCCACAGTCATCAAGACACTATGGTAGTGGCACAAAGACAGAAATATAGATCAATGGAACAGAATAGAAAGCCCAGAGATAAATCCACGAACCTGTGGACACCTTATCTTTGACAAAGGAGGCAAGGATATACAATGGAAAAAAGACAACCTCTTTAACAAGTGGTGCTGGGAAAACTGGTCAACCACTTGTAAAAGAATGAAACTAGAACACTTTCTAACACCATACACAAAAATAAACTCAAAATGGATTAAAGATCTAAATGTAAGACCAGAAACTATAAAACTCCTAGAGGAGAACATAGGCAAAACACTCTCCGACATAAATCAAAGCAAGATCCTCTATGACCCACCTCCCAGAATATTGGAAACAAAAGCAAAACTAAACAAATGGGACCTAATGAAACTTAAAAGCTTTTGCACTACAAAGGAAACTATAAGTAAGGTGAAAAGACAGCCCTCAGATTGGGAGAAAATAATAGCAAATGAAGAAACAGACAAAGGATTAATCTCAAAAATATACAAGCAACTCCTGCAGCTCAATTCCAGAAAAATAAATGACCCAATCAAAAAATGGGCCAAAGAACTAAACAGACATTTCTCCAAAGAAGACATACAGATGGCTAACAAACACATGAAAAGATGCTCAACATCACTCATTATTAGAGAAATGCAAATCAAAACCACAATGAGGTACCATTACACGCCAGTCAGGATGGCTGCTATCCAAAAGTCTACAAGCAATAAATGCTGGAGAGGGTGTGGAGAAAAGGGAACCCTCTTACACTGTTGGTGGGAATGCAAACTAGTACAGCCGCTATGGAAAACAGTGTGGAGATTTCTTAAAAAACTGGAAATAGAACTGCCATATGACCCAGCAATCCCACTTCTGGGCATACACACTGAGGAAACCAGATCTGAAAGAGACACGTGCACCCCAATGTTCATCGCAGCACTGTTTATAATAGCCAGGACATGGAAGCAACCTAGATGCCCATCAGCAGATGAATGGATAAGGAAGCTGTGGTACATATACACCATGGAATATTACTCAGCCGTTAAAAAGAATTCATTTGAACCAGTCCTAATGAGATGGATGAAGCCGGAGCCCATTATACAGAGTGAAGTAAGCCAGAAAGATAAAGAACATTACAGCATACTGACACATGTATATGGAATTTAGAAAGGTGATAACGATAACCCTATATGCAGAACAGAAAAAGAGACACAGAAATACAGAACAGACTTTTGAACTCTGTGGGAGAATGTGAGGGTGGGATATTTCAAAAGAACAGCATGTATACTATCTATGGTGAAACAGATCACCAGCCCAGGTGGGATGCATGAGACAAGTGCTCCGGCCTGGTGCACTGGGAAGACCCAGAGGAATCGGGTGGAGAGGGAGGTGGGAGGGGGGATCGGGATTGGGAATACATGTAAATCCATGGCTGATTCATATCAATGTATGACAAAACCCACTGGAAAAAAAAAATAATAATAATAATAAAAAAATAAATAAATAAAAAAAATAAAATGAATAAGGAGTTAAAGGACATGATTTGTCCTTTGTTAGCCTTTTCAATGGCACAGAGTTTAAAACAATTCAAGGTCTGGTTTGTGTAAATTTCTTGCCACCTTTAATAACTTAATAGCGTAATTATGTGCACAATTTCTCCCTGTTCTGGCAAGCTGCCACAAGACTAGAATCTTTGTCTCTTTCAAAACACTGTAAACATCGTTAAAATGCCAAAACCTGTAAAGTACTTTTATGAAGTAATTTGCAAATTTTATGGACTTAATAAGGCCACAGTAAATTTTAGCCCGAGCTACCTGATACTGCATTGTCCTTCCATTTTATGTCATTCATGCATTCATTTGCTTTTTCATTACTTCATTCATTCACTGCTTATCCTCTGTGGAGTCTATGAAGGTTCGACTGCTTGTATCTTAAAGTCTGTAGATATTAGGCCAAGAAATAAAAAGTAGTTCAGAAAGTAACAAACACAAACATGACAAGTAAATATCCCACTTCTACTCTTTAAAACAATAATGTTAAATTAAAGAAGGAAGGAATGCAGCAAGATGGTGGTGAAAGATCCTCAGTGATGGAAAATATGTTTGCAGCTTGATCTCCTGGAGCTAAAAAGTGAGGTCACATGTCACTACAGGCAAAGGGAGTTGCTAAATAACCATTAGAATAACGACAGCAATACTTGGAACCCATAGAATAAGCACAGGAGTAGAGGGTAAACTGGGACAGCCTTGCTGTTATTCAGTCGCTCCGTCATGTCTGACCCTTTGCAACTCCATGGTCTGTCATGCACCAGGCTTCCCTGTCCTTAACTGTCTCCCTGAGTTTGCTCAAACACTCATGTCCATCAAGTCGGTGATGCCATCCAACCATCTCACCCTCTGTCACCCCCTTCTCCTCCTGCCCTCAATCTTTCCCAGCATCAGGATATTTTCCAATGAGCCAGCTTTTCACAAAGTACTGGAGCTTCAGCTTCAGCTTCAGCTTCAGTCCTTCCAATGATTATTCAGGGTTGATTTCCTTTAGGATTGACCTGTTTGATCTCTTTGCAGTCCAAGGGGCTCTCAAGAGTTTTTTCCCCAGCACTACAATTTGAAAGCATCAATTCTTTGGCACTCAGCCTTTTTTATGGTCCAAGTTTCACATCCATATGTGACTACTGGAAAAACCTTGGCTTTGACTATATGGACCTTTATCGGCCAAGTGGTGACTCTGCTTTATAATATGCTGTCTAGGTTTGTCATAGCTTTCCTTCCAAGAAGCACGTGTCTTTTAATTTCATGGCTACAGTCACTGTCTGCAATGATTTTGGAGCCCCCCAAAATAAAGTCTGTCACTGTTTCTACTTTTTCCCTGTTGCTTTGCCATGGAGTGATGGACCAGATGTTATGATCTTAGTTCTTTGAATGTTGAGTTTTAAGCCAGCTTTTTAACTCTCCTCTTTCACCTTCAACAAGAGGCTCTTTATGAAAATATGTATTGAGATTAAAAATATTCATATAAAGAACTTAATGATACTAAGAACAATCTTCTGAAGAAATAATCAGAGATTCAGATGACAATTTATTATGAAGATGCTTGCCAGTGTTAGAACAAAACAAAATTGATGTAATGCAAACAGTTTATAGTATAGGAATATTTATATAAATTTGTAGCTGCCTGTAGAGGAATCTTATGAAGGCTTTCATGTAATAAAATCTTAAGCAACCATTAAACAAAATGTATGTTGAAATCTTAATGATGTTGGGAAATGTTAATGAAACAATGTTAAGAAAGGCACACAAAGTTGTACAATTAGTTCCATAACAAGTGTATACTATCTTTAGGCACACACACACACATATACACACACAAGATAAATGGAAATGGCAATACAGTAACTTTGATTATTTCTCAACAGTAAGATATAAATGATAGTGATATTCTGCAGTGCTTTCTAGAGTTTTCATATTGAATCTGCACTGTTTTTATAATCATGGGGGAAACTGTTTCATAAAGATAGCTCTCTTCTACAAACACATATTCTGCCCACACAGTTTTCCTAGAAGCCCCTGCTGGTCACAGCGCTATGGCTTTGACAAGAAGCGCCTCCCCACCCTTGACGGTTCTGGTGCACATCTTTGCCTCGTCACGACCCTGCAGTGGACACTTTGTTGCTGCCCTCAGAACAATCTCATCTCTCACGATGAGTCTCCGCCAATCCTGAGCCTCCATCCGCGCACCCTCTTGGCAGAGATGTGTTCAGAACTGAGCAGGCCAGTCAGTTTAGGACAGAAAGACAGAAGGATTACTGTACTCGGAGTAACTGGGAGCGTGGAGGTGGAGATTCTTCAGAACAGAGAGGACAAGACCACTGGCCCCCATCCTGTGAACGCAGAGGGGCCAGTCTCATGGGGAAGATGATGCCAGAGACAGCGGAGCAGGAACTGAGCCTCTGAGAGGATCTCTGAGAAGCCAAACAAACCCTGATGCCTGTTCCACCTTGGGTTTTCCTGTCCTGCACAGTAACAACACACCTTACAACTAAACCAATTTGAGTTGGAAATTATGCTACTTTCTGATGGATGCACAATTATAATTACTGTCTAACATCATATGCCTTCAGTCTTCTGATCAAACCAAGGAGAGAACTAATGAAGGACTAGTATTCCCAGACCTTGCTCTTCATGCTTCATCCTTCATTATATCTGCAAGAAAACTGTATCCCATCAGTACTTTCCTGCTCTCCCCCTCAACATGTTTCATCCTTTGGTCATGAAAAACTCAAAACACACACCCTCTGTGTACCCATCAGTTGACCTCAACTTTTTGTTCAATATTTTGAAGAATCCTCCCATCTCCTCACCATCATCAAGGATCAAGTCAAATTCTACTGACTTATTAAATATTCTATTGTGATTGACCTTTCCATTTATCCGTATCTCTTTTCTTGTGTTACTTACTAAAATCCTTAAAGAAAGATGTCAAGCATGTTTGTATTGTTTGCAACATCTAACACTCCAGGTGAATCCCTGCTGTCAATAAATAAATAAGTAAAACTGAAATGAACATCAGTCATTAGAATATATTGGATTTTGGCAACTAGCTATATTTTCATGTCTAAACAAAGACACAAATGGTATTTCAATGGACATGACAATTGCTACAATTTCCCTGGTAATATTTTCTGCATCAAACTCTAAAAGCACATTTTCTTTTCCTATGAAATTGAACTGGGCAGGAAACAAATTTATGTAACTATCTCTTTAACAAGGTATCAAAACATTGACTCTTAAAGGAAAAAAAAAAAAAAAAGCTCTTTTTTGGTAGCTTGTTTTTATGAATCAAATCATACCCCCAAAGTATTATTTTCCTTGGAGACACCTTTTTGTGAAGAACTAATGCTAAAACCATCACTTCAGTCCCACTGAACAAACACAACAAAGCTAGAGCTGGACTTCAGAGCAGCAGAAACGTAAGCATAAGATAAAGTGTTCCTATTGATTAAACACAAGAACTATGTTTTTTCTTTTCTTTTTCTCTTCTGAAGGTTTTCTCTAAAACATTTTCTCAAGGTTACAGTCAAGCTATTGAGAAGCAGTGTTGTGGTATCCATGTGTGTGTGTGTGTGTGTGTGTGTGTGTGTTGGGAGGATTAAAAATCTGAAATAATTGTGCACGTCTTTGGTTCGGAGTTAACTAATACAGCTCTTGTTTTAAAATATTAATTCATATTCAGCAGGTCATAACGTTTTAGGAGTGTGTGTTTCTAGTAGTGGGAATGGTTGAGATATAGCATCTCTTTTAATTTACATTTTCTTTAACTAATAACAATGGTAGTAGTTGAAGACACCCATAGTCTTGTAAGAGTCTTTAAATATAGACAGATTAAAGTTTATGACCACTTTACCTTCATGGGATTTATTGTTTGACTTATTCTTTCACAGAAGTGGAAGGGGTAAAATTTAAACTGAAAACCTAAATGCTTGATTTTGAATAAAACATCCAGGTAAAACCACATATATATTTCCTAGACTCCAGACTATGTAGTAGGAAGGCCAGTCTCAAACCAGGAAACTTGCAAAAGCTGCCAGGCTGAGGAATCAGCTGATGGAAACAAGGAAAGAAACACGAAGACAACAACCTAAACCATATTCTTCCTTAAAGAAAACATTTCTCCATAATATCATACTTGAGGAAAAAGGCCAAAATGCTAAACTGTAGTCAGGAAAACAATGTTTCTACCCATGACAATTGCTAGAAAGAGGTTTATTAACTGGGGCCATCCAGAGATGAAATAGTACTGTCCTTGCCATCATCAGTGATAGACCCTCACTACGTAGATTGTTCAGTGGAAAATGAATCATCTCACTCGTCTTTAAATGTGTTAAACATACAGGGACCACTCCAATACAAATCATATTTAAAAATTAGGCTAATCCTGGGTTTTATGAAGGATATTACAGATTTTTTTCCTATGAAATACTATTAAAATAGTCACATCTACACTTATTTGCTATTAAATTACTAGTTATAGAAATTTGAGGGCACTTCCCGGGTAGTCCAGTGGTTAAGACTCTATACTTCCAATGCCGGGAATTCGATCCCCAGCTGAGGAACTAAGATTGCACATGCCCTGCAGTGCAGACAAAAGAAAAAAGAAAAAGAAAAAACAATTGGAAAAGAAAAGAAAAATTGAGTACCCTTAGTCTCTTAGTAACGTATAAACTATACTTCAAAAGACTCATTACATTATGTATACACACACACACACACATTTATGTAGAGAGAAAGAGAGATGCTGAAATGTTATTCTGTTAATAATTTAAGGAATATTATTTTGAAAAGGAAATATTTGTTTTCAAATCATGCTTTTTGAATGATCTTGCATTATTTTCTTCTGGTTTACAGAATACATTTTCCCCTATAAAATTATAAAACCAAAACAGAAGAAAAGGCAACTTCTAGTAACAAGTAAATGGAAAGAGCATCATGATAATAGAGGAAATGAAACCAAATGTAACAAAAATCTGTTACAACAAAGTAGCCAACTACAAGCATGTTTAATGGTGCCTAAAAATTACATTACGAATTTTAGAATTTAGAACTTGAAATGCACAATTTACTTTAGAATAACAAACCCTAAAATCTATTTATTTTTTTCCCAAGGTGTTGATTTTAATTTATAGCACTGTTGCACTGTTTTTCTATGAATGAACATTTTTAATCTTAATTTCTAAAAACATGTTTGTTTAAACAAATATGCTATAAATACAGAATCTGCAAAAAGCAACACTACCAGGAATAACTGGGAAGAGGACTGAGAAAAAAGATACGCAGGCAAATATTTTCTATAAAGTTTCAAGTAACACTCCAAGCTTTTCTTCTCTCTTCAGACATTTACTGAGCACCTACTCTGTTCCAGGTAGTGTGCTAGTGAAGGAAGGTCATGATTATGACAGTGTTAGCCTCCAGGAAATGCCAGATGAGGGCAACGTGTATTCAGATAAATTACACATCTCAAGAGACATCACAGAACTATCTTTTGGCTAAAAATGCCATCTGCTTTTTGGAAGCTCTTGACTGATGTAGCGGAATTAGATTTTTTCTTGAATTCCAACTCATTAAAAACATACAAATGGTCTAAAGTCTTTCTATTTCTATTCTTTGTATCCTCTGATCAAGTAGAAACATGTCAGCTGAGGGTGATCCATCAACAACTGTAGGAAACTCCCACAGTTGTTGCATTTAAATTACATTGTCTAGAAGGTGCTCACATTTCTTATTCTCTTTGGGATTCATGAGGGTTCAAAATGGGGTCAAAGCCCATAAAGTCATTTTTTCAAAAAGCAGTATTCTCAGCTGTGATAATTTTACAAGTTGCATTACTTAACATCAAGTTGGTTGCTGGATTATCATTACTTCTTACTATTCATAAACTTAATAAAAGTGTTTTCATAAACAAATCAGGCTTATGTCAGTGAAAAGTGGGGAGATTCCCCCTTCCTTTATTTATACTGCATGTCTATACTTGTTCTGCACACATCAACCGTTCAAAGTCATTACCAACAGTCACTATTGAGAGTGCATTAAAGGTTATAGACAATGTATGTATATTGCAGTCAATCACAAATTAGTCATGGGATATATTTTAACAGTTAATGATAAAAATTATTCAATGACCATGTGCAATCCTTAAGGAGACTATGAAAGAACTGAATTATATTATCTGAAGAGTGAAGGAAATTATATGCTAGTATCCACTGAATGGCAGAGAAGTATCTATTGAGACTGTTTTGAAAGAAAGGATATACTGTCAATATTTAA
This sequence comes from Dama dama, assembly GCF_033118175.1. Classification (NCBI taxonomy): domain Eukaryota; kingdom Metazoa; phylum Chordata; class Mammalia; order Artiodactyla; family Cervidae; genus Dama; species Dama dama. The sequence goes on along the minus strand of NC_083703.1, from coordinate 10,297,912 downwards.
TATTTTTAACTAAAAAAATAGTATTTACTTACAGAACAAATGTAGCAACACAATGGAGATCCTTGAAATTGTGTCAGCCAGAGTAGCAGTAATAGGGGCATGAGCTACATCCACTGGTCCAATCCATGAGAAGAATATGAGCTGTATTATTTGGTAAATGTAAGTCCCTGTGGGGTGTTTCAGTATTTTTTTTTTTTTTAATCTTTTTGAGTGTTTTTTGAGACTGAGTTTTCTCAATAGGTAAAGAAAGAAAGAAAGAAAGTGAAGTCGCTCAGTCATGTCTGACTCTTTGTGACCCCATGGACTATAGCCTACCAGGCTCCTCCGTCTATGGGATTTTCCGGGCAAGAGTACTGGAATGGATTGCCATTTCCTTCACCAGGGTTTCTTCCCAATCCAGGGATGGAACCTGGGTCTGCCACATTGTAGGCAGATGCTTTTACCATCTGAGCCACCTCAATAGGTAAAACACATACTAAAAGAACCATTTTGTAGGGAGTGGATTAATAAACATTTCTCACATATAACCATCACCTACCCCCATCCAATCTTCATCATAATCAATAAATTCAAAAATCAGTAGGCATATGAAATGTGTATACAGTGTCTATACAAAGCACAGTTATCTAAAAGAATCTTTAATATGAATTTCAAAGTTTTCTAAAATCCTTCTACATATTCAGTTCAGTTCAGTTCAGTTCAGTCGCTCAGTCGTGTCCAACTCTTTCAACCCCATGAATCGCAGCACACCAGGCCTCCCTGTCCATCACAAGCTCCTGGAGTTTACTCAAATACATGTCCATCGAGTTGGTGATGCCATCCAGCCATCTCATCCTCTGGCCTCCCCTTCTCCTCCTGCCCCCAATCCCTCCCAGCATCAGGGTCTTTTCCAATGAGTCAACTCTTCGCATGAGGTGGCCAAAGTATTGGAGTTTCCGCTTCAGCATCAGTCCTTCCAATGAACACCCAGGACTGATCTGCTTTAGGATGGACTGGTTGGATCTCCTTGCAGTCCAAGGGACTCTCAAGAGTCTTCTCCAACACCACAGTTCAAAAGCATCAATTCTTCAGTGCTCAGCTTTCTTCACAGTCCAACTCTCACATCCAGGCCACTGGAAAAACCATAGCCTTGACTAGATGGACCTTTGTTGGCCAAGTAATGTCTCTGCTTTTTAATATGTTATCTAGGTTGGTCATAACTTTCCTTCCAAGGAGTAAGCTTCTTTTAATTTCATGGCTGCAATCACCATCTGCAGTGATTTTGGAGCCCAAAAAAATAAGGTCTGACACTGTTTCCACTGTTTCCCCATCTATTTCCCATGAAGTGATGGGACCAGATGCCACGATCTTAGTTTTCCGAATGTTGAGCTTTAAGCCAATTTTTTCACTCTCCTCTTTCACTTTCATCATGAGGCTTTTTGTTTCCTCTTCACTTTCTGCTACATATAATGATCAGTAATTAGGTAAACTATGAAATTATACCTCACTATCTTTGTCTTTGAAATACTAGAATACCAATACATTTTTTTTTTAATTAACAGTTTAAGACAGTGTATTCAAAAGCAGAGGCATCACTTTGCTGATAAAGGTCCAGGTAGTCAAAGCTATGGTTTTTCTGGTAGTCATGTATGGATGTGACAGCTGGACCATAAAGAATGCTGAGTGCCAAAGAACTGATGCTTTCAAATTGTGGTGCTGGAGAAGACTCTTGAGAATCCCTTGAATAGCAAGGAGATCAAACTAATCAATCCTAAAGGAAGTCAACCTCAAATTCTCATTGGAAGGACTAGTGCTAAAGCTGAAGCCCCAATACTTTGGCCACCTGATGTGAAGAGCTGACTCGCTGGCAAAGACTGATGTTGGGAAGGACGGAGGGTGAGAGGACAAGGGGACCACAGGGGATGAGATGGTTGGATGGCATCACCGGCTCAATGGGCATGAGTTTGAGCAAACTCAGTGAGACGGTGAAGGACAGGGAAGCCTGGCGGGCTGCAGTTCATGGGTATCACAGTCAGATAGAACCTAGCGACTAACAACAACAGTTCAAGTAATGTTCAATTTAACAAAGTATTTAAAAAGTTGCACTACTTTCTTGATGAAATTCTGAATTAACTTTCTTTGAATTGTCTTGTTTCTAACTCAGAAGATTAAATAGAAAATAAAATGTGAAAAAGTATGAAATGAACAACCCTCTGTCAAACTTATTGGTGCTTAGTTGCTCGGTTGGGTACAACTCTTTGTGACCCCATGGACTGTAGCCCTCCAGGCTCCTCTGTCGATGGGGATTCTCCAGGCGAGAACAGTGGGTTGCCATTTCCTCCTCCAGGGGATCCTCCCAACCCAGGGACTGAACCCAGGTCTCCATCATTGCAGGTAGATTCCGTACTGTCTGAGCCACCGGGGAAGCCTGTCAAACTTGTTACTTTCATCCTATTTTTGTATTTTTTGTTTTGAAATTTAACTATATAGTATAGCATGAACATTATTTTAAGTAACATTCATGAATTTTAAACTTAGATTTAAATATAAGACTCTACGGTTCACATTTTTAAAGGTGATGGTGTGGTGTCACTGATGTTGACCTTTGTTGGGTAACCTGATGTGCTCAATAGATAGACCACATGTGGATAGAAATGATATTGTTCCAGTTCCAAGCCTAGGTCTTAAGAGGCATCTGTTGTTTCCATGTTTTCCTCTGGAAGTTTCTAATCTCTGATATGAAAAGATTCTGCCATGCAGAGTTACTGACCCCGTCCTGGGTCCCAGAATGTGTGGAATATAGACCAAACTCAACCGTCAAGCCTGAAGCAAGACCACTTCAACTGGATAACAAGTATCTAAGTGAGAAATAGTGCTTATTGTTTTACACCAATAAAATTTTTGTGATGTTTGTTATGCGGCAGTGGCTGACTAATACATAAGTATTACTTAAAATGTTTCCCCTCTGGAATACATCTCTTATTTTATAATATAAAGCAATTATCAAAGAAAACTCACTTAAAAGAGGAATTTTATGGAATAGCTTGTTGCGTATATAGCCATATGTTATACACTTAAATGAGAGAAAATAAAACAATACATTAACTTCTCTAAAATAATACTATACAAGAAAACTACCCTTATGTAGTTATATGAAGACAAAAACAATGATACTTCTTGACTGAGAAAACAGTATAATCACACCCCTTTCTGGCTGCCAGAGGAATGAACACAGATATGGCGTTATTTTCCTATTATGAAATCTGAAGAGGTGGTCCAGTCATGCTGAGACAATAAGAATTGCATGATTCTGCCTAAACTCAAATAACAACCCTCCAAGATATTAAGACTTTCTGTAATGCATAGAAATGTTGTGGAAAATAGGGCAATATTTTTTTTTTAATTTCCATTTACTATCTACTTTAAATTATACTGTTGAGTGGCATGCATGGCTCTTCATCTAGTGCACAGTTCATTTTATGTAGTTGAAGACTGGATGTGCTACTTGGCTGTTAAAGTCTATCCTCACATTTGTTCTGACATGCCAGCATCACTCAGGCTTAATTCAGAGTTCTCATGCCATAACTCTCTTGAATAATTATACAATTTAGAAATAAGTGCATGTGACACTAAGACCACATGTGCTATTTTGCAGAACATGGTGGAATCTATAAGTCTTTGCATCTCGTGAAAAGGCAGTCTTGATAAGGAAAGAACTCATTTGCATATCTTTAAATGGATTGTTGCTTGTGTCTGAGTTGTAGGAGAGGGTGAGGAGGTGTGTATGAAATGATAATTACCTCAAAACCAACAAACATTATAATGTTTAGAAAACAGCTATTGCCAGTGCAAATGAAAAATGGGAAGTTACCTGAGTGATCAGCATAGTCAACAAAAGAATGTAAGTTACTGGGAGACTCTGTATAAGAACTTCAATGTAAAAAATTTGAAAAGCAAAGAGAGTAGTGTGTCTGTGTGTGTTCAGTTGCTCAACCATGTTCAACCCTTTGAAACTCTATGAACTATAGCCCTCCAGGATCCTCTGCCCATGGCATTTTCCAGGCAAGAATATTGGAGTGAGTTTTCCTCTCCTGTTCCAGGAGAATCTTCCCAGCATAGGGATCACACTCACATTTCTTGTCTCCCCTGCATTGGTAGGCAGATTTTTTTTCCTTTTGAAAACCACTGAGCCACCTGGGAAGCATGTAGACTTAGATCCTAACCGGTAGGGCTTATGTTGCCTCATTACAATTCTCAGTCAATAGACTCAGTCATTATGAATTATACAAAAATAATTCACATTTGAGCAAGTCACCAGGGGTCTCATGGACATGGCAGTCCTGGGGGGGCCTCACAGTGGAGAAGACTGGAAGAGCGGTCACTTTCTCACCTCTTCCTCTGAGCAAGGGGCCAGGGTGTCAGCTCTGTGTGTTTCTAGTTAGGCTGCTGACAATAGGCACACCCATCCTCTACAAAAGGAAGCAATGGGTTTTAGTGACTCAAACACTGGTCTGGCAGATGGTTACTAGCCAGCCCTGAAAACTTAGATAAAGAGCTTCATTGTCTATGAACCTCAGTGTTCTCACCCATAAGTAAATTAAATTCAAACTAAAATGAGTATTTAGGGACTACAAACATTGTTGCTATTGGTAGAACTTCAGAAATGGAATCATGGCTGTGGATCAGGGATTATGAAGCAGCACCAGCCCGTGAGAGGTGGCTGTGACTTCTCCTACTCTGTACACAGTACAGCACGTAATTCATGCTCCTTTCAGGAATGACGATATCATCACTAACGGGGGGAAAGAAAAACAAAAGAAAGGAGCAGAGTTAACATAAAAAAATACATCACACCGCCACCTTGTTCAGGTAGCGGTTTGTATGCGAACAACATTGAATGACACCTATACATGCACACAGGCACACACTCACAGACTCACATGCATTTCTAAGATTAAAGGAGGTATCTATTTGGTGATGTAGAGTTCTTTAACTGTATATACAAAGTGCCCCGTTTCTTTTAGAATAAAACATTAAACATACAATACTTTCCTAAAAGATACTTCATTCAAAGATGTGAGTCAAGTTAAACATATCAGCCACAGCAGACACCCTGATTCCTCAACCGATCGTATTAAACTCAGTATGTTCTTTCATGATGGGCAGCGCTCTTGATTACATGTTCTGCCCGCATACAGTTGAAGTTCACTATCTGTCTTTTCATTTTGTGTGTCTCACAGAGGGTGGTAGAAAGGTTTAGGGAAGTTAAGAAGGAAGCAAAATTGTAAATAAATTTTAGCAGAGGTATGTGAAATATTTATGCTTGTCCTTTTTAATTTTTTTTTTCTTAACAGCATCATATTTGATGATATTACAATTCAGAGTTCTCAGAATTGATAGTGATGATTGAAGGCTTCTCATATTGAGAACCTTTACTCTACCACATCCAGAACGCTGGCCCTGCTAGCTGTGGGTGACCACCAACCATCGTGCCTTCCTGACTTCTCTTTTTTGACTGAATGGAGTGAATACATGAGCAAAACAGATAAAGCTGCAAGGCTCATGCTGCCTCAGATCCTTCTGGAAATGAAGTATGATATGAAAAATATATATCAGTAGGCCTAGCCAAGGACTCCTCACTCAAATACCATCTGCAAACAGATCTTAGTGAGTGGGAGCAGTGGTGTCAAGACTCAAGATTTTTCTCTGGACACTGTCCTAGGGAGTATTAGACATTACAGGGCAGAAAGGCAAGACTTGAAAGACCTACAGCAGGGATCAGCTCCTTCAAACATTTATGAGCCACTTGGCCTCAAGTTCTATTTTGTTTGCCAAGTACGCTCATCAGTAGAATCAAAGCTCTGAGGTCAAGAACTTGGTCTGCATGGTTCACTGCTGCTTGTCCAGGCCTTAGAACTGTGCCCGACACATAATAAGCACTTGATCAATACATATTGAATGGATCCACTAATTAAAAGGAAAAACTAATTAATAAGGTTACACATTAAGTTTCCATCATCTTTTAGCTCAGGGTGGGAGCATAACAAAGCCTTCACTTTTTTTTTTTTTAATTTTTCAGAAGATAAGGTTGATTGTTTATTATACGCTCCTGAGAAATAAGAGAAGTAAAATAGCCTTCATTTCTTAACTCTAACGCATCCTTCACTTTATATTCCAAGAATCATTTTACCAGTATCACACCGGGTACTTCATTTCCCAATCACTTTACTTCTAGTCTTCTTGGGAACTTAGGTAGAGTGGAAGTAGGGTCAATGCATAAAACACAAGATGTCCAGTAAAATTTGAATTTCAGCTAAACAATTATTTTTCTTAACATAAGCATATTCTAAACAGTATGAGGTATATACCTATACTAAACAAAATATTTGTTGTTTGGATAAAATTTTAGTTTAATTAAGTATCCTTTATTTACAGTTGCTAAATTCAGTAATCCTACTTCTTAACACCTAGAAATCCAATTATTGACACTGATTTTTTTCTGTTGAGGCCATCTACCCTTTTAAGTGCTCCTATTTTGGGGATCTAAGAGAACATGTGCCCAGTCTCTCTCTCATGCAAAAGGCCAACATCTATTCCACTGGGAACACTCTCACATTCTTTGTCTGCTCATGTATCAAGTTACCCCTGGGATGCTGGCCAAACCCAAGACCACAGTGTCTGGCCTTGACCACCAGGAGGCAGGCGTCTTTCCACCGCGTCTCTGTCCTGCAGGAACACATGCCCAGCTCCCCACCGAGTCCTGCGGAAGCCCCATCCAGGGCTCAGGATAACACCTCTTCTGGGGTTCATAAAACATTCTGGGTCCTGAATTCATGTTGAGGCTTCCATAGAAACTTCTAAATCAATATCCTAGCGTACTCTACAACTAGATGCCTTTGCTTTATCTGCAAACCCATTTCCCTTCTCTGGGGACTCAAGACAAATTTTATAAACAAATCCTCAACAAAACTGAATAGGCAGAAAAAGCATACCAGCCTAAGAGCCATGGAAAAGGCCTGATTCTCAATCTCTCAGAAGCATCCCTGAGACAGAGATGCACGGGTCTGTGTTTTACCTGGAGGGTGATCCCAGGAAATACCAGGAGGGGAGGAGGAAGTGAGACGGGGAGGGAGGCAGCCACTACAGGTTGTCACTAGGTCCAGTGCCGCTCTGGACAACTCCAAGGCAACTCCACTGGGGAGCTCTGAGGGACAGAGGGGGACACACCGTCCCAGTGGAGAGGCAAAGAGGGAGCTGGGGTGGATGTGCACAACTCCCGGTTGTCATGGGGTGATGTCTGCAGGGCACAAGCTCTGCAGCACTTGGGTCTCATGTGTGGGCGACAGGCTCTCATTCCCGGATAGAAACCCTCAGGCAGAGGCACAGCTATTCTCAGAAGCCGATTTTCCAGGTGAGTGCCAAGGGCGTAGGCAGGGCACTGACGGCGTCCGGAACATTGAGAAATGCGAGCTGTTTTCTAGTTGATCCTAGCAGCCCAAAGATGGAAATAACCCAGATATCCAAGGAGGAGGCATCGCCAGTATCAGGACCTGTTAAACCACGTTCTGTACAGACATCCTGCTCCCCTTCCATCACGATCCCGTCCCATTTTGACTTTTATTGGATTGTTTTCTCTGAACTTTCACCCCTGCAATGTGCCTGCTACTCAGTTTTAGCAGCTACACCTCCACACAAGTTAAAGTCACTGCATTTTAATGAGGCCAAGCTTTCGGAGCTGGCTTCATTGCACGTGAACTTCCCTCTCAGATGAGATCCTGGTTCCCAAGGAGTTCCCATTACTCATGGGCACGCCACTCTCCCGCACACCTGGTTGTTCAGTTCAAACGTAAGCACATCAGCTTCTCCAGTCTATCGGTGCCCAGGGCACGCGGGCACTTGCGTGAGCCAATTTGAAGGTGGGGTGGTTCTAAGAGGGAGCAGGTGTCCGCTGAGCTGGGCTTTGAGAGTGCTCTGGCCTCCCGCACATGAAGCTCTGGGATAAGGGATGGGTTCTCATTAAAAGACTTCCGTACTTGAGGGAGAAGATGGGGAAAATCGGGAAGTCACCACTCAGTCCATCTGAGAAGCCAGGAGCGGGGTGGGGCTGGGGGTCCCCAGTGGCTGAGGACTGTTTGGGAGTCTGGTGGAGAAGAACCCTTGCTCTGGCTTAGCTGTGGCCTCGGAGGTTTGCAGTCAGGCCCCTGGGAGGGGCGGGGTGCTGCTCAGACCACAGGTGGGCAGCAGGCTAAGCAGGCGGGAAGAAGGGCAAGATACAGAGGCGCGCAGGGCCTCACCGGGCCTCGCCGAGGTCTCCGCGGCTGTCTGTCCCCACACCTGACCTTGACAATGTGCAGAGAGCAACACCGCTGCTTCACATCGACCACCTGGAGTCCTCTTCTAGACAAGCAGAGTCCTCCAGGGAGGGGATTCTGGGGACGGGGACGGCGATTCCAGCTTAACCACGTGGGTATATGACACACAGAACCCAGGCTCCCTGCAGCTGGTCCAGGAGAGGACGCCAGCTCCTTTCTTCACAAAGGTGTAACATGAATGCAATCACAGGGCATTCTGATACACCCGTTTTCATCTTTGTCATGTATTTTCACTGGAATATTTTGCACTTTTGCTGTGGGAAATGGGAGCAGTCGTATTTATGCTTCCCTTTAATCTGTAACAGGTAGGAAGACGTTTCAACATTTCTTGTTTATCTTCTTTTTCTAACTTAGAGTGACATACCACAGGCTTTAGGGAGCCTTTATTTTAATTCACTGAAAATAAATGACATAGCTACATTCATTTTTTCCTTCTCGGCTACATGAAATTAGCTAGCTAAGAAAGTGGGGCTAGAGGCAAAGGGCTTTAAAACTATTCCCCTTAAGAAATTCTATTCCATTACAAATTTTCTGTGTGACCTTGAGGAGTCACATGAAGTTCCTATCTGTTGAGTTAAAATAGTCAGCATTCAATTTTGTGAGGAATAATGAGTCAAGCTGATTGGAATAGACTTTGCTCAGAATGAGTCCTGTAAGAAAAGGAAGAAGGGATAAAGGATTCCATTCCAAGACAGAGCTGCTTCTTTAAAGGTCTCGAAAAAAACAAAATTCTACTAACCCTTAACAGAAACAATGGTTTGCTTTAATAATCACTGTTATTAAATGTTGATAGCCTACCTCAAAATACATTAATTGCTGGAATCCAGTTAATCATGGTATACTTTCAGGAATCCTTTTATTGTGTTTATAGTTCTAATACTGTAGAGATATATCAGGGATAGATGAACAATATTAGACTTTAAATTTGGGGAAAGCATTAGAAATAGGACCACAGATAACCACATGCATCACTCACTAAATGTTCACAGATCATCTGGAAATTGTTTTTCTAGATACTGATTATGATACAGAAAAAGTTACTTCCTTATATCCACTGTGTTATAAATTTATGCTCTAGTTGACTTTAAAAATCTATTACAATCAGGTAATAATACATTTTTTTCAATACAGTAAATGTTTAACGAATTGCATTTGGGGACAGATACATTTAAAAAATAATTAATTTACAATCTGTATTCAGTTGGTCCATGAAGGCCTTTTGGCAGGTTATATTTGTGAAAAGGTGTTTGATATATACAAAAAATATGACTCTAGTACTAGAACATAGCATGATAAAATATGCAGATCAGCATGTAATATTAAGTATGCATGTTAGTGTTTTCATATCTCTAGGGACAATCATTTGTTCTACTTTAAAACGTATGCTCCGTGTATGGTCAGGAAATCAGATATGCTACATTCTAAAGAAATTTAAGCATCTAGAAAAATTTCCCTGCTATCTAGTAATGATATCTAAAGCTTCAACTTTAAATGATTCTACATCCAATCATTGGTCAGACACAGCGATTCTAATTCACTGATTTCAGCTAAAAGAGAAAAGAAATCCCGTTTCTAGAAAGTACTTTCAAATGCCTTTCATGAATATTTCTTTTAAGATAATGTTTATAACACCTAAAGTTCAGCTGGAATATGTTGAATTTACTGAACCTCTTGCATAAAGTGTGTTGTGGCTGCTTACTAATAAGCACTTGCTTAATAAGAAAAACAAATAAATAAAGAGGGTTGGCTGGCCCAAAAGAGCAGACATCCTTAAAAATGCCCTTCCACCTTTGAGTTGCAACAGTTAGCAAATAGAAATACAGGATGTCCAGTTACATTTGAATTTCAGCTTAAAAATGTACGATTTATTTTAGGTTAACTATGTCCTGTATAATATCTGAGATACACTAAATACTAATATTTATCTGACATTCAAATTTAATTTGGAGTCCTATATTTTACCTGGTAGTCCCACTTATAAGGAAATGAATGGCCATTAAAATAGAATGCAATCACCCACGTCAAAAGAACTTTGAGGGATATATCAACAGTTTGGGGGCCTCTGAGGAAATTCTAAAAGGATAAAGCCACTGTCAGGGGAAAACTTTTCTATACTCCTTAACCTCTCAAGCTCTCCTTCTTCCCTCTGGTAAAATTACAAACTTTAGTTTTCAAGTTACTGAAGGAGATAAAATGGTAGGTGTGAAAAGAATATAGATTTTGCCTCTCTTTAGCCTTAAGAGGCCACCTGAATACAGCCCCCAGACTGAGTGAAAGAAAGAAGAATAAACTTGAAACCCAACCCGGGTTCCTGAGATATATGACTTAATGTTGTAAATTCTGAACTGCCACTGTGATTGTCCGGTCAAATGATGTTAGGATATTTTATCATCTAAGAGTCAGCAGAAAAGTCATGGGAAAAATCAAGTTGTCATCTAGGGGCAGGGGAAGAACAATCAGGCTCTGAATAAAACTGTAGGGGCAGTGAGAGAAGAAAGAAAAAGAAAGGAAAAAGAAAGAGCATCATGATTCTGTCCATTCAGTCCCGCCACTCATCACCATTCAGGCTGCAAGAGCTTAGGAAGAGAGGGGGGTTGATAAGATGAACAGGGATTGGCAGTTAATGAACATCCAGTTGTTCTAGTCACACCCAGACATCTGGTTTCTAGAGTAAACCTGCCCCCACTATGCAATGTCAAGGTGGGCTGAGCTCACATATGCCTCACGGTGCAGTGTGTGCAGACTTACATACTGGAATATGGCCGGCATCATGATGGGAAAGAAGGAGGAGTAGTTACCTGCAGGAGAGGCCTCCTAAGTCGAAGGTCACACGTGGCCTCGGAGAAGCTGGCTAATCCCCAAGGTGCAGCTCTGGTAGCTCATTTGATTATAATGAGCCAAATAACATGGAATGTGCCTAGTTTCTGAGTTATCCTGAGGACCACAGAGAGGGGAACAGCCCATGTAGTGAGGGGCTTCAGGACTTTATAACCAAAGAAAAGCATTAACTTTACACTTACTTTCCCTGTAATTATTATCTAAGAGAGAAAACACTTGCAGAACATAGTCCATATCCCTGAAATAAAATGGATGGAGTCAGATCGACACACTACATGCACACATATCTTATTATGTGGGGGAAATACACATCAGTACAACTAGATAGCATTATTTTTAAAGTTTGGTTACAGTGTTGTCATTTATTGTTATTATTAATAGTATTATAGCATGCTAGCGAAAACATATGCTAAAAAATAGGAGGTATGTAGGGTAGGAGATAAAACACTGAAGTCTCCCACTCAGACACCCCCATCATCAATTTCATTTCCTTCCCCAGAGGCAACCACCTTCAATGGTCTGAGATTCTTCAAGTGACCATATAGGACTCAATGATGAACTTTGGCTCCTAAATCTTGCTTATCTTGGCTCACATTAAAAAAACAAAACGAAAAGACCACACCTCATTTCTGTCATCCCCATCTCAGCCCTACCTCTTTCTCTTGATATTTAAAAGTTATACTATTATTTATCTTTTTCTTTGTTATGATTGTGTGTTTCAATTGTGTGTGTGTGTGGTGTGTGTGTGTGTGTGCGTGCCCACTAAGTCGCTTCAGTCATGACCAACTCTTTGTGACCCTATGGGCTGTATGTAGCCTGCTAGGCTCCTCTGTCCATGGGATTCTCCAGGCAGGAATACTGGAGTGGGTTGCCATGCCCTCCTCCAGGGGACCTTCCCAGTCCAGGGATCAAACTTGCATCCCTTATGTCTCCTATATTAGCAGGTGGGTTCTTTGCACCTAGCACCACATATATGAACCCCTCTTTGCTATTGCATCAGTTACGCACTGCCCTTCAAAATCTCTTTCAACATTAACATTTAGTTTACATTATAAGTACTTAAAATGTTTAAGTTCTGTCCTATAACTGTGATTTAATTTTCATTGAGTTATTCCTTGATTGACTCTGGAAAAAACAAAATAGTCTCTGTGTGTGTGTGTGTGTGTGTGTGTGTAGATATAGATATTTTTATAGCTATAGCCTATTATAGATATAGACTATTTTTAAAAGTATGCAATGACTGATTTGATCAAAATTTACACTGAAAACTAGCCAGTTAAGAGAAAATTACAGAAACAATTGTGTGGCATTTACAATAGTCTAATAAAACATTTTTTAAAATTTATAGACTCTTGACAGCATTTTGGTTCTGAAACAGATGGAGAAAAATAAAACCAAGCAAAGAAAAATTCATACCAAAAATGTTCCAAAAATGACCCTGTTCACTTGGACATAGTGCAGACAACCATTTGCAATCACAAACTAATTTTTCCCCAACTAAATAGATTAAATCTAATAGTGACATTAGTTAAATCAGATAGAAACATGGGTCCTCTTGGTAGATTTTTAAAATCAGGTTTTGACTATTATTAAGCTTCTAAAAATGGCCAAGTCTGGAAAGGAGACATTCAGATATATCAAAAACTGTGTTTTCTCAGCATCTGAACCAAATTGAACAAAAACTCTTTATTCAACCAAGTTTTACATTCCATAACAGAATCATCTCATGAAAGAACAACTTCAAACCTTGACCACATTTTGAGTCAATAAAGAGTTGTCTTCATTATAACTTATAAATAAGCATGCATTCAGCCTACAAAATGGATGAATTTGGTTTTACCTCCATATGCCTCCCCTTCTTCTTAGATATATGATTTGTTTTACTAATTACAGCAACCTAGGCTTCAAGACATTCTACAGAGCCACCATTTCACTATTTTTAAAAGTACGTAATGACTGATTTGATCAAAATTTACACTGAAAACTAACCAGTTAAGAGAAAATTACAGAAAAAATTGTGTGGCATTTGCAATAGTTTAATAAAGCATTTTTTTTTAATTTATAGACTCTTGACAGTCCTCTGGACAGCAAGGAGATCAAACCAACCAATCCTAAAGGAAATCAACCCTGAATATTCATTGGAAGGATTGATGGTGAAGCTCCAATATACTTTGGTCATCTGATGTGAAGAGCTGACTCATTGGAAAAGACTCTAATGCTGGGAAAGATTTAGGGCAGGAGGAAAAGGGGGCAACAGAGGATGAAGTGGTTGGATAGCATCATCGACTCAATGGACATGAGTGTGAACAAACGCTGGGACAGTGAAGGAAAGGGAAGCCTGACGTGCTGCAGTCCATGGGGCCACAAAGTGTCAAACATGACGGTTAGGGTTAGGGTTAGGGTATGGTTGTGAGAGTTGAACTACAAAGAAAGCTGAGTGCCGAAGAATTGATGCTTTTGAACTGTGGTGTTGGAGAAGACTCTTGAGAGTCCCTTGGACTGCAAGGAGATCCAACCAGTCCATCCTAAAGGAGATCAGTGCTGGGTGTTCATTGGAAGGACTGATGTTGAAGCTGAAACTCCAATACTTTGGCCACTTGATACGGAGAGCTGACTCTTTTGAAAAGACCCTGATGCTGGGAAAGATTGAGGGCAGGAGGAGAAGGGGATGACAGAGGATGAGATGGTTGGATGGCATCACCGACACAATGGACATGGGTTTGGGTGGACTCCGGGAGTTGGTGATGGACAGGGAGGCCTGACATGCTGTGGTTCACGGGGTCGCAAAGAGTCGGACATGACTGAGTGACTGAACTGAACTGAACTGAAGCCTAGGGTTACGAGAAACTGAACAACAACAACAAAAATAAAGCCCTTGCTTTTACACCAATGTGCTATGCTATATTGGGCTTCCCTGGTGGCTCAGTGGTAAAGAATCCACCTGCCAGTATAAGAGATGCAGATTCAATCCGTGGGTCAGGAAGATTCTTTGGAGAAGTAAATGTCAACCAACTCCACTTCTAGTATCCTTGCCTGGGAAATCCCATGGACAGAGGGGCCTGGTGGGCTACAGTCCGTGGAGTCACAAAGAGTCAGAGACAACTTAGAGACTCAAGAACAACAATCACAGAAGTGCTATATTAAGGGAGCTTTTTGGTTAGTACCCGACAGAAGTCAAGTTGCCTCCAAGTTAATACGCATTTTGATCCTGATATGGAAGCAGTGGGTAAATGGCAGATCAAAGAGAGGCACTGGAAGCTCCTTGCACATGATTCTCAGTGCTTTAGAGCACAGGGCAAAGGCAGAAATAAAATCATCCTAAGAGTATTCTTTAAGGATTTCTGTGGTTGGTTGTTTTTAAAAAGGCAAGAAAGGCTTCCATGGTATGAAATACTCTTGTATCACGTAGACAAGGTCGCATCATATAGGTATGTTTTGTAAGGTGTGTTCAAACTCTCTATGCTGCCCCTTTTATCTGTCCCTTGACTATACCCAGTTACCCCTCAACGAATTTAATTTGACTTGTGCGTTAAAAATAAAGTTTCTGATCTTGTTTCTGACTCTAAAAGATCAAAAGCATTACATGTAAATATTGGGGTTTCTTAATTCTCTTGAAAAATCACATTTGCCAGTGCTGGGATAGAATCAGTAGCGAGAACAGTGGGCTTCAATTCCGCTCAGTCTCTGCCCTTAAAAAGGCATGTGCTCTCCTGGCGGCAATGATCCTTTCTTCTCTTTTCTCTTCCTCTCCCTCTCCCACCTTCCTCCCCTTTCTCTCCTTCCCCCTGACCCTAGTGCCTTTCCTGGGCCTACATCTCTGCCTTTATTAATTCATCTCCTTGGTCTCTGTAGGCGCTCGTGTTTGCCATCTCAGGTCATAAATATCACTATTATTTCACTTTTACTTTGCTCCGTAATGACAGCAGCATATGCTATGATAGCAGTCTCTGTAACATTCTCTTTCTTTTGCACATTTAAAACAAATAGTTCAAATTGTGTTAAGTATTCATTTTTTAAAGAAAAAAATCTTGATTGACAAATTTTATAAAGCATGGTTCATTTATCCAGCAGAGTATTATGAAACCATTAAAAAGAAAAATGAGGAAGATGCTCCAAATATATTAAGTGACAAAAGCTAAAAAACATTATGCATAAAAATATGCTTTTATGCTTATTCACAAGGAACTTTAACCAGTAGATATCTCTGGGACTGGGAATGTGGGCGATGGGAGGGTGTTAGACTAAACAATTTCTGCTAACACTTTTACCCTTCTTTATGGCTTAGATTTACTATGAACATGAATTGCCTTTAAAATCAAATAATTTTAAGTTTCTAAAATGAAAATAATTTAAAAATAACATATGTATGTGTATCACTTTGTTTACAGAACATTTCATACATTATTTTCTAATTTAGTCTTTATAATAACTCTATGAGGTAGGCCCTTAAACAGTACAGTCACTATTTTTCAGTAAGTGAAAAAAAATGAGGATTTATCCACATACATAAGGTCATATGGCCAGGGAAATGTAAAGCTGTAATCACACCAATCTGATAGAGTAGCCAGTATCTAGATAGCAACACAGCAAAGGACAGATCTTGCATTGCCATGAAAGACTCAGCAACTTCTACCCACAATTTATTGGCCAAAACTGATAACGCAGTTTATCCAATCACAAGAGCTCCAGGAAACTGCCATATAGCGCACAGAATCGAGGGTGGGGCTTCGGGGGGAGAATAACAGGTAAACCAAATGACTAAACCCCAAAACCTCTAACCTCAGGCCTATCACAATAAACCCATATAACCACATGAATCCCTGAGTACCTTATATTCAAAACAACACTTTCATTTAAAACTTCCCTATATAAATGAGTTAAAAATATTTTGAGAAAGTGTGTGTGTGTGTGTGTGTGTGTGTGTGTGTAGCATACTCATTTATCTTACATAACTCTATGAAAAGTGTCCTCGCCTGCTTTTTTTTTTTTTTTTAATCACTTATATTTCATCAGACTCTTGTAGCCAATAAGCATTTTGTCCTTCATGTAGTTGGAAGAAACACTGAAGCTGAGCATCTCAATACCCACTCAGCCACATCAAGTACAGAATATTAACAGAAAAGGAAGCCAGCTGCAGCCCGTAGATAGCTTACCATGCCGCGCGGTACTTACTACAAACAAGGATCTCCAAACATTCACAGGCTCTTATCCTCAATCACATGTCCTTAATCAGGTGTCAATTTCAGTAGCAAATTTTCTGAATAATGATGATGTAACATCCATTAGTAAATAGGAGACATCAATTACATTAAATATCATGGTTGGGCTGCCAGATAATCGTGAATAAAACACAGATAAACAACGTGCTTTTCAGCCAAGGGCAACAAGGAAAGCAGTGAGTTATAAAAGAGACATACAGAAAGATGCTCTACTTTAGGGAATGGCAGGGAAGCTGTTAATAATGTGTAGGTAACTCAAGTATAGTTGACAAAATTTTAAGAATAGCAGGACCAAAGGTTCAGATAAGTAAAATCCTTTTCAGAAAGGAAGTATATGCCAAGACAAGAATGGTATAAGATATAAGACCTGAAACTGACTAAGTTACAACCCAGCTTGGGAAAGGAGATAGGGAGACCAGCTGGGTGTGTATTATGGTAATCTAGAGGGAGGGGACAGTGGCCTGGGATAACAAGAAAAAAGAAAAAGAAAAAAATGTTAGAGAAGTGTGACATTGAGTTATTTCAAAGGAAGAATCCAGGATTTGGAAAGAGTGGGTATGGATAGAGAGAAAAGTGCAAAGGTCAAAACAAAAAGGACCAATGCCCTTCACAACAAAGAGCGTGTGGGTGTACATACACACACACACACACACACACACACACACACACACAGATGTCAACACTTGCTTACTGGGACTCAGCAACTCACAGACAGAAACAGACAGTCTAAAGAGCTTTTTATTTTCTTCCTGCTAGTTGGAGGAAGTCTCGAGTTTGATCTTGACCATGCTGAATCTGAGATGATATAGGACCCTGGGCATGGAGCAGTTTTTGGAACCATTCTTTTTGTAGAACTTGTGCTCAAGAGGGAGCATAAGCTCAGAGTTACAGCTTTGTAAGTCATCCACGGGGGAAGGGTCAGAGATAGGTCTTAAAATTACCCAGAAGTAGGTTGTCTCTCACTGCAAACCATCTCATTAGAATTATTTGATTTTTTTTTTTAAATGTTTCATGTAGCATTATCCTACCTCACTCAGGGAGTCTGAGAAGGTCTGAAACACTAAACCCTTATGAAACAGGAGAGAGAAAGGGGAAGATGTTAAAGTATGTGATTCGTTTAAGTGAGCAGCTGACGTCTTGAGAATAAAGATAATCTCATTGTGGACAGGACACCACAGACAGGGAGAGGCTGGACTCCCCGAATGTGCTGGATGGGGTGGGCGGGCAGGGTTAATGGAAGGAGTGAGTCCCCAGGGCAGAGAGCTGCGCAGGACTCTCGCGGAAATCTTGCTCTCCTGTTCTTGTGGTCATTTTTCATGTTTTGGGATATTCTTCCAAAAAGCACTTCAATATAATGAAGTTCCTTCATTTCTAATAAGATCATTTTTCACAGCTATTTTGGTAGACACTCCAAAATTGTGCTGTGTTATCAGCAAAGGGGAAAACAAAACAAAACAAAACTGGTCTGGAGAGAAATCAACCAGGAGAATGTTAGAATGAGCCAATTGGCTTAAAATAAGTTTTGTTTAAAAAAAAAAAAAGGAAATCTGTGGGTGATGGTGATCTTTCTGCGCTAGGAAATGGCCACGTATTCCACATGTATGAATACCTGTACATACGTGATTTATGAATGTATCAATCAGAGAATGACTGGGGAATTTATTTAAGATATAAATCAGGGAAGAAAGCCAGGTTTCACAATAGCTTTGCATGACATGCTGGGCCTAATGTGTTCTGAGCAGCATGTAGAAATGCCTGTAAACACCATTTGTCCCCCAGGTATCATGTATGTGCCAGCAGACCCTTCACTTCTCATTTTCTGCAAAGGCCTCTAGCATGGATGACACTTTTCATTGTCATAGCTGAGTGAACTTAAGGGGAGAAAAGGACAGACAAGGTCAGGGCACTCTTATAGAGGTGGGAAGGTGTCCTATTTTACAGAATGCTTGGGATTCCCAGACTGAGCCCCTAACCTCAGACACTGTTCGAAGAATATTAAAAATTTAACAGAGTGGAGCTGTGTGCTCTGGCTGTCTTCACTCACCTGCTGGCATGCTCCCAGGGCACGGTGAAGACCATGCTAACCTGTTATTGACAGAACTTCCTCAGTTGTTGGAGACCTTAAATAACCCCTGTTTCTTCCCTCTGTTCTATGCCAGCTTAAATATTATTAGGTTCTCTTAGAAATGGGTGCACTGGGGGATTCCTTGTGTATTCAGAGATTGTGATGGAGGAGTTTAAAACCTTCAATTCAGTTACTCTGGACTCTTCTGAATCATAAATGACTCTGTTTCATAGAAAATTCTTGCATTGCTTCATGGTTCAGATGCTTCATTTTAACATTGATTTATTTTTAGATGAAACTTAAAATATGCATAAATATTATTGACTATGCCTATGGATAAACAACTATATGGAATGTTATACCCATTAGAGTCCCAACAGGAAACAGATGGAGCTTTCAAATTGAGTCATTTGAAAGTGGTTGATGGAGAGACGATTTACGGAGGTGTGGGAAGGGGTTAGTACCATCCCCTTGGGCTAGGAGGCACTGAGCTGTCACTATCCACATGCCAGAAAGCACAGGGAAGGAGTGCTACCAGAATGTAGAAACAGAAAGGAAAAGAAACAGCTCACATTTATTCTCTTCCCTTCCTCAGGCTTCCCGGTGGTGCTACCCAACAGCTGAACCCCAGGCAGCCCGAAGGCAGGGAAGCGCATCGAGACGGTCCCTGGATGTCACTTTCATGGGCAGAGAACAGAACGGAGTGGAAGCGTGGCTTTGGAAGTAAAAGGAAGACGCCCAGCGGAGACGTCCTCTCTGACTCAGGACAAGCGTGTGTTAGTACAGGGATAATCTTGATTATGGACTTCTGAATTTCAAAACCGTGCACTCCTGGGACACTCAGGCTTAGACCATGGCCAGAATTGGGCATACAGACAGTGTTTGAGAGGAGGAGAGTGCAGGAAGCAGAGCTCCCCTCCATCAACCCTAGACCCTAAAGCTTCTTTCCGTAGGGTGGAAAGAGGAGAGAAAAGAGGTAAAAAGTGAAAGAAGGTCTACAGAACCAGGAGAAGAGAGGCCTGAGCCCGTCTTCGAAAAGGAGCTGCTCAGGGAGAGAAAAGTCCCACAAAGGGAACGTGACGGTGCAGTGTTAGGGCAAGAAAGTCAAGAGGATGGCCGGGCCTAGTGTAATACAGAGGGAGCACCGGGGTCTGTGCAGAGCTGAAGAGCCCACGCCCTGTCTAAGGGCGGACGGCACCAGCCAGTTGCACAGAACGACACATACAAGACCGAAGACATTGAGTCAACTGTACTTTCTAATTCTTCAAGAGACACCAGAAAACTAGGATTATCCAAGTCAAACTTCTAGATTCTTAAAACTTTGTGGGCTAAAGAAACCATGTCTGTGGGCAAGCTCAGTCCACACCCTCGTCCTGGTCACAGAGTCCTAGAAGCTTGCTGGACTCTAAGCAAGGCATCAAAGCAGCAGACAGATTTGCTAGACATGAGGGTCCACGCCGGATGGAGTGAGAAACACAAGAAGGTTGACTTCGGACCAAAGAACAGGCCAGGCCTCCCTCTACTCGTTCCCTGACTCAACACCAGTTTCCAGAAACACGATGTAACCCAGGGAAGGGAAAAGGAATGCCTGGAAAATGGAGCTGAAATCACTGGGGCACACCCACAGAACAAGAACACCCAAAGAAGTGGTACCGTGCAGAAATAAAGAAGACACCACTCATCTCTGCTCCCAATGTCCACTCAAGTGAGTGCTGGCTTTACATTTTCAAGGCACAAGCTAGGCTTCGGTCAACCAGTTGTACCATTCCCCGGGAGGGATGTAAACAGAGTTGATTATGTGGACCTCATTCTTCTCTTCTATATAATTACTGCCTCGCTGAGCCTCTACTGGTAGGATTTCAGGTGCTGAGACAGGAACTTTCCTGGTTCATCCACAATCCTAAAGCAGAGGTTTGTGGGTGAAAGATGAAGACACTAGATGATTCAGACTGTGGTTCTGGAGGGGCCGTGATTCACTATGAGACCTAAAATGAGCTGCTTCTTCCTTGCTTGGCCCCAGGACTCTGGTCGTAAAATACAAGGTGAAGGGGTCAGGCCCTAGCTGAACACTAAGGTCCCATTTGATTGTTGGATGACACTGTAGGTGGTCAGGTGAGGGCATATTGGAAATGAATGACCAGTCCATAAGTGAGAAAACACTATTATTTTTGTATGACTGATTCTTCCAATTCAGTTTTACTTTTTACAGAATGAGGTTAGTCATTTTCCTGCTTTTGTGGGGTACTTTAGAAACCGTTGGAATTTATACATTTCTTTACCCTGTTCCTTCTTTTTCAGCAGTCAGCAAATTCTCTGGAAGATAGGTTATGAAAATAACCTACAGAATTTCACATTCTATTTGTCATGGAGTAATTTATATCCTAAAGAAGCAGAACACTTCCTTGTTTTTTATTTTTATTTCACCAGTAAAAACTAAGACCAGGAACCATGTGTTTATTACTCATGTTTTGGGTTCAAACTTTTCTGAAATCCTCCCACTAACCCTTTTGCCCCTGAATTGCTTCAAGCACTCCAGCTTCCTGGAATCCTGATAAACATGTGTGATATGGCTCTGTACCACAGGCTTTTCTATCTTTTAAAGATCTGTTTCAGTCTAGGGCACTAAAAGATCCCCATGTTAAAATGTAACATTGTGTGGTATTTAACAATGAAGTATAATGTTTCTATATTAAAACTCAAAGAAGCAGGGATAAAGAAATTAAGTACTCAGTGGCAAGAAGGATACAAATCCAAAAAAAAAAGAGAGAGAGAGAGAGAGAAAATTATGCAAAATCTAGAAGTGTTATCCTCTAAAAAGGTCAGGTGCTTGCCTGACATTGGAAATATAGCCAAAAGTAGGTATTGGGAATTCTTCTCAGTATTGAGCAGATGTTAATATTATTGGGGAAATCATTTTGGCCAAGAGATGCTCTCTAATCAATGGGAATTGTGTCATAATCAAAAATGTGTTCATGTCATTTCTGGCTCTAGCATTACAGAATTAAAGAAAGCTACCATTTCTTGTTCTTCTCTACTTCAAATGGAGATCACCATCTCAGGTTTCAATTTTAAAAAGCATACAATTCACTGAAGTGAATCAACACCAAAGCTCAAATATAAAAGCCAATCAAAGCGTCAAGAGTGCATACAACAGGCCACACCAGTAAATTCGATGAACTGCAAAAATTTCCATCAAAGAATGAGTTCCAAAAGAATGAAAAATGAAACATTTCATCTACTTCAATCAATAATTAATACTCCTGGCAGACTTGATCTCTACTCAGGGAGCTGAGTAACAGCCATAAACACACAGTTCACCTCAAGACCTGAACTTCATAAGTGGATGAGAGAGTTAAAAGCCAAGACTCCAGAGTTACTTAAATATATTACAAGTATTATATATTGCCCATAATGAACAGTTCAGTCCAAAAAACACTGAACATAACTAAGAGGTTGCTCAACAAGAAAGAAGATAAAACCATCTGCTGGTCAATGCTCTTATGGGGTCAGAGAAACACTATTTTAAACCCATAGAGGGAAATAATACTTACATGGCAAGGGGAGGGGGACTGGCAACCTGAGAAGATAGAGGAAGCAGCGACTTACAGTGGGGATGTAATTTGAGATAAGGGCCCTCTATAATTTTTTTCAGTGTTATTTGCCCAGTCATGTGCGACAATTTTTGACCCCATGGACTGTGTAGCCCACCAGGCTCCTCTGTCCGTGTGATTCTCCAGGCAAGAATCCTGGAGTGGGTGACCATTTCCTCCACCAGGGGATCTTCCCAACCCAGGGATCCAAGATCTTTGTCCTAAATGGACATGTAAATACCCCACTTCAGTGCAAACCCACCCACAGATATACAGACCTTCTTCAAAATCCTTGACTAAAGGCTATAACACCAGGATACGGGGCAACAGATTAAACCACTGCCTCTATGATAAAAGCTATTGTCACTATGATATCAGCAAAGTTGGAGAAGAAGAGGGAAGAAATGGACCTGGCCAAATGTACTATTGAGGAGGGCTGCGTTAGGGCTCATGTAAACAATGAGAGGACCACTCTTCAGCATGATACCCGGCAAACAGACTGGTTCCCCAGTCCCGACACATGAACAATGCTTCACTTCCAAGATGCCCCCATACAAACACTGGGATAATAAATGCCACGAAAGAGTATTAGCAAGGACTCTGAGGCATCTAATGCTCCAGCATCTTTGAAGACAAACAGAACTTTACAACAACTAGATGCAGATAATGCCATTCTTAAATTAAAAAAAAAAAAAAAAAAAAAAAAAACTTCTGGATTTGGGGGGGAAAAAAAGGTGACAATAGAAATAAGCCTGATACGGGGTGCCAAAAGGAAATATCCACTGTCTTCAGTTAATTATTCATTCTGTGCTGTCCTCTCTCTTATTCTTAGCAAGCCGTACGGTGGCTTTCTGCTTAGACATCAGGAATGTCCTTCTTCCCCACTCTCCTTTCTTTCTTCTGAACTCTGGCACTGTGGTTTGTTAAGTGGCTTGCCTTGACTAGGTTCTCAATTATTTGCTGGCCTGATTAATTAATTAAGACTTGGCATCCTTTGCCTGCATGTTTGTGTGATCAAATCACACACAGGTGGTGATGAATGGAGCTCTATTCCACATCATCACATTTACCAAAACTGACTCACAAAAGATAGTGTCAGTTTATCCTTTGCCTTCCTCACCCAAGCTGCATCAGAAGGTGTCTTTAGAGCAGCCAGTGAGGGCCCATCCATCTTTGCCTAGATTGGCCACACCTGAACTTGTCTTATGAGGTATGTGCTGGTTCTAAATTGAACAGAGATCATAAATAACAAATAAAACATGTTTTGGTATTGCTGGATTTCCTGATTTCTTTGTAGCTCTTAACGCAGCCACAGTAGAGTCATATATGTGGACAAGTGGCACATTCATGACACTCCTAATAGGTTCATCCTATATTTTACAATTTCCTTGGCCACAATCAATAACAGAGTTCTGAAATAAAATGCAAGAGAAAGCCATGCTTTTTGGAAAGAATTCCTTGATGAATAAGTTGGAAGCTATCTTCAGGTTGTAAATAAAACTTCATTGACAAGCAGAAGGCTCATTTATGGTTTTACAAATCAGATTTTGCTACTTATTCTTTTCTTGAAATGCTTGGAAATAGAAGTCAATCATTGTCTAATTTGAGGTGCAAATTATCCAAATATATAAGTGTAGTTTGTAGTCTTAACATTTCTATTTCCATTCTTACCAAAGAATGTGGCAAGACATAATGTGGGGGTGACATAAGATTATTTCTTATGTCTTAATGTTACTAACTAGGTGACAAACATTCTAAGCACTTTACATATATTATCTCACTATTCTTGGTAATCTTGTGACAGAGGGATTATCATTCCTGTTTTATGGATGAGTAAACTAACTGACAGGTGACCATATGATTAATACAAGGATACATGGTAATGCAAAACCTAGAAGCCTAGATCACGGCTCAAAAAAAAAGTTAATATTAAAATTAAAACAGTATGCTGTAATGTTCTTTATCTTTCTGGCTTACTTCACTCTGTATAAGGGGCTCCAGCTTCATCCATCTCATTAGGACTGGTTCAAATGAATTCTTTTTAATGGCTGAGTAATATTCCATGGTGTATATGTACCACAGCTTCCTTATCCATTCATCTGCTGATGGGCATCTAGGTTGCTTCCATGTCCTGGCTATTATAAACAGTGCTGCGATGAACATTGGGGTGCACGTGTCTCTTTCAGATCTGGTTTCCTCAGTGTGTATGCCCAGGAGTGGGATTGCTGGGTCATATGGCAGTTCTATTTCCAGTTTTTTAAGAAATCTCCACACTGTTTTCCATAGCGGCTGTACTAGTTTGCATTCCCACCAACAGTGTAAGAGGGTTCCCTTTTCTCCACACCCTCTCCAGCATTTATTGCTTGTAGACTTTTGGATAGCAGCCATCCTGACTGGCGTGTAATGGTACCTCATTGTGGTTTTGATTTGCATTTCTCTAATAATGAGTGATGTTGAGCATCTTTTCATGAACATTACAGCATACTAACACATATATATGGAATTTAGAAAGATGGTAACAATAACCCTAAATGCAAAACAGAAAAAGAGACACAGATGTACAGAACAGACTTTTGAACTCTGTGGGAGAATGTGAGGGTGGGATATTTCAAAAGAACAGCATGTATACTGTCTATGGTGAAACAGATCACCAGCCCAGGTGGGATGCATGAGACAAGTGCTCCAGCCTGGTGCACTGGGAGGACCCGGGGGAATCGGGTGGAGAGGGAGGTGGGAGTGGGGATCGGGATGGGGAATACGTGTAAATCCATGGCTGATTCATATCAATGTATGACAAAACCCACTGAAATGTTGTGAAGTGATTGGCCTCCAACTAATAAAAAAATAAAAAAATAAAATTAAATTAAATTAAATTAAATTAAAACAGTTAAAAATAAAGGCATAGGATAGAATCAAGGAAGGAGAAAGTGACAAAAAGAGGAGAAGTCCTCTGTTTATTGTATTTTCTTTCAGATTCTATCCCACAGATACTGAATAAAAAAAAAAAAAAGACACATTAAAATGTTTTACATATGACAATCTTTGCCTGTGTATCATCCTAAAGTGCTGAATCACAAAGGGGAGAAATGGTGTTATCCCTCTGGATGAGCAAATTCATTTAAAAACAACAAATAAAAAATAAATAGAAAATAAAAAACCCTCTGCATTAATTTTCCATATTCATTTTTTTTCTCAGAAACATTTCCAGGAAAGCAAGGTAGACTTCAGCGAAGATCAAATTTGATTTAAAGAAAATAAAGAAACAAGGATATTTCTTGCATGCCCAAGTTTGACTGGAAATATATCTACTTGCTATTTTGACAAACTAGTTCATACCTAGTCTGTATATATATTTTATTTTTTGGTCGCACCAAACAGCATGTAGGATCTCAGTTTCCTGACCAGGAATTGAACTCATACCCCCCTGCACTGGAAGTATAGTGTCTTAACCACAGGACCACCATACATACTCAATATTTTTGAAATTTTAGTAACTTTCCTATATTATGAGGACATAATTCCAATAACAAGATAATAAAATTACAAAATACCCAAGAATAATTTTTTTAATGAGTAAGACATATAAGGAAAACTACAAAGCCTTAAGAACAATGTACACACAAAAAAAGAGAGATTTGGATAGAGAGATAAGGCCATGATACTAAGTGGAAAAAGTCAAACTTAGAGAGAGGTCAATCATCTTCAACATGCATATTTAATTCCATTGAAACTGGATTTCTTTGGCAAGGATTCCGGGGGATGGGGCATGTGGAGATGACTGAGAGGTTCTAGGTCTCTCTGAAAGAATCAGATACATTAACTGGTTGATAGTGTTACAGAAATAAGAGCCAGACCAATGGAGCCAGAAATAAAAGCCAGAATATGAATGTGTGTTATATATATATACTTACACACACACAGAGAAACACATAGACACATATATACATAACACATATATAATCTGTGTTATATATATATGTGTATATATATACTTACACAGAGAAACACATAGACACATAGATATAACACATATATAATATGTGTTATATATATATGTGTGTATATATATATATATATATACTTACACACAGAGAAACACATAGACACACATATATATAACACATATATAATATGTGTTATATATATATGTGTATATATATAACACATATATAAATGTGTTATATATATATGTGTGTATATATATATATATATATATACTTACACACACACAGAGAAACACATAGACACATATATATATAACACACATATATATATATTATATATACTTACACACACACAGAGAAACACATAGACACATATATATATATATATATATACTTACACACACACAGAGAAACACATAGACACATATATATATAACACACATATATATATATTATATATACTTACACACACACAGAGAAACACATAGACACATATATATATATAACACATATATAATATGTGCTATATATATATATATATATATATACTTACACACACACAGAGAAACACATAGACACATATATATATAAAACACACACACATATATATATATATATATTATATATACTTACACACAGAGAAACACATAGACACACACATATATATATATATAACACATATATAATATGTGTTATATATATATATATATATATATATATATATACATATACTTACACACACACAGAGAAACACATAGACACATATATATATATAACACATATATAATATGTTATATATATATGTATATATATATATGCTTACACACACACAGAGAAACACATAGACACATATATATATAACACATATATGTGTTATATATATATGTATATATATATATACATATACTTACACACACACAGAGAAACACATAGACACATATATATATAATATGTGTTATATATATATGTATATATATATATATATATACTTACACACACACAGAGAAACACATAGACACATAAACACGCACACACATGCTAATAATTTGATAAAAATCAAAATAAATATTTTCTCCATCATAAGGTACACCAACATAAATATCACAGGGACCAAAGACACAAATGCAAAAAACAGAAGCCTACTGGATAAAAACAAGGTCAGGAGATGGCTTATAAATCATAGTCCTACAGACAATAGAAACCATAAAAAATTGATTATCTAAAAAATGTCATTTCTAGATGCCAAAGGCAGAAAAAAACAGAAAACCAAGTATAAAGTATTTGCAACCCATATAGGAGTTAACTGATTAATAACTTTACTAAGTAAAAGACATAAATCAATAAGTAAATATAAATACTAATAAGAAAGAGAAATTCTTTTAAGAAGATACATAAAGGTCAGATAAGACTTGATAAGGTGTTCCACTTCACAAATTATTACGAAATTAAAATTAACATAGTCATGTGATGTAGATTCTTGCTGACAAATTGACACTAATTTTATTCAAGTGACAATATTCAGTGTCAGCAAGAACAAGAAAATGGGCTTCTCAGATCCTGCTGATATTAGTGTGATTGCATATCAAAAGACATAAAATTTTATTGAAACATTAATCCAGCAATTCTACTTCAAGACATTTGTGTTACTTAAACAATTAGGCATATATAACAAACTCTGGCTCCCATAACTGGTCTGCACAGCCCTGTGTATATGAGTGGGAGGACAAGCTTAAATGGCCAACAACGAATTGAAGTAGATTCACAGCAGAGCATTCTTTGCAATTTAGCACAAAAAGTATTTTGTTAACATCAAAGTATATTACTAATTTCTGTTAGGTGAAAAAAGCAGGTTATAAATTGTCATATTTTCATTAACTGTGTGCCTGTGAACGTATAGGGTTTCCCTGGTGGCTTAGATGGTAAAGAACCCACTTGCAATGCAGGAGAACCCCGTTCGATTCCTGGGTTGGGAAGATCCCCCGGAGAATGGATAGGCTACCCACTCCAGTGTTCCTGGGGTTCCTTGGTGGCTCAGATGGCAGAGAATCCGCCTGCAGTGTGGGAGACCTGGGTTTGATTCCTGGGTTGGGAAGATCCCCTGGAGAAGGGAAAGACTACCCACTCCAGAACTCTTGCCTGGAGAATTCCATGGACAGAGGAGCCTGGCAGGCCACAGTCCATGGGGTCGCAAAGAGTCAGACATGATCAAGTGACTTTGACTTACTTACTTCACTTGTGAATATATGTATTTTTAAATACTAAAACATACCTGGGCAAACAAGCGAAACAGGTGCTCTAACTTCCTGATTTTGACCAAAAAATGTTTCACCATTTACATCCATTTGGGCATACCTTTCTGTTTTGTTAATGTCACTTCCAAAGTTGGCATAATTTAAATCACCTCAATGGTATCCACTACAGGCTGAGTCCCTCTTCAGAGTCCTGCCTACAGTGAGGAGACCAGGAGACAGAAGCAGAGTTGTGGGGGTGAATTCCTGGAGAGTTCCAGAAAGCAATTCTGCTGATCTGGCAGTTTACACCTCTGGGAATACAGCGCCGAGAATGATGCGTCTCACCTTGTGACAGAATACAGCGCCGAGAATGATGCGTCTCACCTTGTGACACCTGGGAAGCCTCATTACTAAAGATGGTCCCTCTCACACCCTTACAGAGCATATGCATCGTGAGGTCGTATGGAAAGTATATAGAATTACAAACATCTCACTTGGTAGGAGAGCTCTATACTGCTTCTGCAAAATGTAATAATGTCTTTTTAATTCCCTCGGCTGGCGAGGCTCACGTGGCATCATTTGTTTAAGGATATCTACATTTTCAAACACTGCGGGTGAAAACCAGCCCCATCAATCACTGTGACAAGCTACGTTCCTCTTGAGTTTATCTTCCTGAACATTTTGTGCCAGGTTTAGCTTGCCAACCTCCAAACAGGGGGAACATGAGTCTTGTTTAATCTCCACAAATATAAAATGATGTTGTTAGACTATCATTTGCCATTTGAACTCTCATTCATTAAAGAAACATGGGTTAAACAAAAGCCTGTGCACCTTTTAAATGCACTGCTCCTTGTGTCTCTTGAACCCTTAATGGATGTCCCTTCTAAAAACACAGGGGGAGAGATTTCACTCGTATTACAATTTGTGTGAGACTTGTCACTGTAGAGGATCCTGTCTCTAGATGCGGGCAAATCTGTTTATTTTAATTTCCATTAGCGTCTGGGCAGACAAAAATGATGAATGATGATTCTCGAGCTACAGAGATCACGAGTGAGAGGGTTTCATGGATGTGTCTTGCTTATCTCAAGTTATTTTATCAGAAGCACAAACCACCACCGCCGCCCCATTACACGTGATGACTACCTCCTCTAGGTTTACATACTAGCACGGATTTCCAAGGTTACCTCAAATGTATGACAAGAAAGAGGCAAGAACCACCACAGACAGATAAAGTGAAGAAAGTATACACCAGGAAGGTGGGAGGAGGAAGAACAACGTCTGTTGAACCCTCGGTGGCTGTCACTGCAAAACGGACCCTACAAAATCACACATTCTCCCGGAGTTCTTTTCTCTCCACGCCATGCGATGTGGTCCAACAATGGGAAGAGACCGAAGGGATGAGAAGGACAGTGCTGAGCCTCTGAAAGCTCAGCAGAAGGACAGAGTGTCTGAAATGAGTTTTCATCCCCCACCCTTACCATGAGGGAAAACCTGTTTTAGTGTGAAGGCATAATTTATTTTTACTGTGACAAAATACACATAATATAAAATGTATCATTTCAACCATTTTTCACTGTATGCTCAGTTGCATTCAATTAATTCACTTTGTTGTACAACCATCAGCTCTATCTATTTCCAAAACGTTTTCATCATCCCAAGTGGAAACTCTATAGCCATTGACCAATAACTGCCCATCCCCCTCTTCACTCAGCCCCTAGTAACCTTAATTCTACTTTCTGTCCTTTGAATTTGCTTTGCCAGGTACCTCATATAAGAACCATGCAATATTTGTCTTTTTGTCCTGACTTATTTCATTTAGCATATTTTCAAGGTTCATCCATGTTTGGCGTATATTAGAATTTCATTCCTATTGAAGGCTGAATATTACATTGCACTTTGCTTATTCATTCATCTGGAGATGGACATTTGGATTTTTCCACCTTTTGGCTCTAGTGAGTAATGCTGCTGTGAACATCAGCATATGAATATCTTTTGGAGCCCCTGCCTTTGATTCCTTTGGGGGATATACCTTGGAGTGAAATTGCTCAATTGTAAAGCAATTCCATGTTTAACTTTTTGAGAGACCATCAAGCTGTTTTCCACAGTAGCTACTGAAGGTACACTTTTAAAATAAATGTGCACTTCCAGGTGGAGAGAAGGTAAAAAACCGACTAGTTATCCAGTAAATGGACGCAGCTTTGACAAGTGCCCTGGCTAGTTCAGGTTGACTTATGGATTTATGCCTCTCAGAGACCTCTTGGTTCCCAGCAAATCCCAGTCACTGGGACAGTGTGCCTGCAGGCTGGCTTCCACCTCTCCACATCCAGCCTCAGGACCACATGATGAGTTCTCAAGTGTCCAGAATTCTCTGTGAAAGTGGCTTTGAATCTACTTCCAGGGCCTTCTCGAATATCTTCTACAGGTCTTACCTCCCAGGGCAGTCCATCCCTCGTGTGTACACCTCCAGGCTCCAGGAGTGGCTCTGGCCTGCCTTTTGATGGAGATGTGGGTGTGGCTTGGGTGCAGGGACTCGGAGGTCCTTGCATTGTGAAAAAGAGCTAGACTTCAGAAGACAGGAGAGAGGTTTTTAGGCTGAGTCGGGAGGGCTAGTTCTCCCCAGCCACCATACTCCAACAAGAAACTCTAAAGACTCCAAGAGTTCTACATTTAAACCAGACCTCTAGATTTTGAATGTATCCTTATCAAGATAGGTGGACAGAATACCGTTAATTCAACAGCTTGTTCGGTTCATTTATTATCCTGAAGTATTTGGATAGAACAGTTAGGTGTCCGTTTGTAACCTTGCACCAGAACCCACAAGAATGAAAATAAGCCTATTTATCCTCACAACAAATTAGAAAAAAAAAATTATTATCATCACCCATTTCAAGTCTGAGTAAATTAAAGCAAAAAACGGGTTAAGTTTATTTTCTATACAGCTGAGAAGTGGCATGGCTGCAAGTCAATCAGAGTCATCTGTCCCCAGGTCCCATACTCTTATACGGGGGTTCCCAAGCCCTGGGCCACAGACCCGGAAAGGTTCCTGTTAGGGACCAGGCCACAGAGCAGATAGCTAGTGGTGGGCATGAGAGCAAAGCTGCATGTATAGCTGTTCCCCATCACTTGCATTACTGCCTGAGCACCACCTCCTCTCAGATCAGTGTTGGCATAATAAATGTAATGCACTTGAATCATCTCAAAACCGCCCCCTCAACGCTCCTTTTCCCAGGTTCATGGAAAAATGGTCTCCCATAAAACCAGTCCCTGGCGCCAACAAGGTTGGGGATCACTGCTCTTATGTGACACCAGTGAGTGAATGGCAGGGGCTGTGTTTCAGAGTTAGGACAGAGCCTTAAGTTAAGAACATCAAAACCAAACCCAACCAGGTTCAGGGACTATAAAAGGATATAAGAGTTAAAGCAACAGAAATTAGTACCGAAGGCAAGAAGCAGAAATAAGAAAAGGAGATGAACAGGCCTTTAATAAAATGGAATAAGAGATGAAAATATTTCTTTTTCCTGTGAAATGGTTTTCCAACCCAATTAAAAACATAAAAATGAAAAGGAAAAAAAAAAAATGTTCTCTCCTGAATCTCTCTGGGTTCTCTCTACCCCAACCCTTGCTGTCTCCACATTTCTGAATCTGCCAAACGACATAAATCACTGTGCAAACCAAACCATTAGGGTTGCCAGGGGTTCAATTTTGAACCAGACAGTCTGGTATTTGAGTTTTCTACCGAGGAAACAAATAGAGAAAATACCAGTGATTTTTAATTAAGTTTTGTTATCATCATGTAAAGATGAGCTTGCAAGAGAACATTCTCGCTAGCTCTCCAGGCTGCACTTCAATCTGAGTTCGCGTTCCACTTAGATATCAGCCTATCTAGGCCAGGCTGTCTCCAAACGGAGTGCTAAAGCAAGCTGATGAGGTTGGCTCCCAATTCGTGCTGGCACCTTCTACGTACCGGCTGGGCTCCATGCAACCGTGCTAGATCATTTTCTTTCACTGATACCTCCAAAGCTCCTGCAGCAATTGGCAGAGTTTCCTGGGTATATTTAAAAAATAATAATAACAAAATAAATACATAAGTACTCAGAAGGACATTGAAATGGAGGCAAATGAGCCACTGATTAGGAAGACAATGTCCTCAAAACCATCCCCTCAGTGCTCCTCGATTCACAGCACACACTCCTAGGAGTTGAGTGTGTCCATAAGCCTAAGCATGGCCACTGAAGAGAATAAAATGGCAAAAGATGGATTTTCCATCATTTACAAACAAACACAGTTATCCTTAAGTAAAATTCTATCTAGGACCCAAATAAATACAGCTCCAGTAACATAATGTTACATTGGTATGGGCATCTATAGTAAGAGAACAGTTAGGGATCCTCACATTTTGAGGAAATGGTACATATTCTATTCATAGATTTTCCAAATGTGAAGAGTGAATGGGTTTGGATGAATATCAGCTTAAAAAAAGAAAGAAAGAAAAGTAAACAATAATCTTGTTTCCTTAAAATCTTTGTTTAGCCTTCAACACTGGGAAGTATTTTTCAACCACTGATCTTCAAAGACCTTTAACATCCTTATATACATTCAGAAACAACAGGACGTAGAAGCTTCTATTTTTAAGAATACCAATTAAAGCCTTCTGGCAAGATTTCTTAGAAAAATACTAGTATATCCCAGTGAAACTTTAAAGTTACAAAGCTTCTTACCAGCTGAGTGAAAGTAATAAATTGTACACTTTAATTTACTTGAGTCTTGTGAGGCTTAATTCACCATGACAGAGAAACACACAAACAAGCAAAAATATCACGATAGACTATTGCAGAATTTATTCTCATGATCCAAGCTTTCTCTTCTCTGCTTCTCATCCACACACTACGCTCTAAGCAGAGTGCCTCAGCAGTTTGGGGGAGAGCTAGGTTTTGCCCTCTCCCTTCAGTGGGGCATTTGACCACACCTGGGAATAGTTTTGATCAGCAGGTGCCACTGGCAGCCAGGAGGTAGAGGCCAGGGATGCAGCTAAACATCCTGCATTACCCAGGACAGGCTCCCAAACTAAAGAATCACTCAGCCCCAGACATCCATCGGAGAAGGAAATGGCAACCCGCTCCAGCATTCTTGCCTAGGAAATCCCAGGGACAGAGGGATCTTGGGGCTGCAGTGCCCAGGGTTGTAAGAGCTGGACCTGACGTAGCAATGAAACCAAATACCCACAGTGTGAAGGTTGAGAAACCCTGCTCCTCAGATCTCTGGACTGGAGAGTTCAGTGATTCGGGGTCACTTGAATGATCAGAAGGATAGTACAGAGAGCTATGGACTACGTGATCAAGAGACTCTGAGGGCTAGTGAGGGAGTAGGGAAGTAGGGGCTTGCGCTGTGCTCTTTGCGCCTCGGGTCCAACGTCCGGCCAAGGCCCCCTGATGAGCCCACCAGAGCTGCCGCTTCTTCCCAGGCTGACACCAATCATACTGGAACCCTGTACTGGTTCATCCAACACAGCGTTTATGGCAAGACGTCACAGGACACTGGGGATGGTGCTGGAAAGGCCAGCCATGCACTCTGCCCTTGTGACACCTACAGTAGACCAGCTAACTTCTTAGGTAGAAACCAGACCAATCATTCCAGGAAACAATCTATTTCCAGTGAGGATTTTTCCATTCCAATGGTCCAGGGATCACATATTGGCACTCAGGAGCAAAATCTGGCTTTTGTGTGTGCTTTATTCGCCCAGCAACATTTAAAAATTAGGTCATACAAAGATTCTGGATTTATGCGTGAAACTGGAATTTATGGTTTGTCTGGAAAAATCACAAAACTGGCAACACTGGGCAAGTATGGCAGCAAGCTGCTAGAGCCTACTGACCACACTGGTTAGCCTGCACTGCCCTGAAAGCCGGGCTAGTGTCAAAGAAAACAGTGGCTCATTTGGGAAGTGACAGCTGGTGAAACGGGAAGGGGAGAAAGTCAGTTCAAGAAAGTCAAGTGCTCTGAAGTGGCCACTACAGTGCTTGGTTTCTTCAGGCCTTTTAAAGAGTCTTCTGAAATGTGTCTCATGACTGCCCACCCAGGGGAAGGAAGAAGAGAGAAGTTACTCAACAAACCTTGGACCCACTGATCATGGTAGCTGCAAAGGCAATAGTTCTATCAGTTATTCAATTGGTCCAATCTGGGTTATGAGTGCTGAGTGATTGCTGGGCATCCCAATCACAGGTAAGTGAAGCCCCAGGAGTACAAAAGGAGATATGGACCCCAGCGGACTGACAAGAAGCCTGCCAGAGCCCTGGGCTCCCCATCAGTGGCAGGAGTAAGCGTTGGGCCCAAGAAGACTTAAAGAAATGCACAACTGGTATTTCACCCAGTCACTCATGGATATAGTTTTTCAACAAAACATGTACTACCAAATCTGTTAAAACATGTTCAATATTTATTTCTCATTTGCATGTCAAACAGTGGAAAAAATGTTTGGTGTCAGCTGTAATCTATGGAAACCACAGGTTGGTTGTAGGATTATGAAGACATTCACTTTATATCTTTCATTTGTTCAGAGGAAAATATCAGTTTTCAAACAATAAAAGCATTTTAAAGTCTAATATAAATAGAAAGTGCAATGCAGATTATCATCAGAAATTCCCCATATATGTTTTAACAAATATCTTTAGTTACAGTGCTTAATATATTTGTTAACGCTGCTTAACAACCCTACAAATCATGCATAAATTAGGCATATACTCAAACTAATCAAATTAATTTAGGTTTACAGATGGCTCTAAGAATATAATTTCCTTCTTGTTCTACCCCTTCCTGTTCTGATTTTTCTTGTCTTCCTCCTACTTGTTAAGATTCACAGTATGAAAGACTTTCAGTTTTCTCATCTGAATGGGAGTATACAATAGTAACTTCAAAGATAAAAATTTAAGAATTAAATAATGAATAATAATAATAGTGGTCCTCTGTGACGACCCAGAGAGGTGGAATGTGGGGTGGAGTAGAAGGGAAGTTCAAGAGGAGGAGATATATGTATAAATATAGCTGATCCACTTCTTTGTATAGCAGAAACTAACACAACATTATAAAGCAATTACACTACAATAAAAATACAGCCATGAAATTAAAGGACACTTACTCCTTGGAAGAAAAGTTATGACAACCTAGACAGCATGTTAAAAAGCAGAGACATTACTTTGCCAACAAAGGTTCATCTGGTCAAGGCTATGGTTTTTACAGTGGTCATGTATGGATGTGATAGTTGGACTGTGAAGAAAGCTAGGCACTGAAAAATTGATGCTTTTGAACTGTGGTGTTGGAGAAGACTCTTGAGAGTCCCTTGGACTGCAAGGAGATCCAACCAGTCCATCCTAAAGGAGATCAGTCCTGAATATTCATTGGAAAGACTGGGCTGATGCTGAAACTCCAATACTTTGGCCACCTGATGCAAAGAACTGACTCATCTGAAAAGACTCTGACATTGGGAAAGAATGAAGGTGGGAAGAGAAGGGGACGGCAGAGGATGAGATGGTAGGATGGCATCACCAACTCAATGGACATGAGTTCGGGTAAACTCCAGGAGTTGGTGATGGACAGGGAGGCCTGGCGTGCTGCAGTCCATGGGGTCGCAAAGAGTCAGACATGACTGAGCGACTGAACTGAACTGAACTGAAAATATAATAAAATAAAATGTCTAGTATTGGGTGGACTTACAACAAATCTCTTTCTGTACTAACCATAGTTCTTCTAAACATAGTTCTTTGTAACAAAGTAGATGGGAGATATACATTTAATTAAAATTTATCGGCAATAAAAGTTCCCACTTTGGAGGATCTACAGGGCGTCAGGCATGGTGTAAGGTTAGCTTACTTGCTTCTTTAATCTTTGTGACAATTCTAGGATGTGCCAATAGTAGTGAGTTACACTTATGGAACACTCATATGTTAAAGCAGCTCATCCTTGCAATAGCCCTTGAAGGTGGTAGTACAATTATCCCCACTTGACCCCACTTGAAAACTGTGAGAAGTGTTCACCCATGTGCTCCTCCAGGGGATGAACAAGAAGCATGACTATCCTGTTCGTCGCTGATTTATATAATTAGTAAAGGATGCCCTCTCTGGGCAGACACATCCATGAGCCAAGAAGGGTAGCTGGATTACAACTCCTAAAGTTGAAATGAGGTGTTGAGGAGAGAGTGTCTCTGTGAGTGCAGGCCCTGAGTAAGCCTTCACACGTTCCCCAGAGATTGAAATGCCCATTTAGCATTCAATACAAGTTCTTTAACTGAGAATATAAGTTGAGTAAACTTGTTTTTCCAATTACAGGGGTTCAGAGGATTTCATGGAATTCTAGCTCAAAGCATTTCCTTCTAGAGCGACCTCCTTTTTAATTTATTTCTTTTTTCTTGGACAATTTTAAAAGTCTTTATTGAATTTGTTACAATACTGCTTCTGCTTTATGTTTTGGTTTTTTGGCTGCGAGGCACATGGGACCTTAGCTCTCTGACCAGGAATCGGACCCATACCCCCGCACTGGAAGGAGAAGTCTTCATCACTGGACCACCTAGGGAGTCCCTAGCAAATGACAGTGTCCTGAGTCCCGAGGACACAAGAAGGCCAAGGACCCGGCCCTGGGCATGCGGTCAGCACACACCCTCCAGAGACCTCATAAAAGTAACCAATTAGTTGAGGCTTTCTTGTCACTGTGGAGAAGTAAGCTGTCTTATCTTTTCTAGAAGGTATCACCAGTGTCTGCAGAAAGGCTCTGATACTGTGCTGTGGAAGTCTGATTTAAAGATTAGGCTCGAATGAGACCATCACATGAATAAAAGACATATTCATAAAGTGTAGAGGATATTCTGCTTCAAATATTCTGTCTAAAGTAAAACTCCATAAAATAAGGTCTGTCCAACTTTAATGATACAAGATAATAGTCTACCACCAATAAAAACATCAAAAAATACTGGAAACAATGAAAGGAAAGCCGGGAAATGGAGCTTTTCTGCTGTTAGACTGTGAATTGATATTTAATGTGTGCTTGCCTACATTAGCAGCAACCCTGCAATTATAGGTTGATTAGCTAAAATGTTTGTCATGTTTGTGTAACACAGAGATAAAACCCATGTTGTATACAGCAACACATACTCAATAAAGGCCTCATAATTACTAAGGTTGTCCATATTCAAGATTATTCTTTAGTGATAAAATAGACACCACAAAAACATTATTGGAATAATTTAGGATGGATCACATAATGCAATAGCTACTCCTAATAACTTTGCTTGGATCCATATGTAGTAGCAGATTTTTCGGCATTTGTATTTTTATTCTGTAATTAATAGACTTGTTTTTTAAAGTATGGTTGCTATACAATTATATTTACAGGTGTCCAATACAGTGATTCACAATTTTTTAAAGGTCATACTCCATTTATAGTTATTATAGAATATTTGTTGCATTTGACTTTAGTTTTTAGCGCAGTTTTGGGGTTACAGAAAAATGGAGCACAAAGTAGAGAGAGTTCCCATAGTCCCTCTTCTCCTGCATCCCCTGGCCTAGTTTCTCTTATTATTAACAACTTGTCTTGATGTAATGCGTTTGTTACAATTAAAGAACCAGTGCCGACACATTACTATTAAACTGAAATCCATAGTTTACATTAGAGTCCACGCTTTGTGTTGTGCAGTTTTATGAGTTTTGCCGAATGCATACATATCCACCATGACTATCATAGAGAACAATGTGCTGCCCCAAAATGCCCTGTGCCCACCTATCTAGCCTCTCCCCTGCCTAATCCCTGGCAACCTCTGGTCTTCATTACTATCTGAAACATTTCCCTTTATAGAACATCAGACAGTTGAAGTCACACAGTGCATATTATTTTTCAGAGTGGATTGTTTCACTTGGCAATATGCATTTAATGTTTCTCCTTGTCTTTTCCTGAATCGATAGCTCATTTCTTTTTATTGCTGGGTAAGCTTCCATTGCATGAGTGAACCAAAGTTTGCTTATCTATTCACCTACTGAAAGCCATTGCTTCCAATTATTAATTATAAATGAAACTGCAATAAACATGTGTGTGTAGGTTTTTGTATGGACATGACTTTTCAACTAATCTGTGTAAATACTTAGGGACGCGACTGCTGAATTGTATGGTAATATTGTTTTTAGCTTTGTGAAAAGAAAAATTGCCCAACTGTCTTCCAAAGTGGCTGTGCAATTTTGCATTCCCCTCTGCAAAGAATGAGAGTTTTTGGTGCTCCACATCCTTGCCAGCATTTGGTGATGTCATTGTTTCGGATTTCAGCCA
Organism: Dama dama; assembly: GCF_033118175.1. Taxonomy (NCBI): domain Eukaryota; kingdom Metazoa; phylum Chordata; class Mammalia; order Artiodactyla; family Cervidae; genus Dama; species Dama dama. Next base: position 10,259,372 of record NC_083703.1, on the reverse strand, counting down.
TTTTCACAGGTCTGTGATGGTATCCCATTGCTGTTTTAATGTGTGATTCCCTAACAATATAATGATGCCCAAGCATCTTTTCATATGCTTTCCTGCCCTCTGTATATCTTCTTTGGTGAAGTACCCGTTCAGATCTTCACCCATCTTTTAATCGGGTTGTTTGTTTCCTCACTGTTGAGTTGTCGAGAGTTCTCTGCATATTTTGAATAGCAGTGGATTTGTTCTGGATGCTCATCCTCTAATGGAGATATTAACTGGGGAGTGTGATAAACTGTCAATCAGCCATTTATGTGTCCAATACTGTGCTGGTGAGTCTCAATATGGAGATAACAGATTAAAGTCAATAGAGTCTAGAAAAGCACAGTGTACAGGCTTATTTGGTTTGAGAGAGAAAGTAGTAATAGAATGATGTTTTATCCCTAGACATTTAACCAAACTACAAGTCTAAACCTGCCTTGCACTGACCAAATTTGGGACAAAAGATCGTGGGTGAAAAGCATGGGCCACCTAGATCTGGCCTCTAAAATTCTCTCAAAATCTACTCAATCTCACCTTCTTTCTCCACATACTTAAAAGTAAATGATCCCAAGACGGAGCTACATGGTGGAAGAAACCTGGATGCCTGACATCCCCAGAAGGAGGGCCGCCCCAGGACAGCCTCCCAAACTACACAGTGCTGTGGAGTGAGTGAGGAATAAACTTATTTTGTGCAACAACGGAGCTTTTGGAATCATTTGTTCTAGCAGCCAGCAATAATTACCTTGACTAATACAGAGATGGTGTGGGAAATGAGCAGTACCAGGCTTTCCAAGCTAGGTTATTCAACTACAGGGATGCAGGATAAGAATGGTGCTATTGCTTTCAACTTTGGTGTTATTTCAGACATGGGTGCAGAAAACAAATGTGATCATAACATGGAACAATTTTGAAAATGTACTTGAATTTTTCTAGCGGATCTTAAAGAAATTTCAAAGTTGTAATCACTGGGACCTATGCTCTAAACTTTCTTCTCTTTTAGAGTTCAAACTATTTATCCATACTCCTTGGCCCTAGGTATATTCCAGGTGAAGTTTTGGTAAGTCCTCCCTTACTTTTCAGGTGAGGACATGCGGAATTGAGAAAACCCAGTAGTCATTCTTCCTAGATTGTGTAAGATACAAACAACCATAAGTGATTCTAGAGCAGGATTCAGCAAACTACAGTTTGCAGTCATATCTAAACTACCATCAGTTTCTGTATGGCCCATAAGCCATTCTTAAATGATTTCTGTCAGTGAATATTTGCAATTAGTTTGATGATTAAGGAAACACTAACTTTGAACTACAAGTAAGTAAAATGTTCCTCGCCCCCAAACAATCCAATCTTTCTCATTAGGGAATGAATTTCCTTCTTAGGTTGTAATTAACATTTATAATTATATTTAATTATTATTACATTTTGAATTTCATCAATAAAAATTCTGTGAAAATGTGTGTTCTCTCTTGCTATTTAGGTTCCAACACAATGTCTTCAAGTTTGCATCTTGGCCCACAGAGCCTAAAATATTTATTCTCTGATCCTTTACAGAAAAGGTTTACTGATCCTCTTCAAGGACACTCTAATATCTAGGCTGTTAAAAAATTTTTGTTTTCTTCCTTTCTCATTTATTTAAGTAAATTTCCCTCAGCTAAGTGCCTCTTTATGTTCTCGAAGACAGTTAATAGGACCTGGGGTACAAGAAAATGAAGACTTTTTTTCAAAAGTCCACCCTTGGGTATTAAAAAAGGCAAGCTGTCTGCTGACCAAGAAAGAGAATCTGGAAAGAGGGACCATATGTGGTTCTCTCTGAACTTTCCAGGCTTTGGTGACCACTCAAGTCCCCATTTATTTTTGTTTACAATCTCTGCTTCCCATGGTGGGCGGCAGGGTGTAAAGGGAAAGAGCTTTTGAAATCAGACAAACCTATCCCCCTGCCAGCTTTTTGACTCTGGAAAATCGCTTATCCTCTTTGCATTTCAAGGCTTTCAATTGCGTTTTGTTTTTTATTTGGTAAGAGGAGTTGTTTCAATGAGTAAATGATATAAGGTTCTTATCACTCTACCAGAAACTCGTAACTTTGTGTAGCTATAATGCCATAGGTCCTAACAGATGTTAAGTGTTGCCTTCCTTCCATCCAGGACAGTATGCAAACCTGTGTGTATGTGCATGTGCATATCTGTGAGGCTGTTGTTCAGAGGTAGAAAGGAAAAGAACTGGAAAGAGAGTCGCATGGAGACTCCTGATTTGGAGAACAGACCCAGTGAGGGATGGACTGTGGCAGCTCAGAAAAGGGAAGGAAGGCGAGTCTGAAGTCCGGAACACTTGCGGTAGTGAAAAAGGACTCTGAAATGTAATCGGGACTGAGAAACAAAACTCCCAGCCCTGCTTTTCTCCATTCTTCCTTGTATCCACTGCTAGTCCACAGGAGTCAATCACTAGCTAAACTCATGGACTCGTGGCAACTGGATTGGTAGGTGTGTGTGTGTGTGTGTGTGTGTGTGTGTGTGTTAGTTGGTTCTAGTCAGTTCAGAATTCCAATCTTCAGGGCTCTTAATAGCATGTGATTTTATTTTCATCATTATTTTTCCTGACTACTCTAATACTCCATACAGTCACAGGAAGTATTCAATGTAGTTTCGGTTTGTTGTTGTTTTTTAAGACTCAGGAAGAGAACTGTCCTTGTCCCCCAGGAGCAAGCGCCTATGACCTTTAATTCTTACAAAAGTAAAGAAGATACTTCATCTCTGAGGTTTCTCCAGAAAGAGTCACACCTTGGAAGAGGCAGAGAATACAATGTTCTTAGAGTGGAAAAATGAAAAGGCTGAGTCAAAGCCTATTTCTGCCAAGAAGAAAGAATAGGATTCCAATTCTAAGGAGTTTCCATTTTCCAAACCTTGTCCTTAGAGCCCTTTATGTCTGGTTTATGATCTTGGCTCCCTTCAGCCCAGCATAGGCCTATTCAAGGACACCCAAGAAGAGAGCTATATGCTCAAATAACCATCTTGCTGCTAGTGCACACAGTTTCCTATAAGCATTTTATTTTATTTCCTGCCATACTCCTAACAAGAATTTTATCAACAGTGCAGAACTAGTTCAATGAGGGCTGACTTGTTTCCTGAACACCAGTTTCTGAGTCTTTGTTTTAAAAACTTGAGGCTACATAGCACTCAACAACTGTGTCATGTCCCCTTTGGTAGTCTTAACCTACCCTACTTTCTTCACAGTACTGAAGGTTAAATTTGTCATAAATGCAATAACTTTCACAGTTAGAGTGTAAATCAACAAAGGGATCACAGTTCATGTGCTTTTAATCACTGGGAAAATGTCTAATATGTACTCTACTAAAAACAAATAAACAAAAATGTTACTAAATAAAAAACAAAGAAAGACAACTAACAAGTAACTTTGGGATATCAAAAAGTCTTAGTGCAGTTTTGAGCATCAATAATCTCAAAAGTATAAGGTACAAACTTCTAAAACTATCATTTGAAAGTTAAATTTGATAAATTTTCTTCATATTTATACAGTTTTATGAATCTTGAATAATGAACTCATAATTTAAATTTTTGGTTTCAGTTCCTCTGAAGAAGCCAAATGTTGCATGAATAAGTAAAAGAAAGAAAAAGGAAAAAGATATTAAAATGAAAAAGCTAAATTAATATAAAATAAGTTTGCAGAATTACACATACACATAAAATATAAAGTCTGTAGTATTTATATTTCTGAAATCATTAAAGCTTAAAATTGCACAAAGATTTCTGGGACATCCTTATTTTAAAAAGATTCAATGAGCATCTGAACATATCATACAGTACTATATATTGAGACTTAAGAATGAATAGGAATTGGTCTTTCTCTTAAACTGACAGAAAATTACACAATGGTATTATAATAGAGCACATTGAATATCACATTTGTATAAAGTAGAATCTTATCAGAGAAGTTTGGGAGCTAGGTATACTTTATATACTTTATCAAAACTAGGAAAGTATGCCTTACTATTAGAATTAGGCTTTTGGGTTGGTAAATCTGTAGTGGATTATACAACAGGTACTGATATAGCTTATATTTACATAAAGTAAACCTCCAGAAGCAATATGGAATGTGTGCTTGATTGTTACACTCACACACAATTGTTTAATTGGAGGATTGCCTGTTTAGAGTTTAATTATTATTTAAGTCAAACAGCAAGAAAGAAGTGTGCAAGCCATAGGTTTACTACAAGGCAGCCACTGCCATGATTTTAGAGCATCCTTTCAACCTGTTATTAAATTTGAGCACTGGTGATCATTTACTCTGGCTTCAAGTTATTAAAAGCATCTCCAACATATAGTGCACATGATGTTTGTTTTTAATCACTGTGTATAATAGAATTCACATGGGGAAAATGTTGGCAAATACTTACAGACTATAGAAAAATCTTGATATTTGAATAAATGTTAGTGTGCTACAATTTCCTTATCATCCTTATAAAAGAAAGGCAATGTTTTAATTTCCTGAGAATTCTTTCAGTGCTCTACATTTGAAATGGGATTGGAAATGCCACTTGTGATAACATTTTAATTTTAAACTTGGTAAGAGTTTTGTCATTATAAAGGTAACAATTGTCAACTTTCTTTTAAAGATGCCTCACATCAGACAACCAGAAGGAAAACAAAGACTGGATGACACTTTCAATGTCAAGCACCATTAAAAAGTAGTGGATGTTCATAAGAAAACTATGACATTCAGACTCTGCCTGCATAAAATCAGAACAACTGTTCAATATGTTGCAGAGTCAAAACTGCACACTCAATGCTGCGTTGGCCTAAAAGGACAAGGGCATCGTTCAAATTGCCACCTATGCTGAACTTCTGAGCTAGTCAGGTGGAATGTGACAGTTCATGTCACAGGACTGGAAAAAGTCGGTTTTCATTCCAATCCCAAAGAAAGGCAATGGCAAAGAACGTTCAAATTACCATATAATTGCACTCATTTCACATGCTAGCAAGGTTATGCTCAAAATCTTTAAAACTAGGCTTCACCATAATATGAACCAAGAACTTCCAGATGTACAAGCTGGATTTAGAAAAGGCAGAGGAACCAGAGATCAAATTGTCAACATCTGCTGGATCAGAGAAAAGGCAAGAGAATTTCAGAAAAACATCTACTTCTGCTTCATTTATTATGCTCAAGCCTTTGACTGTGTGGATCACAACAAACTGTGGAAAATTCTTTAAGAGATGGGAATACCAGACCACCTTACCCATCTCCTGAGAAACTTGCACATGGATCAGGAAGCAACAGCTAGAACCAGGCATGAAACAAGGACTGGTTCAAAATTGGGAAAGGAATTTGTCAAGGCTGTATACTGTCACCTTGCTTGTTTAACTTACATGCAGAGTACATCATGCAAAATTCTGGGCTGGATGAATCACAAGCTGAAATCAAGTTTGTTGGGAGAAATATCAACAACCTCAAATACGCAGATGATACCACCCTTATGGCAGAAAGCAACGAGGAACTAAAGAGCCTCTTGATGAAAGTGAAAGAGGAGACAGAAAAAGCTGGCTTAAAACCCAACATTCTACAAACTAAGATCATGGCATCTGGTCCCATCACTTCATGGCAAATATATGGGGAAAAATGTGGAAACAGAGACAGATTTTATTTATTTGGGCTCCAAAAATCACTGGAGATGGTGACTGCAGCCTTGAAATTAAAAGATGCTTGCTCCTTGGCAGAAAAGCTGTGACAAACCTAGACAGCACATTAAAAAGCAGAGCATCCCGTTGCCAAGAAAGATCTATATAGTCAAAGCTATGGTGTTTCCAGTAGTCATGTAGAGATGTGAGAGTTGACCACAAAGAAGGCTGAGCACTGAAGAATTGGTGCTTTCTAATTGTGGTGCTAAAGAAGACTCTTGAGAGTCCCTTGGACAGCAAAGAGATCAAACCAGTTAATCCTAAAGGAAATCAACTCTGACTATTCTCTGGAAGGACTGATGCTGAAGCTCCAATACTTTGGCCACCTGATGCAAAGGGCCAACTCATTGGAAAAGACCCTGATGCTGAGAAAGACTGAGGGCAGGAGGAGAAGGGGGCGACAGAGGATGAGATGGTTGGATGGCATCACCGATTCAGTGGACATGAGTTTGAGCAAGCTCCAGGAGACAGTGAAAGGCAGGGAAGTGTGGCATTCTGCAGTCTTTGGGGTCGCAGAGAGTCAGTTACAGCCTCATGACTGAACACCAACTACAAGGGCACCTGTAAATCACCATTCTCGCTCTGCTCAGTGATTGGTTATTCACTTCAATTACGCCCACCTCCAGGAAGCAACAGAAACTACTTAGCTAAGTGCTGTAAGTCGGTCCGGATCGAAAGCAGTTTAGCAGGCAGGAGCTCTATCAGGGAGGGCTCTGGAGAGCCGTGTCCATAGCAGGGAAGGGGTGCTGCTACCGCAGGATCAGTCAGAGAGAGCAGCAATCCAGCCTTAGGGGATCTCTCAGGATCTCTGAAGATGGGTTGACGTTTCAGAGCTGTTCCGAGTCGAGGTGAAAAGGCCAGGTCTTCATACCCCTACTTCAATCAGAAAGCCGCCATGACTCTGGGCAAGGCGGCTCCCTTCAGCTGAGGCAATTTGGGAGGGCAGCTGACAGCTGCAGACTGTCCGCACGGGAATTAGTCTTTTATTCCTAAAGTGGATGCTCACCGCAGCATCCACCGCACCCAGCACACAGGCTATGTCAGCCCCAAACTGCTCTTTTCCTCTTATCTCCAGCCACTCCTCTCTAGGAACTTTCCTCTCTGACCAGCCTGTTGTGCGAACTCTTTCCTCAAACATGGCATAAACGGGGGCAGGCCTGACCTGGGAGCAAATTCCTGCTCTGACTCTTCTGGGCTCTGGAAGAGTCACTGACTCAAACTGTTCAATCAGAACAAACCAGCGGAAGTCTCTTCAGGTCAATTTCCTAATCTGCAAAATGAGATAGCAATACTGACACTGCTGGATTATTAGAAATATTAAGATAACATCTATATAGGTTGTAAAACTTAGATGTCTTTTGCTTGCAAGTCACAGAACACCAATTGAAACTGGCTTAAACTTCAAAGAATCACATGATTAAAAGGTTCAGGACTCAAGACTATTCAGATACTGTAACTTCTCTGGTGGTCCAGTTCAGTTCAGTTCAATCCCTCAGTCGTGTCTGACTCTTAGCGACCCCATGAACCGCAGCACGCCAGGCCTCCCTGTCCATCACCAACTCCCGGAGTTTACCCAAACTCATGTCCATTGAGTCAGTGATGCCATCCAGCCATCCCATCCTCTGTCGTCTCCTTCTCCTCCTGCCCCCAATTCCTCCCAGCACCAGAGTCTTTTCCAATAAGTCAGCTCTTCGCATGAGGTGGCCAAAGTATTGGAGTTTCAGCTTCAGCATCAGTCCTTCCAATGAACACCCAGGACTGATCTCCTTTAGGATGGACTGGTTGGATCTCCTTGCAGTCCAAGTCCAGTCTCAAGAGTCTTCTCCAACACCACAGTTCAGAAGCATCAACTCTTCGGCACTCAGTTTTCCTTATAGTCCAACTCTCACATCCATACATGACCACTGGAAATACTATAGCCTTGCCTAGACGGATCTTTGTTAGCAAAGTAATGTTTCTGCTTTTTAATATTCTGTCTAGGACGGTCATAGCTTTTCTTCCAAGGAGCAAGCAGTTAAGAATTTGCCTCCCAATGCAGGGAACTCAGGTTCGATCCCTGGTCAGGGAACTAAGACCCACATACCATGAGGCAACTAAACCCAGCTGCAGCAACTCCTGAGTCCCTGCACCGCAATAAAGAGCTTGAGCATAGCAACTAAGGCCTGATGCAGCCAAATCAATAAATATTAAAAATTTTAAAAAGCCTACACAGGTACAGCTGGACTGGGAGCTGATGCCATGTCATGAGGCCTCCCTTTCTCTCTGTCCCTCAGCTCCTTTCTCCCATCACGTGTGCTGACTCCTGTCATGTTCCACGCGCTAGATGATGGTCAGGTAGACTGGATCACTACTCGCAGTCTCTTCACTCTGTCTTCCAAAAGAAGAATAATCTTTGCCCTTGCGTTGGTCCGGTAGTGTTTGGAGAGTACTTTCTCCTCCCTTGACCTTGGGCTTAGCGATGTGACTCACTCGGGCTCCTTACATATTGCTGAATATGACCGCAAATGTGGAAAAAGTGCCTGCAAGGCTAGACTTCCCTCTGAGCATCTATCTTTCACAGGGCTGCCATTCAGCAGCTGCTGGATAAGGGGGATGAGACCCAGACTGAGCAGATCTGAACATAACTTATAATCCAGAGTCTGCAGTCCAGACAAGTCACGGTCAACCCATTGGCCCATGACTGAGAAATAAATGCCTGTTGTTTTAATCTGTTAAATTTGGCTACAGTTTGCCATTCAGAAATGCTGGGCTGGAAGAAGCACAAGCTGGAATCAAGATTGCCAGGGGAAATGTCAATAACCTCAGATATGCAGATGACACCACCCTTATGGCAGAGAGTGAAGAGGAACGAAAAAGCCTCTTGATGAAAGTGAAAGAGGAGAGCGAATAAGTTGGCTTAAAGCTCAACATTCAGAAAACTAAGATCATGGCATCTGGTCCCATCACTTCATGGCAAATAGATGGGGAGACAGTGGAAACAGTGTCAGACTTTATTTTTCTGGGCTCCAAAATCACTGCAGATGGTGATTGCAGCCATGAAATTAAAAGACGCTTACCCCTTGGAAGGAAAGTTATGGCCAATCTAGATAGCACATTAAAAAGCAGAGACATTACTTGGCCAACAAAGGTCCATCTAGTCAAGGCTATGGTTTTTCCAGTGGTCATATATGAATGTGAGAGTTGGACTGTGAAGAAAGCTGAGCACCGAGGAATTGATGCTTTTGAACTGTGGTGTTGGATAAGACTCTTGAGAGTCCCTTGGACTGCAAGGAAATCCAGCCAGTCCATCCTAAAGGAGATCAGTCCTGGGTGTTCATTAGAAGGACTGATGCTGAAGCTCCAACACTCTGGCCATCTCATGCGAAGAACTGACTCAGTGGAAAAGACCCTGATGCTGGGTGGGATTGGGGGCAGGAGGAGAAGGGGACGACAGAGGATGAGATGGCTGGATGGCATCACTGACTTGATGGACATGAGTTTGAGTAATCTCCGGGAGTTGGTGATGGACAGGGAGGCCTGGCGTGCTGCGATTCATGGGGTTGAAAGAGTTGGACATGACTGAGCAACTGAACCGAACTGAACTGCATTATTGTGGCCATGTTATACAGACAGAGATGCCTGCACCTTCAAGCCTCCATATGCTCTAGGTTTAGAATCTAGATAGGAACAGAGCACCAAGCCCCCATTTCTCAAAACCAGGTCTGTGGACTGACTCTCACAACCTCTTCTGGACCTGAGTTAAGTCATGAGCCTATGTGTAACCCAAAACAGCTGCAGAAAGGATGTCCTGCTCCCCTTGACTCGGCCCAGGAGACATCCTCCCAGTAGGAACGGGGGCTCCATTCCAAGAGCATGGTGAATGGATGTGGGGAAGCCAAAAAAAACAATGTGTGCCCCCAGTATGCTCAGAAATACATTTTTCCTCTTTTGTCTTTGCTTCTCCCTCTCTGGAGTGCCAGGGGTTTGCTCCTCCCAGGCCCAAGCACACGGCAGGCATGAACCACCACATCTGCAAGGACTCAGGGCAACAGCCTTGCCAGAGATCATGGCCAAGGTGCAGAGGAAACCCACCCAGGGGCTTTGTTCAATCTGCAATTGTGCGGCCGAGGCTGGGATGGCTGGGCTCCCCAGGCAGCTCTGAGATGGAACAATGACTGGCTGCCGGCAGCTGTGCCGATGACTGGGCAGTGGGCGGCGGGGCGGGGGAGCAGAGGCCAGGCAGGTGGTGGCTTTTATCTTCGCCACGCCTGGCAGGACCCATTACCGCCTGCTTCAGTATGACAGAGCTAACTCCGCTTTCCTATTCAGAAGGGGAAAGAAAAATCCATGGGGTAAAGAGACTCCAGCACTGGCTGCATGAAATTAAAAAGGTTTCCTCCTCTCTACCAGCTCCCTATTAGAACTACTAGCTGTTCTGTGGTTTCCCAAGTACCCTATTATTTTCATGCTTGGCCCCCCAAATTCTATCAGAGGTGTTTTATTTGTTCTCAGTAATTTGCTTGAATGAGCTGCTTACTGTAGCTTGGGGCCTGGATGTTCATTTACTCACAGACACACTTTAAAACAAACAGCTGAGGTGTAGACCCTTCTTCTTCAGTTCAGAGCAAAGAAGTCTGGTTCAACAAAGGACTTCAGGGGTCTACCTGTCAAACTTTCACTGTCAAGATAGTTTGCCACAGTGGATATTTTCTTTCTAGCTCCCACTTTCCAATTAAAAAATTAATGACAAAAGATTTTGAAACGCACTCAAGTTGTAGATCTGTGGGGTTTGTCTGGACAGCAAGTAAGACAAATCCAACTCAGAATGACTTCAATAATAGAAGGAATTTACTAGTCACATAACCGAAATATACAGATGCAGGAAGGGTTATGGGTAGTCACCGTAATCACCTCGTTCTGGCCATCTCCTCTCTCTGCCTCACACTTGATCTGCTTCCTGCTACTACCGGTGTCTTTTTGGTGGTAATAGGACTGCTACCTACATGTAGCACTCTTTCTTCCTTTGTAAGCAGAGGTAGAGACCACAGCCTGGCAAGGCCATGGAAAGCCCTGAGGTTCCCTTTTTAAAAACACATGACCCAGACTGAGACAGACACCGTGTCCAAGGGGACAGGAAATGATGATAATAAGCTTAAACACATCAGGGCTTCCCCTGCCCATGTAGCACAGACTACATGGCTGGCAAGGTGAAAGATGGGACTTCCAAGGAGAAGTCTGTGTGATGTCAACACAAAGAAAGTTTCTTCCATGAAGGACTAGGTTGCAAGAGAGTCTAGAGCTCACGTACTGACTCAATAAATACTAACAGCAACGTCTTCACTCACCTTGAGGATCACAGCCACACCTTTCAGGAGTGCTTTAATAAGGCCATGGCCAAGGAAAATGGCAAGAAGAACTTGGGGAAACGATGAGACCTATGTTCACCACCCATCACTGTACCTTACAGGTACAAGGATACAATAGACATTGATTGGATAATACAGGGAAGGTTTATCTATTGATAGGGGAAAGTTATTATGGCTCTAAAATGATAATTGAAAAGGCATAGTTGACCATTAGTAACATAGATGTGCTTTCTCTCTCATTTCTTCCACTTCTGCCTCCTTTTCCCTTCCGTCCTTCCTCTTATCAACTAGGAGATGCATTACAGGACTTCACTGAAGGGCAGAACCACTGACTTCAAGTGACACATTGTCTCAGATCAGAAAATGATTATCAACCCAAAGGGGGCAGAAGAGAGAGGAGGTCTGTGAACAAGCCACACCCAAGGCTCTGTCCACCCGCATGAAGAGCTAGCTGCCACCAGCGTCAAACAGTGTTGCTTCTAGCTTTATACAGGGTCGTGTGGTCCTCAGCACAGCTTAAGGATGTCACTCCAGAATAAGTAAATTGAAACCAGGTTCACTCAGTGACTTTGAAGGAAACCCATGAGAGAAATCTAAACTAGGCATTTCAACACATCATGCTGGTAGGTATAAAGTTTTCTGGTAGTTTCTGATACAAGCAGGGCTATGGCAGGTACAGCAAAAGAGTCACTGATGCCTGTTTAAAATAAATTAAAAAAAAAAAAAAAAAGGAAGAATGGTAGGCTAATTCACTTCCTAGCTGCACATGGGACTGCTATGTCACTTCAGTTGGGTCTGACTCTTTGTGACCCTGGACTGTAGCCCACCAGGCTCCTATGTCCATTGGGTTCTCCAGGCAAGAATACTGGAGTGGGTTGCCACGCCCTCCTCCAGGGGATAGTCCCAACCCAGGGATCAAACCTGCGTATCTTATATCTCCTGTATTTGCAGAGGGTTCTTTACCACTAGCATCACTTGGGAAGCCCACTTTTTAGCTAAATTATTATTACTATTGACATTTTTTTTTCTTTGTGTTGTTAGGCTAAAAAAAGAAAAAAAGCAATGGAATGTAGATAAGTAAATTAATGAATATTTCACAGACTAACAGGAAGAAACATGGTTTTTAGAAAATACCCAAACAAAGGAGAAACAGAAGGAATGCCCTTTCCCCAATCTAGCACAGACAAGTAGACTTGGTACTAATCGCTGTCTAAGTCATTTGTTGTCACCTGGCTGCATTTACCTGAAACCATAAAATTAAATGACTTTCCCTGTGCATTTGTTTTAGGAGCACCTAATAAGGCTACAACAACTTGAGACTATAATTTATTTTTCAAGGAAAGACTAATGCAAAACTGTTTAAGTACTTCTCCTGCTGTGTGCTTCTGTTACAACAGAAGACATAAAAATGGCTTAGCAGATGTTTTAAGGGAGGTCTTGGAATAATGCGTAACTATCTAAATGGTGGCGTGGTGCCCTACAGTGCTGATTTTCTAAAATAAGGTTTTACTTAAAGGAGGGGAGATGGGTAATGCTATTTATTTAGCTGTATAAGTCTTATAAGGCTCACATTTCAAAAATATTTCTTTTTACTTCTGTCCCTGCCATTTCTGGCTCTCATTATGACGTGCCCCTCAACATGGTGGTGAATTTCTGTTGAGGAACATGTTGGTTTGGGATTTATAAATGTTTGAACTCTCCAATCTTAGAGTAAAAGCATCAGTGTGAGCCGTTTTTTAAAACTTGAGGTTAAAACAACAGAAGAAACATAATCTTGCCAATAACCCTAGGACTAGACACTCTACATATTTTGGGAAAAGAAGAGAGAACAAAAACACTTACTTCAAGTGCTCCAGCCTGGTGCACTGGGAGGACCCAGGGGAATCGGGTGGAGAGGGAGGTGGGAGCGGGGATCGGGATGGGGAATACGTGTAAATCTATGGCTGATTCATATCAATGTATGACAAAACCCACTGAAATGTTGTGAAGTGATTGGCCTCCAACTAATAAAAAAAAAAAAAGAAATATGGTTGGAAGTCACAAGATAAAGTTTCTGGAAACAACCCATAACTAAGCCAAAACACTTATTCGGTATAAAAAAGTAGTAAGAATGGGAAGAGATCCCTGTGGCTCACAGGAATCTTAGGGAGTTTAGCCTCTCTTCCATTTCAAGATGTTTAAGTTTCCTAAAATCAAGAAAAAAGTTGTGAATCAATAATAATAAAAATCCAAGAGGGATATTTAATCCCGTGCTATGCTTTTGTTAGAAAGGACAAAAAGTGCTCTCTATAGAAATATGGAGTAATAAGGAATAATTCCCATAACCAGACCTCTCTCATCTGAGTCCAGAACAGCAAGTGTGAGAAGGCACACATCTGGGCTGATGAAGGTTTCCCTTCTGGCATGCCCTCATTAGTGTGAAAAGTTGACCAGAGTCCAGAAGTCACCTGAGGAGCTTTTATAATCCTGTAGCAATCCTTAGGCTCATATTCAGTCACTCAGTCGTGTCTGACTCTTGCGACCCCGTGCACTGTAGCCCACCAGGCTCCTCTGTCCATGGGACCTCCCAGGCAAGAACACTGCAGTGAGTTGCCATTTCCGTCTCCAGGAGATCTTGCCAACCCAGGGACTGAACCCACGTCTCTTGCAATTGCAGGCAGACTCTTTACCAGTGAACCACTAGGGAAGCCTGCAATCCTCAGGAGGATTGTATGAATCTTATATAATGTCATGATGACAGATTTTGCTGAGAGTCCTATATGCTTTAAACTTCCTCAGGGAAATATCAAATTAAAGGATACAGTTTTATACTTGTGGTCCTGGTGGAGTGTCTGGAGACCAAGGTAAGCCTGGCCTGGGCTGTCTCTAGTGGTCCAGGTCAGTATCTACAATGAATGGACCAGCATATGGGAAAGAAATGGACAATCACTGTTTTTTGTTTTTTGTTTTTCCCTGAGACAAAGTACTTCCTCTTATGCTGAAGGATCCAGCTGGCTCCCATATGATCACTGTTTCCTCAAGGTTCCCCTTGCTGAAGCCCACAAGCACTCCTGCTTCCCTGGGTGGAGACAGCCACTTAGAACTGTGACACTGTCTGTCTCAGCCAGAATTTTAAACTTTCCAACTTCTCCACCAAACAGAAAAGGAGAAAATACATCCACCCAGTCAGGATGTACAGTGTCTCAACACTTTTAAACTAAGTGAGCTCTGATATAGTTACCTTAAGCAGGTGACAGTGGCCAAGTCTGTCAAATAAATAAATAATGAACAAACTGGCTTCAGTCATTTTATCAACACATTTTAAGTGCATTTTACTAAGTTTTAATCCCTGTGGTTCATATGGACATTCCTCCTATGTAAGGAGAGAAGTGGTCCTCCTTTTTAGCACCAAAGAACCACTAGTACTTAATTGTCTCAGCTTAATAATCCATGTGTCTGCTTAAGATGCCATGATCTTAGTTTTCTGAATGTTGAGCTTTAAGCCAACTTCTTCCACTCTCCTCTTTCACTTTCATCAAGAGGCTCTTTAGTTCTTCTTCACTTTCTGCCATAAGGGTGGTGTCATCTGCATGTCTGAAGTTATTGATGTTTCTCCCAGAAATCTTGATTCCAGCTTGTACTTCATCCAGCCCAGCATTTCACATGATGTACTCTGCATATAAGTTAAATAAGCAGGGTGATAATATATAGCCTTGACGTTCTCCTTTCTCTATTTGGAACCAGTCCGCTGTTCCATGTCTGGTTCTAACTGTTGTTTCTTGACCTGCATACAGATTTCTCAGGAGGCAGGTAAGGTGGTCTGGTACTCTCATCTCTTGAAGAATTTTCCACAGTTTCTTGTGATCCACACAGTCAAAGACTTCAGCATAGTCAATGAAGCAGAAGTAGATGTTTTTCTGGAGTTCTCTTGCTTTTTCGATGATCCAGTGGATGTTGGCAATTTGATCTCTGTTTCCTCTGCCTTTTCTAAATCCAGCTTCAACATCTGGAAGTTCTCAGTTCACATACTGTTGAAAGCTTGGAGAAATTTGAGCATTACTTTGCTAGCATGTGAGATAAGTGCAGTTGTGCAGTAGTTTGAGCATTCTTTGGCATTGCCTTTCTTTGGGATTGGAATGAAAACTGACCTTTTCCAGTCCTGTGGCCACTGTTGAGCTTTCCAAATTTGCTGGTATATTGATTGCAGCACTTTCACAGCATCATCTTTTAGGATTTTAAATAGCTCAGCTGGAATTCCATCAACTTCAATAACATTGTTTGTAGTGATGCTTCCTCAGACCCACTTGACTTTGTACTCCAGGATGTCTGGCTCTAGGTGAGTGATCACACCATTGTGATTATCTTGGTCATGGGGATCTTTTTTGTACAGTCCTTCTGTGTATTCTTGCCCCCTCTTCTCAATATCCTCTGCTTCTGTTAGGTTCATATCATTTCTGTCCTCTATTGTGTCCATCTTTGCATGAAATGTTCCCTTGGTATCTCTAATTTTCTTGAAGAGATCTCTAGTCTTCCCATTCTATTGTTTTCCTCTATTTCTTTGATTTCTTAGCATTGATCACTTTGGAAGGTTTTCTTATCTCTCCTTGCTATTCTTGGAACTCTGCATTCAGATGGATACATCTTTCCTTTTCTCCTTTGCCTTTTGCTTCTCTTTTTCTCAGCTATTTGTAAGGCCTCCTCAGACAGCCATAGTTCCTTTTTGTATTTCTTTTTCTTGAGGATGGTTTTTATCACAGCCTCCTCTATAATGTTTTGAATCTCCATCCATAGTTCTTCAGGCATTTTGTTTATCAGATCTAATCCCTTGAACTGTTTGTCACTCCCACTGTATAATCATAAGTGATTTGATTTAGGTCATACCTGAATGGTTTAGTGATTTTCCCTATTTTTTTCAATTTAAGTCTGAATTTGGCAATAAGGAGTTCATGATCTGAGCCATAGTCAGCTCCAGGTATTGTTTTTGCTGACTGTATAGAGCTTCTCCATCTTTGGTTGCACAGAATAGAATCAATCTGATTTCGGTATTAATCATCTGGGGATGTTCATGTGTAGAGTCTTCTCTTGTGTTGTTGGAAGAGGGTGTTTGCTACGACCAGTGTGTTCTCTTGTAAAAACTGTTAGCCTTTGCCCTGCTTCATTTTGTACTCCAAGACCAAGCTTGCCTGTTACCCCAGTTATCTCTTGGCATCCTACTTTTGCATTCCAGTAGGACTTTTAGAAGATGATAATTTCCAAAGCCTGTACTGAACCCATCATACAGTTGTTCATTTGCTTTCCTTTAATTTTAGTTTTTGCTATCAATGCCATTTTATTTTATTTAAAATATTTTAAATTAATTAATTTTTAGAAACTGAAGTATAGTTGATTTGCAATGTTGTGTTAGTTTCTGGTTACAGCAATATTTATGTGCTTTTAATGAGAAACGTAGACAACTTGTGAAGCACTTAGTGCAGTACCCAGAATAACAGTAGGTGCTGAATATGTGCATGCTAAGTAGCCTTAGTTGTGCCTGATCCTTTGCGACTCTATAGACCGTAGTCCACCTGGTTCCTCTGTCCATGGGATTATCCAGGCCAGAATACAGGGGTGGGTTGCCATGCCCTGCTCCACAGTATCTTCCTGACCCTGGGATCCAACCTGTGTCTCTTTTGTCTCCTCCACTGGCAGGCAGGTTCTTTACTACTAGCATAGCTGGGAGGCCCAGACATTGAATAAATGCAACTACTGTGCCTATAGAAATAAAGAATTTAGGTTAGGGATGATTTATCGTGTCTCTGTGTTACCAAAGGCTTGATAATGGTTCAATTCCAAATTAATTATTCTAATCAACTCTTAAGAGGAAAAGGCATACACTTTAAATCAAATATTATTTCGGGAAGCTCAACAGATTACACAGTTATCAACCAGAACAGTGTAACTCAAATGGATCCAACAAGGAACCAGCTAGTCACCCAGAAGTGCCCTGCTGGAACAGAATTTTTATTGATAGAGTCATTTCCCTGAGGCAAAGAACAAATTCTGGGCCTTTAGGGGATGGCTCCATAGTATAAGGCCTATAACTCAAGTTTATGAGTAAATTCTGGCCAAAGCTTGGAAAATACCTAAAGACAGAACCACAGAACAAGGAATAAAGAAGACAAACTTCCACGGCGGCATCAAAGCAAGCGATAAGCCATGGGAGTGCAGCTTCAATGCCAACAAAAATGCACTCTTTGAAAATTAAAATGTATGGTATGTACAACAGCTTTCCAAAAACTAAAATATTCAGTTAAGTGGAACATACCATTCTTTGGTTACGTGAGATAAGCTGGCATTCACTATTCTTGCATTCATCTACTCCTACTTGAACAAGTCTGTACACAAGACGCTTGGATGTTCCCGTAAAACAAACAGACGTCCTGGGCTTTTGCCGGTGAATTTAATCATTACCATAGTATTACAATGATGAAAGACATGCTAAAAACTGTATTCCTTAAAGCCAACCACAGTAATAGGAAATTCCTATCTCTTCTGTTGTGTCAATAACACCTGCTATACGATACTGAAGGGTTTACTTTTGACAGAAGCTTTTCAACCATTCACTTTATGTTTGAAGGTGGCTGTTTTCCTAAGTTAAACAGCCACTAGGTCTATGGAGCCTTCCATCTCATTAGTTTAATCAATACGTCATGAAATCATTCATATCTAGACGGTTATCACAGATGAATACGCTGTTCCTCCACCCAGAAAGACAAAATAACTTCCAAACAGCAGTGCTTAATTTCCTCCTTACTTCTCACAATATTATAACTTTTAAGGAAACTGCCTGAAGGGTCGTTTTGAAGTTATGTAGGAATCAAACCCTCCTTCCTACACGTCTACAAAATTTTATATGCCAGAGTGAATGCTTATGTGGATATTCACAGAAATGGAGCATTGGGACCTTTACTGCCTCTGTTGATCTATAAAGCATATTTAAGAGTAAATAGTTTGAATAGTAATCCACTCAGAATTCCCAGAGCATACAGTTTCCATTTTTATCACAAGCAAAGAATTCTAGAGTTGAAGACAGTTTATTCACTTACGTGCCTTCTTTGTGGCTGCATCAGAGTCTACAGGTGGAAATCCAAATGGTTGTCACTCGTTTAACTTGCATCTAAGCAAAGATTGTCTTTAGTGGCAAAAGAAATAAAATACTGTGTGGATAAATATGTGTATGTGTGTGCATGTGTGTAGACAGTTAGCTAGCTGAAATAAATATGCTTACTTAGTGCAATTAAAGGTATGTTTTAAAAAGGTGTTGAAACTAGTTAAGAAGAGATCCTCAGACAATCTTATACAGCCGTGAAAGCACTTCTTTTAGAAGTCAACTATGAGGTAATTTTACAACATGTTTTTCTCTTGGGATTTGGTATTTTCTTGGGATTTGAACATAAGAGTAGCCCTGAGACATAGGACATATTTATACAGTGTCAAAAGGGGCTAATTATTTCCCAATTATTTCCTGTGGCCTTAAGAAAAATGCCAGCAAAGCCTCTATCTCTGAAATTCTATACAATTGGCCCAAAGGTTTGTTTGGGTTTTTTCATAGTATGTAACAGAAAAACCCAAAATCTTTTTGACCAACCAATCCAGTACTATGCTAATTGTCCCTATTGTTATTAGATTTGTCTAATGCCCATCCAATTACTTATTTCTTCTCTCAGACTAGGGGCTGCTGGACAATAGAAAACATATTTGCTCATCTTTGTAACCTTAGGAATTCACACAGGTCATGGGGTCTAGAAGGTTCTCAATAAATACTATTGTATGCGTGAGTAAGATACTTTCTGGGTGGCTCAGTGGTAAAGAATCTGCCTGTCAAGGCAGGAGACATGGATTTGATCCCTGGACTGGGAAGATTCCCCTAGAGAAGGAAATGACAATTCACTCCAGTATTCTTGCCTGGGAAATCCCATGGATAGAGGAACCTGGTGAGCTACAGTCAGTCCATGGGGTCACAAAAGAGTCGGACACAACTGACAGACTAAAAAGCAACAAAAACAATGCATAAGGAAAGAATGAATGTATGTAGTATTCAGTATTGTTCCATATTATTTTTATATAAATGTTCCTGACTACAGTGGAAGGTCGAGGTTCACAAGGCCACATCAAAAACAGCCCATAGCAGCAGTTTCTTTGACCCATGTGATAGCAATAGAGGGTGCATTTGGTCATCTCTTAAATGGATTGGTTTTGAACTTGGAAATTTCATTTTTTGTTGTTGTTGTTATTGTTTAAAGAGGAGGCATTTAAGTTTTCTCTTGAAAAATCAAGATTTGACAGAATTTCCCTGGTGGTCCAATAGCTAAGACTCTGAGCTCCCAATTCAGGAGGCCTGGATTCGATCCCTAGTTAGGGAACTGGACTCCACATGCTACAACAAAGAGTCTGCATGCCACAACTAAAGATCCCGCATGCTGTAGCAAAGATCCCGCACAGGCAAATAAATACTAAAAAAAGAAAAGAAAAATCCGTATTGGACAGCAGTTCAGTTCAGTTCAGTCACTCAGTCGCGTCCGATTCTTTGCGACCCCGTGAATCGCAGCACGCCAGGCCTCCCTGTCCATCACCAACTCCCAGAGTTTACTCAAACACATGTCCATCGAGTCAGTGATGCCATCCAGCCATCTCATCCTCTGTTGTCCCCTTCTCCTCCTGCCCCCATTCCCTCCCAGCAGTAGTGGGCCCATATTCCTGCATCTCTTTAATCAGCTGGAGGTGAGTGGAGCCTGTCCACAGAGAAGGTTCCAGTTCAGTACCGCTTCCTGTTGTTTTAGGATGCTGAGGCACATTCTCAGGTTCCATTTATAATGGGCTTGATTGTTTTTCTTATACTTTGCTCAGTTGGATTGTATCCCAGGTCCCAGTGGGCATTTGAGTTTGCACCCACATTAAACCTAGCTCTTCTTCCCATCCTGGGTCTGATCTCAGGCTGCGTGTGCACCAGAAAGGGAGTAAATAGTGGTTGATAATGATACAGCCATTGATCATAATAATAATATAAAAACCAATGAATGTAGTAACGTATCCTAGAGACCACCACCACTCTTCAAAAAATATATCCTGCTAGAAAACCTGTATTTTAGATTTTTAGACTTTTGTTTACAAATGACTGTAGTCAAACTAGGAATTAACAAAACATGTTGCAATATACTACAAGCCAAAGAAAAACAACAATAATAGTACAACTTAAATACTCCAAATGCAGTTGAACAACAATAGTTCGAGCCCAGATTTGACAATCTGACCCTAAACATTTTAGAGGAAAACTGAACAAAAGTTATCTCGAGCCAACAGCAAGCAATAAATATGACAGAGCAGAGTGCTCCTAAAAAGAAGGAGAAAACTGAAGGCCTATATACTCAGGCCCTGAGGAATTGAGTGTTGCATGAACTGCCCTTGGACAAAGCATTTTTAAACGTGATACCATGGCTTATCAAATGAACATTTACTCACTAACAGCTGTAATACTCCAAGTGCTCTGAGCCCTTCTTTTCCCAAATACCCACTTTAGATTGTGGTTGAGACTTTTTACCTGCTTTCACTGACAGTATATAGAAATGATGTTGGTTCCTATATATTGACTTCAGAGACATTGCTTAATTCTTACGTTAATTCTAATAGCTCATATGGATCTTCTTAAGTATTGTCCAAAATATAAGCCAATCATTTGAAAACAATTTTTTTTTAATTCTGTCCTTCTAATGTTTATACATTTTTGATATTTTTCTTCCCTTATTACACAGATAGGACTGGCAGCAAAATGTTGAATAGAAATAATTATACTGGAAATTCTTGTTTCTGTATCTTTTGAGACAATCATAGTTTGACCTTTATTTTGCTAACTGATTAGTCATATAGATTGATTTGTGAGTGAATAATTTCTCAGAATTAATCTGATTTGTTGTTATTTGGTTGCTAAATCGTGTTTGACTCTTTGTGACCCCATGGACTGCAGCACACCGGGCTTTCCTGTCCTTCACTATCTCCCCGAGTTTGCTCAAACTCATGTCCACTGAGTTAGTGATGCTATCCAATCGTCTCAAACTCTGTCACACCCATCTCCTTGTGCCTTCAATCTTTCCCTGCATCAGGGTCTTTTCCAATGAGTTGACTCTTCCCATAAGGTGGCCAAAATACTGCAGCTGCAGCTTCAGCATCAGTCCTTTCAGTGAATATCCAGAGTTGATTTCCTTTAGAATTGACTGTGTGATCCCCTTTCAGTCCACAGGACTGTCAAGAGTCTTCTCTAGCACCGCAATTCGAAACCATTGATTCCTCAGTGCTCAGCTTTCTTTATGGTCCAACTGCACATCCATACTTGACTATTGGAAAAATCATAGCTTTGACTATCTGGATGTTTGTCTGAAAAGTGATGTGTCTGGTTTTTAATACACCATCTAGGTTTGTCATAGCTTTCCTTCCAAGGAGCAAGCTGTTTTTTCCCTTCACAGCTGCAGTCACCATCTGCAGAGATTTTGGAGCCCAAGAAAATAAAGTCTGTCACTGCTTCAACTCTCCCCCCACCCCCCCCCCCATTTGCCATGAAGTAATGGGACTGGATGCCATGATTTTAGTTTTTTAAATGTTGAGCTGTAAGCCAGCTTTTTCACTCTCCTCTTTCACTTTCATCAAGAGACTCTTTAGTTTCTCTTCACTTTCTGTGAGTGGTATCATCTGCATGTCTGAGGTTGTTGGTATTTCTCCCACCAATCTTGATTCTAGCCCTGCATTTCACAAGGGTGTACTCTGAATAGAAGTTAAATAAGCAGGGTGACAATATATGGCCTTGATATATTCCTTTCCCAATTTTGAACCAGTCCTTGCTCCATGTCCAGTTCTAACTGTTGCTTCTTGACCTGCATACAGGTTTCTCAGGAGGCAGGTAAGGTGGTCTGGTATTCCCATCTCTTTAAGAATTTTCTACAGTTTGTTTGTTGGGATCCACAGAGTCAAAGGCTTTAAAGTAGTCAATGAAGCAAAAGCAGATGTTTTTCTGGAATTACTTAATTTTCGTATACCCTCTCTTTTATATTTTCTGAATCCTGTTGATAATATTTTTGTTTACACACGAGGTTGGCCTGTAGTTTACATTTCTTACAAATTTCTTGTCAAGTTTTGCCATCAAATTGATGTTGACTCATAAAATAAGTTTGAAGCTACTCCCTTCTCGCTACTCCTTATTCTTTGAAAGATTAAAAAAATAATAATAAATTTCTTACTTGAATGGCTGAGAAATTTCACCAGTTAAAATATCTGTGGGGAGGATTCTTTGTGGGGATGTTTTCAATTAATTAAATTTATTTTAAACATTTTAAATGTTTAAATTTAAAATATCTGTGGGGAGGATTCTTTGTGGGGATGTTTTCAATTAATTAAATTTATTTTAAACATTTTAAATGTTTAAATTTAAAATATCTGTGGGGAGGATTCTTTGTGGGGATGTTTTCAATTAATTAAATTTATTTTAAACATTTGTGAGTGTTTAGAGACAACCAAAAGTAAATGTGAACTTTTAAAAAGATGTTCAAGTATATTAGCATAAAGATAGTCAAAGATATCTGATATTGATCCACTGTACTCTCTTGCTCTCTCCCTCTTTCTGTATCAATCGTGTTAGAGTCTAAAACTTTATTAATCTTTTAAAGAACCAGCTTTCCCTTGTTTTTATGTTCTCTATCATGCGTTTGTTTTCTATTACATTGATTTCTTCTCTTATCTTTCTTATTACTTCTCTTGTACTTTTGCTTCTCGAGCAAAATGCTTAGATCACTGATTTCTAGCCTTCCCTCCTTTCTAATGTATGCCTTCAGTGCTGGAAACTGCCCACTAAGCACCTCTCTAGTTGCATCCCACAAGTTTTGATATGCAATATTTTCACTATCGTTCACGTCTAAATAGTTTTAAAGTGTACATTAAGACATTTTAATTCAATAAATTATTTAGAGTATTCCTTAATTTCTAACTGCTTAGACATTTCTAAATTAACATTCTGTTATTAATATCAAGGTTAATTCCACTGACAAGAGAATATACTCTATAAGAATTTTTAAAGTATTTTTTAAGTACTGCCCTTAGATGAATTTAATCTTTTGAAACTGAATGAGTTTTACACATGGTTATTTTAGACACAACACTTTTTTTTTTTTCAATTACCTATTTATCTTTTATTTAAATTATTGTCTGTGGAACTGTCTTAAGAACTCTAATTGCCCTTATAACTTAACAAATGACTAATCTTGTGTCACCATTCTTAGTTTTATTTGTGATATGAATCCATTGGATGGGTAAAATCCAGGCAAAAATATGAGGTAATGCTTTAAATTTTATTTTTCAAATTATTCTGCAACTTAACACTGATTCCTGAATGTTTATTGTGTGTATCGGCTTCCCAGGTGGTTCAGTGGTAAAGAATTAGGAGACGGAGGTTTGATCCCTGGGTTGGGAAGATCCTCTGGAGAAGAAAACGGCAACCCTCTCCAGTACTCTTGCCTGGGAAATACCATGGACCGAGGAGTCTGGGGGGCTACAGTCCACGGGGTCACAAAGAGTTGGACACAACGTAGTGACTAAACAACAACAACAACAACCAACCATATGTGTCGCTGGGTATTGAGGCCATATACTTAGTTCACATTGAAAAAACAGTTATGATGCAGTTTTCAGTTCAGTTCAGTCGCTCAGTCGTGTCTGACTCTTTGCGACCCCATGAATCGCAGCACGCCAGGCCTCCCTGTCCATCACCAACTCCCAGAGTTTACTCAAGCCCATGTCCATTGAGTCGGTGATACTATCCAACCATCTCATCCTCTATCATCCCCTTCACCTCCTGCCCCCAATCCCTCCCAGCATCAGGGTCTTTTCCAATGAGTCAGCTCTTCGCATGAGGTGGCCAGAGTACTGGACTTTCAGCTTTGGCATCAGTCTTTCCAATGAACACCCAGGACTGATCTCCTTTAGGATGGACTGGTTGGATCTCCTTGCAGTCCAAGGGACTCATAAGAGTCTTCTTCAACACCACAGTTCAAAAGCATCAATTCTTCGGCACTCAGCTTTCTTTATAGTCCAATTCTCACATGACCACTGGAAAAACCATAGCCTTGACTGGACGGACCTTTGTTGGCAAAGCAATGTCTCTGCTTTTTAATATGCTGTCTAGGTTGGTCATAACTTTCCTTCCAAGGAGTAAGCATCTTTTAATTTCATTGCTGCAATGTTTGTTTCATAATCAGAATTCTCATTAAAAAAAAAAAAAAAGGATAAACACTGCTTGGATTACTAATTAGATTCATCACCTAGTAAGGTATCTATACTAGTGGTAAAATAACTGTGTCAATGCCATCTTTTCATCAGGTTCAATTTATGAGGATAGCTTCCAGGTAGCCCATGAAAATACCCATGGGCTACTTATGTATGTGTGTGGGGGGCGGTTCTTCCACATCCATTTTCACTCTTCTCTGCCCTCCTTTATGCCTGTGGAGGTTGACCCTCTACTTATTGTTTCAACTGGTGCCCTTGCCATTGGACATCCTGTTAGGTGAGTGCAACAAGAGGCCCTGTAAGGACAGGTGGTGAGAAGAGAAATCAACAATTCTGCTTCCTCTGTGAACACGCTCTTTTCTCCCTTATCATAGTTTGACACTGGCTGCATCCCTATCAGGCCCAGCTCATATCAAGCATCCCTTCTACTTGCAGAAAGTCCTAGAACCTTTCATTTATTCTTTTATTAATTTACTTGCGTATCAACTATGTTCAGGTAGTATGCTAAGTTATACATAACTAACTGTGAAGAAAAAGGAATATTACATACATATTTAAATGTCTATGCATAAATATATATGCATGTAAGCATGTATTTGCATATTTGTACGATGTGTATTATCTTATTTTCTAAATAATTATTGGATAGCCCCTATATGTAGTGAAGACAATCATACCTGATAAAATTCTTGAAGATTCAACCAAAAAAATGTATTTTTAAAAATTTATATGCAATTTAACTTTGAAGTTGAAACTGTATTTTAATCATGCTGAAATCTAACTTGTTTTATTTTTAAAGTTTTTAAGTATATTCTGGATCCTTTGATAAAGCAAATAATTCTTTCATAAAGATTAATTCCACCTGAATTCATCTGTTTTCTAAGTTAAAAATATGTGTATGCAGCTCTCTTTCTAGCTTTAAAGTTAAACCTGTATAAACAAGATATCTTACTAAACCTTGAGTGAAGCTGTCAGTTCAGGAAATAAGTCTGCAATTGTCTACAGACAACAGTATTTAGTTGTTGACTCACAGATGACTTTTATTGACTCAGATTTTTTTCTTATTAAATATCACAACATTTATTTTCTATTTTCTGGGCAGCATAACAGTAACTCTCTGAAGTTTAGGCGCAATAGGAACATGAATAAAATTTTATTTTTCAATTTTATTATCTCCAACTAGATACATGGCAACTTTTTGGTGTGTGAGACACAAGTCCTTCTGATCAGTATCACATATTATAAAGACACAAGGAAAATGAGACTTATTTAGCACACACAGGACATATGTTCTCATAGTTATGATGAAAAGTTTACCCTAAAACTTTACCCAGAGTGGCATACTTCTATGAAATTTGAGGTCACTTGACCTAAATATGGTATAAAGTCCCCTCCCTCGTACATTTTTTTTAAGCTACCATAGGAGATAACATCTGGTTGCATGTAATCTAAATTCATCTGAAACCCCAATGTAAACAAGTTCACCAATAGCAAGGGGCAGTTAAACATTCCAATGGCTTTAGATAATTGAAACCATCTTCTAAAAAATTACCTTCAATTACTGGTCTCCAGGAAAGAAGCAGACTACTCTGGCAGAATACCAGAAAGGGCAAAGGGAGGAGGAGTGGGGGAGCGGGGAGAGACCGAAGGAGAAAGAACAGTCTATTTTCCAGGATACAATGGAAGATCATTTATAAGATAAGATGGTTAATGTCATTCCCACCCAAAATATTCTTTTAGTGGGAACACAGGATTAAAGCCTAGAAAGCTACTGTCATTTGCTTTTATTTCAGATTCTTGCTTTCAAGCAGTAACATCTCTAAAACATCCTGGGCAGAATGGTTTTCTAAATCTGATTTTAAAAAATAGAAAAAGGAACAATTTCCCAGTTCTTAACATTAAAAAAAATGTATTGTAACTTGCAAGCATGCATGTAAACCATTATTTGTAAATATTTAAACATATACATTTGTTTTTTGAAATCATAAATGAGATGCATGTCTAAAAAGTCACAGTTCTTCTGGTTTATAGCATATATGGCATTAAGGATATGCCTAGTTTTCTTATGAAAGGATTATCAAATGATTTCATCTGTCTTAAAGTCTTTTCCAAATCTAATTTCTGGAAATGGTGGAACAAAAGAATTTTCTTAAATCCTCTTGCATCTTTTTTTTTTTTTTTTTTTAATTTTTTTTATTAGTTGGAGGCTAATTACTTCACAACATTACAGTGGGTTTTGTCATATATTGATATGAATCAGCCATAGATTTACACGTATTCCCCCTCCATCTTAAAGGCTATTTAGAGTCAGGGAAAATACATCACATCATTTCAGATTATTGCATATTGCAAATCAACTATGTCAACCTATTGCATTAGTACATTATCAATGATAATAAAGTAGGGGCGGTCATTTGAACTATCTACAAATATTACTACTAATAACAATACTACCACAGCTAATAACTATGCAATTGAATTTTTTTTTTTTGCAATTGAATTTTTATACTAGACAATCAAGCTGACTTACTTTTAACTGAAATATACATTTTTACCAGTTTCCAGACAGATGAATCACACCTAAATTCTACAGATAGAGACATCATTGCATTTTATTTATCTTGTGAGCAAGGTTATTAAGCCAGTTCTGACACAATGGTATAAGCTTGCTATAAAGAATGTTGCAGATGGGAACTTTATATTTTAAGAAGAGATTTCACTTAACAAAAGTGGTTCTAAAGCCATTTATAAGAAATAAATGCATGATCTTTCTCTACTGGATAGCTTCAAATAAGTTCTATAATAGATGAAAAAACAATTTTTTAATTGGCTGCCATATCTAACACATGCTGCATCCTAAGTCTCTCTAGTCGTGTCTGATTTTTTTGTGTGTGATCATATGGACTGTACCCCTCCAGGCTCCTCTGTCCATGGGAGGGATTCTCCAGGCAAACATACTGGAATGGGTTGCCATTTCCTACTCAAGGGCATCTTTCCAACCCAGAGATTGAACCTGTGACTTTTACGTCTCCTGCATGGGCAGGTGGGTTCTTTACCACTAGCACCACCTGGGAAACCCTATATTTAACACAGTTATTACTATAATTTTATGTTCATAGATATGTTAACACCTGTCTCTATCACTCTCCACTCCCACATATGCCAAAGATCATGAATGCTTTGTATATAGGAGTACATTCAGGGTTAATCAATGTTCCTGACACCTAGTGGGGACACAATAAATGCTGGATGAATCAGTGAATGATTGTTCACAGTTGTAACCATTTTGATCCAAACATCCTGAACATTTTTATTCTTTGTGTACCTGCTGACTTGAAGCATTAATTGAGGTGGTACCAATAGCATAAGTGAGTCCAATTCTAGTCTATGCTCAAAAAAATGCAGGCTCTGTTCCACTGTCAACTAAAACTCTTCACTTTGCTTTGCCCTTACCTTTTACAGGTTCGTCTTGCTCCACAGATGTCAGATCTATTTTGAAAGAGAACTTCTCTTGTAGTTTGCATCAAATCCCTTCTTGAAATAGGCAACGCACCAGTAATAACTCAATAAATCAAATTGAAGTGTGGATATAAGGTAGCTGGGTCCTTACCCTAGCTCTGTCTTTCCAACTAAGAGACAGTAAGAGCACTGTGTCTTTTTAAGCTGCAGTGTGCTTCTTTGCAAAGTACACAAAATAAATCCCTAAGGTCTGCCTTTCAAGGAAGTCTGACAAAAATTAAGGCTTAAGTGTATTCAGTGCAGAGGCTGAGGACTTCCCTTACTGTAACACTCAGTTGGAGTTTACCCAAGAACTGGGATATAGGTGTTTGATGGGTAGTCAGGTCTTTAAGATATGATGCAAAGTTATTGTTAACCGTATCAGTGACTCCCAGTACAAAAGACTTCTATCCATGTACAGGCAGTGACCAAAATCTTGGGAATTTTTTTTTTTTTAACTTGATGTTTTTACTGACATCATTCAAGGTTTATGAAGAACTGCAGATGGTGGAAGGTGTCTGAAGGTGTGATTCCCCATCCTCAAGTGGACACCAAAAGCAGCAGCAGGCCCAGTCAGCTGTGTAGATGGTGAGAAGCGCCTTTACAACAGACTGAAAAATATCACATGGAGACTAAACAAATAAAGGGAAAAAAGCACTGTCTTTAAAAAAGATACAGAATCCCGCCCCTTCTTAATCTTGCTTTCTGGCTCTATAGTCTTGGCTGCTTTTATTGCTTTTCATTTTACCCAGCTTCTACTTCTCTGGCCAGTTGGAACTTGTATGGAGTGCCCAGTCCAGAATCCAGGGCAATCTCCAAAGACGAATATGCTGCCACATCCCCTACTACCCCCCGCCCTGGCTGTGATCTAAGGGGGCCCAGATCAATGCGTGTGAGTAATCAGTGGCACCTTTCTCTGTTAACACCTCAAGGGGCCTCTCTTCAGCTGAAAGCTGCTAATGAGATTCTGACTCTCAAAACGACTCTACAGACTAAGGTCAAGGAATAAAGTTCTCAGTTCTCTTGGTCTTTGCAGAAATGGGGTCCGTATGCACAGTTTTCTAAGCAAAGATCCCAGATCTTATCTCCAAAGGTGTCCAAATAGAGCAGACTGGCAAATCTACAGCATCTTTTCCACCCCACCCCCCCCAGTTTGGTTCACTTTATTTATTTTTTTTATTGGAGGATAATTGCTTTAAAATATCATGTTGACCTCTGTCAATCTACAACTCTAAAATAACAACCCTTAGCTTCTTAACTCAAGTAAACTGTGCCTCTCCTGTAGCAGCACTATTCCAATCACATACTTTCTAAATTCAATTTTATCTATTACACTTCCCATTAGTAATAATAATAATAATAATCTCTTGTTAACTCTCAGGAAGATCACATTTCCAAATCCTTTCATTGATATAGGTGAGCTGGCTCCTCTCTGAAGTTCAGGATTCATGGCTTCCAGTGAAATCCCAAGCCAAGTGGTGGATTCCAGGCAAATGATCAGCGTAACTTTCTGCATCACCTAATCCACAGCTGTTTATCAAAACCAATCCAACCTGAGCATCATTTTAGACCACTGCTTTTGCGCCAGAATGGTTACAGCTTGGACCACAGTATATGGAGAGCCCTGGAGACTTTTTAAATTATTCAACAAAATATTTTAATTAAAAATTTATTTAACAATATTTTATCTCAAGGCTTCCCTGGTGGCTCAATGGTAAAGAATTTGCCTGCCAATCCAGGAGATGTGGGTTTGACCCCTCATCTGGGAAGATCCTGCAGAGCAACTACACCCATGCAACACGACTAGTGAGCCTGTACTCTAGAGGTGGAGAGCTGCAACTGCTGAAGCCACAAGCCACAACTACTGAATCCTCTATGCCTTAGGACCTGTGCTCCGCAACAAGAGAAGCAACCGCAGTGAGAAGCTCATGCGCCTCAACCAGAGAATAGCTCCCACAGGCTGAAACTAGAGAAAGGCCCACACAGGAGTGAAGACCCAGCACAGCCTAAACAAACAAAAAAACTACTTAAAAAATTCCGGCAAACAAAAGCCCAGGACCAGATGGCTTCACAGCTGAATTCTACCAAAAATTTAGAGAAGAGCTAACACCTGTCTTATTCAAACTCTTCCAGAAAATTGCAGAAGAAGGTAAACTTCCAAAAAATTATCTTTAAATATTTAATGTTTTAATGATTATATTAAAATTTTCAAATTATATATAAGGTATATGTATATGTAATACATATACACATTATACATAATTGCATATATATACATTATGCATATATATACATACACACACATGCATATACACACAATGTGTATTTATATATAGAGAGAGGAGCCTAGAGGACTACAGTCTATGCGGTTGCAAAGGATCGGACATAACTGCGTGACTAACACTTTCATTTCACACATATATATACACACACACATATTTTTGACCATGCTGTACAGTTTGCAGGATCTTAGTTCCCTGACCAGGAATTGAAACTGGGCCCCAGCAGTGAAGGGTGAAGTCCTAACCACTGGACCGTTAGGGACTTCCCCAAAATTTCAAATTATTAATAAGATTCAAAACAATAGCAAAATGAGTTTCCTTCATTCAGAATATTTCTCTATTCTGAAAATATTATCAGGTTGATCTGCCTATTTTTTCATCATATGGCATTATTGCATACGATTCTTTCATCCAGAAGAGGAATATACAATTGGGATTGTTCCAAAATGTCTAAATTTTCTTTGTTACTATATGGTGAAAGACTTTTTCAAAACTTTAACTGACAAACACACATGCATATCCACACATATCTCGGCACTTGCCACATATATCATGTATCCCACTTACAGACGCAGACGCCACTTAAAGACATAGACTCGGGCTTCCCTGATAGCTCATTGGTAAAGAATCCGCCTGTGATGCAGGAGACCCCATTTCCATTCCCGCGTCGGGAAGATCCACTGGAGAAGGGATAGGCTACCCACTCCAGTATTCTTGGGCTTCCCTTGTGGCTCAGCTGGTGATGAATCCACCTGCAATGCCGGAGACCTGGGCTTGATCCCCGGGTTGGGAAGATCCCCTGGAGAAGGGAAGGACTATCCACTCCAGTATTCTGGCCTGGAGAATTCCATAGACTGTATAGTCCATGGGGTCACAAAAAGTCCTACACAACTGAGTGACTTTCACTTTCTTTCATCTTGGCACTACTTCATACATACCACATATTCACAGATGTTTATTGATTAATTCACCTGTATATTATTTTTTTCTAATAAAAAACTTACCACTTTCTTCTTCTAATCTGATCTTTGTTAATTTCTATAAATGCATATTCCTATGTGAAATGTACAGAATTACTTAGAGTAAATAATTTAAATATTAACCAGTACCTTTAAATGTCCTCAAGAATTCTGGACAGAGATGTTTTAAATAAACATTTAAAAGTAACACTCACATATGAGCCCTTGTATTTCATCAGCTTCCCACCAGGAGAAATTCTGCTTGAAAATGAGCTTTGTTAGATAGTTTTCAAGCTAGAGTTGATGTTGGACTTGTGACCTTTAAAACCAAGTACCTGTGCAGACAGTGGTCTGTGTAAAGCTCTATTGATGGACCACTCAGATATGCCAAATCTTCAGTTTTCAATCTGCAGTGAAATAAATTATATTTTCAGAGACAAGCACTACATGAGGCATCAATCCCACTTAAAGATACAGACTCCTGCAGGAGCTTCTGAAGAAACCTTTCCTCCCTTTGAGTTTCAGGAAGACAATTGTACAGAGTCATAATCATCCTTCTAGAGAATTTCAACCTTCTCTGGCAAAACTGGCTGCCTTGGTCATCACCCAAAACCTCAGGGTGATGGGTCTGCTTAATATGTGTAAAACTTGACTTTTGTAAAATATTCGTCAAGATTCCCACATTAACTTCAATCCTTCCATTTCTGAGGACAGAGGATCTTCTCTCCGAAAACAAGCTGGGGAGGTAATTCTTAATCTCTCCCAGCTCCACAGCTTCATGCTGAAGGCTTCCTTATCCCTGAATTTAGACTAGACATGAAATGATTTCTAAAACTTCTGCTTGTGAGATTTTATCTTAAGTGTTAAGTCCGGACCATGAATGAACCTTATCAAAAACATTCTAAAGTTGTACACGACACTGGATCTCACACAGAATCCAGCACACAGAACTGATACTCAATTCATCTGACAGATACTTAACACATATTCTACAAGTTAGTGAAACCAGGAAATTGTATAAAAACCATGAGATGTATCTACTAGGAAACTGTATAAAAATCATGAGCCAAGTCTAATGAAAAAAAAGTATGTGGATAAGTTGCTTAATGGATTAGTAAACTAATTTTCTCTTCTTTTATAATATATTCCATACAATATTCCCCTTCAGAAGCTGGAATCCAATCAATGGTGTCGTTTCTGTTCAACATGTGTTTAGAAGTGGCTCAGATAGTAAAGAATCTGCCTGCAATGTAGGAGATCTGGGTTCGATCCCTGGGATGGGAAGATCCCCTGCAGAACAGGATGGCAACCCACTCCAGTATCCTTACCTGGAAAATCCCATGGACAGAGAAGCATGGAGGGCTACAGTCATGGGGTTGCAAAGAATGGGACAATACCGATAGACTAACACTTTCACTTTCAAGCAAACCTACAACTTATTCTTCAAAACCTCTGAAATAGTGATACAAAGAATTGCACATTGCAAATACACTTCATGCTTCCAAATAATCTAGAAGAATTCAGAGCCAAGTGTAGTGAAAAAAAGTATGTGGACAAGTTGCTTAGTAATAACAATGACAGGAACCACACTGATCAGAATAGTAGGTAACACATTTTGTATGTTTACTAGTTGCCAAGGACTGGATTAAACTCTCTGCCTTTAATCCTCAGAGCAGCTTTCTGAAGCAGGTTTAATCACCATCCCATTCTAGAAATGAGAAAACTGAGGCCCTAGGTTAGACAAACTGCCATAAATCAAGTGTTAGATTTGAGACTCCAAAGTACTTGCTTTTAACAGTTAGAAACACTGCTACTCCTAAGGATGAAAAATGAAAGGGACTATAAAAGAAAATTAAATTAACTTTTCCCCCCCCTATGGCTTTTAAATAGGTCATAGGTGATTCCAAAACTCTTTGGAAATGGCAGTTTCAGAGAAATAGAATATTTAGCTGCTTGAGGTTAAGGATACCACCTCTTGTCTTTATGCAGGAGTTCTGGGGAAAAGTGTCAAAGACTCAGGTCAGAATCTATTATACCATACTATCTAATAGCACCATGGGCTCCAAAGAGCAACTTGCTGCCAAAGCATATTTTTTATATTAGCAGACCATGAAAAAGGTTTGCCTTTGAATGAGGATTTGGTTCAGTGGTCGTCTGAGATTCTCAGGAGGTGATGGGTGGGGTGGGCGGAAGAGAGCCTGGAGCACATGGCAGAAGCAACTTTGCCAAGCTGAGCCCCAGGACCCCCAGCTCCATCCCCACCCACGGGCCCCCCATCAGGGCACCTCTACTTTCGCCTGATTTATATTTATGTTTTGAAGCTCAGAATCATATATATATATATATATTTTTTTTTTTTTTTTTTTTTCCTTGAACGTGTTTATTGGTTTCTCAGAGCCTTTTCACCAACACCTAAGGTTAAGAATGGTTTGTGAAACACATTCTTTTATTTACCTAAACTTTAGACTCTTTGGCTCACTTGACTGAAGAGCCCCAGCACTTAGAAAGGCATCTAAGTTGTTTGGCTAACATGTGATTTGGATGTTTTGGAAAGATAAAGTCTAGAGTTAAGAGATTGCCTAACAATGGATCCAGGAACTAAAGGTTATTTCCCATAAAAATATGCAGCTCTGGGGAACCTCAGGTGAGCTATATTGCCCTCAGCCCTTGTCCTATACTCGGTCATTCATTAACTTTAATTAGGGCCATAAAGAGATGCCTAAGGAAAAAGGAAATGCTCATTTGAAGATAACATTGCAGTCACTCCCTTATTCCTTCCTGAAGTGAAGACTGGAGAGAGAGAATTTTCACTTGACCTTTATTTAAACAAGCAACCAGGAAAGAACAGCCATTCAGACTGGGCCAGGTGCCATGTCTTCAGTGGCCTAGAAGAGCCCAGCAGCTGTTTCTATGCCAAATCTGAAGTCCATCTCCACTGAGGACAACTTCCTAGTCCAGAAAAAATTTAAAGGTTAAAAAGCAAAGGCTACAGGGAATGACGACTCCCACATACCTTACTTAATTACTACAAGATTTTCAATACTTGGCATTTCTTATAAAAAATCATAATCATTTATCAGTCAATAAAGGGAAAAAAAAAAAAAAAGCTAAGATTTCTGACTACCTTCATTAGGTCACCAGAGAGCTATTCCATCAACTGGAAGCTCCTGTTAATCCATCTTGCTGACAACTGGGTCTTGACAAGTTTCTTTTGCAAGGTGAGCCTCCTCTGAGTGGCCCCGATAAGCAGTCCCCTCTGCTGTGACCCGAGAGGCTTGCCAAGTGCATACAGAACTTCCTACACACATCTCACTGCTAGAGACAAAGGCAGGCAGATGGATGGAGGAGACAAACGATCACCCCCCTGGAAATAACAGAGAGTTATGAGTCAGGGCGAACTTCCTTCCTCGACATACTGGTAATGAAAACATCTGTAGGGGATTCCAAAAAGCATCATGGAGAAAAATGTAGTTCAAGAGGCAAAGTTCAGGACCCGTGTTTGCTTTGTCATCCTGAGGTGAAAATGTTGCTGAATTATCTAAGTTGGGAGCTCAGAATGCAATTGATTGAGGGGTCATATATCAGCTGGAGACAGACTCTTTGACTATCTTTGGAGGCATTTAAAAATGACAATATTGTGAGTTCCTAAGAAAACTCTCACCAGTCTGGAATACCTTTGATTCCTTCCACTCATTTCAAGAGCGCAGTGATTCACAATATTTCTTCATAGTTACCTCAGAATGGCCATGTTAGCTATTAATTTAGCATTTAGCATCCCATTTTAAACATGACTTGTTAACTCCCAGAGACAATGAAAGGTTAGCAGAATCCCAAACTGACCTTTCCTTTTTACTCTTTTTTTAAAAAAAATTTATTTGTAATTGAAGGATAATTGCTTTAAAATATCGTGTTGCCTTCTGCCACACATCTACATGAAGCAGCCACAGGTATACACAGGGCTCCTCTGCTACCTTCCGCCCCATCCCACACCTCTGGGTTGTTACAGAGTGCCAGGCTGAGTTCCCCGAGTCACGCAGCACATTCACATTGGCTATCTATTTTACCTTTGGTAGTGTATATGCTTCCATGCTACTTTCTCCATTTGTCCCACCCTCTCCTCCTTCCCTTCTGCCGTGTCCATAAGTCTTTTATGTCTACGTCTCCACTGCTGCCCTGAAAACAGGTTCATCAGTTTTTAGATTCCATCTTTCTTACTCTTATCTGACCTTTGGTATGTCGAGGAAGGAAGCTGGCGCTTCCCTGGTGGTGCTAGTGGTAAAGAACCCAGCTGCCAATACAGGAGACGTAAGAGATGTGGGTTCTATTCCTGGGTGGGGAAGATCCCCTGAAGAAGGAAATGGCAAGCCACTCCAGCATTCTTGCCTGGAAAATCCCATGGACAGAGGTGCCTTCCAGGCTACAGTCCATGGGAAAGCAACGAGTCAGACACAACTGAAGCGACAGAGCACGCACACACACGACCATTAAACTAGAAAGCTTGGAGGTAAGGAGTGGACCATGGTGAGTGGGGTTCAAACAAAGAAAATGATTTGGCTCCTTCACTAAATTCTTAACTCTCAGATTGGACACCTCCAGAACCCTGTATCAAACACAATGTTCATAAATGTCTTACTTCAGGGCTTTTGGATTCATTATTCTTAAATTGCAGCTATTTGTCTCCAATCCAAAATTTCCTTCCCTCTTCCCTACCATTTTGCGATACATCAGACCTGTACTAATTACAGGGAGGCCCGGCGTGCTGTGGTTCATGAGGTCACAAAGAGTAGGGCACAACTAAGCGACTGAACTGACTGACTGAATTACTTACTAATTATTATACCCCACTTGAACAACTTGCCCACCACGACCATCTAGCAGTTTCTTTTTTCTTGATGTCATGTAACCTGCCCTTTTTCTCATTAAACTAAAGTAGCAGCTGATTATGTCATTAGAAAAGGAAAGAAAAATAAAGTTTTTACTTTATTTTGGAGTCTTGGAGAACTTCCAAGACACAGAAGTAACTAAGCAAATCTCTATTCCTGGGGATGGTCTTATCTTTGCCTAACAGCCCAAGGGAAGTAAAATCGGAGATTCAGTAAACAAAGAAAAAGAGAAACAACAACAGCAAAATAAACTAAACAACAAAAAAACTAATGCCATCCCGGGGCCCATTTTAAAAAGACCCATTGGACCCTCCTCCCCTCCAATCTCTGGTGTTAAAAAATGCAAGTGGAATCAGATTAAAATTAACCTCTGAAACAGCTCTAAAACTCAAAAAGATGGGGTGGGTGGGTTCATCAAAATGAAATTCCTTAAAGGAGAAGAAAACAAACCAGTCACAAAGCCTTTCAGAGCAGAGTTCTATTTTACTTGAGTAGGTATTTCAGTTCATCGCTGGACGGCATCCACCTGAATGGGAGCTGGTGCTGTGGGCTGTGCCTTAGCAACTAGACCACCTTCCACAAGTCAGAAACACTGGCTCATTCCACTGTTACATGAACCCTATTTCAAAAGGTCTCATCATTCCAAGAAGGGTTGTATTACTACCACCAGAATATTCAGACTATCTATCTCTACTATGTCCCATTATTTGAGGACCTTTATTTGTTTGAAATACACATACACATACACATGTACATACATATACATATGATTAGAATTACAGCAAGCCTTCTCTAAAGGAATGGTGTTTGGACTGAGATGAAGAAAAAGCAGAATTTATCTAGGCTCAGGGTGAAAAGAAAAGGATGTGTGTTCACATTTCCCGGTGTGTGGCTGGAGCGGGAAGAGGCTAGAGACCAAGGCTGGCTCGCCTCAGTACTGGACCCAGCAGGCCAAGAGGGGAGACCTTTGCTCTAGCCTTGAGCAATGGACAAAGTGGATCAGACAGAAGGATCAGGATTAGAAGGGGGAATAGACATGAGACACTGAAGGCTTGATTGTCCTGAGTAAGCGAGAGGGAGAACAAGGAAGACACCTGGATTCCCAGTCAGGCTCTACACTCAGTGCTTTGTGTATATCATCACAGTCAATAAAAATAGTGACCGCATTCTGAGTATCTGTTGAGGTAGAGGATAGTGGAGAGTCAAAAGTACCATCTCGAGAGCAAAAAACCATGAGAACTTGCATCTTGGTTCTGATGCTTAGCATTGCATTGGTCAAAAAGTTGGTTTGGTTTAAAGTAAAAATAAAAGACACATTTTTCATTTCCGCCAAGAACTGTATTGAATACCATATTGACTAATCAAAGGAATTTTTGGGGCCACTCGATAGTTATTTAACTGTGGCTAATTATACAAGCTCTCTTTGTTTCTATTTCTTCATTTATAAAATGAAAATATGATTGCATCCATGTATAGAGTTGCTATACATGCATGCTATACATGCTATCCATGTATAGAAGGATTAAATAAAGTAATATATGTTAATTGCGCTTAGAA
Organism: Dama dama; assembly: GCF_033118175.1. Lineage (NCBI taxonomy): Eukaryota > Metazoa > Chordata > Mammalia > Artiodactyla > Cervidae > Dama > Dama dama. The sequence goes on along the minus strand of NC_083703.1, from coordinate 10,221,865 downwards.
AGGCATCTGGCCCATGGCAAGCACTCCATAAATGTTATTGCCATGTGGCAGGGGCCAACTTGCACATAGATGCGTTATCTCATCCACACAATAGTCCTGAAAACAAAGTGTTATTATGCCTGTTTTACAGATGGGGAAGTGATCCTCTGAGGATTTGAGGACACATCAAAACCACTGAGTTAATTTAGAGACAAAATTGAAATCTGTTTTGTCTAGCTCATTTTTTTTTCTTTTTTATCAGAATGAGTAGCTTCACTTTGAAGGATTTCCAGCATGAGAACAAAAGATAAAAATTACTACTTAAGTTTCCTTATTGAGTAAAATGACTCATGGAACTAGCTGACCTCTCAAATTGGCATTTGTGGAAAAAACAACAACAACAACTCCTGATCAAACATTGACATTTCTGTAGAAACACAATTCACATAATTTACAAAAAAAAAGAATTATCTTTCCATGAAGTTCAAAGTATTGGGAGGCAGACTTCCTAAATAAACAACTGAAGCTATGCTCTTCTAAAAAATCTGTTAATAAGACATTATTGTTCATTTTCAGAGAATACTTCTTTTCCTCTTACTGTCAACCAATACTAAACTGTAATGATTTTTTTTGTTGGTTCTTTTATGTCAACTTATACTTCAGTACATAATGAAAGTACGTATATATATCACTGGAATTCAGTGTTTGCCCCAATGAATATTCCAGTCTAGACCAATCCCTGAAGAATAGTGAGAAATAAAAACTTTACAAATTTTCCTATAATCCTGTCTTAATTCAAATAAAATAGGAATTTCATCCTTTGCACTTCAGGGGCAACTTGGGCAGCTTTTATGCAGCCATGGAGAGAAAAGACATTGTTGGCAAAGTTGCAAATTTGTTTTTTTTCTCATTTATTCTCAAAGGTTAACCAGATGGTTAAACCATCATAGAACCTTGGCATTGGGTTTGGGAGGTGAAATGATCCCCGGGGATCATGTTTCTTCCACCTTTTATGAGGAAAAAATTAAAATCTAGAGACCTTGTAAGTGACCTTTATAAGGTCACACAGCCAGATGGTGGCTAATGACCAATGAATATGTGCTCAACCCAGGGACCAATAATGACAAAGTGGAAAAGGTAGTAAGGTTAGAAGATTTAACACCACTGTCCATTGTCTGGACAAGAAATGATTTGTGACTCCTTTGTGGTTTCTGTTAACACTGTAAATATCTGGTGAATTAACCAAGTTAAGAAAAAAAAAAAAAAGTCTATTTCTGTGATGGGGACCATTGAGGCCACTTCAATAGAAATTTCAAAATACTTATTTCCTAGCATTTATCTCCTATAAGCAACAGTTAGAACCAACAGCTAGAAGCAATAGCTAGAACCGGACAGGAAACAAATGACTGGTTTAAACTTTGGAAAGGAGCACAACAACGTTGTATATTGTCCCCTTGCTTATTTAACTTATATGCAGAGTCCATCATGCAAAATGCCAGGCTAAACGAATCACAAGCTGATATCAAAATTGCCGGAAGAAACATCAACAACCTCTGATGTGCAGATGATACCACTAAAATGGCAGAAAGTAAAGAGGAACTAAAAAGCTTCTTGATGAGGGCGAAAGAGGAGAATGAAAAAGTGGCTTAAAACTCAATATTCAAAAAACTAAGATCATGGCATCTGGTCCCATCACTTCATGGTAAACAGAACGGGGGAAAAGTGACAGTGTTTATTTTCTTGGGTTCCAAAATTACTGTGGATGGTGAAACTGCAGCCATGAAATGAAAAGACACTTGCTCCTTGGAAGGAAAGTTATGACCAACATAGACAGAATGCTAAAACGCAGAGAATCACTTTGTTGACAAAGGCCCATATAGTCAAAGCTATGATTTTTTTCAATAGTCATGTACAGATGTGAGAGTCTGACTGTAAAAAAGGTTCAGTGCCAAAGAATTTATGCTTTCAAATTGTGGCTGGAGAAGATTCTTGAGAGTCCCTTGGACAGGAAGGAGATCAAACTAATCAATATTAAAGGAAATCAACCCTGAATATTCATTGGAAGGACTGATGCTGAAGCTGAAGCTCTAATACTGTGAACCCCTGAGCTGATTCACTGGAAAAAATCCTGATGCTGGGAAAGACTGAAGGTGAAAAGAGAAGGGGGTGACAGAGGATGAGATGGTTGTATAGCATCACTGACTCAATGGGTATGAATTTGAGCAAACTCCAGGAGATATGAAGGGCAGGGGGGCCTGGAATGCTACATTCCTGTTTTCACAAAGAAAAAACTTAGGGACTGAACAATAACAAAAATGCAGAAGAACTTAGTACTGAATGGATGCATACTATACATATTTCCATCTCATTTCTGTGAGAAGTAGAAAAAAAAAATCTCAACAAAATCAAGTATGCTAGTACGTAAACCCCTTCTCTTAAACAATTGTTCTTAGATTCTTCTCTGCAATGATGGCAGCTTGAGGGAAAAATGAAGTCCACTGGTGCTAGTTACAATTCATGAGCTTTTATTGACTACATCACAACATGAAATCCCAACTCCATGGCGGTCTACCTCCTGTTTTTAAGGAAGAATTTGAGGCCTGAATATGAACACAGGAAGGAATGAGCTTTGCAGGTTTTCTCCATTTAAAAGAAAGCAATTTCCAGTGGTATTTTCTTCTTAAAATATTATTACAGTGTTGTTATTATAAAAAACATTCAATAGAAGACATAGTTGGCTATTAGCCATAATCCAAACCACACGATTTGTCATTTTCTTGCATTTTTTTTTTACTTTCGAGACCTTTCGATTGCTCCTGTGATAATTGCTCTTCTTGCTCCTTTTCACTCCCACTATCGTCATCACTGTTCTTACACGTCATTGCTTACAATGCACTAGAAACAGGCAAGCTTCTCTGGTGGCTTAGACGGTAAAGAATCTACCTGCAATGCAGGAGATTTGGCTTTGATCCCTTGGTTAGGAAGCTCCCTTGGAGAAAGGCATGGCAACCCACTCCAGTATTCTTGCCTGGAGAATTCCATGGACAGAGGAGCCTGGTGGGCTACAGTCTCTGGGGTTGCAAAGAGTCAGACACGACTGAGCGATTAACACTTTCAGGAACAGGCAAACACTGTTACTCCCATCATCTCCTTTGATTTTCACAATATACCATAAATGGGTATCATAACACTAATATCCTACAGAGGAAACTAAGGTACAGAGGATATAGGATTTGTCCAAGGTACACCCAGGTAAGCAACTATTTCACTTTGCCCAGCTTGGCCTTCAGGTCACTTCAGATACCAGTAGTGTGTGTGTGTGTGTGTGTGTGTGTGTGTGTGTGTGTGTGTGTGTGTTGGAGGTTTTCTGTTTGTTTGTTTCAAAACTTTTTCTCTTGCATATTACCTAACAACATGGACCTACAAAGATTACTAAGTATCAGAGGTCAGAAGAAAAAAGAATAAAGTTAAGAGGTAAATTGAATGCTAAAGTAATGTTTTTCATCTGAGGCATTAAAAATAGTTCAATCTGACAATGCTCTGTCTGTTAAAGACTTGTCCAAAGTTCTGTTTTCACTCTGCTCTAGAAAGGGAAGGCTATTATCATTATTATTTTTTCTTAAGAGAAAAATGTAGCAGACTGTAAACAATGCCAATTCTGATCAAGGACTAATTTGAAGGTAATTATCTATGTCCACCCAAGGGAACTATTTCGACACACACCCTTTTTTCCCACTCTCTTATAATTTCAGCTAGGAAGTGGCATCTTTTGAATATGCAGTCATTACTTTTAGAGAAACAGCTTAATCTAATGGATTCATCAAATGGACAGCACAGCTCTAATTAAAACACTTTAATAAAAATGTATTAGCAAAAAATAATTGAGACTAGTAATGGATTATACTTGCTGAATAATCAGCTAGTGTCAGGCAGCATTACTGACATGCCGTACATGGGCCAAGTTAATACCAAAACAATGCAAGAGGATGCTGCTACCCCATTTTTCAGATGAGGAAAGGAGAAGCACAGAGATGTTAAATAATTGACTCAGGATCCCAGCTGGGAAGTGGCAGTGCTAGGATGTGAATCCAGCGATAGCAGCTGTGGGCTTCCTAGGTGGCACTGGTTGTCAAGAATCCACCTGCAAATGTGGCAGACACCACAGACACAGGTTTGATCCCTGTGTCAGGAAGATCCCCTGGAGGAGGAAATGGCAACCCAACCCAGCATTCCCATGGACAATGGAGAATCCCATGGACAATGGAGAATCCCATGGACAGAAGAGCCTGGCAGTCTGTACAGTCCATGGGGTTGCAAAGAGTCAGACATGACTGAACATGCACGCACCACCAAGAGAGGTCATGTCCCTTAACATCCAGGCTAAACCACCTTTTCATCCATTTAGAATATAATCTAGGAACCAATTGTGATAGACTGAAAATAGTCCCCAGATATGTCCACATCCTAATCCTTAGGACTTGCGAACATCACCTTATATGAAAAAAGGGACTTTGCAGAAGTGATGAATTTAAGGATTTTGAGAGGAGGAGATAATTCTGGATTATTGGGGGAGGGGTGGAGAGGGGACAATGTAATCACAGGGTCCTTGTGTGAGGGGTCCAGGAACAGTCAGTCAGAGGGAAAGCAATGAGATAATGTGGAATGAAGCAGAGATCAGAGTGACAGGCTTTGCAGATGGAGGAAGGGACCACAAATCAAGGAATGTAAGCTCCCCTAGAAACTGGAAAAGTCAGGGAAACAGATGCTTTTCTTCAGAGCCTCCAGAAGGTACTCACCCTGCCAGAAGCTTGCCTTTAGCCCAGTTAAGCTTACCTCAAGAACTGGAAGACAGTAAATTTGTGTTGTTTTAAGATACTGAATCTGTGGTTCACTGGGGACAGCAATAACAGGAAATAAATGCACATGATAGTGAGGAAAAAAGCTGCACAACTGCCCTGAAATTCTCTGAAATGATCAGAGCAGCATGGCGGGCAGAAAACTGGACAAGCTTTGAAATCGGAGCCACCTCCCTGGGACTGTTCTCCAAGGTGCCTGCCTGCCCCACATCCATCCTGGCCTCCATGTCTCCCCACCTCCTACCCCACCAGGGCACATCAGGCCGTGTCTGGAAACAGTTGTCATGGTGTCTTTCTCGGTGTCCGCAGAACACCACCTTCTAAAGACTTAATCCCATCCATAGCTAGGAACCATGAGGTCCCTCCTGTTATATTAATGCATCACATATATACATAACTTTGCTTAATTTCTCCTTTCTTCCTTATTCCTAAGTGTTTGGCATACATCTCTTTTTTTGCCACTAAAATGCTTTCTGTCTTTTTCCGCATAGGTAAAAATACCTACTCCACCGCTGACTAGCTGTTTGGCTAGGGGTTGTAAGTAAACACGCTGTGCCGTGGTCTCCTCAAGTGCTGACGGGGATCATAAGACGCCCACCCTGACAACCCCCAGGAACTGCCGAGCGTGTCACTCAGCGCACGTGAAGCCCTTGAAACAGGGCCGGCACGCGTGCTTAGGATGTGTTAATTTCACCGTTAATTCTGAGTTCCCCCTTTCACTGACTTCCTCCCCTCATCCAACCAATATGCTCAAGTCTCTCCGTCCTGAAGCAAATCACAAACCCACCTGCCGAAACCACCACTCTCCCTCTCTCCGCTGCCAAATTAGATCCACGCTGCTGCTCCCCTTCACCACCTGCCCGTCTCAGCCTGCTACCAATCTGTTCCATCCCTGCCTGCCTCTGAACTGCAGCTAGTCCCCACGGAGAATTTTCTATTGCACTTACACCGCGGGCCACACCCGCTGAGTCTCTCTCATCAGACCCCCAGGACGGCACCTTCCCTGGGGGTCCATTTCTCCTTGCAGACTGCTGGTTCTCCACCTGCCTTCTTCTGGACCACCTTTCCTTTCTCCAGTCACTAAAGTGGTGCTTCTCACTGAGGGAGATGCTGCACCTCCCCCTCTCCCTACCCCCCACCAGGGGACATCTGGCAACTCCAGGAGACATTTTTCATCGTCACAACTCGGGGGGTTGTGGAAAACTGCATCTAGTGAGCAGAGGCCAGGGATGCTGCTAAATAAACAATCTACAATGTGCAGGACAATCCCCACCAATAAAGAATCGCTTGGTCCTAGTGCCAAGAAACTGCTCTAAATAGATCCATTCTCTAAAGGTCTGGCGTTGGCTGTCATTGTGTGTGTGTGTACCCTTGGGCACACAAGTCTTCTGATGCCAAGCTCTCTTCAGGCTTAATTCCGTGGTTCACATGATCTGCGAGGCCTTCCCACGCCTCCAGCTGCTGGCCCGCTCCGATCTCATCACTCCTCATTCCTGCCCGGCTCTCTGCCCCAGGAAAGGAGGCTAATTAAGGGCCACGTCAACAGGGCCACTTCGCCGTTGGGTTTCCAGCTGGTTTTCATGACAGAGGTTGCAGAGAGAGAGGAGAGTTGAGGACAAGGTACTCGATTCTTTTCTTTCCTAGAAGATTGCCTTGGGCTGTGTATTTTGCCCTACTAGAAATCACTCACTGCATTATGGCTGTCTCTTCGTGGCTCCTTCCTTCTAGTTTCAGGCATTCTTCCCTTTTGTCCCTTTAAGTTTAGCAGTAATGTAAATGAACTTTTAAGACCCAGATACTGCACTGTCTCTTCCAGCTCGCATACTCAAACATTTGGAAATGACTCTTTTATACATATACCCTTCTTGAATTACCTAATGCTGAGTAGGTCATATCATTTCTGCCATAATATGCTCTTAACCCACTGTCATTTCCCTATATACTTGGCAGAACTATCAACTTTCTGTCATCCAGATCCAAAATTTTACCATCATCTACTCTTGTATCTACTACATCCAATCAATTGTTAATTCCCACAAAAGTTACTTCCACATATTTAAACTTTCCTTTGACCCGTTCCCACTGGCTGATGCCCTAGTTCAGTCTATCATTTCTTACTGCTAAAACAATTTCCATTTTCTTCCAGTTTCTAAAACAATTTCCAATTTCTTCCAATTTCTAATTTCAGGTATCCATTCCCTTCTCTATTTTCTCCACTCTCCAAACCAATACCATAAACCCAGGCAAGCTTCCATGATTCTCTGATGGCCAGAAGTAAAGTCTTCCTTTTTGGAAATCTCATTTTCTTTCATCTTACCTCACATAGGTAACTGCCACTTTCATTGTTCTATTTCAACTGTACAAGGGTCTTGTATTTCAAGTAAAATTAAGTTCTTTGGGGACAGAACTCTGCTTTCCCACACGTGTTACACACAGAGTCCCTGATACTGTTTTCCATGCATAACGATTTGTTAAAAGAAACATGACTTTTCTGCCCTTTGTTTATGATTGCTGAGGATTGAAATTTCCCCAATTCTCATGCTTATTTCATGGCCTTCCAGAGTTACCACTTTTTATTTATTTTTAAAAAAGAAAGAAGAATATATTCTTTTGTAGCAAAAGCTACAAGAATATACACAGGGAAAGTACACAGTGGTATCATATAATCCTGTTGACTGGGAGTTAACTCATACCATTCCCAAGTAATCTCTCTCTGAAAACTTTCCCTGATCTCTCGTCCAGCAGAATTTCCATAATCAAGTGATCACTGTCTGAACCAAAAGACAGCAAAGCAAATGGCTTCCTTTGCCACTTCATAAAAAAGTATGTACTGACCTCTTAAGTACTCTAACTAATCCTCAGGGTATTTGTTTTATGTATTGACGTGACATAATAGAACTTTAGAGCACTGACAAAAACACATGGCCTTTAACTAAATATATTTATGAGCCTCATTCTTTCAATTATATAATGGTGATAAAAATAATATAGTTTACGAGGATGTGGGAATGAATAACAAAGAAATGTATATAAAACTGTTTGGTTACCGTATAGTGTATAATGCCTCATTGCTTAATTTCAGTAGCTTCATATCAACTTGTCTCAGTTAATAAAAGGATAGCAGCTTTTTTAGCTGCTGAAGTTCTAGATGGCACACCATTTAATGAAGCACAACTGAGTGACAACCAGTAGTAATTTCTTCCCTAATCAGCTGTGCCAAGGTGAAACCACTCAAACTGGCGAAGCAGCCATGCCCCTAGAATTCTCCTCATGTGCTCAGAGAATAAGACGGGGATTATAAGCACCCCTTCTAAATGAGCCCAAAATAGAATTCCAGAGAATATTTCAATAGCATATGCATTTTGAAATTACAGTTACTAAGTCACCTCAAATTCCTTACAGGATGTACTGGAACATTAACAAAAGAATTCCAACAGACATTTCTCCAAAGAAGACATACAGATAGCCAACAAGCACATAAAAAGATGCTCAACATCACTTATTATTAGAGAAATGCAAATTAAAACTACAGTGAGGTATCACCCCACACTGGTCAAGTGATCACTGTCTGAACCAAAAGACAGTGGTTGGCCATCATCAAAAAAAAATTTACAAATGATAAATGCTGGAGAGAGTGTGAATAAAAAGGAGTCCTCTTATACTGTTGGTGGGAATGTAAACTGATATAGCCACTATGAACAATAGTATGGGGATTCCTTAAAATACTAGGAATAAAGCTACCACATGACCTAGCAATTCCACTACTGGGCCTATACCCTCGGAAAACCATAATTAAAAAAGACACATGTACTCCAGTGTTCAAACCAGCTAGGACTGCTGTTACAATACCTAGCACATGAAAGCAACCTAGATGTCCAAGGATAGATGAATGGTAAAGAAGTTGTGGTACATATATATAATGGAATATTACTCAGCCATAAAAAAGAATGCATGTGAGTCAGTTCTACTGAGGTGGATGAATCTAGAGCCTATTGTACAGAGTGAAGTAACTCAGAAAGAGAAAAGAAAATTTTGTATATTAATCTATACTTACAGAATCTAGAAAAAATAGCAGCAATTGACCTATTGGCTGGGCAGGAATAGAGACACAGACACAGAGGATAGACTTTGGACACAACGGGGGAAGGCGAGGGTGGGATGAATTGAGAGAGTAACACGGATATATACACACTGCCATGTGTAAACTAGATATCCCGCGGGCAGCTGCTGTGTGGGCACTGGGAGCTCAGCTCAGTGCCCCGTGACAACCTAGAGGGGTGGGGTGGGGTGGGCGTTGAGGGGGAGCTTCAGGACGAAGGGGGCATATGTGCACTTGTGGCTGATTCACGATGTTGGACGGCAGAAGCCAACAGAACATCGTAAAGCAGTAAAGCAGTTATCCTCCAGTTAACAATAAATAAATTAAAAAAAAAAAGAATTCCACTCTCTTTCTGGGCATTAGAACTTCAGTTCAGTTCAGTTCAGTCGCTCAGTCGTGTCCGTCCAACTCTTTGCGACCCTATGAATCGCAGCACGCCAGGCCTCCCCGTCCATCACAAACTCCCGGAGTTTACTCAAACTCATGATGAGAACTTCAGCACCATGTAAATAAAGACTTGTTGAGTACGTGAGATGTATGCAAAGTACTAAACGCACTGGAAAGTACGACAGTGGTGACGCAGCACTGCACATTTACCTTACACAGATTCGACCTTATGCTCGGGAAGAAGGGTAAAGGGAGATGTCAGGGACAGAGAGAAGGAATGAGGAACGGAGTGGAAATTCAGCAGACTGAATTTTCCAAAGATGGCTGCAGTGACGTCTTCCAGCCCATGTTCTCTTCTACAGTGTGACCTCACTCATGAGAAGACTATTTCTCCACCCTCTTGAATCCATGTGGGCCCGTGACCACTCTGACCAGTAGAATTCAGTAGACAGGACACAGTGACAGTTCCACCCACAGCCTTAGCTGGCCTAGAAGTTTCTGCTTTCACGCCTGGGAATGTTCATTATCAGTGGAACCAGATGACATATAAGAAGTCCTGTTACCTCGGGACTACCATTCCGAAAGGAAGCCCAATCCAGTCATGTGAAGAGGCTGTGTGGAGAGATTGTTCCAGCCATCCCAGACACGGGAATCAAAATACCATCTTACACACACAGCTTAGGAGAGCCTTCAGATGACCCCAACCTCAGCAGCCATTGCTTGTAATCGCATGAGAGACCCTGGGTGAGAAAGGCCCTGCTCAGCCCAGGCAACCCATGGAGTTATGAAACATGATAACAAAGTATTTTAAGGCCCTAGGTTCAAGAGTGACTTATTAAATAGTCACAAATATTTGGAACAAAAAGAGAAAAAGTAATAGAAACAAAAATAAGTAGGCTGTTTAGAGATTTCACCCCATTTTGCCTATTGATGCCAGTTGGAGTCTACCACTCAATTTGCATGGGCTGGGAAATGTGGATTAACTCTTCCAGAGGTACTTAGTTCCCCTGTGCCTTTCATACTGAGAGTGTCCCATATTGTATTGAGAGTAATTGAAGAGTGTTTAAAGACACTGGTTTCTCATGCAACATGGCTATGAATATAACTCAGTAACTTTTCCTGGTATTTAACTGAAGAAACAGCTTCCATCCTACTTCAGGGAAAACTGGCTCTGCCAGACTTGGAAAAAATGTTGCTCAGTCACTAAGTCATGTCCGACTTTTTGCGACCCCACGGACTGCAGCAAGCCAGCCTTCCTTGTCCTTCACTATCTCCTGGAGTTTGCTCAAACTCATGTAAATTGAGTCAATGATGCCATCCAATCATTTCATTCTCTGTCACCCCCTTCTCCTCCTGCCCTCAATCTTTGCCAACAATAGTCTTTTTCAGTGAGTCAGTTCTTTGCATCTGGTGACCAAAGTAAAGCTTCAGCTTTAGCATCAGTCCTTCCAATGAATATTCAGGGTTGGTTTGATCTCCTTGCAGTTCCAGGGACTCTCAAGAGTCTTCTCCAACACCACAGTTCAAAAGCACCAATTCTTCGGCACTCAGCTTTCTTTATGGTCCAACTCTCACATCCATACATCAAGTGACAGTGAAAGTCACTCAGTTGTGTCTGACTCTTTGCGATCCCTTTGGAATTCTCCAGGCCAGAAAACTGGAGTGGGTAGCCTTTCTCTTCTCCAGCAGATCTTCCAGACCCAGGGATCAAACCCAGGTCTCCTGCATTGCAGGCGGATTCTTTGCCAGTTGAGCCACAAATTGCGACAGTGATAATTGCATTATTGATGATGATGGTAATGATGGAGGAGGAGGTGAACATGGATTGCATGTCCACCAAATTGTCATCTCAGTTTATAAACAGTCTCTTGCTACCTCCTGGAGATCTAAATCTTAATGGTCATTAACTGAGCCTCAATTTATTTATGTTTATTAACTGATCTGTGACTTATTTATGTTTAAAACAATTATATGCTTCCAGTGAATAAAGGTCCATTGCATTCTTGGAGGGCCTATCATCCAAATTGAAAGAAGCTGATCCTTATCCATCTGAATCTAATACAAATGAATAAAACTCTTCAAGACTTCAAAAATGAAAGGTGTAGATTCAAGTTAAAAGCAGCTTTTACCAGGCCAAATCCTTTCAAGTTTTCTTTAGGAAAAAAAAAAAATCAAAGGCACTTAACATCCTAAGAAACTATCCTCCACAGTCAATGATCATTAATGTCTTTATATATTTTTCTCACTACTACAAGGAGACTCAACATCTTGCTAAATTTGTGAAAATGTAAACAGGTCTTGTCTGCTCAATAGGGCTATAAGCTTCTGTGTTTATAAAATATCATATTTTTCTGCTGAGATTTTTGTTATGGTTGGCATGGTTGTAGGTAAAGGTAGTTTCATGAAATCTCTGCTGAATGAATGCTTCTTTTTTATATTCAGCTTTTAAATTGTTTTAATTTTTATTATAGAATTTTATTGTGAAAGAAAAAAAAAAATGAGGACACATAGATAACAAAAAAAAAGGCCATCAACTCACTGATAACCCCCTAAACCCTCACAGCACTACTATTAATACATTAGTGGATGAGATTCGCTTCTATTCCTGTAGAGATTATTATTACTTTTTAAAACTGGATATTTGTGCTATAATTTGAAAACCTGATTTTCTGGTTGATTGAATTGCTCTAAGGTGATTTCTATTTGCTTCTAGGTTTCATTCTCAAATCCCTCTTTTTAGATACCTTCACTCTTTGATACTGCATACCTACTAACAAAAGTCATTTCACATCTCACATGGAAGGAGAAACAGTTCTTTTGAAGAGAGGTCAAGTAATACACAGTCAACCCTAAAGCTGTCTCTAAGGAAATGAGAGGGTAAATACAGTTTAGTACAGTGAAAAATGAAGGAAAGTTTGAAAACCTGGCCTATGAGTAGCAGATCTGAGACGGCAAAAGATGAAGATGGCCAGCAGGTTAGCCAAGTGGCCAGAGTGGCAAGGATTCTCTGAGCCAGTGGTGCTCAAGCTGGAGTTTCCAACCAGTGGCATCAGCCACACCTGAGAATTTTCTAGAAAAGCAACACATCTGGCTCTTCCGCATGCTGAAGTTTGAGCGCACAGCCCTAAGCCAATAGGAGAACCACAGTCCAGGTTCCGTGATGCAATCCTTCTGGGAGCTTTCACAGTTCACTGATGTCTGGATGCCCAAGTAATTTAGAGAGTTCCCAGGGTCAGTGGCTGAACATTTTTATTTTATACAAGCTTTGCAGATGATGCTAATAAAGAATTAAGACTGAAAACTGTTGCTCTAACACGTGTTTCAATCCAACAAACTGAAAAATAACCTGGCTGAGAACTGTGGTGTATGCAGCCACAGCAGCTGAACAATTGTACACACACTTAAAGGGAGTAATCATTTACTCTATTTTTACTTCACTGGGTCAACATGTCAAAAAGATACGAGAAATGCTTATGAAAGAGAAATTTTAAGTGTTACTCCAAAAACTTGACCTATGATGCAATTTAAAGATCTGGTACCTCATGACTGCCATTATATATGGTAAACAGCTTACCTGCCCAGGACTTAGATGTAATAACTTAAAATTTATAGGTGCCAAAGACAACTAAGCATAAGAGTAACAGTCCTAAATCTTTAATAAGACCAGGAAGTGTCACAGTACAACATTATAAACTGTAAGGCAACCCTTATATTTGACAAGAATTTTTATACATATCATCCCAACTGTAGCATAGGTACTATAACATTTGTTGGACAGTAGCAATTACTATTCATAATGAAAAGTCTAAGTCATAGCATCGTGGTTTTGTTCAAAATATTTCAAGAAGGTAAGAAATAAAATAGGAAAAGACTTCTCACACATAGCACAAAGAGCACTAGCTTAGAAGAACTTTGGCTAATTATGGAAACGAGAAGTGGGATGTTCAAAAAATTTTAAGTAGAATACATCAATCACTAATTATATAGGAAAAATAATTTTACTGAAGACCAATTTATAAAAAATTCTGTTTATCAAAAGTTATGGAAACAAGAAGTGGGATGTTCAAAAAATTTTAAATAGAATACATCAATCACTAATTATATAGGAAAAATAATTTTACTGAAGACCAATTTATAAAAAATTCTGTTTATCAAAAGTTAATGTTAAGAGGTAAATGGCAAAACATAAGACTGGGAGATGACACTCACAGTCTGTATCTTGACATTGGACTCATACAAAGTAAGAGATCTACCACACCATTGAGGGTGAGGGGTAAGCAATCTGATCTAAAAGTAAGCAAAAGACTTGAAGAAACATCCACTAAGAGAGGGGATATGAATGATAGATAAGCATATGAAAAAGTATTCAATATCATTTCTTCTCAAAAAAATTCCAAATTAAAACCCCAGTGAGACACCAATACATTCCACTAGAATGCTCAAAATTCTGGATATGCCTACCCAATGAACCAGCAGTTCAACTCCAGATGTATATCCAGAACAAGTAAGTGCATTTATTCACCAAAAGACAGCTTCAAGAATGTTCTTAGCAGTTTTATTTACAAAAACTGAATTGCGAATGGGGAAAACTCAAACACTCATCAAGAGGAGAATGGATAAATATTAGCATGTACTTAGAATACTACACTGATTAAAAAGTGAACTGCTTTAATATGCAATGACATGGAGGAGTTAAAAATGTGCATGGGAGGAGATGATGAAATGAGAAAGGTGACGAAAGAACAGTCTGGGATGTTGGACATGTTCTATCTTAATTGGAGGTGGTTACACAAGTTCATATGGATTAAGATGAGTGTACTGTACTCAATTAAAATAAAAATAATGAACACAAGGAAAGACATAATCCATCTTAATAAGACAGCATTTAAAATAACTCCACCAACAACAGCTTTATTGCTTATGGAATTTAAACATCAGCTAGCCAAAAGAGAAATCACTTTAGAATTTTGTCTCATCATCATTTACCCCATGAATAATAACTTGTTAGTTTTCTCAAAGTGTTAATAGCGAATGATTTAAAGAAAGAAAGAAAGAACATATTTCCCATATCCCTTGACTGTTTGTATAAACATACATTATCTCAGCAGAGGTCCTATTCTCCAACCTCAGAGCAGAGGTCATATTCTTCAACCTCACCATCATTTCCTTCCTAGATTTTGGGTGTTAAAATGTGTCTAAACAGGACAGCAACATCCATGCCTTCGGTTACTTTATAATGATGAAGCAAAAGTAGACTTTTTAAAATGCTGGGTATGCACAGTTTTAGACTAGGTAAAATTTATCACCTCTGTAATCAAGTTCTTAGTATATATGCATATATATATGAATGGTGAATATATAACTTTAAAATATGGATATTGCTGCTCTGACTGGTCAAAGCAGAAGAGAGTAGAACATCATTTTCCTAAATTGACACCAGCTGCTTTGTAACAGTCACCACATGCATCCTTACCTGGCTGGCCAATCAAAAGCAGGCTCCTTAAAAGCAAACATCTGCTGTCCATTTGTCGTAATTTCTACATGAAAACAGGTTTGTCAAAAACAACCTAAGCGTTGCCAACATCGAACATGTGCTTCCAGAAAAATGATCGTTCTGCCTCAACTGTACCATCACTTCTAACTCCATACTCCCCACGACTTGAAATAACATCTTTCATTTAAAGTGTTTCGCAAAGACCTTCTTTTCCCCTCATTCTGTGCCTTTCTTCCCATATCTGCTTGAGTGCATGCTCACCTCTTCGCAGGGCATCAGGCACTCCATGTGGGAGAAAGGTGACAGGAAACCTGCTGCCTTCCCATTGTGAGCTAAGCGTGACTTTAGAAAACAACGTTAAAGCGGAGTAGACAGTTAGGGAGACCAGACTGCTTAGGTTTAAGAGTTAAAAAATAAGACCTCAAAAATCAGTAAACAGAATTATTTCCATGGCCATTGCTATTATTACTATCACTTGTATAGTGAAAGTGAAGTCGCTCAGTCGTGTCCGACTCTTTGTGACCCCATGGACTGTAGCCTACCAGGCTCCTCCGTCCTTGGGATTCTCCAGGCAAGAATACTGGAGTGGGTTGCCATTTCCTTAACAAAGCAGATAGTTAACATTTAGAAATCCAGGGGGTACCAACTGGCATGAGTAAAGTCTAATACATATATTTGAATGACATAAAATCAGAAGGAAATTGGAAAGATGGAAACTTGGATTCAGAGTGTTCGCTATTGAAGCAAACTCCCAAAGTATTCAGGGAGAGCCAATAATTCAATTAAAACAAATGAGACATGTCATATATATATATATATATATATATATATATATATATATATTTTTTTTTTTTTTTACTGTGCTGCACATGTAGGATCGTAATTCCTGAACCAGGGGTCAAACCTGTGTCTCCTGTAGTGGAAGTGCAGAGTCTTTCTTACCCACTGGACCTCCAGGCAAGTCCCCTCATTGACTGTTTTGAAGCTTCATTCCACTTCAAAGCTTTGTTATATACAGAAAATAGAAACATCTCCCAAGTTCATTCATGGGATTTGCATTTCTGCTGCATTTCCATCTCTGTGTTGTTAAAAAGATGAACCCTGTCTACCAAGGAGTTACCAAATAAACTCTAAATTACTGCTGTAAAGACAATATTTACTAAACCATCTATATCTTATGCAATTCATTCTCTACTTCAAAAGTGAACATTAATTTGTAAGTTATAAAAAAACAAAAAACAAAGAAGAGTCCTTGAATCCAAGGTATGTCAAATTGTTCTAAGATTAGGGGATCTGTCTCCTTCAGGGAACAAAAGAAAACATCATTATGAATCCACGTGAATATTTAAAAAAAATTTTTTTTCCACCTTCCTCCAGGAAGAATTCTGAAGAGTCATTTTCTAGTTCAGCAGGGAGAGGTTCATGTATTCATATTTCCATCTTGAGCTTGTCATGGCAATTTTAGTGTTGTTTTCAAGAGTAATAAGGCCCATAAAATGTCAATCAAAACCCACCACCAGCCGGGAATGTGTTGGAAGCTGTTACATAATCAGCATGCCTGCTTCAGCACAACACAAGTGGCGTCTTTCACGTCAATACTGAACTCACAGCCTTAAATCTCAGATTTCCTGTGTTTTCGGGTTGCCGCGGAAGCCAGGACTGAGGCAGTCCGCAGGGCCAAGTGAAAACCCAGGTGTCTGCTGCCTAATGGAGCTCTGAGTCATCTCCCTCTCCAGGGTCTCCTTCCTCTGAGTAATGGAATTATTAGGAGGAAGTGTGAAGAAGGACAGAGCAGGAGCCCATCTGACGGCTGCAGGAAAGACGGTGACCTTGGAGCCCGAACGCACTGGGGCTGTCCGAAGTGACACCTACCCTTCAGGTGCGTCTTGAATGCCGATGTAAGACCGCTCAGTGGTCTCCGCCCGCCTACCCCAGCCTCACTGACCACAAGGCCAGATGCCCACTGCACTGTGCTGTGAGCTTGTACCTTGGGGGGGTAGGGGGGAGTGCTTAGAGGCGGTACAGGTTTTCCATTTTATTTCTGATTTAACACCAGCTTAGGACACCATGATGACTGCATCCTACACTATCCTATAAAGTTAAGATGGAAAAGACGCATTGGACCAGCATGCTGTCTTCTCCTGATATGCTTTCCCCACAGTACAGTCTGTAATTAAGATGTTAAATGATCTAGGTAAGGAAACTTCTATTGGAGCTTCCCAGGTGGCGCTAGTGGTAAAGAACCTGTAAAGATGTGGGTTTGATCCCTGGGTCAGGAAGATGCCCTGGAGGGGGGCATGGCAACCCACTCCAGTGTTCTTGCCTGGAGAATCCCGTGGACACCACAGAGTTGCAAAGAGTCCCTTCAGACACAGCTGAAGGGACTTCGCATGCACGTACTCAAGGAAGCTTTTTAGTGTCCTTGGAGTGCTCTCTTCCAGACTTCGGTTTTAGCAATTTCATGGCTTGGGGATTATAGTATGGAACATTCCCCTAGTAGGTGTTGATGCGGGGAGAAGGAAAGTGTAAGCAAGTAAGAAGAAGAGCACTGGGGAGGAAGAAGGGGGGATGAGAAAAAAGAAAGATACAGAGGAGGAAGGAGAGCTGGAGAAAGAAGATCTGGAAGTAGAAAGGAGAAAGAGAAGAGGAGGAGAGAGACAAGAGGAGGAAGAAAGGACAGAGAGAAGAAAGAAGAGGAAGAAAAAGAAGGAGAGGAGGAAGAATAAGGAGAGGAGGAGGCATTCTTTCTATGGATTTGTCTTTGCTTGGTATTTCCATGGATCTGCTGTAGGGTAACTTTTAATCCCCTACTGGCATGGAGCTTCAGTTACTTAGAATGTATTGCAGAACTTCTTGAAATCTCACAACATCCTTGGAGAAATACTCTAAATAATCATTCCTGTTTGTCATATGGAATAAAAAAGGTGCATAGAATGGGATCCTGTGCCCATCCCCTTCCTGACCTGTGATATATCAGTCATGGCACTTTCTTGATTCCTTGAATAATTGTCAACCTGTAGTGCTTATTTTCATCTACTCTTTATTAGGATTTTACTTTACTTTTATTTTCACTTATTTTCCACCTGTAGTACTTATTTTCTCTACTCTTTATTAGGATTTTACTTTAAAAAACGTTATTCAACTCTTACCTCAAAGAAATTATGGCACTGAACCTAAAGCAGAAGAAACATACTTTTAATAGATGTTGATACTGATACACTGCATTTCAGTGATTCTAAAGCACAGTATATATCATAGCATTAGTCACTCAATCATGTCCCATTCTTTGCCACCCCATGTAGCCCACCAGGCTCTTCTGTCCATGGGGTTCTCCAGGCAAGAACACTGGGGTGGGTTGCCATTTCCTTCTCCAAGGGTATATATCATAAGATGTACCAGTATTTTATGTACTAGTAAGAAAGAAAAAAATTACAAAATAACTGACCAGTACACTTCAAGTGTGTCCAGATCATAAAAGACAAACAGAAACTCAGAAATGGCTACAGACACTAACAAGAATAACAAAGAAATACAAAGTAAGATCTAAGATAGGATCCCGGAACAGAGAGAAAGGAAAAAAAATGTTAGGGGAAAAACTGGCAAAATCTGAACAGGTCTGAAATTTATCTAATGATATAATATTAATGTAAAATTCTTGTTTTTGATAATCATCATATGGTTTTCTAATGTATTATCATTAGAGGAAGTAGAATGAAAAAGATGTTATATAAAAAAACTTGGAATTATTTTTGCAAACCTAAATATTTTCTGTAAATCTAAAGTAAATTCAAAACAAAGCATATTAAAAATCTGAAAAAAATGTATCTTAGGATCATTTTAAAATAGTAACTTAGAATCCTGTAAAACTGTGCAACCAATTATCTCCAAATGTTCCTGTATTTGAATAACTTGTTTATGTTTTGAGGAACCCTGTGGAAGAAACTTCCCTGGACTGAGGATATAATCCCTGAGTTCCAGCTTTGAATGCGACCAAATTCACAGGACACACCTTACATTTCCTCAAAATAATCACCCTGGTTCTCAATTTCTTCAAACTATAAAATGAGATTTTTGGATTAAGTGATCCTTAAGGGCTATTTCACCTCCAGAATTCTCAGTATCCCTGTAAATAACTGGAGATAACATATCATAAATGCTGCCTCTACCTAAAATGAGCGAGGTGGCTAAGGCAATGAGTGTTTTGTGAAAGCTTGCATACATATCCGCACACTCACACTGTCACAGGCGTAGAGTTGTCTCTGTACATAATGAGTGTGGAATAAGCTACATCATGGTGAAAACCACATTGACTCTGCGTTCACTGAGTGCTTAATTTATCCTTAGCACATAAAGTACCAGGTGTTATTAGTGTGAAATAAAACTCAGCAGTTTTTAGTCGAACTAGCAGTGTTCCACACCACTCTCTCAGAAAAGGCTTCAAGCAGGCAGAAATGTGAGTGGAGAGACGTGTTTTACTGGTTGTTCGCCCTTGCCAGAGCCTCGATTTCTAGTCTTCAGTCTGTATTAATTGATGAAGAGAAGTCACTAAAAATCACTCATCACGTGTATAGGTGATGTCACAGAAATGAGACAGAAACTCCCACCTATAAGATGCCTTTCTAGATTCTACATGGAATCCTACCCCTTGAAATAATGAGGAACCAGAAGCCTGCTTTCCCCTTGAATTCTTTAGCAAAGGTTGAGACGAGAAGACTTTATAAGGATCACAGTGAAAGGCAAGTTAAGAATTTACCTTTCTAATAAAAGTCTCTGTGAAAAAGACACAATATGGCAGATGGATTGCAGTATATTAATCCTCCATATGAGAAAAGAAAACACATAAACACTCTCAAAACTGATCGGGCAAGGAAATTGAGCCCCAAACACTAAGTCATTACATTTAAAAGCAAGAGACAGCAGAGACCTCCTGGAAAGTCTGTGAGCAGGATGGTGTGGGAACCTTCCAGGGCAAAAAAAAATCTTCCACTTTCTCACCCAGGGATATAATAAAATATTCACAGGAGCGGTAGATTGTATGACTGTCATCTCAACATGCACTGAATAATGAAGGATGGAACCGGCTGCAGAGGGAAGAAAGTTTCTCCATGGAGGGTGTGGTGAGCAGAAGGCCCAGAGGGCTGCAGAGGGATTAGGCTCACAGACCTGTGAGTCTAGGTGGCTGATTTAAGCTGAACCGGAAACGGTGAGGAAAGCCCTGGGCCACCCCTGGTCTTCTCTCCCTTCTTGGAGCCCCTTGCTCTTATTCTCTTTGGGAAGGAATTTCTGACAGGAGGCACTCCCCTGGGTGGTGCCAAGAAGGTTTCCCACTGAGTAAGCGAATGAGACAGTGTTTTCTAAGTCATCCTCACTAAACATGGGGCTGTCTAGACTGGTCTAGGCCTAAGGCTACCTCCTCTGGTAAGTCAGTTATTACAAGCACGTTTCCTAGGAACTGTGGCCAGACAGGGAGCTAAAGCTTCTATCCTCTGTGTGGACTCCCATTATGAAAGAGGCCCCCAGAATCGTACATCTTGATGGCACCGAAATTCAAGGCATTCGGTCCTCTTTTATTCTATGCTGTATGTGGTAGTTCTCAGTGGGCTGGGAGCTGGTTGTTTGATGTACTGGGGGATTGGACGAAGGGCTGGGATGAGGAGGAGGAGCTGGCAGGAGTGCGGGAAGCAGTGAATGGGTCCAGAAGAATCACTGCTGAACCTTCTCCTATACTTTCCCCTTGTGGAGCTTGGGACCTGTTGCAAACAAATATGTGGATAAACAAAGATTCCTTGGAGGGCAACTAAGCCAGCACCTACACAAACTAAGCCTCAGTTCAATGAGGCCTGAAATGAGGGGAAGGGGAAATATTGTGCAAGGGTTCTTAGGTGTAGGCTCCAGACCATTAGCATCAATAACCTGGGAACTTGTTATAAATGCAAATTCTCAGGTCCCACCCCAGGCCTACCTAATCTGAAATCTGAGGGTGGGGCCCAACAATCTGTGTTTTAACAAGTCCTAGAGGTAATTGTGATACAGGGTAGAACCACTGATGTTTAGAAGGCACATTGAGGAGAAATGGCCAAAGGAAATCTGACTGGGTGTATGATTCATTCCAGTTTGGGGTACTTGAGGGATAAAGTCTGGACAAGGGGAACATACAAGAGAAGAACCTGGCTAATCAGCAGGTTTTCCAGAAGCTCTACCTGCAGATGTAATGCCAAGGAAAAAGCCCTGGCCCACGTACAGGACTGAGCCTGGATGGGAGTGCCAGGACTTGTTTGAAAATGCAAATCTTGATTTCCAGATTTAGACTAAAGTAGAATCTGCCAGTTCAATTCTTTGTCTTCTCATCCACCGCAGGAAGCAGGACAGGAAAAAGGAATTCGAAGAGGAAGGAGGGGGAAAAAATATGTCCCACTTTCTTATTTGTGTGTCTGAAAATCTGGACCTCTCCAGAAGCTATCCTGAGCCACTGCCAAGAACCTCCTACTCTTAAAAGATATTTGTCATTATTTATAAATCACCTCATTATATTTCTTATGTCATGTGTATAAAAATGTACACTTACGTCACATAAATCCTTTACTTCCTTTGTGTTCCTGGCCTGCTGGGATGTGGAAATACAACAGATGACACATACAACTATTAGCAACATGTGAAAGCAAGTGACTAAATCCAACGTCAAGTTCAGTAAGAGGAAAGAGAGAGGTCTAGTTAGTTTCAAAGCAACGTTGTACAATTCAGTTTCAAGGCAGGATAAGCCTTGGAAAGATGAGCAGGAGAAGAGAGTGAATGTCAGAATGTCAATATCATCAGAGGAAAGCAAAGGAGGAATTAAAATAGATATGCAGAATGTAGAAACATGGTGCAGACAAACCGATTTGCAAAGCAGAAATAAAGACACAGATGTAGAAAACAAGTATGTGGACACGAGGCAGGGAACGGGCAGGGTGGGATAAATGGAGCGACGGGGACGGACATATACACACCATGCTTCCCTGGGGCTCAGACAGTACCGAATCCGCTTACAATGCAGGACACCCGGGTTCCATCCCTGGGTGGGGAAGATACCCTGGAGGAGGGCATGGCCACCCACTCCAGTATTCTTGCCTGTAGAATCCCCATGGACAGAGGAGCCTGGCGGGCTACAGTTTGTGGTGTTGCAAAGAGTCGGACACGACTGAACGACTAAGCTCAGCACAGCACATGCGCAAGGTGGATAATAATGAAAACCTGCTGCGTAGCACAGGGAACTCTGCTCAACGCTCTGGGGCGACCTCAGTGGGAAGGAAATCCAAAAAGGAGGCGACACAGGTATATATGTAGCTGGTGCACTTTGCCGTATAGTAGAAACAAGCACAACATCATAACGCAACGATGAAAGAGTGGGTTAGTCGCTCAGTCGTGTCTGACTCTTTGAAACCCCACAGACTGTATCTCGCCAGGCTCCTCTGTCCATGGCACTCTACAGGCAAGAATACGGGAGTGGGATGCCCTTCCCTTCTCCAGGAGATCTTCCCTACCCAGTGATCGACCCTGGGTCTCCTGCATTGCAGGCAGATTCTTTACCATCTGAGTCACTGCATCTGCAACTCTACCTCAATTAAAAAAAAAAAAGAAAAGAAAAAGATAATGAGATACATATTACAATAAAATCACACATGATCAACTGCAAAAATAACAAAGATGGAGATATCAAGCAGCTAACAAATCCAAAGGCGCAACAACAAAAGGAAACAGTTTCCATCTCAATGTAAAAGCATAGTTGGAGAAGTGCTCCGCCAGGGTGGTGCTGTTCCCCAGTAAAGGGATGGAAATGCCTGCTCAACTCCCCAGGCCCGCTTTTCAGCCTGGGCAGAGGTCGCTCTCGGAGCTGGAGCTTCACTCCGCTCACTGTCTCTGGGCTCTCCACAGCCAGCAGCCAGTCGCCCAGGTGCTGCTCCGGACCCTCCACCCCAGCCTGTACGACCTGGGCTGCCCAGTCCCTTCTGCTCCCAGCTTGGCCTCTCGTCACTTTGCCACAGGAAGGCTCTGCCGTTACTGTCCCAAGGGGTGCCTGCTCTAACTAGTGTTCGCTATTATAATTCCAGACTAGGGAATGTGTGTTTTATTTTCATTCCAATATTTCATATGCACAAAGGCATTTCCAATTTCAACCAATGGCAAGGGGAGGGGTGGAATTAATGATTCTAAAAGTATAACAATGCAAAACCATGAATTATAAAAAGGAATAGTGCATGTAGAGATTACATAAGTCTGTCCCAAATGTGGGGCATTTTCGAGTGGTGCATGATATTCTGTAATTTTTTTTAATTAAGGTTTTTTACTTTGCAACAATTATGTACTTTTAATGCATAATATAAAAATATGACAACATCAAACCTTTGCATTCATGGGTAGTACTGCTTATGTCAAAGATAAGTAAAAGCAAAGAAAGAATTAAATTAGCTTAGAGGAAAAGATTAAGCAAGTAATAGTGCAGGGGGCTAAAATCTTGATGGTGACAAGAGACGGGTGATCATCTGAGAAATACTGTTGTGTAAATGTGTGTGCAAGTGGTGAGCCTCAGCTAATTTCCCTGCTGATTTATGATGCCTTAAGGAGAGCACGCCAACTGCCCAACTACATAGCACTAACGTTCCCAACTGCCCCCACATTAAACGGGAAGTTACTCTTGCTGTATAATAATTGAATTACACTAAAACTTTATGATTTAAAAACAACTTACTTCTGAACTTAGCTAAGACTCAAGTCATAGAAAAGCCTAACCCTTTATCTGACCCGCAATCTACAATTAATGTGACTCTGTCCTCAGTAACAACTAACTAGTGTCAACCTCGATTAACTCTGCCAGATAGTTTTTCAATTAGCACTACCCATTAAAACCACTAAAAAATAGCACAGGGTGACACGCCACTGCTCCCACAGGTGTTCATTTCCTCTGACAACTGACACCAGCAAAATCTCATTCTATTTTATGAAAAAGTTCCATTCTATTTTATCTTTGCCACTTGCAACATGGTTCCCCCTTAGAGGTCTAATTCATCTGACATGTTTAGAAGAGCCATTTAATTATCCCAGATCTGAATTATATATATATTTTTTTCCTGTTTTAGAACAGTACCAGGTTTCTGTGTCGGAAGCATTTGTCAATCGAGAGCTGAGATAACATTGCAAGAGATGCCATATGCGGCACTTTGTCACCACCTGCCATGTTAAATAAACCTCAAGGTAAGCATGAGGTTAGAGGGCAAGTAAGCAAGGTTCTTTCCCTCCTTCTCCTTAAGCCACTCACTAATTTGTACAAAGAAAAATTAACCCGGGATTTTAATTTCCATGTTAGATAAAAATGAGAGAGAGTCTAAACCAATTAAAAACTTCACATGGATTAGTAAAACCCAGCTGAAAATCTTATTTAATTTAGATCATAAGAATCCTTTCTTTTCAGAAAAATGGATTGAAAAAAAAGCTTCTTACACAGTTCATGGAATGTCCAGGTAACTCTCTGAACTAAGTGAGTGCGGGTCTATCTTCCTAACAGTCATCCACCTAGACTGCCTTCTGGACCTCCACTTCCTCTTTCCGTCAGCTGCCAGAGTCTAGTCACAGGTCTTGGGGCCCCTCTGAGCCCCAACTTCAGGCACTGAAAAACTTTAAGAGAAATCATGATGCATCGCCGTCAGGAGTCTCAGAGTTAGGAACTCCGCCAAACAAAAAGGAACACACTCCAAATGGTGAAGTTTCAGGGAAGTTGAGGGAGAAGCGGAAACCTTTAGAGAGGGGAGGGGACCCACGTGCTTCAGAAATGGCTTTTGGGGTCACATGAGCTTGGGAAAAGAAACTCATACCTTCCACCTTGGAGGCACCACAAGAACGTGTCTAATAGCATTCGTATCACAAAAATCGATAAAACTAATCTCAGGGGAAGGGGCTCTAGACATGTAGACCCTGGCTTATCGAACATGGTGAGGAATAAAGCAACAAAACTGATGGTAACAATCACTACTATATACAATTCATGTCCACTTTACAGATTAAGAAGCGCAAGGAGGTTTTGTTTTGTTTTGTTTTGTTTCCACCATGTTTAAGTTCATCCAGCTGACAAAATTCTAGCTTTTCCCCATTTTTACCACCTTAGTTTCCCAAAGACCAATAGGTAGATCCAACAAATGTAGCATTTCAATGTACCTTGTACCTTCAAGTGCAATTTGACGGCCAAAGATGGCTAGGTTTAGCATTTAAACCAAACATAGACACACATGAACAAAACAAAACAAACAAACAAAAAACCCCGACCGATCATTCGCAAATGCAGACCAAAAAGATTACAAAGAATAGTTCATGAGTTGCTCCAGGTACTGATGCTTAATTTGAAAAGCTTGATTTTATGCATTAATATCATTACTAAGCTTGTTTTAGGACCATTCTATACTTAATTTGTGATAAGTAACAACACAGAAAAAGAAAACCAAAACCCCAATTCCTGAAATAGAATCCTGAAAACTTAATATTTTTACATTGTTCCTTCTAGGAGTTAGAAACCCAGTGGGTTAACCATTAAGTTAAAGAAGTGCAGGTATTACGCCTTTTAAATGGACACTCACTCTTCTCATAAATACTGAGCTGAAGGGCTGTTTCTACCAGTCCCCCATTCTAGTGCTGGATTCATGGGAGGCAATTAATTCTGTTTATGGGTTGGCTGACAAGAAAGTTCAGTGAACTAACATCAAATACTTTTCTAGTCCCCTAATTTGCAATTTGGAAAACTAGAAGCAACAATTGTTCCTTTAAAAATCAAAGGGGGTTGCTGGCCTCAGAACTCCCTAGGTTCTGGCCTTTAAAGCTATTTTCTTGAGAGAATTCTGTGTGACAACCGCACATCTGACGGGTCAGAGCACTTTCTCTTTCTCCTTTATAACTTTATTAAGGAATGAATGCAGCTTGCTCTTTAACGGCATAACTTTATAGAAGATAAAGACCCTTCACACTTTATGGAAAGGTCAAAGCTGTCCTAAAAATGACCAATGAACCCAACAAATTCTTGACTCAGAGGTCCAAATTATCTATTTCACCATCTTATTTAAAAATGAAATGGCTAAGCCTTCTTTTTCTGGTCTATTATTTATTAGATTTCAATAAAGAAGCTTGCTTTTCATTAAAATTTTGTCACAAACCACCCCATACTGTGCTGTCCCCTTGCAAAAGGCATTTTCAATTTCTCCTCCTTTTCTTGGAAGAAGTGATTTTTGGCAGTCTCTCCAAGTCTTTAAAGAAACCACCAAACAGAACTATTTCCCTTTCTATCTTAAAGAAATATTCAACAAGTACGTTTATTTTTTTTTAGCACAAATTTGCATTCCTTCAAAAGGGAGAATTTTAGACACCAAGTCTCACAATTCCCTATTTGTGAAGACTTATATAAAAAATTACTTCTAAGTGTACAAGAGCAGTATAAAATTAATATATACATACATGATATGGAAAACATTTGTTCTCACTCATGGTACATGGTACAGAAAGATTTAGTAAATGCTATAAAACTCAGCGAACAAAGACTGCACAAGTAAGCAAGAAAACTGTAATCGATACCAGTGTTCTGCAGTGCTAATGAGGCATGCAGGTTGGTTTTGAAGGAAGACAGTACTTGGATTAACTACTTAAATATTAATAAGTTGTTTTCTGAATAAGGTCAATTTAGGAAGAGAGCAAGTTCCGAAAACATAACAACAATCCAAAATCTTGACTTCGAATAAACAGGAAATATTATAATATTCGAGACCTGTTTCTGAGTATAGATCTTAGTACCTCAAATGTGCCAGAACACAACTGCAATAACAGACATGAACTACACTTCTTTTGAACTCCTGGATGGCAAAATACAATCTTATATTTAACATGAACCTCAACTCATGTAATCAAACAAAATTAGACCAATGTGAGACATACTCAATAAGTGGTGGGAACCAGGAAGGTAAGTTTCCACTTCCGATTGCCTGTATTTTATAAAATTATGCAAATTCCATGCACAGTTGGTTAGCACTGGGACTGTACTCAGAGAGCTTGATGACAGAGAAAAATTAATTTGAAACAAAGAAAAATAGTAATCTGTGAAAATTATTCTCAGGTCCAGAGGAGGTCAGGATGGTGCGGGAGGGACCTTTGAGACTGGGAATGTCTTTCTGATAAGACCTTATTTTTTCCACATCAGCTATTTTCTTTTAAGTTATGAGTAACTGGAGATAGGAAAAAAGGATGAGAAGCCACTTCTAAAAGGGAGGGAGGCCGCTTTATCCTTTGTCATGGAAAGAAAACACAAGAGCAAGCATGGGGAAGATAAGAGATGTTGGGTGATGGTGGCAGGAAGCAGGGCAACTATTGTCCAATGTCTTCCTTCCTCTCAGGAAAGCCAAAGGGGTTATCTTATGAGCACAGAGAACTGTCATTTTATGAACCTGGAAAATATGGAAATAGTTCAAAACAGCTGTGCTGGAGAAGTGGGTTGCCTAGGTGATTTCACTCACAGTTTGGTTTGTCTTGCCCAGTATGGGGACCAATGCTACCCTCACAGCTCTGTAAGTGTAGCTCCAAACTCAGTTAGGAATGGGAGATAGGCAGCACGTATGCCTCTGCTCCCTGCTTGTCTCAGGCAGATAACAGACATCACGAATCAAGCATGCCATCCTCCTCACTGAGCTGAGACAGAGCCTCAGAATCTTTTTCCACACAGCGTATCAAGCAACCATTACTGACTGGTCAAGGAGGCATCTGAGATGAAACGGCGCCATTTTTGAGCAAAGCACAAACCCAGCTGGGCTTAATAGGGTTCCTGATTCCGCATCCATGGGCAGTTATCTATTTGCCACCCCTACCCTGTAAGGACTGGATATTCTACCCCTAATACCTGCTCTGAGACCTCCTGGACCACACCCATTAGTCTGGAGCCAGCTCCCTTGCTCGAGGAAGTCAAGGCTGGATTCCCCCACCCCTGAAATCTGCATGCATAAGACTCATCCCCCTACTACTGATTATACAGAGAAACCAGCAAATCCGCACCAGTCTTGGGCTACACAGTTCTCTACATACAAGGTTGATACTGGACAGAGATACACTAAATTTAAGCAGTTGCCTGGTGACTTGGCATAAAAAGCCAGACCCAGTAAACTAGCAAGTCATCCTGAGCTTTGCCATGACTTCCAAGTTTGAGGACCACAGCCTGAAAGAGCAGATTGTTCCTGGCCTCAAGTCTTCCACAAAATCATTATTCCTAAAACCTGCCTGTGATTGCCCTGAAGCCCAGGAAATGTCTGCAAGGATGTCAAAAGCCAGTTCTCTCTCCAGACACCCCGCTTCAGTGGAGCCGCTGAGAGTCTGGGGAGTAAGCTTAGAATAAGGACCTTATTCCCTAGACATCCTGTGTCACCCTCTGAACAAGGAACCTAAGAGAATCATCTCTGTCAAAGTCTACCTACCGTGGTCCCACCCAGATCTGTCCTCAGATTTTCCTGGGCTTGCTGCCTTATTAATGGGACCAAATCCCTGGCCTTGGCTGGCGTTGGGGGGTGGGGTGGGGGATGGTTTTAATTATGACTATGATATCAGATTCCAGGATCCTAATATGTAAGCCCTGCCAAGTTCCATGAAACCCTCAATTCAGTTCTTTCTTTGGAATCCAGGGATTCTGATCTAGTCATTCTCTGAGGCCCAGGTAAGAAGCCACATCCCATAATAGAAGAGTTTGGCAGAAGAATCATCTTCCCTGGGCCAGAGGCAGGGTGAGGGGGTCCCTAATGAGCAGCCAGCATCAAAGATAGTGTGAGTTCTGGAAACTACAGCATGGCCATTCTAGCAGCCCAGAAGGAAAGGACCCAACCTGGCTACTGGTCTCAAGAGCCTTCTACCCTAATATGATTCCAACTTCTACTTCAGCTTAATCTCAAGTTTTCAATAATTAGATCTCTCACAAGTTAAGGTATCAGGACTCAGTTTGACTCTGATTGCCAGCAGTCCAGCTGAGGTGACATCTCCACAGATGCTCAAAAAGGGACAATAGGTACAAATATGGTGGAAAGTAGAGTATTTGTCCTTAAATGTCCTTGAGTGGACATCACACTCTACCATGTACTAACTCTGACTTTCACCAAATTGCTTGATTTCTCTGAGCTTCAGATGAACAAGGATAAAGTGGAAATAACAATAAGAATATAAGAGGGTCTTGGAGAAGCCTGGAGGTTTATGTGTCAAGTGCTGGGCACAATACAGGTACCCTCAACAGTCATACCTACCACGGCAGTCTCTTGTCAAAGTGCGGAATTAACATAAACAAGTTTGAAGTGTCACATTTGTCACATAATAGGTACTCAACTGTATATATAGAGAGGGAAAAAAGTAACCAATAAATGAATGAGCCAGTCATGTTTGTTTCCATGGGTGAGAGAATATTCTTTAAAAGGAGCCTAGTTCACCAAGCAGTCAGCTTACACAAGCAGCAGCAATACTTTCCATTCACCTGTTAGCTGGATGCTTCAGTTGAAACAAGCAGTGACTTAAAATTGTTTCTGAAAATCCATCCAATGGACTTAAAACTGTGATTTTTTTTTTTGACCTGTAAGTCACATTTGAACATTAATAGGACCCTCAGTAATAAAATTCTGCCTTTGAAGGGGAGAAGTTCTTCAGAAAGTGGGAGCTCTGCAAGAACAAGGTAATAGCCTTATTTTAAAGTTGCATTTCAAAAAAAAAGTTGCATTTCTTCCAATAAATGATCATGCATTATTTCTATGCTGAACTTAGAGTTAAAAATTTCAAATTTAGATGTATATAAAGATTTTTTTTTAAGTCAACTTCCTTTTTAGGCACCCACACTTGAGTTTTGATTCTACAGAGAAAAGCGTCTTTCCAGAACTAAAGTGGACATTCTGGCAATGGTTAACTGTGTACTCCAGGGGCAGAGAAAAGCCAGTTTCATAAGGCGTAATTCTGACAGTTGTACTCATCACCAAGTGTCTATCAGAGTGAAAAAAAATGCACATTTTTCCATAAATAACTATTGAGCCTTCAGTTTTGAGAGTATTTCAAAATGGAGGAAAGAACACTCCTTAGAAGAATGATGCCGATTATACACGTAATTTGCCTTGTAATGCTGTCAACCTGTTTTTTGGCCCTCAAACGAAGGTGTGCTCCACTGACATCATAATATCATGAGTCAAATGGTCCTGGGTTCAAATACCAGTTCTGTTATTCAGTAAAAGGTCTATCTTGGACAAACAAGGTCCTTAACACTGCAAAGCCTTAGTTTCTTAAAACTTCCCCTAGGAACGAGATGTTCTCTATCCTCTGTCTGCACCCTGATGGATTCTCTCACCTTCTACCCTGCTCAGTGCCCAGGGAGGCTGATTCTGTGGGCAGCACCAGAGATTAGCCAATGGAGGACATTGGCAAGAGGTCAGGGATGGGTCGCTGTCTCCATCAGAGCTCTTGGGTTACAGTTGCCGTGAGTGCCTTTGCCACCCCTTTCCCAGACCATCGACCCGCTGGAAAGATGAAAGGAGACATTGTGTGTAAAGCCCTTAGCAAAGGCCTGTCATGAATAATGAGTGATAGATGCCACCCACATCTGAACCCAAAATAAGCAAATGATGTTTGAGAAGGGTCCACGACTAGTTAAGAGGTTGATTGGAATAAAGGGCCACCAAGGGGAGGTGAGCTTTTCAATGAAGTGCGAGGGGATGAAAACATTTGGTTCTAGCCACGCCCCACTCTCTTCAAGGATCTGTGTGCTGCCTGCTCAGCATATGACAGTCCTCCTGTAACAAAATCCAAGGGAAAGATTCTCTCCTGAAAAGTAGTCAGAGCAAAATAAACTCAGCATGGCCCGACAGAACTGCGATCAGTGGAGGTAGAGCCACAGAGGTTGTGACATCTGCTCTGCCGAAGGGAATTGAGACTGAGGCAGTCTGGTGACAGTCCTATGCCACGCTCCAGGACTGAGAGCTGCTCTGGGGTGAGCCCGGGAGCGACTCCCTGAAGGCTGAGAATGCGAAAAACCAGAAACTGTTGAGAAGACGTAGAATGCTGCGGTGCTGTTTACTCGCTAAGTCGTGTCTGACTGCTTGCAACGCCGTGGATTATAGCCCCTCTAGACTCCTCTGTCCATGGGATTCTCCAGGCAAGAATACTGAAATGGGTTGACATTTCCTTCTCCGGGGATCTTCCCAAACCAGGGGATCAAACCTTTGCCTCCCGCATTGGCAGGAGGCGTCTTTAAGACTGAGCCACCAGGAAAGCCCAGAAGGCTATGTATGTGGGTGTAATTACTTGAGAGAGCTGTGGGTCAGCCAGGGATTCAGCACTTTGATAAATAGACACTGGGTCAGCACTGAGCCTGGGAGATTCCAGTTTTAGATCACCCAAAGGCTGAAGGAGCTACCCTTCTGATCCTTGACCAAACCACCCAAGAGAAATAGTCTGGAGTATGATGATTCTCATCATCAGACACCAGAATAATCGGGTTCAATGATTCTCAAAGGATGGTTCCAGGGCCAGCAGTGTTAGCATCACCAGAGAACTTGTTAGAAATGCAGATTTTGGTTCCCCACCCCAGATCTACTGAATCAGAATTCTGCAAGTGGGGCCCAGAGAGCTAGGCTTTCATAAGCACTTCAGGTGATTCTGAGGCACATTCAAATTGGAGAACCGCTGTCTCAGTATGGATGCCCCAGCACAATCTGTGTGTGCTAGTCATTCAGTCGTGTCTGACGCTTTGCAACCCCAAGGACTATTAGCTCACCAGGCTTCTCTGTGCATGGAATTCTCCAGGAAAGAACACTGCAGTGGGTTGCCATGCCCTTCTCCAGAGGATCTTCCCAACCCAGGGATCACACCTGAGTCTCCTGCATTGCAGGCAGATTCTTTACCGTCTGAGCCAGCAAGTATGTTAGTACTATGACTCACTGCTTGCTGTTCCCTGCATATGAATCAAGAATAGTGCTACTCCACCCTTTCCTTGAATCATTGCACTTACTGTTTACCGGTTTTGTGACACAGGTACCACTGGTGGTCCTCCTTGTGGAAAGTAAACTAAGGCTCAGAGTGTTTGCAGAGCATGTCAAGGACACACAGGCAGTCAGTGACAGAGCCCCAGACTGGACTATCCCGGCCTTCTGCGCATCTCATCCTTTCCTTCTGCTGCTCTGCCCCCATAGCAAAGCAAGATTCATCCTCGTAAGGTAAAGTGAATTTTTTAGAGAGGTACATTTGTTGAATTTAGTGAACCTTTTCTATAAGACAATAGAGATCATTTCCTGGATTGCTCAGTGAAACTGGAAGCTGCCCTAACTGGGAACTCACACAAACCTCAGGATGTGCTTTACTCACAGAGAGATATTTAGGAGACAGAAAATGGGCTGAACCAAGAATCTGGCAGCCAGATATATGGCCATCTGGAAAGGATCAAACTTCTACAAGTTTTTGAGTTGCCCAAATAAATGTCTTCTTTGTCTCTACCAGAAAAAAAAGTATATATATATACACACACACACACACACACACACACATATATATATATATATGCACATACACAAGCACATACATACATATGACAAAGAACTCATTGCCCATAATTATATTATCAATTGGGGAGGATATCAATTTGGATCTTTTACCCCCCTACAAAAACAGATCAGACTAAATACAGTGAATTTTAAAATAATTAAAAGAATTTCTATGAATTACTATTTGGAGTGTGCTATTATCTGCCACTATGAAACACCTCCATTTTTTTCTCTACACTGATAAAAACAAGGTCTATTTTAACCTGGAGGGGAAAAAAATACTCAACAGGTATTGATCCTACAGTAATCAATGGCTTATTACTATATTTTTATTTTGACATATTGAAAAACACCTCAGCAAAAAGTCTGAAAATTATATAGCATCATATCTGTACAACATCAAGCAGAGGAAAAGGGAAATAAAAAGTAAACTTAAAGAGAGTGTTTTAACTCTCTAAGCAACTCTAAGTGTGGATTTATTTTCACACAGGATTAATTAACCCAATAATGACATTTGTATTTATTCTGGGCAACACCTAGGGAAATTTGGGGGGATATATATCCTTTTATTAAAATATGCATTTTAATAAATGCATATTTAATAATATTTATAATATATATAGGAATATGAAAGAAAATGACAATGCCTAACAAAATATTCTAAACAAATAAATATTGAGAATATACTTGGAAATAATTCACATTTATTTCAGAACATTCATTAAGTTTACATTTTATGAAATTACTAATGAAATATAGATAAAATTTATCAATAAGAAGGAGGGAATTAATAACAAGTGAAAGTGCCATATAAATCAATCTAAAAAATCTATTTGGACAATTTAAGAATACCCAAGCAGTGAGTTAGAGAGTCCATAGTTTTTTTGTTTCACGAAGTGATTATCCTACATATTTTATTATGATACGAAAGTCTGGTGCTTAATTGTATGCCCTTCCGTTATTGCTCCAAACTCCGGAGGAGCCTGGTAGGCTGCCGTCTATGGGGTGGCACAGACTCAGACACGGCAGAAGCAACTTAGCAGCAGCAGCCGCTGAAGGCATTAGGTTCATCTCACGTATTTCCAGACACTCAGGAAACAGCAGGATCACTGGTAAAGCTAGTATATTTAATGTGTTAACTTTGTTCCTCAGACTGAGGTCACACTACTCAGAGGGAGCACAAATGTAAAGGAAGCCATGTCCAGGAGAGCCATGAGTGAGGTGGGTTGGGCGGTTAAAGGGAGACTGTGTATCTTCTCTAAGAAGGACAGCTGGTCCTCAGTTCCATGTGATTGTCTCTGGGCAGAAATGCCAGTCCAGTGTTTCCTGATTTTCTGATTTTTTCAAAGAAAAAACAGAAAAAGGCAATTAGGACCTCAAAGAGAAATCTCTCAAGTTTCAAAGGCTGAATCCAAATCCATAATTTGTCTTAAAACACAGCTTACTAGTCTGGGTTTGAGGACAAATACAAAGCCACTCGAAGGTATTCCAGGAACAATGGGTTTAACTTAAGAATTAGGATTTGCACAAACAATGGGCAAGCTGGAGTGGATAGTCAGGAAAGGCACCGTGGAAGTCCTGGGAAGCTCCAGCCAGAGGACAGGAAGGTGACCTGAGAACTCTTCCTGAAGCAACAAAATGGTGGTTCCCAAAGGCTCATGGGCAGGCTGTCCCGCAGAGTCTCTGGAAACATCCCAGGTCACGGTGGTGGAGTGGATCTCAAGCCACAAAGCCACCAGGAATCCCACATCAGCCCACACTTCTGGCCACTCCTCTTCTGCCTTCCAGTTCCCCCACCAGTTCTTTTCATTGGTAATCTGAAATCCAAACCACAGAGGAAAGAGGATCCCGGGGTATGTGTTTCCTGGTCCAGTAAAGAGGGAGTGATGTCAAGTTTTCCACAGACAATCCTATCTGGCACTGGCATACAATCGCTGATAAGAGTTCAAAGAACAAGTCACTAAGTTGTATCCTAAGTTTCCGTTTTCCTTCTTCCCTCTCTCCCTTCCTTTCTTTCTTCCTCTTTCTCCTCTTCTTCTGGTTCACCTTCCTCTTCTTTCTTTGTATTTTAATACCAAGAAAATACCTTCTGAGTGGTTGTCAGGGTGAGAAGAGCACATATAAGATAATGGGATCACATACAAGAAGTTCAGGGGGCTATACAACTCTTCTATATTAAGCAAAAAGCAAACGAGAAAAGAAAAGATACACCCTTTTGAATGCAGAGTTCCAACGAATAGCAAGGAGAGATAAGAAAGCCTTTCTCAGTGATCAGTGCAAAGAAATAGAGGAAAAAAATAGAATGGGAAAGAAAATTACAGATCTCTTCAAGAAAATTACAGATACCAAGGGAACATTTCATGCAAAGATGGGCTCAATAAAGGACAGAAATGGTATGGGCCTAACAGAAGCAGAAGATATTAAGAAGAGGTGGCAAAATACACAGAAGAACTACACAAAAGAGATCTCCATGACCCAGATAATCACGATGGTGTGATCACTCACCTAGCCAGACATCCTGGAATGTGAAGTCAAGTGGGCCTTAGGAAGCATCACTACAAACAAAGCTAGTGGAGGTGATGGAATTCCAGTTGAGCTACTTTAATTACTAAAAGATGATGCTGTTACAGTGCTGCACTCAATATGTCAGCAAATTAGGAAAACTCAGCAGTGAAAAAAGTCAGTTTTCATTCCAATCCCAAAGAAAGGCAAGGCCAAAGGATGTTCAAACTATGGCACAACTGCACTCATCTCACACGCTAGTAAAGTAATGCTCAAAATTCTCCAAGCCAGGCTTCAGCAATATGTGAACCGTGAACTTCCAGGTGTTCAAGCTGGTTTTATAAAAGGCAGAGGAAACAGAGATCAAATTGCCAACAACCGCTGGATCATTGAAAAAGCAAGAGAGTTCTAGAAAAACATCTATTTCTGCTTTATTGACTATTCTAAAGCCTTTGACTGTGTGGATCACAATAAACTGTAGGAAATTCTGAAAGAGATGTGAATACCAGACCACCTGACCTGTCTCTTGAGAAACCTGTATGCAGGTCAGAAAGCAACAGCTAGAACTGGACATGGAACAACAGACTTGTTCCAAATAGGAAAAGGAGTACAGTCAAGGGTGTATATTGTCACTGTGCTTATTTAACTTATATGCAGAGTACATCATGAGAAACACTGGGCTGGATGAAACACAAGCTGGAATCAAGATTGCCAGGAGAAATATCAATAACCTCGGACATGCAGATGATACCACCCTTATATCAGAAAGTGAAGAAGAACTAAAGAGCCTCTTGATGAAAGTGAAAGAGGAGAGTGAAAAAGTTGGCTTAAAGCTCAACATTCAGAAAACGAAGATCATGGCATCTGGTCCCATCACTTCATGGCAAATAGATGGGGAAACAGTGGAAACAGTGGCTGACTTTACTTTTCTGGGCTCCAAAATGACTGCAGATGGTGACTGCAGCTATGAAATTAAAAGATGCTTACTCCTTGGAAGAAAAGTTATGACCAACCTAGACAGCATATGAAAAAGCAGAGACATTACTTTGTCAGCAAAGGTCCATCTAGTCAAGGCTATGGTTTTTCCAGTAGTCATGTATGGATGTGAAAGTTGGACTATAAAGAAAGCTGAGCACTGAAGAATTGATGCTTTTGAACTGTGGTGTTGGAGATGACTCTTAAGAGTCTCTTGGACTGCAAGGAGATCCAACCAGTCCATCCTAAAGGAAATCAACCCTGAATATTCATTGGAAGGACTGATGTTGAAGCTGAAACTCCAATGCTTTGGCCACCTGATGCGAAGAACTGTCTCATTGGAAAAGACCCTGATGCTGGGAAAGATTGAAGGCAGGAGGAGAAGGGGACGACAGAGGATTAGATGGTTGGATGGCATCACCAACTCAACTCAATGGACATGAGTTTGAGTAAGCTCTGGGAGTTGGTGACGGACAGGGAGTCTTCGCATGCTACAGTCCATGGGGTTGCAAAGAGTTGGACATGACTGAGCGACTGAACTGAACTGAATTGAATATTGTAATTCTGATAGTAGTTACATAGATCTATATTTGTGTTAATTCATAGAACTGTATATCAACAGAAGTCAGTTTAGCCATAAGACAGTAAAATTACTGAATTTTCAGATTAAAACATCAAGAAAAAAGATTTAAATTAATGAAGTACATATACTCTGAGATATATAGAACTTGTAAAACTGAACTATACTACCTCGGGCCTTATAGAAAACAGGAATAAGCAGAAGGTAAGTGGCAGATGACTTTAAACAAATCAAGGAATATAATCCACTATTAACATTTAGATGTTGGTCTTTCATAAAGGTAAATAATCCTGTTCAAAACTGCACCAGGAACATGCTCATTACATGAGAAGGTAGTTCTCATATAGCATTTACTTTTGTTTAGGGGAAATCAGTCAAATGCCATTAATCCCAGCCATAATTATAAAAAGTACATATTGAAAAAAACAGTAGAAAACAAAATTCATTCTGACAAAATACAGCTCTGTGACTGAGAAACAATATGTATCAGCCATTATTATGAGGCAATTAAATAGATTGACTAAACTCAAGAGGAAAAACAACTTACAAAGCACTTGCCATGTCTACCTGCATACCGACTTGCATAAAAATCCAGTGGATAAAAAGAGGAAAAAAAATCTCTATTATTTTGCTTTGACAAAGTCTACATAACTTGCAGAAAAATGCATATTGTTCAAATTGCTTAAATGTGGACATTTAATGTACATAAAGTCTGTTTTAGTGATTCATCTTATCCGCATCCTCACTCGTGATGACACCGTCTCACCAGCTCTCTGCCACCCCCTTCCCCTACACCTCACAAACATCAAGTCAAAATTCAACACTTGGTTGATGTAGAGAAAATCTTTCAATTCAAGCCTGCCTTCCACTCACACTGGAGCACTTTTCAACTGTCACTTCAGAATGTCAGTGATTAGCATGCAAAAGCTTTATTTAATTTCTTTATTTCTTTTCAGGAAAAAGAGGTTAGAAACAGCTGTCGTTCAGGTGATGAATGCAAACCGCCAGCCTTTGAAACAGCAGGTGAAGTAGCTGAGGTTGGAATGAATTAGCATTTAGAAAAACCCCCACAAGGGATTGTACCCTGGCAAGGAAATGGCTGCCCTTCTTTGCGTATTATTTCATTATTAAAGTAGTTCAGATATAATGCACTGTGCAAGTGTATATACAGCCAAAAGTTTGAACCTTCTGAAACAAACAAAAGACTTCTCTGTTCTTTCAAAAAATCGAGGCTCATATACGTGAGTGTAAACGCAACATCCGGCCAAAAGTCACACAATATAAGCCTTTTTAA
This sequence comes from Dama dama, assembly GCF_033118175.1. Classification (NCBI taxonomy): domain Eukaryota; kingdom Metazoa; phylum Chordata; class Mammalia; order Artiodactyla; family Cervidae; genus Dama; species Dama dama. The sequence goes on along the minus strand of NC_083703.1, from coordinate 10,184,153 downwards.
AAAATGACATTCAGGGGGTCAAGATGATCTCAGGGTCACCTGGGCTCTTGCAACAGTAACATTTCAGATCCTCCTCAGTGCTGGCCGCATGATGAGGCCATTTGAGCTGCAACATATTATAAAAGGAAGAGTATTTTCGAAAAGAAATCTCCCCGTGGCCACAAGTTCTGTCTGGTTTCGGCTTCATTAAGGTCATATCCTCAGAGTACATCAAGTATCTTACCCCTCCACCCCCCAAAATGATAACTCTTCTTCTGTGTTTCAGAACTGCATCGTATGTATTAAGTCTTACAACTGGATATTTAAAACAAGCCATTGTAAATCATATGGCCTTTAATATATAGAATAAACTTATTCTAAAAGCGCAGTGACTGATAACAGATATTTAGTGACAAGTAATAAGTGACCTCCAAGAGTAGGAAAGAGCTGTGCGCTATTGGTGTGCCCACGGAAAACCAGGATACTGACACTAATTAAAAGCTCATTATCATTGCCTGGACGCCAAATGTCAAAACAAAGGGATTCTTGACCTTAAACAGGGCCAGAGTCAGGGCAGAGGTTCTGACTGTGATGAAGATATGTCTCTGTTTCCATAATATAACAGGACTAAGCCCTCTTTATTCACAAGAACTTTCTTTTGAAAGTCAGAACTAATTATGAAAGGAAGCATTTCCTAGGAGGCAGGAAGAATTGCTCTTCAGAGGCTCAAGTGAGACCATACTTTGTCCCACAACTAAACCGCCACCAGCAGCAGCTCCACCCCTCTACCTGCAGGACCCACCTCCTACTGTCTTTCTGCAACCCTCGCAGGCTACCTGCACCCCCTCCCAGTCCTGGCTAGGTGTTTGTCCCCTCTCCACCCGCCCCCTGCCCCCCATGTCCTAGTCCTTCTCCTCACGGGCGCCAATATACCTTCCCATCCGAACCTCTTTGCTAGCTCTGTCCTTACCCACCCCCTTCTCCGTCTACCTCTTTTTCAGCACTAAGCCCTTCCTACTTCTTATTATTTCATGCGTATTTACTTCGCCTGTCCTCGTTTACTTCCTTCAAGTTTCCCTTGGTGGCTTCCTTCTAAACCCTCAAGTGGCAGACTGAATCTTGTTCTTTGGTTTATTTCCTCCTGCGCTTAACTCCATCTGATATGAGGACAAAACGGTTAAATCAGAACATGTGTTCCTCTCCCTCTCTTCACCGGCTGTGATGGAGAACAAGGTCCCCTGGCTATTTCCAGGAGGAGCAGGCTTCCTGACTGCTTGTTACAGAAGAAAGGGCCAGGCAGACACGGAGCCACTGTAAAGCCAGTGAGTCTTAAGCACTGGGCCCTGTACCTGTGTGAGTGGGGCCCCGGCAATTTTTTATTTGCAACTTTGTATTATTTTTCTTGAGGGGACCCTTGAAGCTGTAAAAGCTTCTAGACCTACAGAACTTGGATCAGCAGCCCTTGGAGGAAAGAGGTACCAATATGTACTGCTAAGGATTGTTACCTGCAGTTTTTATGTGATTATTTTAGTCTCTCTACTATCAGTTCAGTTCAGTTGATCAGTCGTGTCCGACTCTTTGTCACCCCATGGACTGCAGCATGCCAGGCCTCTCTGTCCATCACCATCTCCCAGACCTTGCTCAAACTCACTTCCATTCAGTCGGTGATGCCATCCAACCTCCTCTTTGTCTGTCATCCCTTTCTCCTCCTGCCTTCAACCTTTGCCAGCATCAGGGTCTTTTCCAATGAGTTGGCTCTTCTCATCAGGTGGCCAAAGTATTTGTGCTTCAGCATCAGTCCTTCCAATGAATATTCAGGGTTGATTTCCTTTAGGATTGACTGGTTTGATCTATAGGCACAAGTAAAGATGGGGTGACTAAAAGCTTGTGTAGTATTTTCAGGAGGTGTTTGAAGATGACTTATGAGACCTAAAGCAGACAAGGGCATTTCTTCACTGGTCAGCCCAGATTCAGCAAGGACAAGTGACCAGAAATGGCCTCAGGTCTTATTTAAAGATGAGTTTCTTTCCTGTCTCAGGGTATTTGCATTTGATGTTCCCTCAGTATGGAATGCGCATTCCCCAGATCTGTGCAAGCGTGGCTTCCTCTTGACCTTCAGTCTTCAACTTCTGTGTCATCTCTTGAGAGGCCCTCTCTGAAATGGTCCCGACTTCACCCACCTGTTACAGCCCATCACATCCCTGCATTTATGTCCTTCATTGCACATACCCATTTTTGTTGTTCAATTGCTAAGTGGTGTCCGATTCTTTGTGACCGCATGGACTACAGCACACCAGGCTTCCCTGTCCCTCACCATCTCCTGGAGTTTGCTCAAATTCATGTCCATTGAGTTGGTGAGGCTGTCTAACCATCTTATCCTCTATCGCCCTCTTCTCCTTTTGCCTTCATATTCAACATGCTTTTTTTTTTTTTTTTTTTTTTACTGATGTATTTATTTCTTGAATGTGTGTTTTCCCCACTAGCACATAAGCTTGGGAGGGTAGAGACCTCAACTGTCTTGCTCACTGTGGTCTCCCTAAGTCTTAGAACAATGTGTGACTCTTGGAATAGTCTTTGTGTATGAGAGAAAGGATGAATAGGTAGATGGGTAGGTTTGGTGAATGCAATCCAAGTTCAGTAAAATATTTACAAAGTCTACTCTAATCATTTTTCAGCATAAAACAGAGTACTGTAAATAGTAAAGCTATTACAAAACAACTCAACCAATAATATAAAAAATATTACTGATGAATTCAGGGGTCTAAGCACTTGTTTGTTTCTGAAAGACTAGAGGAATTTAGCATGATCAATGAGAGAAGATTAACTGTGGTAGGGAGAGGATCTAAGAGAACACCTTGGCTAACCAGGGTGGGGTAATGAAGTTAGGAAAAGATGTCCAGGCAATTTTAATATTCCAGTCCACACTCTCAAATCTAGCCATTGTGGGAAATCCCTGAATTTCTAGAAAATCTCTAAAGCTGTCTAGTGGAGTATCACAGATCTTGGGTTGAGGCTGTATTATCAAGGAATCCCAGATGACTGTGTTTCAGCTGGCTACAACAGGGCTGCCTAGGGCAGGGGTCCCCAAACTCTGGGCCACAGACCGGTACCTCCTGTCACATCAGCAGTGGCATTAGATTAGAAATAAAGTGCACAATACATGTAATGTGCTTGAATCATCCCCAAACCATTCCTTCCACCCCTGGTCCATGGAAAAATTGTCTTCCATGAAATTGGTCCCTGGTGTGCAAAAGGTTGGAGACTACTGGCCTAGGGAATCAACAACATCAACAACAACAAAAACCCAAGGATGCATTCCTGGACCTCATCTGAAATTGACAATCTCAGAGTCATGCCTGAAAAGTCAGTAGAATAGAAATCTTTCCAGGAGGTTCTGAGAGGCAGCTACAGGATTTGAACATGCTGGATGACCAAACCAGGATTCACAGAGACTTTAACAGACTTGAAGAATGTGCCAAAAAAGACAAAACATATGATGCTGAAGTTTCATATTCTCAGAATCTCTCTAAGCTAAGAAGAAGTTGAGATAAATATAGGATTGAAATTTTCTGTGTAAAGAATAGGCAATCCTGCCTTGAAGGGGTGTGTGTGAGAGAGAGAGAAATATAGGATTGCTAATACTGCACCCAATATCTTCCATTGGACCCACTCAGTTTGACCTCTTTTTATCACTCTGCACCAAGCCTGGAGGCTGACCTACATGGACCACAGCAATGACCTCCACCGCCCTTGGCTTCTGGTCACAAACAGGGAGCCCCCCCCAGGAGACCGAAGTAAGAGAGGAGAGTGAGGTCTGGGCTTTCATTCCTTGAGCCCTCTCTGCTGGAGATCTGTCTTCAACTGAAGGTCACAGGCCTTCTACATGATTCCCTCCCTCCAGAGAGATTCTTTATTAAATTCAACATGCATGCCCTGAGTTCCTCAGCTGTTTCCTTAACTGTAAAGTGGAAAGAATAATGATAATAATTATAACACCATATCTCTTTTGAGATTATGAGGATTGAATGAATTACCACCTACAAAGCAGTTAAAATAGTTCCTAGAATAAAACACGTATTTTATACATATGTTTTAAATAAAAATTCTTATACTCATTGTGCAAATTTCAGAGAAAACCAGCAAGTTTCACAAAGAAAAGTGGCTTTTTTTTTTTTCTATAAATAGCCAGGTATTTTTTAATGGCCAAACATTTTCTGCAGAAATTATTTTTGTCTACAGAGGGCTATTAAATTATAGACTATGACATTAAAATAAATGTTTGAGACACTGAGCCACTCACAACAATAGAAACTTTAAAAATACTTTAGAGATTAAAAATTCTAATGTCTTATTTCTGGGCTGAAGTGCAGAGAACACAGTTTAGAAGAGGCAACGCTGGCATTTTAATGACCCATGTCAGCCCCATCCCGGTTGTCACAGATCATCACAGTATGTTCTCTGCTTATATTATTGAAAGAAACCTGAATAAAACTTCAAACTTATCCAAAAAGGATAGTAACTCCTAGCGTGGATAAAGAATTGTATTAAAGTTTAAGGTTTCAAAAGCCATGAAGCCTGATGTTGACAACTGTGACAATTTTCACTGAAAGGGGAAAAAAGGCAGTCATGTTAGAAGAAAATTTCTCCCTGAAAACTACTCATTCAATCTGTTAATATTAATTTAAGAATCCCAACAATTATATGTGTCTGTATAACTGGCACCGTATTGTAAGACAGCTAAAATTATAGTGATGTCGTTTTCCACCTTTCACTATCATTCTCTCTGTGTCATTTAATCTTCGACTTTAAATGATCCTTTGGGATCATTTGGAACTCGAGAATACAGATGGTCCCTGACTTGTGATGTTTTGACTTTCCAAGGGTAGGAAAGCCATGTGCGTTCGGCAGAAACCGTGCTTCAGGTTTTGATCTTTTCCTGGTCCAACGACACGTGATGCGATCCACTCCTCCGGTGCTGGGCAGTGAGCCGCCGTGCCAGGGCAGCCACTCGGTCCCGAGGGTGAGCAACTGGCACACGGACGAACTGACAACCCTTCTGGGCCAGACAACTGCTCTTTTTTTCCACTTTCGGCACAGTGCTCAACGACTCACATGAGCTATCCCGCTCTTCATTAAAAAGTAGGTTTTGTGTTAGATGGTTTTGCCCAACTGTCAGCTGGTTTAAGCGTTCTGAGTGTATGTAAGGAAGTCTGGGGTACACGCTGATGTTCCGTAGATTAGGCGTGTTAAATGCATTTTAAATTTAAGATATTTCCAATTTATGATAGGTTTAGTCGGATGCAATGGAGATGTTTGTATGGACATCTATGTTTAAAGAAGAAAGATGGATGCCTTTTAAAAGGTTTTCTGGGATCCAAAAGAAGCAAGGGAAGGAGTTGTACCTACTGGGCAGAAAGGGTAAGCAGAGCCAAGTGATGGGAATGGTTAGGTTTTCCTGTCTACCTACATCTAAGGCATGATGCCTGCTCAGCCAAGAGTCAGCGTCGTGGCTGTTCTTTCAGCTCATTTCCGATTGCCGAACAGTGGTTCTAAATGAAACAGTCTTAGCTATGGGTGACAGCTGGAGACCCCTTGACAAGAACTTCCAGTAATTCTCTCCTCTCAAGGAATGAGGACGATCAGATGCCCACACCTGCTCCTCTCCTTCCCAGAATCAGGGACTGGTCCTGCCAGGTAAGGCCCTGGACTATTAAGCGTTTGCTCAGTTTTGTGGGTTTTTAAAAAATTATATATTTATTTGGTCATGTCTGGTTTTAGTTGCAGCATGTGGGATCTTTAGCTGTGGTGTGTGGGATCTAGCTCGTGGAGCAGGGATTGAATCTGGGCCCCTTGCATGGACAGCTTGAAGTCTTAGCCACTGGACCACAAGGCAATCCCTTGTGGTGTTTTTAAAAGGGAACATTTAATAAAAGAATTGGAAGTTATGTGGAATACATTTATTTGTTTATATATATATATATATATTTCTAATTATTTGAAGTTCATTGAAAACTTTTTACAAAGTGTCCCAAAACTGATCACAAAGTTTCTTCGAGAAAATCATATCTTCTGTGAGTGTTTTTCTGGTTGCTTCCTGAATGCTATTCTCTATTAGAAAATGTTTATGATGTGATAAGAACAGGAGCTGTATCTGTCATTTCTGTGACTTCCGTGCCTAGAATAGTGCCTGGGACATGGTAGGTGATCCATAAATACATTTTGAGTCAATACAAATGTAAAGAGAAATTAGAAATGCTCAACAGTGATACTGGACACCAGTCTGAGCAAGACATTTGGCAGGAACTTGACCGGCATCGGCTCTATCTCCAGCGCTGTTAAAAGCCAGGTACTGTCCCCATTCTCATTTTACAGATGAAAACCCCAAGGTGAAGGGAAGGCATGAAACTCACCTAGGATCTCACAGCTTAGAAGCAGAAGATCTAGAGTTGAACCTGGACAGCTGAACTCTAGAATCCAAGCTCAGAACCCCGCAGTGATAAGAATGTTGCTAATCCCTACTTTCCATTTTCCCCTTTCCAAGTAAACACTTGAAAACTCAGTTATGGCTTTCACTGATGGGAACTAATTCTAGGTTGGCAACAAAGTCAAAAAATGACCCTAGGTTGACAAAGTGCTTACTGATAAGTATGGCTTTCCAGGTGGCACTAGTTGTAAAGGATGAGCCTACCAATGCAGGAGACACAAGACAGGCAGGTTGGATCCCTTGGTACCATCCCTGGGTTGGGAAGATCCCCTGGAGGGGGAAATGGCAACCCACTCCAGTATTCTTGCCTGGAAAATTTTATGGACAAGAGGAGCCTGGCAGGCAACAGTTCCTGGGGTCTCATACTCGGACATGACTGACCACAGCACTGATAAGTATAAAAATTCAACAATCAATTTTCTCTCATTTTAAACCCCTTCATGAACCTCCCTTAGAGGACAGGGTAGCAAAGCAAACCAAACATAATCATGCTTGAAGTGTAAGAAAATAATGTGACTAGCTGAAGCTAATGGAAAACTTCCTGTTTTTGAACACAGGAAGAGTGCTCTTAAGGAATTTTTAGATGGGAAAATAATGCCAGAGTGTTTTATTACACATACTTCAGATCCAGTTTTGTCACAAAATGGAGAGCCTTCAGTGAATTTGAGAAGAGGGGCCTGGGAATGTGGCCCATATTATATTTCGAGTTTTCCATGGTTGCTTCATACAGACAACATCCTTCAGAGCCTGGCCCCATTTGGCATGTGGCATCATGCACTCACATGCCTTGTGTAGGATGGTGGGGATGTAGGGCCCATGTTTGGGCTTTAAGCACAGTAAAACATTCCCAGCCAGGAAGGCAGACCAGCAGAGGTCCTGAATTTTAATCCCGGCTTTGACACTAACCAGCCATGTCATCTTGGGCAAATCCCTTGCTTTGGTTTCTGCAAGGTTGCATTAGGTGACCCTTAGATACCTTCCAGAACTAAAAATATAATCCAATTCACTACCTTTTAAACATTTCATCCTTAATAAATTCTAAATCCTAATTCCTGGAGAAGGGAATGGCAACTCGCTCCAGTATTCTTGCCTGGAGAATCCCATGGACAGAGGAGCCTGGCAGATTATAGTGCATGGGGTCGCAAAGAGTCAGACACAACTGAGCGACTAACACATACACACAAATCCTAATTAATTCTCTGTATATTGAAAAACCCCTTTTTTAGTGCTTTACAGGTTTGTTTATGCATGAATAGAAGAATTTTGGTAAGTGACTTACCAGGGTTTCTTAGGGTTTGGTTACCTGGCAAGGCTTTAGGCCTGTGAGGACGGAATGCTAATTCTGCACCTACTTTGTATGTAGGCCACCCACTTCTGGATCTGATGACACGGTGGGTATAAAATGGTGACATAGCCACACCCCTGAGTTCTTGTAGCCTGTGACCAAGAAGATGTATAATATCCATGCTTCTGCTCAACCCAGGAAATCAAAGTTTTCTTTTGGATGCCATGATGCCAACATGGAAAATGCAGGGTATCATAAGAATGGACTCAGATTAAATGGGTCTGGGGGCAACAGCACTGACTAGCCATCTCTGGGTTAACAAGCAAAATTAATAACCAGCATTTTGCAGGGTTGATTACATATCATTATAAAACCTGGGAACCACAAAGAGGATTTTGATAAAGTGCATGAGAAAACAGCAATTATTTTCTGCAAATAGTAACAGAGCTCCCAGAAAAAGAAAGTGACCTTCTAACGCGGGCTTAACTGAAAGTTGCACAGTCGTGTCCAACTCTTTGTGACCCTATGGATGGTAGCCTGCCAGGTTCCTCTGTCTATGGAATTTTCCAGGCCAGAACACTGGAGTGGGTTGCCATTCCCCTCTCCAGGGGATTTTCCCAACCCAGGGTTTGAATCCAGGAGACCTGGATTACAGGCAGATTCTTTACTATATGAGCCACCAGGGAAGCCCAGTGAAAGTGTTAGTTGCTCAGTCGTGTCTGACTCTTTGCAACCCCATGAACTGTATAGTCCACCAGGCTCCTCTGTCAATGGAATTCTCCAGGCAAGAATTGGAGTTGGCAGCCATTCCCTTCTCCAGGGTATCTTCTCAACCCAGAGATTGAACCTGGGTCTCCTGCATTGCAGGCAGATTCTTTATCATCCAAGCCACCAGGGAAGCCCTAAAATGGGCAGATGTGGACATAGCCAAAGTTTAGAAAGAGATTTACAGAACTTGGACAAGGTTGAGTCTAGAACAGAACAAAATGTAACTATTCCTTCAGACATTCCTTAATGAAACCAAACTTAATGAAACATCCTTAGATGTAAATACCCAAACCCATGGTACGCCCAGTAAAGTCTATTATGTATGTTTGTAGTTGCTGTTGTTGTTTTTGTTTGGTCACTAAGTTGCGTCCGACTCTTGTGACCCTGTGGACTGTAGCCCGTCAGGTTCCTCTGTCCATGAGATTTCCCAGGCAAGGATTCTGAAGTGGGTTGCCATTTCCTTCTCCAGGGCATCTTTCCAGCCCAGGGATCAAACTCACATCTTCTGTTTGGCAGGCGGATTCTTTACCGCTGAGCCACCTTGTATATTTAAGTTAAATTAATATGAAATATGATCAATGCAGTTCTTATTCCAAAGGAAAGGCTCACTCATTCCTAATGAATACATCTCCATAAAGTTTTACATTAGAAAATTCCTTACAAACTTATGGCTACATATATATTTCTAGACTAGGTGAGCGCTATCTATTTATTTTAATAAAACTCTAGTATCCATGACAAGGAGTGGGGAAAACCAAGTAAGCAACCTGATTCCTTACAGATCACTGACTCTCTCACTTCTATCTGAGTATCCTTACATTTATTTTAAAAAATAATGCACAATAGTCAGATGTACACATAAGTGCAACACCTGTAATGCCTTTCAGTTCAATCCCATCAGTGGCAGATACAGACAACTGATTTAATCAGCATCTGTTCCAATTTACTTTCCAGCTTACTTTCACATAGTACAGAAGGTAAAGAGCTAAAACCCGTAACTCCCATGCTGTCTTAGGGCTGATATGTAACATGGATCCCTCAAGCAGATTCAACTGTGTAAACCTTGAAGATGAAAGTAAATGTATCATTTGCATGAAAGAATGGCTCTTTGGGGAAGCATGGTGGCAGAGAACTTAGTTCTTTTAAGGCATTGTGTCAGAGCCCCTAGACACAATGACACACGCCCCTAGTCCCTTGATACAATGTAATGCATTGTGTCAAGACACAGGTCACAGCAGCAGTGGTGGTGCTGCTCAGACACTCCACTTATAGCTAAACATGTTTCAAGTTATATCATCCTTGGCTGTATCAGTCTCTGACCGGACTACACAGAATGGATTCTGTAGTAGGCAATCAAGAATCTTAATAACATGCAGTCTATGTTGTGGTCTTCTTTTCCTCTGTTTCTTAAAGCTCTACCCTCTGGTGGGACTAGTTCTAACTCCTTATTATTTTTCTTTTACCTTTTCCTTTAAACAAAGCTTTTAAAATGACAGTCTCTTATCTAAAGATCCACCCACAGTACATCTTGGAAAATTTATCTTAAGTGGGTAGAAAAAGGCAAGATTCTACTGAAATGATTTTATATATCTCTAAATAAGTATATACATATATACATGTACATTATAAACATATAAATAAGTAAGGTGAGTTTTCTTATTCAAATACCATAATATATATGAGTTGATGAATATCCAAGATATTGAACATTAGGAGTTTTTCTCCTACAATAATGCAAATAGTGACAATAAAAGTATTCTGTTAAAACACATATTCACTGGAATCACAAGAAAAAAGCCAATATAACGATCTCCGATCTGGTAAAGCCATGAAGCTAATTTTATTTCTTGAGGCATTCAGAATTTTTCAAATAGATTTTTATAATTAGCCATTGCCTTTGCTGCCCTCCCCCCACTTTCCAGCCCACATACAGATGACAAGCACAACTAACAGCAAGTGAGAGCTCTCATCCCTTCTCAGGAAGCAAGATATGCATGTCAACTGGAAGAGCTGAAATTGCATCCAACAGTTTGGCTTGGCTCTAATTTCCACCTTCTGTGATGTTATACTCACTTCTATTTCATTCAAGTAATCTCTCTGGCATGACTATACTACATTTGACTATTTTCACACAGTTTTCTGGGGCTGCTTGAGTATTCAAACATACTCCTCGCTTTTTGTAAAAAAAAATTTCAAAAACTTCTTCATTATTAATAATCAAACCAGTGAAAGACATTCCAGTACTGCTCATAGTAAACTCTAAATTTAAGTAGAATAGTGAAGATGGGAACCAGAAAGAGTGAGAAATAGAAAAGTAACAAAAACCAAGAGGCTACTTGTTCTGGTGCCTTGCTGATTCAGATACGTAGTTTTATTTGTAAGAAGCCAAATAACTTGTCCAAATTCATGGTATACCACAGGGATAAGACTGGGACCCAGAAGTATCTCCAAAGTCATTTCCGTTAGACTCACCAGAGATGTCAGGAACATGTTTCGTGAATCCCTGTGAATCAAGCACTTGATAAACTGTGTCCTGTATCTCTCCTTTGTATCTCCTTTAATGAGGTGCACCAGGACACCTTGTTCAGAGGATGCAATTCAAGATACACAGTCACATAGTGAAATGCAAATACTGCTGTGCAATAAATGTAAAAGGTCATGTAAACACCACAGAGAATGCTGTCACTGTGCACAGAAGGAAGACTGGCAAAGCACATTCCATACCATGAATCACAAATCTCTGAATGACCAGCGTTTCTGGGGAATGTAACAGTTCCAAAGCCTTGCATATAAAGAACTGTACAAGTGAAGCCTTCTATGTGCATCCTGCCAAATTCCAGCGGGGGAAATGTCATTTTCCTTTGTAAAGATGATGACTCACATAGAACCAATGGGCAGAGTCAGAAACAAGTAATGGCCTTTTTAAAAATTTGGCACTTTGATGATTAAGTTGTGCCATCAGAAAATTCCCTGCATTTTTTTTATTACAGAATCGCATCCTGGTGATCAGGCATAGTGGATAAATCATTTTATGTAGCCCCTACGTATAATACCAAAATTTGAGGCTAATTTTTCTGAAGCTAAGATCAATCCGAGGCAATAAGTAAGGTGTGTTTCCTTTTTCTTGGATTTATTATCCCAAAGCACCACAATGTTATATTACAGAAGACTAAAAAGTATAAAGAAAGCATTTGGAATGGGTGTGAGTTCAGCCAGAGCTGTTAACTCTCATATTTCAAAAGGGCAAAAGGAAAAACCGAGAAGAGCTTCTCTTCTGCTGAATACAGGATATGGAAACAGATTTTCTCTAAAGATGGCCATAAAAGACAGCACTGCCTAGTTCCAACTACCTGCCTCATGAAGAGGAGTGAAGAAGAAGAAGAAGAAGAAAAAAAAAAAAGCGCCAACACAATATATTCAGAAATAACTATCTAATCCAACCTTTACATAATGGAGTCTGAGGAGGGAAGGCATTTGGGAATACAAAGCATATTCCAGGTTGACGGTGCTTATGAGATCGGTAGCTTTCCTTTCAGCCTTCCTGATGCTTTTCGGATGTGTTTAATGACAGTAACTTGTGACAAGGAGGGAACAGAATGGGTGATAGAAAACACAGCAGCATTTCTGCTTTCATCTGTATCTCTTCAGATCAGAGATGCGGGCTCTGATTTCAGCCTCGGTGCTAGTGCTTGCTGGGGGAGGATAAAGAGCCAGAACCAAGAGCATATTTGCCTGAGTCTCTCTGAGAGCATTCTGATTCAGACTGAAGTGCTGATAATGATATACAGATCTTAGATAAACACTTATTAAAAAGATCTCCACAAAAGACCTTGGTTAAAGGTCTCATCTGCCCTTCCCTAGTTCATAATCACTGTATTCTCACTTGCTTGATGGACCTTAGACTTTCTATATGTGTGATATTCACCTCCACTTTCACCTAGCAGCATTTTTAAGATTTATATCACATGCTTAAGTTAAAAAACATGATTTTAGTTATAAACCAATTTTATGAAAACTAAAAAGAGCATTGGTCTAATTTAAAACATGTTTATAGCAGTTGAAAAGAGACACAATCTACAGGATAATCAACTTATCATTGTATACAATATATATTACATAAAGGACCCAAAAAGTATTGCTCATGAGTTTGAATTTATTTTTTTTTAATGACGAACCATCATAATTTCTGTTCAGACTGAGCACTGAAAAAAAGAAAAAAGTGCAGAGAAACATAAGATGAGTTATTTTCTACTTTTATGGAGATTCCCCTCTTTCTCCCCCAGTTCCAGGAAACCCTGAGGCAGATGGCTCTTAATTGAGAATAGTCCTGGAGACCCATGGGGTCAACCGCTTTAGGTATTTTGACAAGATAGAGCCCAGGAGTAGGTATGCAAGAGGAAAAAAAAATCACACTGTTTGAGCCCACCTCAGAGGTAAAGATGTTTCTCAGCTATCTTACCTCCTGGACAGCTCTGAGTTAATAGCACATCCTGGAAAAATTTAAGGTATTCTATAGCAAATTGGAAGCAGTTGCCTCTCCTACAGTTGCCTCTCCAGAGTTAGCCCTGCCTGAGAACGTCAGGCTCTGACTTTTCAGGAATATTATTTCAGGAAATATTTATTTCCTGCCATATTTTCCATAATTCACATCTCTAAACGAAATGGTGAGGGGAAGCAAAGGAATCAATAGAAAAGGAACTGTTGGTTTAGGTTATCATGTGAACCTTAAGAAGAACATCATTTGCCATGATAATGTATTTATTCATTCAAATAATATTTATTGACAGCCTTCTATATTTTAGAGGATACAGTATCAAATGAGACAAACAAAATCCCTGTACTCATAAAGCACGCCTTCCTGTGGGAGGGACAGATAATAAACAAATTGACCAATATACGTGGTATGTCTAATGGCAATAGGGTATAAAGACAAAGATTTTTTAAATCCAGTTCAAGCTGAATTTAGAAAAGGCAGAGGAACCAGAGATCAACTTGCCAACATCTGCTGATTCAGAGAAAAAGCAAGAGAGTTTCAGAAAAATATCTACTTCTGCTTCATTGACTACACTAAAGCCTTTGACTATGTGGATCACAACAAACTGTGGAAAATTCTTAAAGAGATAGGAATATCAGACCACATTACCTACCTCCTGAGAAATCTATATTCAGGTCAAGAAGCAACAGTTAGAACCAGACATGGAACAATGGATTGGTTCCAAATTGGGAAAGGAGTATGTCAAGGCTGTATATTGTCAACACGCGTATTTAACTTATATCCAGAGTACCTCATGAGAAATGCTGGGCTGGATGAATCACAAGCTGGAATCAAAATTGCCATGAGAAATATCAATAATCTCAGATATGCAGATGACAACATCCTTATGGCAGAGAGTGAAGAGGAACTAAAGAGCCTCTTGATGAAAGTGAAAGAGGAGAGGGAAAAAGCTGGCTTAAAACTCAGAATTCAAAAAACGAAGATCATGGCATCCAGTCCCATCACTTCATGGCAAATGGATGGGAAAACAATGGAAACAGTGACAGACTTTATTTTCTTGGGTTCCAAAATCACTGTAGATGGTGACTATAGCCATGAAGTTAAAAGACGCTTGCTCCTTAGAACAAAAGCTAAGACCAACCTAGACAGCATATTAAGAAGCAGAGACATTATTTTACTGACAAAGGTCCATAAATCAAAGCTATGGATTTTTCCAGTAGTAATATATGGATGTGAGAGTTGGACCGTAAAGAAAGCTGAGTCACAAAGAATTGATGCTTTTGAACTATGGTGTTGGAGAAGACTCTTGAGAGTCTCTTGAACTGCAAGGAGTTCAAACCAGTCAATCCTAAAGGAAATCAGTCCTGAATATTCACTGGAAGGACTGATGCTGAAGCTGCAACTTCAATACTTTGGCCACCTGATGCAAAGATATGACTCATTGGAAAAGATCCTGATGATGGGAAAGATTGAGAGCAGGAGGAGAAGGGGACAACAGAGGATGAGATGGTTGGATGGCATCACCAACTGGATAGACATGAGTTAGAATAAGCTCTGGGAGTTGGTGATGGATAGGGAAGCCTGACGTGCTACAGTCCATGGGTCACAAAGAATCGGACATGACTGAGCAACTGAACTGAACGGATAAAAACAAATAGGGAAAGGAGAGAAATATGGAATAGCCAGCTGTTGCTATTTTATGTAGGGAGGCTATGGAAGACTGTACTGACAAAGGTGAATTTTAGGTAGAAACTTGAAGGAAGGAGGAGCAGGAAAGAAAGAGATTTCCAGGTGATAAGAGGGGAAGATGTCTGATGCTTGGGTGGAGTGGGTGAGGAGCAAAAGAGCAGGAGATGAGGAAGGGACTTGTGGATTTTATAAGGACTTGAATGAGAATGAGGAGTCAACACAGGGTTTGAAGAAGAGGAGGGACATGATTTGACTTACATTTTTCAAAGCATCACTTCAACTGTACTGTTGAAAATAATCTATGGGAGACAAGGTCTGAAGAAAGGAAACGATTAGGAGAACACAGCAGTAAATCAAGTGAGAAATGATGATGATCAAGAAGACTGGACCAGAGAAGAGGAAGTAAAATGATGTGAGATATGATCAGATATTGCATATATTTGGAAGGTGGAACCAACAAGATTTTCTGAGAAACTAAACATGGAAGGTAAGAGAAAGACATGGAAGAGCGGGATTGCCATGGACTGAGAAGAGAAAAACTGGGAGAAGGAATATATGCGTATGTTTTGTGGAAGTCAGCCGAGAACTAAATTCAGAAATTCTATTTTGGAAATGACACATTTCAGAAGTTTATTACAGATCCAAGTGACAATACTGAGTAGGCAGGTGAAGGTACAAGTCTGTAATTCAGAAGAAAGGTCTGAAATGAAATATAAACTTATGAGTTATTAGCATATTAAGCCCTGGGTCTAGTTGAGATCACCATGAATGAATGTTGATAGGTAAGAATTCAAGGATTTAATTCTGAGACTCTTCAATATTTAAGGGGCAGTGATATAAGTAAGAAGCAGAAGAGGTTGAAAAAGAACATTCTGTGAGGTAGGAGGAATCCAGATGAGGAAATTGTTTCACGTGGGAGGAGCACCCTACTGTGTCAAGAAGGAAGGCTATAAGACAAGGGTGAGGAAAAGCTTTTTAATCTCCAGCTGCAACCTCTCACTCAAAAGCAAAAACTTTTGTAGAAATACCCTTATAGAAATGTCCTTTTATATTTGTAACACTTGGAAAGTAAATTATTTTACTTAGATCATATTGAAATTCTGTTGATAGTTCATGGTTTAAAATGATGTCCCTAAACCATATGCTCAAAATACCCCCAGGCTTTTAAATTCCTTACTGGATGAGGAAATTATTCAATAAAAGGAAATTATCTCAGTGACTGTGTTATTAGGAATGTAGCTTAGCAATTTTCCAGAAAGACAGATTACCTGACCCAGATGGATAATTTTCTTAGTCTGGTACCATCCAAGTTGATAAAAATCAGCTCTAGTCACTGTGTATGACCATTTACCATTTCCCTGCTGGATATCATTGTATTGTCTGGGGCTTCAAGGAAGCTATAGACGTAATGGACAAAGAACACCTTAAAAGGTCAAGAGTCCCAAAAGTTAATGAATCAAATTTCTGTCCAGTAGCATATTTTAAGAACACCCAAGGGTATATAAGGGCAGATACATTGTATTCTAGATGTAAAGATGAAATAATTTGTAATATAAAAACTGATTCACACTCTCCTCTTGTTTTTTAAATCTCATGTATGTATATGTATTTATGTATATATAGAAACTGGGTTCTAAGCAAATCAAATGGATGTTGTCAATAATAGCCTCCTCCTGTGACTGTAATTAAACACTTTGTAAACTTTGAGAGAAAAAAAAGCCTGACTTACTAAGTTCTAGAATACTATTTGACTTGCATTTTAGAAGTCCTATGTAAATGTGCATGAGTTAATTATAGATGGTGAATAAGTCATGTACTAGTCTTTTTTTTTTTTTCCTACCTATTCACCTTAAGAATATCCAGGCAGAAGAAAGAGAAAAAAAGAGTGAGCAAGAAAGAAAACAGAAGGAAAGAAATATGGGAGGGAGGAGGGAGGAAGAGGGAGGAAAAAGTGTGTACTTAAAGACAGTTAATAGGTATTGGGGAGAAATTGAAAAACAAATAGTCATATACCAATATAAAGCATTGTTGTTGCTTTTTTTTTCTTTTCCTGTTTTGGCAAAGCACAAAACAGTTATAATAAAATGCCAGTATCTTCAATACTCTGAATTGAGAGACCAGGAACAGATTAGGTGGGGAGATTCATCCAGTTTCACACAGTAATCATAGACACTGCAGAACCTGGAACTTGGCGCTTCCAAACTCCAAGTTGAGCAGTTCTCACAAGGCTGCTCTGCAACCACAGACCCATCAGAAATGTGTCTTCAGGTGCTAAAAGACTTGGTTAAAGAATCTGATATGATTTGGTCTTCTTAACTATTTCACGTGCAATACTAGACATCCTTATAAACTGCACACAGGGATTGTGCACTCACAGGGAATTCAATTTGTAGTATATAGTCTATGTTAACATGGAAGCACTGGGATAAATAATTTATTCATTTGGCTGTTTTGTGAGGCACTTTGCTCTACCTGTTGCCAGTCCTTCAACTCCATGTTTGTTACAGTTTACCAAGATTATCCATGACACTGAATATACCATAGACTTAATAACAAAGTCCCAGGCTGTACAATGTTCTGGATACGCTGTTTATGTTGCCATTTGCAAATAGCATATATTCAGAACAGCTGGGCAGATGCCATAACCTCTGAAGCAGGAAAGATGCTTTAGGCTTGCAGTGACTGACCAAGATGCCAAGGAAAGAAGTGTAAGTATCAACAATGTCATGCTTTTAGATAAATGACAATAATGCTTAGCAAAGTGGCTCAAATGTTTCCAATGGTCTCTATTCTTGAGAATTTCCAAAACCAATCTTAAATGTTTCTGGATCAATAGAAATTAGTTTAAATTGTGCTTGTCTCAGGCAAAGTGCTGTAAATCAATCTCCTTCTAAACATACATGAGCAGCTTAAAATTACATCACATGCCACAGCCAACAAGTGCTGGATGCCAAATCTAAATAGAGTAAATCTAATTTTCACTAGATTGAAATATGTAATACAAAAATGGACTTTTAAAATGTCATGGAAAATAACTGCCTTGCCTCTAACTCGAATATGCTCCTTAAACACCCAATATATATACCACAGATCAAATAGACTAGGAAACCAGGTCACAGTAAACATTTGCGGGGGGGGGGGGACAAAAAACTCTATATAGTGTACAAAAGTCGTCGTTTAAACAGATAATTGGCCATATTTTTCAAAAAATGTGAAAAAAACTGTGCTCCCTATTTCATGTTTATTGCTCACAAAAGAAATGGCACAATATGGGATTTTCATTCTCGAAGATCTTTAAAGAAATGAAACTTATTAAAGTTAATGATTATTTTTAAATAGGTTTATAAATAAAGGGGAAAAAAAGGACAAGTGACTATCTGAAGGTATAAGTGTGGAGGAACCCACATAAAATATATTGCCATTAAAGAAGAAAGCAATCCCCCATTTTCTGGTTACATGTAATCCTTCTATTTTCATGAATTACATTCATTGCACTACAATTTCATTTTAGAGGAAGTTCAAGAATTAGAGGAAATGTTAGAAATGTTAAACACACTTGATACCACCTACAATGCACGGAGCTCATAGCACCTTTAGGCCTATACAAGACTGTAACTCTGGATAAATATTTATTTGCATATTTTATATAAACCACACATATCTAAATTCCAAATCTATGAATATCTTTAAAAAGTTCCATTTTCAATCTGTTAAAAAAAAAAAAACTAAATGAAAGAGAGCTGAAAGATCACATTTCAACCTTGAGAAAGTTTTTAATAAAAGTAAATAATAAGCTCCTAAACGTATCTGGCTAAAGGATATTCAGGGAAAAAAATACTCTCTAGCTTACCTCTATTTCGAAAACATTAGCTCAAGTCAGATTTACCAGGGAACACCACTGTTTTCGATTTGCAGTGTGTTTGTAACAATTTACACTTACCCAGTATTACCTTGTGGAGCCCTGATGCATTCCCTGGTTATTCACACAAGGAAAGTTAAATTAAAGGCTGAACCTGCATTTTAAAGCCTTGGGCAAGAGAAAGTTGAGTAGGTCACAGAGAAGGAAGACTATTTGGTTTTCGAGGAAGGCAGGGGAAGGCTCCTCTGTTCAAGCACCACTAGTTGCTGTGAGGAGCCAAGCTGGGGTGAACTCAAAAGGGAGTCAGTTTCCTTAATTTCAGTAAAGAGATTTCTGCAGGGACATTGGCAATAGAGATGCAGAGAAACCTCTAAGAAGGTCTCTCTGCAGGGTTTTCAGGTGTGCTCACCTGCTGGAGTGGGTGAGAGGGAGGCTCTGTGGAAGTCTGGGACTGACCAGAATAATTGCTCTTGGGAGAGGCTTTTATTTCCTCCAGGAAAGGAAGATAAAGCAGGTGCCCATGGGGCCAGGGCAAGTGAGAACTTGGAATATTTTCTATTTATTTCTCCTTTTTTTTTTTTTTTTAAATTTGTTTCATCATTCATTGAAGTTTCTTCCTCCCTAGCTGGTTTAATTTAGGGCCAGTGTTTGTTTATTTTGTTGTTCTTCTTGATTTCCTGGAAGACTGACAAACAGTCTAAAGAATGTGAGTGCCTGCTTTGAATTAAGCCCACCGAGTCAGATTACTGGTTGCAAAGACAGCGGTTAGGAAACAGCCAGTTTTGATTCAAGTTAGAAAGAGGCACTCACGGTTCTGAAAGCAATGCAAGGAGCAAGGAGAACTCGGCTGTATT
Source organism: Dama dama (assembly GCF_033118175.1). Taxonomy (NCBI): domain Eukaryota; kingdom Metazoa; phylum Chordata; class Mammalia; order Artiodactyla; family Cervidae; genus Dama; species Dama dama. The sequence goes on along the minus strand of NC_083703.1, from coordinate 10,164,740 downwards.
CCTTGGTTACTTACAAGAAGGCTGGAATAAATTGCTTGTTTGTTTAACAGCTTTTGAAAGTAGCAGATAAATTGCTTTTGGTGACTAAATGTGGTTATGGGAGGTTGAACAATTGGAGTCATTTCCATAATCAGCAATCGCTGTTGCTGAAATTAGAGAGAAAAGTAAGTGATAAATAAAGGGAAAACATGTCTGGCAGGAAGCATTATTCAATCAAAAGCCATCCCAAATGGTTAAAAATGTAGCTTACATTACACTCCTGTGAATTTACAACAACGTGGAAGAAATGAGACCACTCAATTTCACAGTTCCAGGGGAAAACGAGGCTCTTTCTGGGACTTTTACTTTCCCAGCAATGTGTTTGTGATGCATCCCAGATGGACAGGCCTTGGAGAGTGACAGTACCCATCTATTTGTGAGAACGAACACAGGGAGAGTGAGAGTTTTCACATCTATGTGTCGCTAAAACATAAACACCGCAAACCACAAATGAATCCACTTAATCCAATCGGGGAGGGCTCCTCAGAACAAGACGATTTGTCAGTTATCATCAAAGCATCCGGTCTAATTCTCCTTCGCCCAAGTCTCTATGAGTGGACATGGGGGCAGGGCGCTTGGTGGAATGGAAATAAATAAAAGCTCAAGACAGTTCTTTGCATGAAGATATACAGCTGATATTTTAATGTGTGGGTGACACAAGGCTGAAACACATCAACGGTATGCTGTGAGTTTGATTAAAATATAAAAAGATCTTGACAAGTTGGAAACATGACCTAAATCTAACAGAATGGCATTTAAAGGAAAGAAATGTTAGAACCTGAACTTGGTTCAGAAAGGCATAGGCGTGGATAGAGGAGATGCTACTGAGCAGGGGTCCCTATAAGAAAGTGTGTGTCCTTTTGCTAATCAACTCCAGAAGAAAACAAGAGTGACTGACTTTAAGAAAACGCCTTAGCTGAATAAGGGGAGGCGACAGTGCTCCTCTGCCGCTCGACTGAACCGCAGTCCAGATGTGGCCGCCCGGGCCCTGCCAGCATCCCAAGGTAAGAGGGCCGCGCCCACCCAAGGCCGCCTCCCCGGCGGGGCGGGTCCCATCTCCTGTCGCCTTCGAAGCCAGCTCCCTCTCTGCACTCTGTAGTTAACTCCGGCCTCCTTCTGGGTCCTCCTCACGCATTTGCGCACACTCGGCCTCTATCACATAAATCCCCAACGCCGGCGTTAATCGCCCTGCCACAGATGCCCTGTCCTGCCTTCTGGCTGCTGAACCTCCGCCGCCGCCATCTGACCCTCACGTCTCGGACATCTCCCACCCAAGTCTGACCTCTGTTCCCTGCTCCCCAGGAATAACTGTTCAAATCCCCTACGAGGAAAGGATGGAGCCCCGCACGCATCTTCCTCGGCTGCTGGGCAGGGTTAAATAGGGCTGACCAGCCTTTCTGGAACGAGTCTTCCTTGGCCTTCTGCACACAGCCCCCTCCGCGCGTGTCTCCTTAGCCACGAGATGCCCGCTCTGTTTTCTCCTTTCATTTCGGCGGTGTGTTCTGGAGGATCTTCTTCCTCCGTCCATTCCTTAGGGTTCCCGGGGCCCTTCCCTGGCTGGTGAGTCTGTGCAGGATCGGAGGGCCCCCTGTGCTGCCTTCCAGCGAAGGCCCCCCCAAGGAGGCCTGCAGGCTCCCTCATCTGGGAGCCACAATGGAAGAGCCGGCTGTCTTCATGCAGCGGTGCTTTCAAAGAGTTAACAACACTGAGATGGTTAAGAAAATTCTGGCATAAGGAAGCATTTTTGAGCTTAAGGACCTAGAAGAATAGAGACCTCCGAGTCCTACAAAAGCTCCACAGAGAGGGGTCCTGGAGAGAATCAAGGATACGCAGTGGAGGGTGGAGTGAAACGGTTCCAGAGAAACACAAAGCGAACTGAACATGATGGAAGAAATGAGGCCGTTGGGCCCTCCGGGAAGGCTGAGGGGACCCGGGAGACCACCCCACCCCGAGGTGGAGAGGGGACAGTCACCCCTTCCTTTTTTTTTAAATTGAGGTATAGTTGATTTGCAATAATTTATTTAGAAGCACAGAGATTTATAATTTTTAAAGATTATACTCCATTTGTAATTATAAAATATTTGCTGTATTCCCTGCATTGTACAGTATATCCTTCTAGCTTATTTTATACCTAATATTCTGTATCTCTTAATTCCCATCCCTTTGCTGTTCCTATCCTCTTCTCACTTCACACTAGTAACTGCTAGTCAGCTCTCTAGATCTGTGAGTCTGCCTTTGTGTTATATTCATTAGTTTGTTTTTGTTTTTAGATTCCACATGTAAGTGATATCATATACTATTTGTCTTTCTCTGCCTGACTTGTTTCACTTCACATAATACTCTCCAAGTCCATCCACGTTGTTGCAAATGACAACCTTTCATTCTTTTTTATGGCTGAGTAGTATTCCATTGGGAGAAGGAAATGGCAACCCACTCCAGTATTCTTGCCTGGAGGACCGGAGCCTGGTGGGCTGCCGTCTATGGGGTCGCACAGAGTCGGACACGACTGACGTGACTTAGCAGCAGTATTCCATTGTGTATATATACCACATCTTCCTGCCCATTCATCTGTTGATAGACACTTAGGTTGTTTTCATACCTTGGTGACTGTAAATAGTGTTGTTATTTCCTTTCCTTTCTTGATGGTCATGACTATTGTTTGTTATTTAGCACTTAGCATGTGCCAAGAAATGGTTCATTTTGTACGACTGACTGAGTCTCCTTCCTTTCCTCAATATCTCTCCTCTCTTTCTTCCTTAGAAACAGAATCTTTAACTCTTAGCTGGATTCACAGTGTCCTTTTACCAGGCTCCCCTGAGGTTTCATATGGTCAGGTGACTACATTTGGCCTGTAACTAGAAGTACTGGGTGCCAGAACTGTACTTACATTGGAAAGATTTGCACTTCTAAATTTCTTCCACCTAATTACGACATTTTAAAACAGAAAAGCTGAAAGAATGACATTGTCAATACTCCTGCACTCACCATCTATATTTATAATTGTTAACATACTGCTGTGTTTGTTTTATGACATATCAGCTATTTATCCATCCATTTATCTGTTTTATTTTTACCCATTTCAAAGTTGCAGATGTGGGTACACTTTAGCCTTAAATTTATCTTGTTTTATGTGTTTCCAACATTCTCCTGAGGTAGTTATGGTCATTTCTGTTTTCCAAAGAGTCACACTCTTTGTAACTGATGAACCTCACATTTTGAATTCAATGTCTCTATCCAAAGTTCAAGTTTTTAACCTGTGAATTTTCCATTCCTTCAAATCCCCTCCCTCTCTCCCCCTCCCAAGGGACTCTTAGAGTTTCTGAGGCTTTGGGGTATAAAGCACCATTATTTTGATCAGGACTTGGTACACTGGGGTCCTGTAAAAGGAGAGTTCTGATTGCTCAGTTCACCTTGAAAACTAAAAGAGAGGAACTCTGACCCATTTGGAAATAATACCCTTGAGTTCTAGGTGCTGCCTTCGGGTGTCAGAGAAGAGAAAGTGTATTTTGCATTTCTACTATAAGTATTTCTCTTTGGGAATAAGCAATTCCATTAAATATAGTAACCCTTTCCCTCTGATTAATTTGAAAGACGTCAGAATTTGAAAAAGCACAGCTCTCTTTTCTTTCCTGAAATTAAATGCTTTATACCTCACTCACTTCTTATAAATAAGACCTATTTATCATAGATCTGCAGACTGTTATACACTTTGGGGTTTACCCAGCTTCATTCTAATGGACAGAATTTCTGAAGCTGCTCCTTTGTATTTCATCAAGAATGATGAATCTAAGCCACCTTGATATCATGGCTTGGAAGCTCCCAAAGCAATTGGTTTAGTTATATATTTTATGATCCGTGCTGTGGCCATAAAACTTTTCAAAGTAATGCTCAAGTTCCGACCTACACATCTGAAAACAACACTTCCGATCTGTTGTTTCTGAGTGTTTTCTAGAGACCCGGCTGCCGGTGGTTGCCCACGGCGCTGGGTGGCCTCACAAAGTCAGCACATCGTGCCTCTGGCTGCCAAGGGCAGCAGAGCCCAGGGCTGACCGCATGATCATCTCCCGAGTCACACCAGAATGCCATTTAACAAGCCGACAGGGGCACAAAATAGCAAGCAGATACGCGGTGTGACATTTGTCAAAGATAAAGAGCTGAGCTTCAGCTAAATGCTTTCCGAAGGTTTTGGAAGACATTCAGATCAACCACCCCAAATAGTTTCTGTTCCTTGAACTTCTTCTCACATTTCTCTTATTGGAAGCTGCCGTTCTGACACATTAAGCTTCGCTTGGTGGCAGTCTTTTGAAGAGACCAGAAATCAGAGTCTGTGCTGATTTCATTGCCATATCTCATGTTTCCACACATGTAGTTTACCAGAAATCATAAGGGCTAAAGCCAAATTCAATTCTACTTTATTGTTTTATCTTCTTAAAGCTAAATTTACACATTGAACACAAATATGCACACATGTTTACAGTAAGACTTTCCGTAAAAACACATAGCTTCATTTCTTTGTGGTTATAAAGAAAGAAAAGAAAGATTTACAAAACACAATATTTTAATCCAATTATGTGTGCCTTATTGCCTGGAATACATAAAATAGGATTTAAAAAAAATCAATCATATCTATTGCCATTTTAGTTTGGTCTTTAGAGAGCGTACCATCCCTATAGTTTTTCTATCACATGTAGAAGCAAATTAAATTTGAAAAGAAAAAAAAAAAATTACCTTCCCTGTTTTCTTCAGAATGTGCAAAAGCAACCAATGCAACATGAAATATATCATACATTAAGAGAATTAATTTTTGGATGAGTCTGACAGCAGGGATGAGCTGGAAGCTTATGCCAGCAAAAACTGAAGAGAAGCTATATTTTTTAAAACCAAATATATAGATTTAGAGAAAGTAAATCCCCTTTTACTTTTATAGATAAATTTTTATAAAAATGAAATTTCTATAGCTGTCAAATCTCCAGTTAGTCTGAAAACTCTTCAAATACCGAATCATGTGGATGGATCCCTAGTTGCACTTTTGTGGTTTGTTGGAAGAATCACCCTGCAGGGAACCTTTTTTGTCAAAGTGAAGTCTTCCATCATTCAGATGGTGCTTCTTTTCCCTTCTCTCCAAAACTCTTTATCCATTTTGGCCACCATGATCTGGAGTTCTATTGCAAGTTTTGAATTTTGCACACCTCAGTCTGAGTGAGCTCATACGTATCACCACCATACACCAAACATTCTGAGGAAGACTCACCTTGACATAGACTGTGTTTGCGCTCCTGTTGGGTAACAGAGCAATCTTGAATAAGGTGTGCCTTCCTGATGTGCCTCAAGTTTGTGGCAGGGATTAAAAAACTCCAGTTGCGATCAGTTATAACCACAAATCCCCGACATGCTTCCACTGAGAAAAGGTACTGAAAATACTGCAGCTGTCTGTGTTCTGGCAACAGAGTGAGTGCTTCAAAAAGCTGAAGTGAGGATGCCCAGAAGAGGTAGGTTTAGGGAATTTCCTTTCAGAAACATCTCTTATGTAAGAAAGGCTGACAATCGCTTAGAGTATAAGGTATTTACAGCCAGACCAGAAAAAAAAAAAATGATTTTAGTACCACTTAGCTGCCTGGAACTATGGCCCAAGGAGGCCTGGAAGCTAGCCATCCTTAAGCATTGGCTGCTGGCTGATTCTTCCTCAGAATGGTCCAGGATACAAACTGTGGAGTATGCACACATGGGAGCCAAGTGGAAGGTCCAAGCCCTGTGAGGAGCTGGAGAATGTCTCAGGCAAGTTTCTGGATGGTACCTCCATGGGCACATCTCTTTCATAAACAACTGAGTGTAGGGGTGAAGGAAGAAAAAATCTGAATAGCTTACAACTATTCAACTTGCTCCAGTCCCTCCTTATCTCATCTTGCATTAGTACTAGCTTGGGAAGACACCGCGGTCTTTCATGCCTTTCCGCCTTCAACACATGTGGATCCCTTGCTCCTTCACTTCTCTGATTGCCAAACAGTCACAGCTTAGCTTCAGTGGCATATACTGTGAGCTTATCCTCTGGAATTCACCCCTTCCTATTGGCATGTGCTGGGGGGTGGGAACTATTGGAAAGTTTCCTGGAAGACTGACTAGCATGTTCCAACAGGAAACTGGGCAAAGTGTCCTTAGCAATGACTTTTGAAGGTCATCTAGCTCTCAACTTACACTTTATCCCTTTCTACTGTGCATTGGCTAGACGACTGTTTGGATCTAATCAATTTAATCACCTGTAATAGATTTGTGAGGTGGCTAATATGGTAAAGAATCTGTCTACAATGCAGGAGACCTGGGTTCAGTCCCTGGGTCAGGAAGAGCCCCTGGAGAAGGGAATGACTACAGTGGGTAAAATTCAGGACCGATAACCCAAGTGATTTGTTGTATATGATAGGAAGACCTCATCTTGTGAAGCACATGCATTGTGATTGAAACTGAGGAAGAAAAGGTCCTGAATTTAATCTTGGCCTGCATTTTTTAAAACACAGTCAGCCTTCTGTATCCATAGGTCCTGGCATCCGTGGAGTCAACCACATTGAAAATATTTGAAAAAAAAAAAAAAAAAAATTCCAAAAAATTCCAAAGAGCAAAACTTGAATTTGCTGCATGTCAGCAACTATTTATTGATACTTACCATTTGCATTGTATAAGGTAGTATAAGTAATCTAAGGATGATTAAGTATATAGGAAGATGTGTGCAGGTTATATACACACACTATTTTTAAGGCTTCCCAGGCAGCACAGTCCTAAAGAAATCTGCCTGCCAATGCAGGAGACACGGTTGTGATCCCTGGGTCAGGAAGATCCTCTAGAGATGGAAAAGGCAACCCGCTCCAGTATTCTTGCTTGGATAATCCCATGGACAGAGGAGCCTGGTGGGCTACAATCCACAGAGTCAGTCACAGCTGAGCACACACACATACATGCCATTTTATGTAAAGGACTTGAGCATCCATGAATTTTGGTAATGATGGGGGTCCTGGAATGAACCCCATTCAGATACTGAAGGATAACTGTAAATGAAACAGTTGAAAAGAAGTGAAAGTTTCAAACCACTTATCACACACAATATGTTTACATGAAACTTTACTTTTCAACTGCATATGAATCTGTGCACCAGGTTGGAAATAAAATATATTTCTTATCATGGGTTGTAGACAAAAAGTTGGAAAGACTTTGCTCTAGGGAACTCAGGGCATTCACATCAAGTGACATGCAATCACAAGACATTCTAAGCTCCGGAGCCACCTAACAGGTTTAGGATTACAAGACGGTAAGGAGGAAAGGCCAGTGGGGTAGCAACTGGTGTAAAGAACCGAGGTACCAAGATGCAAACGAAGAGCAGTCGTGGGCTGGAACCACACTCTGACCCATTGTCAGAGTGACATGCATGTGAAATACTAAATGAATGGACCAGGGACCACAGAACTCTGACAAATAGTAGAGGAAGCCTAAATTTAAAAGAGGCTTTACCTTCCAACTAGCTATTATTACCAGCCCCTTTTGGTCTCTCAGTAAATTTCCTTTCTGCTGGAATTCTCCATGCTTCCTCAAAGCTTGATTGTGATTTTTTTTTTCTTTCTTTATTTTGGAAAGCCAAAGGAAAAATTGTTTCAGTATGTTCTTTAAATTAGCTTCCTTGAAGTGTTTTCCTTGCACACGTTAATTACAGCTCCCCCCCGAGGGGCTGAAGTACCATATAACACACTGTAATTCAGCTTCCTGATCTCCCTTCTCCAGCTCAAGTCGCCAATTCGCCCTACAGTATAGGCTCTATATTAGTATGTAAGTGAGAAGTACATGACTGAGGTTCTTTCAACTATAAGTTTAGAGGAGTAAATGTGATTGTCAGTTCTTGAGCACAACAAACTTAAAATGAATAGTTCTGGCCCATAAAATGAAGGGGTTAGATTAGATGAACTCCGAGTTTACCCCTCTTCAATTCAAACATACGCCAAAGAGATTTTCATTTAATATCTAGAAATACAGAGAAGAGATCAGTGGGACTTTGATGAGGCTAAGTGATTCTCATTAGCATTATCTGGCTAGAATTCCAGAGGTTCTCAAGAAAATAATACACATCCAATACATCTGAGCTATCACTACACTAGACACTCGGAAAAGGCAGTTAGTTCAAGAAAATGTAATTACTTTTTAATTCTCAAAGACAGCAAACTTTTCAAAGTGGCCACAATGCAATTTTAAGTCCCATCCCACAAGAATAAATCACGGGGAAAGAAAAAAAAAAATTGCTAAGTGCAAAATGTAGTTCTTCAAGTTTTTCGAAGTCTGTTTTTCTCATATAGGTAAAAGCAATGGAGGGGGTCTGATGATCAGAGTTAGTCATTTATAAAGTAGTTAGAACTGGAAAGTTTCTTAGAAGCTTAAGGAAAGAGACAGATGAACGAGTTTCTGGGCCAAGTTACTTACTAAACAGGTGTTTTACACATGTTGTCTCTTTCCCTCTGCTTGTCTGTTTGATGTAGGTGTGTCTATTCCCATTTGACAGATGGAAAAATGTAGGCTCAGAAAGGAAAGAAACAAGTGTCAACCAGTGTTAGAGTCAGACTTTCAATCCAGGTAATAATCTACCTCACATCAGGCAGCTTGAAACAGAAGATAGGTCTGTTAACTTCATGAATGTCGAGTTGGTGACCTAAAAACATCCATTAAAGGGTTCCTTAAGATGTACCATCTTCTCCTTTCTTTTTCTTAACCAGATTCAAAGATCTAGTCAGGCTCTCACTAGTAGAGAAAAATCTTCTCAGTGACTTGAGCATTCACCAGCCTCATTCCAACAGGGGGCAGTAGTGAATACACTGTTAGGGCCGAAATCCTCCCAACAGGGAGTAAATCCCACAAAGTCTCCAGCCTATGTCCAGCTCTCCTTTACACATGCTCTTTCACTGATGCGATCTCACCCCCTCCTAGTATTAAACCTGCCAGCATGATGCAGTCATCCAGAATATCCATTTATTGATCAACTGATCGATCTGTATCTTCAGCTCTGATTTCTCCTTTAACCTGCTGATCCTTATCTGCAGTGGCCTAACCACCAGGCACTTCAGATTCCTCCTTTCCACTGAATTTCTCATGTTTCTTCAAGAAGCTGCACTTACATCTGAAATCACCACTTTAGTAAATAACACCATCATTCGCCCACTTAACTCTTGGAGTGTTCTTCTCAACAGACAGACTGACACATACAAACTAGGAGCCAAATTAAAAACAAATATTTGCTGGCACCACACTGCAGACCTTCATTTCTTGGCTGAAACACTGCAATAGAGCCTTATTTCCTCTAACACAAGTTTCATCACTTCCAACACATTCTCCACATTCCTGCAAGTGTTCACCCACTAAAGAGATACTTTTGATCACGTTGCTCCCTGGCTCAATAATGCAGCCATTTCAAGCAATGTTTACCAGTGGTCTGTAGCTTAGAGTCCAAGTTCACAGATGTGCTAACATGCAAAAATGACTATGTGTGCATGTTTTTCTTTGGAGAAGGCCCTGAGTTTTCTCATGGCAGATTCCTAAAGGGGACAGTGCCCCCCAAAATCATGAATAAAAAGCAAAACCAAAATCAGAGAAAGAGTAAACCACTGGAAATCCACAGTAAAGATTCAAAATTTCGTTTGCTTTGTTTTTTGGATGTAAGAAGCCATTTCTCACCTAGTCTCTGCCAATCGCTCCCATTTCTTCTCTCACTGCGTATCGCCTCAGACCCATTCTCAAGCCAAACTTCCTTTTGCACCATTTCCAATCCTCCTTCTTTGCCTTTATATTTCTTAGTCTCTATATCTGGGCTATTATTTCTCCATTTTCTGACTCAGCAAACTCAAGCCCTCGTTTGTGAGCTGCCTTCTCAATGGAGTCCCCCAGAACAGAGCTCCTTCCTGGACCGTGAACCCAGCTCTCTACTTGCACTTACAGATTGTATATAACCATGTGTATAAGCATCAGCCTACTTTTCCACACATGTCTCAATGGCAGAGTCTGAAGTCCACAGTACCCCCAAAATGGTCACCAAATTAATTAACAAATGCTGCAACCTAGGATAAGGAACAAGGGCTGAAAGTCTTTCAGAACACCTTGAATTAAAAGGGCAGTTTTAAGTCCTGAGAATACCTATGAAAGAAATTAACATAGTATACTTGGAGACAATAATAGAAAATGCCTTGTTTTTTAGTAACAGAGTCCTGATGTTCATTTCAGAAGAGGATTATTGAATGATATTTTGGCATATTATATATTAATTCATTCTCAGTTAAAGTTTTCATCTTCATAGGAGACTGGCTGATAATAGCAATTTTTGTGCCCACTCACCAAAAGAGAAGCAAGCTATTGGTAGTTGATATATAAAAACCAGGTCACTGCTACTGCTGGCTTGAGCAAAATGCAGACATACCTATCCTTACAATTCTAAGAAGGATAAAGAAGCATTTCCTCTCAAATCATATTTTATATATGGTGGCAAAATATTTTATTCTTAAAAAGGCCTCACTTTTCATGTTTCTCTTTGATGATATTTTCACTTTTCTTTTAGAAAACTGGAAGTATCAGGTGAAAAGAAAAACACAATTAAAAACTAAGAAGAAAAACAACAAGATGGGTAAAGTGCAAGATAGGGGAGGAAGAAGCGATGTGAGGATTGGAAGAAACCCAAGGAAGAATCTAGATATAACCCATGGAATGAGTCGGGGTCCAGGGATCTGGGCAGATAGAACATATCTATGAATGAATGAGACATAGCTCATGTCCCCATCACAAGGGACGAAAAGGAGCCTGGCAGAGAGGCAAAACCCAGAGTCTGACAGTTGTGACAAGTGTTGGGTGGAGCCCAGGGAAATGGCATTGGGGTGGGTCCAACAAAGAGAACAGGGATGTTCCAACATGTGTAGAACAATAGTGACTCCAGAGATGTAATACTCAGAGAAGACTCATAGAGTATTACGGCCAGAGGGAATCCTGCTTCACTTAATTTGCTGTCTAGGGGAGAAAAATGGATGGTAGAAAGGTCAAGTAAAATATTCAAGGTGTCATCCTGTTACTCAAAATGCTTGCCCTTTCTCACCTTCGATCTTATTATTCCTTGCTTACAGAATAAAATCCAACTCTTTAAAATAGTATCGATACCTTGACCTACCAACTTGACCTCACAGTACTCCTCTTTGCTTTGTACTCTCAATTATGCCGGATATGTTTTCTGCTTTTTCCTGTCTGTCTTCTTTCTGCATGGAATACTGCTCTTTCTTCTGTCCACTTCTTGAAGTTCTGCCTTTTCAAGCAGGGAGTTTTAAATGCCTAAAACCTTTTTCTTGAATTTTCTCCTTCGAAGAAACAGTTCTCCTTATTTAAAAACCACATATCACTCTGTGGTTTCTCCTATACAAACATCATTGTGTATTAGGGCTGTCAGAGTTCTCATAATCAGGTGGTAAACACTTCAACAGCAATGAAGCTGTCTTAGCAATTTTTGTGCTCACCATAGCTCAGAGCTTGTAGAGATTAGGGGTCTAACAATATTTACTCAAGGAATGAATAAATGAATGAAGCTATTAAATCTGAGCAGCCAGCACATGTCTTATCTATTTTAGTGTCTATCTGCATTATTTTTGAGCATGTTACAGGAGAATCTGGAGGGTACATCAAGCTTCATTCTAAGTATACTGTGCTCAGTCACTCAGTCGTGTCCAATTCTTTGTGACCCATGGACTGTAGCTCACCAGGCTCCTCTGTCCATGGAATTTTATAGCCAAGAATACTGGAGTGGGTTGCCATTTCCTCCTCCAGGGGATCTTCCTGACCCAGGGATAGAACCCAAGTCTGCTGTTTGGCAGGCAGATTCTTAAATATATGTAATTTATGCATACCATTGAACACTAAGTGCCAAATCCTATGCTAAATCCTTTACATGTATAATCTCATTTTATTATTTACAACCACCCAGTTTAATTAATAACTATTATTAATTCTATTGTAAACAGAAATTAACCAAGGCCTTAAAGGAGTCAAGTGACTTGCTGAAGGTTCATTCAGATAGGAAATGTTATTACCAAAATTTGAAAACAGATGATTCCAAAGCCCATGGGACAGCAAAAAATTATGAGTTTAGCTTTATTTTGTGAACTTCAACTTCACAGCACTCTCATGGATATATACACTGACACACAGCATATACCGTGCATATTAACTTATACATACTAATTTACATAGGTATACATGCTTTTATGTGTATGCACATACTATATTCTGAACATAATATTCTAATTCTGCACAGTCACTTGTCAAAGCAATGTCCCATTTTTAGTTGTCTCATAAAAATTATTTTATGAGGATAAAATCAGTGAATAAAGACAATTATGTACTCAGATACATGATGCCATTTCCTATTTTTATATGAATGAGTCACATAAACCAGAGATTAGGATACAAATAAAATGTAGAAGAAATCTATGCCTTAGCAAAATCTGACTTTATCCAGCAGCATTTCACCGTTGCCAGGTCTACAAAATGCACACTGAACTTTATTCAAGGGCTAACTTTGCAACCCATGGAGGAGCCCCCCAGAACCCAGTATGTTCGAGGGTTTTTGGTAGAGGTAAAGATGGTGCACAGCACCTCACGTGAGTTCGGCAACTGCCCACACCAGGCAGAAACTTCTGTTATTCACCAAAATCTCTATCTCCTTTGTTTCTGGGTACTCAGGTGGACATTTCTCAGCTTGCCTTGCAGCTTGGTAGCCCTGTGATTGTATTATTCCAACCAAGATTAATGTGAGAAATGTGAGAAATAAATAATAAAGCCTTTTATGCATGGTTCTCCATGCTTCTGCCCCTTCTGCCAGATGAATTTCAATGCCCAGAGCAAGCACAGAAGCGGCAACACTGACAGTGAGAAAGTCTTCATTGGCCTGGATTCCTAGAGGACTGTGCGTAGCAGCTCTGCCTCCAAATCCCACTGCCCAAGAACACCCATCCATGTTGGACAGAGATATGAGCAACTCATAAACCTCCACCGTGTGGAGCTGATGAAATCTGAGGGCTATTTGTTACAGCATCTAACATTATCCTCGTTCACACAGCAAGCTATCAATAGACTAAGTGCTTCCAGGTTCAACAATTTTTATCTCAGTGATATATTTTTTAAAATAGAATTTTAAAATTTAGAAATTATACTACCAAATCATATACTGGTTAACTATAAAGAAATGTAAGTATGTATTTCAATGAATTGCAAGCATAATTCTATGCTATTGCCAGTCTACCCACACTAAGAGTTGGAAAGATTTCTGTGATCTGCCAAAGTTAACTGTATTATGTCAGCCTTGTTCCTGCTCTTTGATATGTTCATCTGTTGTCTGAATCTGTTGTCTTCAAATAAACTGTGTAGGAAATGTCCTCTCCCTTACTTACAGTCCACTTCTTTGACTATGTAAGTTTTAATGACAGAAGAACAAAAGAGAGATTTCTAGTCTTTCCTTCAAGTCTTTCCTTATTTTATTGCTTCTGTTATTTTCTGTACGACACCCGCTACATTTAACTTTCATGTTTTTCTCGCCTCTTCAGCCTTTGAACTTCCCCTGATGTACGGTGTTCAGTTTACCTCATGCTGAGCTCATGGTGTTTGCTAGATCCCTCCCAGGTTCTGCACTCAAGGCTCACATTTGTTTTTAGGCAGGTTTTTGTTAAAGCACATACTTTTCTTACAGTTACTACTGTGGCCTCCTGGCTGTCCAGGCCCTAGTTTTTCAACAGTCTCAGTATGTCCTGCCCACCCGGCCTTGCTTGCCTTCTGAAATATTAGGTCTTTGACCATCCTGAGCACAAATGCTCGCACTTTCCTCCAGACTGACTTGCATGACCGGCTTTGAGCATTCTGGAAAAGGTAGTTTTCTCACCCTCGTGGTATGGGGAGGGCAAAGGTTAGTTTTCTAAAAGAATGCCACGGGAAGACTATTTTAAAAGAGCACAGAACATGGTTTCTCTGATGCCAATTCTTCTTCACTGTAAAACAGACTCCCTTTGCCTCAGCAAGGGAAGGAACAAAGTGACTGACCTCTTCTCTGCTGCCTTTCTGCCCCGCCTGACTTGCAGACATTTAAGTAGAGAGGGGGCTCCTCTCTAATTAAAATTCTATAACCACACATTCCAAAAATCAAAATAAGCAAATAAGTGCAGTTATGGCTGCTTTAGGAAAATTCTATTTAAACAAAATTCTATTCCTAAAATGTCTAAATTAGAGGTTAATGTTTTACATTAAAGGCATGATTATTTTTAACCCAAAGGCTTTTTTATATTTCCATTTAACATTTGTTAGTTGCTCAGTCATGTCTGACTCTTTGTGACCCTCATGGACTGGGGCCCACCCAGCTCCTTTGTCCAAGGAATTATCCAGGGAAGAATACTGGAGTAGGTAGCCATTCCCTTCTCCAGGGGATCTTCCTGACCCAAGTTTCAAACCCAGGTCTTCTGCATTGCAGGTGGATTCTTTACCTTCTGAGCCAACAGGGACGCCCTGCCTGCAATGCAGAAGACTGGAGTTGACCCCTGAGTCAGGTGATCCCTGGGAGAAGGGAATGGCTATCCACTCCAGTAGCCTGGAGAATTCCATGGACAGAGGAGCGTGGTGGGCCCCAGTCCATGAGGTCACAAAGAGTTGGACATGACTGAGCGACTAACAGAAACCTTTAGCTTCTAAACTGTTAGTCCATGTGTTGCAGATGGCTCTCAAATCATCTTTTCAGAAGCATATCTCCCTACTATTAATTGTATAGAATGAGTTTCAGTGAAAAGGTTTTACAGTGATTTTCTGTGAAAGTTTCAAATATACTTTAAAATTATGTTTCCTATCTCCCATTACATTTTCCACTTTCTGCAATGGTCAAATGAAGCAAAGGCAACCAAATTTGATAGACACACAACCTATAGTCATAAAGAACGTTAAAACTTCAAGATATCTATTTCCATGTCTCAAGTTATATGAGGCTAGAGAAACTATTCCAGGTGTAGAGTCTGGTTTGGTTTTTCATGTGCTTCAGTCTTCTAAACTAATTATGATATTAATTTTCCTTAAATGACTTAATAATTATTTAAAAATACAAAAGCTATTTTAAATGCACCACCTATTGTAATCTGTAAATTATTATAACAAAACTTATGCATTTAGATAATTTCCAATACTCAGAGCACAGAGTCTGAAAAAAATCTTCATGAAATTACAAATAATAGGTCATAACCTATCATAATTTATTATAAAGCTTGTTAAAGAGTTTCACATCAAGTTTTTGTATGACTGTGGCTGTTGCATTAATCTCAGTGACTTAGGTTGTTGTCTGCTTTTAAAAGATTATTTGGTAGGTTTGTTCATTTTTAATTCTATGTTTTAGTGAACAGAACTAGAATATTTAGGGGAAAGCTGAAGAGTGTTATGGAGTTTCTTTCTACCAGTTCTTTGGAAAATAAAACAACTGTTTTGTGTTAAAGAATTACAGGAGCTCCATTTAAAGACTATAATTTGCAAAGAATTTTTTTTAAAAAAGCTCAAACGCATTATCTAACGTTGAATAGTATCTTAAGTAATTTTAAAAGTGCAGTAGCATTTAATGCATCTAATATAAAATTAAAACATTTTACACCAAATAATAACCATCTTCCATTAGAGCCCTTGGAAAGAAATTTGAGAGAATATCATAAATACAATTGGAATCTAAGTGTTCTTGTTTATAAAGAAGTCCTTTTGGCTACATATATGAAAAGTGAAAGTTTCTCAGACATGTCCAAATCTTTGTGACCCCATGGACTAGACAGTCCAAGGAATTCTAGAATACTGGAGTAGGTAGCCTTCCCCCTCTCCAGGGGATATATGCAGTGAAATGTTTTCTTTCTGAAGATCTAAGTTACTCATTTAAAACAGCAGTCTCCATTAAATGTACCTTTGAGATTGATAATTATTTCAATACTGAAAAAAAAAAGCAAAACAGAACAGAATTGGTCTAAATTTTCTAGTACTTCAGAGAACATCCATAAAGAAAATCTAAGAGATTAGGAAAAGAAGTGCAAACTAAACCCAAATAAGTAAAGTTTAAAAGTTAATAATAATAAAGATTTGGAACATAATTAAATGAAATAGAGAATACAATAAGGGAAAATAACAAAACTAAAAATGGGCTGTTTGAAAAAAAAAAGTGACAAACCTTTAGCTAAACTAACAAAAAAAAGAAAAAGAAAAGAAAACTCAATTAACCAAAATCAGGAGTGAAAGAAGGGACATTCCTACTGACTTTGCAGAAAATAAAAGGATTTTAAGGAAATACTACAAATTAATTAGATAACCTAGATGAAATGGAAAAATTCCTAAAGAGATGAACACCACTGAAATGACACAAAAAGAAACTGAAAATTGGATTAGGCCTATATGTAATAAGTTAAGCATTTGAATCAACAATCCAAACACTGCCCACAGAAAAGCCCAGGCCTAGATGGATGTACTGGTGAATTCCACTACACATTTGAAGAATAATTACCAGCAATCCTTCATAAGCTCTTTCCAAATACGGCTAATTCTATAGAGTCAGTATTATCCTGACACCAAACTAGGTACAGATATTACAAGAAACAAAAGCTAAAGACCAATATCTCATATGAATATGGATGCAAAACTTTGCAACAAAGTACTGGCAAATCAAACCCAGCAGTTTATAAACAGAATTACAACTGTGGCTAAGTGGGGATTTAAGGTTGGCTTAACATATGAAAATCAATCAGTGTAACATATTATTAGTAGAATAAAAGACAAAGCCCACATGGCCATCTCGATAGATACAGGAAAACTATCTGACAAAATCCAGCACCTTTGTATGACAAAAATACTCAAGCCAAAAATAGAGAGGAATTTGTTCTTCCTCATAAGGGGTATCTAGTAATTCCTCAAGTTTTCTCAAAGAAATCATTTTATCAATTTCAACCCTGAAATTTAGATATGTGTATAATCCTCAATGGTCAGTCAAGTCTGTCAGTTATATATTTATTGGTTTTAAAGTTTTTTTTTTAAACTCCAGAAAGGACTCAATACTTCAAGTCATTCACATTGAAGAGGCATCCATTTAAGAATATGCTATAGGCTGAATTATGTCCCCCAAAAGATACATTGGAATCCTAACTCCTGTTACCACAGAATCTGACCTAGTTTGGAGATTTGGTCTTTGCAGAGGTAATCAAATTAAGAGAAGTCATTAGGATGGGTCCAAATCCAATATGACTCTCGTTATACACGATCTGGACACAGATGTGCCCACAGAGAGAACACATATGGTGATGAAGGCAATGACCAGTATGATGCTTCTACAAGACAAGGAATGTCAACTACTGCCAGTAACCCACCAGAAGCCAGCAAAGAGGCATGGAAGAGATTCTTCCTTAGAGTCCCCAGAAGGAACCAACCCTGCCAAAATGCTGATCTCTGGCTTCTAGCCTCCAGATCTGTGAGACAATAAATTTCTGTTTAACTATAGTTAGGTCCCCTACATACAAACGAGTTCTATTCTGAGAACACGTTCTTAAGTCCAAATTGCTCGTAACGCCAACAAAGTTAGTCTAGGCGCCCAACTAACACAATCAGTTATACAGTACTGTAATAGGTTTATTAATATAATAATTTTGAAACAAGTAATACATAAAAAATAAATACAAAAAATAAAGACAACATTTTTAATTTACAGTGTAGTCCTTGAAAGCACAATAGTACAATACAACATCTGGCACAGAAGGGCTGGCATGGACTGAACAAGAAAGAAGAGCTACTGACCGGAGGAGGGAGAAGAGGAGAGAGATGTCAGAGCTGAAGGGTTGTCAGCAATAGGAGACAGAGACAAGCTGCAGAGTCACTCAAGCCTGATACTGATGGCAGAGGTTCTGGTTCCTTGCTGGATGCAGCAAGTTCTATATTGAAAAAAAAACGATCTAGTGATGCCTGGGGAGTAGTTCTTTGTTTCTCATCACGGACGACCTGATAACACTGGATTGTATACCGAGCAGCTGTTGCAATTTTCGTGTACCGTCCTATGTTTGGGTCCTGCACCTCAAAAACTAACAGTGCCTCCTCCTCAAATAGAACCAACTTAGGCGACTGCACTTGCAAATGCACACTCACAGCTTTGAAAGTTTGAAGGTTGAAGGTTGATATGTACGGGACTTAACTGTACTTACTTTGTGGTACTTTGTTATGGCAGACCTGGCATATGCATGCACACATCTGCAGTAAATATCTATTCATTGTGAAAATCATGGCAAAATAAGTAGAGGTAAATGATGCTGAATTAAAAATATAGTTTTGAGACATGAGGCAAATGTCTGCCTTTTCCTAAACTTGAAAATATCAGACATGTATGCACAAAAGGGACTCTGGTATGCAGTTCAAAGAACAGTAATTGCACCTTTGCAAGAAAAGTTCTGGAACAAAAGGTCACATCTATAACCGGGTGTTGGGGTTAAGAATGTAAGTTCAGATCAGTCACTCAGTTGTGTCCGACTCTTTGTGACCCCATGAACTGCAGCACGCCAGGCCTCCCTGTCCATCACCAACTCCCAGAGTTTACCCAAACCCATGTCCATTGAGTTAGTGATGCCATGCAACCTCTGTCGTCCCCTTCTCCTCCTGCCCTCAATCTTTCCCAGCATCTGGGTCTTTTCCAGTGAGTCAGCTCTTCGCATGAGGTGGACAAAGTATTGGAGTTTCAGCTTCAGCATCAGTCCTTCCAATGAACACCCAGGACTGATCTCCTTTAGGATGGACTGGTTGGATCTCCTTGCAGTCCAAGGGACTCTCAAGAATCTTCTCCAACACTACAGTTCAATAGCATCAATTCTTTGGTGCTCAGCTTTCTTTATAGTCCAAGTCTCATATTCATACATGGACACTGGAAAAACCATAGCTTTGATTAGAAGGACCTTTGTTGGCAAAGCAATGTCTCTGCCCCTTAATATGCTGTCTAGGTTGGTCATAACTTTTCCTCCAAGAAGCAAGTGTCTTTTAATTTCATGGCTGCAGTTACCATCTGCAGTGATTTTGGAGCCCAAAAAAATAAAGTCAGCCACTGTTTCCCTACTGCTTCTCCATCTATTTGCCATGAAGTGATGGGACCGGTTGCCATGATCTGAGTTTTCTGAATGTTGAGCTTTAAGCCAACTTTTTCACTCTCCTCTTTCACTTTCATCAAGAGGCTCTTTAGTTCCTCTTCATTTTCTGCCATAAAGGTAGTGTCATCTGCATATCTGAGGTTATTGATATTTCTCCTGGCAATCTTGATTACAGCTTGTGCTTCCTCCAGTCCAGCGGTTCTCATGATGTACTCTGCATGTAAGTTAAATAAGCAGGCTGACAATATACAGCCTTGATGTACTCCTTTTCCTATTTGGAACCAGTCTGTTGTTCCATGTCCAGTTCTAACTGTTGCTTCCTGACCTGCATATAGGTTTCTCAAGAGGCAGGTCAAGTGGTCGGGTATGCCCATCTCTTTCAGAATTTTCCACAGTTTATTGTGATCCACACAGTCAAAGGCTTTGGCATAGTCAATAAAGCCGAAATAGATGTTTTTTCTGGAACTTTCTTGCTTTTTCGATGATCCAGGGGATGTTGGCAATTTGATCTCTGGTTCCTCTACCTTTTCTAAAACCAGCTTGAACATCTAGAAGTTCATGGTTCACGTATTGCTGAAGCCTGGCTTGGATAATTTTGAGCATTACTTTACTAGCGTGTGAGATGAGTGCAATTGTGCAGTAGTTTGAGCATTCTTTGGCATTGCCTTTCTTTGGGACTGTAATAAAAACTGACCTTTTCCAGTCCTGTGGCCACTGCTGAGTTTTCCAAATTTGCTGGCATATTGAGAGCAGCATCATCTTTCAGGTTTTGAAATAGCTCAACTGGAATTCCATCACCTCCACTAGCTTTGTTCATAGTGATGCTTCCTAAGGCCCACTTGACTTCACATTCCTGGATGTCTGGCTAGGTGAGTGATCACACCATTGTGATTATCTGGGTCATGAAGATCTTTTTTGTACAGTTCTGTGTATTCTTGCCACCTCTTCTTAGTATCTTCTGCTTCTGTTAGGTCCATACCATTTCTGTCCTTTACTGACCCATCGTTGCAAAGAATATTAATGAGAATTATTTACTTTGTATGTTTACAGTTAACAAAAGCAAGCAAAACAAACTAGGAAAAAACATCATGATTAAAAGGAGAAGTTTCATTTTCAAGCACCTCTCCTTCTTCCTGTCTATTCTTTGTTCTTTGGACGTCCAGCAATAGAACTCCCTTCCTAGATGGAAGAGACCCCCCACCATACGACCCTGGTGGAAAAGAGGCTTCACTTCCCAGTAAGAAGCCAATGGACAAGGCGACCAGAGGAAGGACATGTGTTCTAAATGACCCAATTGAAGGTTCCTACTTAGAACTCTGATGCTCTGGAGAATGCTGGAAAGGTGCAAGGGAAGCTAAGTTTTCTTTGGAAGTGTGGAAATACCAGTGCAGCCAAAAGCAAGCATCTGCTGGAGCTGGAGCCAGCAGTGGAGTGCCCTAACCAGACTGACTATGGCTGGAAGTAGGGTATGTGTTGTCCTCTGTGGAGGAATCCAGATTTCTGCTTAGTTCCCCTGCATTGCTGCTCAATCAGTGACTATCCTTCCACATTCTGCCCTTTAAATTAGCCAGAGACAATTTCTAGAGCTTGAAAAGAAGACTCATATGAGTTACTAACTAAAATTAACTATATAAACTCCATGTGCTTAAAATAGTGTCCAGTTCTACTTTTTATAAGTAAGAATCATTTGAATTTCTTATATATCTTACCTTTATTTGGAGATCATTAAAAATATATGTTATAAATATGTTCTGCACATAAAATTTACCAGGGAAGAACGTTATTATAAAAATTAAATGATTTTTTTAAAACTTTTAAAAAATGCATCATGTAGGGGACCTCAGAATTTGATAGGATTGTAGTTATTCCCTTAAAATTCAAATTTGTCAGACATCCACTTTCAAAAGGAATGCAACACCCCCTGGCCATGACTGACACCTGTCTGCATTGAGCCCATAGAAATTCATCTGCCTCACACAGACTTGCTCACCTTGTCAAGAAAACAATAATCTCATAATCAGTTTTGGCACCTCCAGGTCTTCTAGTTCTCAAAATAATATACCAAATAACCTAAAAGCAGACAAATCTGGGCTCTGTGGCCAGTCTGCTGTAAACTCATGCAGATGAAGACTTTACCACGGCAACACAAGGTCATCAAATCTTGTGAGGTCATCTATCTTGCAGTATAAACCCAAATCAAATGTCTATTTAATGCCACATTTTATTTTCATCATTTTTAAGCTAATAAGGAACTAGCTACACAATTAGAAATACCTGGTTACTATATAGAATTCAATGTGACAGATTTTTTTCAAGATGACTGAAAATACTATTTATCCCAGACTAGACCACTGTAGGATTCATCACGTGGACTGGCATTTTGCCTGCAGCCATATGCCATCTATCATTGTCTTTAATGAAGTTTGCATCAATGTACAAGAAGCACCAAATGCCATATAACTGGTAGAATCATGTTACGCAAGCAGATCAGTGTTTGATGACTTTTTCTCTTTTTCTTTCCCCGTGGAAACTCATCTTCTGAATCTATATAAGGAAAGTCTTCTGAGGCTTCAGTCTCTCAGGTGATGAGAGTATCAGAATAAGTTTCCCCAAAGCAAAATATTGAAAAGAAAAGGTCTAAGTTCATGAACTGAAGCTAATAAATAAACAGATGGAAAAGTCCATGAACTTTCAGGATGTAACCATGCTGCTAAACATAGCAGATTTGGAATTTTTGGAAGAAATTTCACATGCATAAAAAAGGCAATGATGTGACTAACTTAATTCAAAACAAACAACCCTTTTTAAAAGATTAATAGCAAACATGGTCTTCTTCTTTCCAAATGTTAATGGTCGAACTGACTTCAGTCATGTTCAATTTCTGTGTTAAAGAGGTACAGTAAGTAGTGAAATCCAAGCTTACATTGTTTGGAATTGAACTAATAATTCAAAATATGTTTAACTCACCTCCTTTATCTGGCAAGGATTTTTACCCTAAGTTTTCTGACCCTCTTGAAGATTCTGGCTAAACCCACTCCTGTTCCATCTCTCCTCCAGAGATAAACACTATCCAGAAATCAGTGTGCCCGAGTTCACACATTTCCGCTCAGCTGCAAGAGTCTCCTGCCCATAACGCACCAAGCAACCTGCCCCCTTGCTCCTTTCCTCAGTCATTGCTGGAGGGATGCTTACTGCATGTCGTTTGCGCGAAAACTGGGACTGGGGTGGGAGGGCGAAGAATAAGCTTATCTGACACTTTCACTCTCAACCATACCTTCTAGACGTACTAAATTAACTTAAACAGTCTAAAATATATCTATCACTATCTCTATATAAATATATGTAGGTATATATAAGGTATATATATGTAAGTAAATAGGTATATATACGCTGCATGTATATAAGTACCTATAAAATAGCATAAAATATGGATAAGAAGTTACATGACAATTTTTGATGGCAGATACTTATGAAAAGAAAGGGAAATAGGTTTCTGCATGTATAAAAAGAGATAAAAGTTATAAGTAATATCACATATGCATGAAATTAATATGGTAAAATGTTACTATGAATTAAGCTTTGTTAAAGAGTTCATGTTTTTGCTATAATATGATTTGCTCCTTAATATGTTATTGTTTCAAATTAAAAATACAATGTTAGAGGAAATAATATTAAATCCAAACATTAATAAATTCCATCTGTGCTATGATTGATTAAAAGTATTGAGACAACAGAAAAAAAAAATGAATGTTTAGCAATTATATAATGATGGATTTTCTTTAGATGAAATAGATGTAAATGTGAATTTAAATAGTCTTAGGTTTAACTTTATCAGCAAAACAGAGGCAAAAGTCACCATTAGTAAAATTAAAATGCATAAGATAATCTGAGAACATTTATAAGAAATATGAGTGTTATGAAATGACTGTGTCCTCCCACATACTGAAGCCCTAACCCTCAATGGGAAGGTGTTTGGAGGTGGGTCTTTGGGGAGGTATCGGGTTTAAAGAAGGTGATGAGTGCAGACCCCTGTGTGGGATCAGTGTCATTAAAAGAAGAGAAAGAAACCAGAGCTGTCTTTTTCTCCCAACTACAACGTGAGGACACAGCAAGAAGGCAGCTGTCTGCAGGTCAGAAGAATGGCTAGAAACATCACAATATTGTTAACTAATTATCCTCCCATTAAAATAAATTAAAAAAGAAAGAAATATCTTATCAGGAACCAAAACTGCCAGCACCTTGACCAATTTGTACTTCTGAGTCTCCAGAACTGTGAGAAATAAACATCTGGTGTTTAAGCCACCAGTCTATGATATTTTGTTATAGGAGCTTGTCAATGAGGTAAAAATATATTTTTATGTTAATCACTCATAACTATTATAAATTGGGTACAGGAAACTAGATAGATAAAATGATTTTTAGGTTATAAACTTAAAATTCCCAAGAGGAAAAATATAACTGTCAGTAAGCCACTACAAAAAATATTGAATCTTATTAATAAGCATAGAAGTAGAACTGAAATAAATTATTTTAACCTATAACTTATAACTTTATCTTATCAAATAATCAAAGACACACAAAAATATATAATGTTAAAGGTCAATTTTTGTTATTCAGCTGCTAAGTCATGGCTGACTCTTCGAGACCTCATGGACTACAGCATACCAGGTTCCTCTGCACTCCACTATCTCCCAGAGTTTGCTCAAATTCATGTCCACTGAGTTGGTGATGCTATCTAACCATTTCATCCTCTGCTGCCCCCTTCTCCTTTTGCCTTCAACCTTTTCCAGCATCAGAGTCTTTTCCAATGAGTCAGCTCTTCCAATCAGGTGGCCAAAGTATCAGAGCTTCAGCTATGGCATCAGTCCTTCTAAAGAATATTCAGGGTTGAATTCCTTTAGGATGGACTGGTTTGATTTCCTTGTGGTCCAAAGGACTCCTAAAAGTCTTCTCCAGCACCACAGTTTGAAAGCATCAATTTTTCAGCACTCAGCCTTCTTTATGATTCAAATCTCATGTATGTACATGACTACTGAAAAAAAAAACAAAACAAAAACATAGCTTTGACTATATGGATCTTTGTCAACAAAGTAATGTCTCTGCTTTTTAATATCTGGGCTTTCCAGGTGGTACTTGTGGTAAAGAACACTTTTGCCAGTGCAGGAGCTGGTTTCAGTCCCTGGGTCAGGAAGATCCCCTGGAGGAAGGCATGGCAAACCATTTCAGTATCCTAGCCTGGCGGAGAACCCCATGGACAGAGGGGCCTGGCGGGCCATGGGGTCGCAAAGAGTTGGACATGACTGAAGTGACTTAGCATGCACACTAGGTTTGTCATAGCTTTCCTTCCAAGGAGCAAGTGTCCTTTAATTTCATGGCTGCAGTTACCACCCACAGCCATTTTGGAGCCCAGGAAAATAACATCTGCCACTGTTTCCATTTTTTCCCCATCTATTTGCCATGAAGTGATGGGACAGGATGTTAAGATCTTAGTCTTTTTTTTTTTTTTTTATTGCTGAGTTTGAAGCAAGCTTTTTCACTCTCCTCTTTCACCTTCATCAAGAGACTCTTTAGTTTCTACTCCCTTTCTACAATTAGAGTGGTATCAACTCCATATCTAAGGTTGTTGATATTTTTTCTAACAATCTTTCCAGTCTGTGATTCATCCAGCTGGGCATTTCACATGATGTATTCTGCATATAACTTAAATAAGCAGAGTGACAATACACAGTTTTGTCATACTTCCTTCCCAACTGTGAAGTAATCCATTGTTCCATGTCCAGTTCTAACTGTGGCTTCTTGACCCTCATACAGTCTTCTCAGGAGACAGATAAGGTGGCCCAGTATTCCCAATTCTTTAAGAATTTTCCACAGTTTGTTGTAATCCACACAATCAAAGCTTTTCACAAAGTCAATGCAGCAGAAGTAGGTGTTTTTCTGGAATTCCCTTGCTTTTTCTATGATCCAATGAATGTTGGCAATTTGATCTTTGGTTCCTCTACCTCTTCGAAACCCAGCTTGTACACCTGGAAATTCTTGGTTCACATACTGTTGAAGCCCAGCTTGAAGGATTTTGAGCATAACCTTGTTAGCATGTGAAATGAGTGCAGTTGTACTGTAGTTTGAACATTCTTTGGTATTACCCTTCTTTGGGATTGAAGTGAAAACTGACCTTTTCCAGTCCTGTAGCCACTGCTGCATTTTCCAAATTTGAGTGTAGCACTTTAACAGCATCATCTTTCAGTATTTTAAATAGCTCAGCTGGAATTCCATCACCTCCACTAGCTTTGTTCCATCCCTCTCCATTTTAGTTCACTGATTCCAAAGATGTCGATGCTCAGTCTTGTCATCTCCTGCTTGACTACATCCAATTTATCTTGATGCATGAACCTATCATTTCAGGTTCCTATGAAATATTGCTGTTTACAGGATTGGAGTTGCCTTTCACCACCAGACACATCCACAAATGAATATCATTTCTGCTTTGGCCTAGCCACTCCATTTTTTCTAGAACTATTAGTATTAGTAAGTCTCTCCTGCTCTCCCCCAGGAGCATAATGAATACCTTCTGACCTGGGGGCTCATCTTCGGGTCTAATCTTTTTTTGCCTTTTTCTACTGCTCATGGGGTTCTCACAGCCAGAATACTGGAGTGGCTTGTCATTTCCTCCTTCAGTGAACCACGATCTGACAGAACTCTTCAGTACGACTCGTCCATCCTGGGTGGCCCTGCATGACATGGCTCATGGCTTCATTGCATTACACAGGCCCCTTTGCCATGGCAAGGCTGTGATTCATGAAGGGGGTTAAAGGTAAATAAATAAGATGTGCTAATTTCATAAGCAAATATTCTAAAAATATATATATATATATATATATATATATATATATATATATATGAGCTTTAAAAAGTCCTATGTCTGTCACCACACTTAGGGTGGCCACTATCAAGAAAAAAGAAAATAAGTTAGTGAGGATGTGGGGAAACTGGAACTCTCATGCATTATTGATGGGAATGTGAAATGGTACACTTGCTGTGGAAAACAGTACAGAAGTTCCTCAAAAAAATTAGAAAACAGAATGATCATGAAATCCAGAAATTCCACTTCTTATGGCTATATAAGAATAAGAATTAAAAGCAGGATCTTTTAGAAATATTTTCACAGCCAGGTTTATTACTGCATTATTAACAATAGCCAAGACATGGAAGTGACCCATGTGATCATGGATGGATGATGGGATAAAGAAAATGTAGTATATACATACAATCAAATATTATTCAGACTTAAAAAAGGAGGGAAATTCTGACACCTGCCACTATATGGATGAAACTTAATGATATCATGCAAGAGAATAAGCCAATTCCAAAAGACAAATTCTGTATGATTCTACTTTCAGACTTCTAAAGTAGTCAAACTCATAGAAACAGAAAATAGAATTGTGGTTGCCAGGTGCCAGGGGATGGGGGAATATGAAAGTTGTTTAATGGGCACAGAATTTCAACCTTGCAAGATGAAAATGTGTTTAAGAAACCTATTGTACAACAATATAAATATAAATATACTTAAATATACTTAATGTAAATATACTTAAAACTACAGAACTGTACACTTAAATATAGTTTAAAAGGTAAATTTTACGCTTATTTTTACAGTAAAAAAAAAAAAACTATGTATGTCAATGTCTTTGACATTATAATTCCACATCTAGAAATTTAATAGGGAGACATAATTATGACTAAAGGTGATCCAAAAAAAAGAAGAAAGAACTATGAAACATACACAAAGACATGACTACAAGACTCTTCACCTTAATTTCATGCACAGTGGAAAGAGAAAGCAATAGTCTAAACACGCAATCTAAGGAAAGAATTAAATAGACTATGGTAGATTTGTACAATAATATACACTGCACCCATTAGAAATGATATTTAAAATAACTGTATAGAAAAAGAAAAATGTTCATAACATAATATTATGTGACTTTTCTATAAACTTGTATTTGTTTTATTATTTGTAGGTTGAGAAGAGCAGGAGGCTATTTTAAGACTAACTTTCTCAGTACAGGCATTTTATTATACTCCACACATATGTATTTTGTTGCTGTTGTTCTTTTTTTTTTATTTTTTTAACAAATTGAAAGTTTGTAGCAACTCTGTATCCAAAGTCTATCAGAACCATTTTTCTAACAGAATTTGCTCCCTTTGAGTCTCTGTTTTTCATTTTGGTAATTCTTGCAGTATTTCAAACTTTTCCATTATTATTATTAGATTATGTGATTCACTGAAGGCTCAGGATGGTTAATAATTTTAGCAATAAAGTATTTTTAATTAAAGTATGTACATTTCTAAAGACATAATGCTATTGTGCACTTAAGAGATGACAGGAGAATACAAACATATTTTTATATGCACTAGGAAACCAAAAATTAAATGTGACTCACTTTATTTAAATACTTATATATTGCATTTGTCTGGAACACAACCCATAGTGTCTCCAAGGCATGTATGCCTGTGTGTTTTTCCTGCCAATACAGAACTCTGGGTTTCAAACCCTTCAAACATGCGTCATCTATAGGTTTCATGTGGTCACTAATCACAAGCCTATCTTTTATTGCTGCCATACACTGTTCAGTTTTTGCTTTTTAGCTTGTCACATACATCTGTATTCTCTCCCTAATAAGACCGTGAAGTCTTTCAAGCATAGAACTTTTAGCAGTATAAGCACTGTCCCCTGATTGCTTTCTAACACTGTCCTTCTATAACTGAGTGAGGCTTGTACATGACAAAGAAAGATCAAGGAGAAGGAATACAGAATATTAAACCAACAAATGTAAACTGCATACCTACTACGTGCAAGACAAGGCCAGATACTAAAGATATTATAAAGAATATCTTTATATTGTTGTCATCTTCAAAGAGCTTACTATCTTGTTACGGAAGATATACACACACAATGGACAAGTTAAACCCTGAGGAGAACATGCAATTTACATTAAATTGTCAAGATATAATAAAATAAATTATTGATTTTTTTTCATACTCAGTGTATGAGAATATAATGAAATGGCCTAAAAGAATTTAATGATTTTCAAAACGCTTATCTGTACCCTTGGCTGTTTTGTTCACACATGAAATCTGAGGATAATTAAAATTCATGCCAATTTTGGAAAGCGAGGAACAAATCAAATATGTGAAAATCTTCTAAGACTTTAAAAACAAAATTCCCACAGGGATTCATTAAAATTGTACTGTCAACAAATATCTGAGTTTGAATTTTTAACTCATTTTGTGGGCAGAAAGAAAAAAAGGGGGAAAGAAGAAAGAAAGAAGGGAAACAAGAAAGGGTGGGAGGAAGAGAGGGAGGGAAAGCTGGAAGGGAGACAGGAAGGAAGGAATGGGGGGGAGGAGGAAAGAAAAGAAAATATGCCTGCCTGTTCAATCAGGATTTTATCTGCGTCACACCACTTAAGATTTCTGTCGGCAATCGACCCATGACCTCCATATTGCTAAATCTAGTGGTATTCCCAGTCTTCAGTTGTCTTATCCTACAAGAGAATTTGACACCATGATCATTCCCTCCTCAAAATACTTTCTTTACCAAGACACAGCCTTTCTTTGGTTTTCTAATTGCATCACAGGCCATTTCTTCTTTGCCTCTTCATCTAGTTCCCAAACTTCTCCCTGACTGCTTAATGGCGAAATGCCCCTGTCTGCTCCTCTGGGTATATCCCCACTCCCTAGCCCCTGACCCCGACCTTGTTGTTGGTTCTCAAGACTTACCACCTACTTGGCAACAACTCTCAACTTCTTCTTTTTGCCCAGACTTGTCTCCTGACTTAGAATCCTAACTTTTGTATAGCCTGCAGTTGTGCGTTTAACAGTCTTCTCAAACTTGACAAGTCCATACCTGAATTCCTAACCCAAACTTGAAAACCTGTTCCTCCTGTGGCCATTTCCATAGTAAGTGATAGCAACTCCATCCTTCCAGATGCTCAGACCAAACTCCTTGGCGCCATTCCTAACTTCTTTCTGTTGGTTCTACCTTCAAAATATGGAAAAAACCTGAATTCATTTCCCCACTTCTATTTCTACCTCCCATCCTGATTAAGCCAACCAACTCTCATCTGTGTTACTGCAACTGCACCCTGCTTCTATCCTTGCCATGCCATGCCTACAAAGATGAGCCAGATAATCTTTCAGAAATTTAAATTGAATCATGTCACTCCTTCACTTATTAGGATGTCATTAGGATGACACCACCTAATGGCAGAAAGCAAAGGGGAACTAAAGAGTGTCTTGATGAAAGTTAAAGAGGAGACTGAAAAAGCTGGCTTAAAACTCAACATTCTAAAACCTAAGATCATGCATTGGGTCCCATCACCTCATTGGAAATAGATGGAGGGAAAAAAAGTGAAACAATGACAGACTTTATCGGGCTCCAAAATCAATGTGGAGGGTGACTGCAGCCATGAAATTAAAAGACACTTGCTCTTTAGAAGGAAAGCTATGACCAACCTAGATATCATATTAAAAAGCAGAGAAATCACTTTGTTGACAAATTTCCATCTAGTCAACACTATGGTTTCTCCAGGAGTCATGTATGGATATGAGAGTTGGACCATAAAGAAGATGGAGCACCAAAGAATTGATGCTCTTGAACTGCAGTGCTGAAGAAGACTGTTGGGAGTCCCTTGGACAGCAAAGAAATCAAACCAGTCAATCCTAAAGGAAATCAAACCTGAATATTCATTAGAAGGACTGATGCTAAAGCTGAAGTTCCAATACTCTGGCCACCTGATGCAAAGAACTGACTCATTAGAAAAGACCCTGATGCTGGGAAAGATTGAAGGCAGGAGGAAAAGGGGGTGACAGAGGATGAGATGGTTGGATGGCGTCACTGACTCAATGGACATGAGTTTGAGCAAGCTCCGGGAGTTGGTGATGGACAGGGAGGCCTGGCGTGCTGCAGTTCATGGGGTCGTGGAGTCAGACATGACTGAGCGACTGAATAAGAGCAACTCCTTCACTAAAACAACTCCAGTGACTTCCCACCATAGTATGATGATAATTATATATCTCTACAGGTTGAAAAGGTCCTGCCAAAATTCCCTACTTCTACCCTTAACAGCCACCTTATCTCATTAAACTCATCTTCACTTTGTTCACTTGAACTTATCCGTAAAGTCAGAAATGATCCTTCCCCAGATTATCTCCTTAGGTCACTCCTTTACCTCCTTCAAGTCTCAAATCTCTCCACCTCAATGAGAACTTTTCTGACCCCTGTCTAGTATTTAATACTGGAGGCCACCCACTGGATCCTTAATCTGTTCTATTTTTTTCTTTAGCCATAGCTTTTATTAGTTTTGAGAATGCTATATAACCCAAACCATTGATATACTTATGGTACTGCGTGTTATATAGCTCCCCCTACTCTCATGCTACAATATCACTTTTGTGAGGTCAGGGCTCTTTTCCTGTTTTTTTTTTTTTCCCCCAGTGATGTATCACCAGTTCCCACAGCAGTTCTTGGCACCTAGTAGACACTGAATGAATAAGCATGTATATAAAACAAATAAAATAGAGTGAGGAACATAGCAACATGAAATGTAAGAGGCTAGTTTGTGTTTTTAAGCCTGAGTTATAATTCATGAAATTCCACAGAACTTGTTCTTATTCATAGTGCTATATGTGGGGAAAACATCCATTGTACCAAGTGATGTAAAGCCATCACAGCTCACACATGCATACCCATGCAGCAGTAATGCTCCCAGAAATAGAGAAGCAGTGCTTTTTGTTCAACATTAAGTAGGTAAATAGCATTTTCCCCCCAAGAATCAGGCAAAATCCTCTATGAGAAAGGATTATTATTTAATAAAGAGACTCCCAGAGCCTCTCAATGTTATCATATTGGAAAGAATTACTCATCATGTGCTGAAAGAGGCATCTAATTTAGGGAGATCTTATTTACTCCTAGATTGTTTTGTCATAGATGTTCTCAATTACAGTTCCTTAAAACTTCAGGGCAAAACATGGTTCAAGTTTGCCATGCAGAGCAGGCGTGGTGACGTCCAAATCGAGGCCCTAACAATAAAAGCATTCAGGATAAGTGACTTGTGCTGACCCCGTGTAATTGCACAAATGTTTCTCCATTTCAGGGTGGCTGCTTGAAATTAATTTCATTTAATTTTGTTGCATGTTCCTCTTGCGATATAGTTATAACCGAAGGACATCACTTGCTCTTGCTGTCTGGGTCAGGCTACGAGGAAAGATCGTAAAATTTCAATGAGCAAATGGCTAACAGGAGATGCAGAGATGTGTGTGTATCTGCCTGGAACTCTCTTTTCCCTCCTGGCTCTGAAGTGGTGTGCCAGTCTCCATGGGATGCAGGCCAGCCCAGGAAGCCTGGGAACTCAGCAGCTCCATTTCCTGGCCCTCAGCGGCGTGGAGTCACAGAAGAAAAAAGAGGGGAGGCCGTGGCAGAGTCAGCTCGGAGCCTTCTTCAGGCTGCTGCGCCGTGAAGGAGGAGGTACAGCTGAGGACAGGGAGCCGTCACAGAGCGCCAGGCTCCCAGCCCGACAAGCGCTCGTCTATGTGTCAATCCCAATTCGCTTTACAGCAGAAGCTAACACAACACCGTGAAGCAACTGTGAGCCAGAAATGTTGTAAAGAAATAAAAGAGCATATCTAGACTGAGTAAATGTGAAGAAACCAGCAAATAAGAAAATCAGGGGCTCACAGGTAAGGAGACACACCAACTCCAGTGCGCCCCTGTGCCGCAGACAGCCCCTTCTCTCTCTGACCTAGGTAACAAAACGTGGCCACTTGACCGGTCCAAGACTCGGAGGCCTGGTTTTCCTCTTCACTCTTCCTATGGATGATTTTTGGCTAGATTCAGTGTCTTTCAGCCTTATTTTCTTTACATTTTAAATAAAAGGGCTGAATACAAGGTTTTTTCCTGTTTCATTGTTTCCAGTTTGAATATTTTGTGACTTCCTGAGACAAATCAAACGGTGATGCTCAAGATGGTAGCTCTCTCTGATAACTCTCATGAAATAAAAAAAGACATCATTCAGGTCAGTAAGCAAGTGTTCCTGCTGGTATTCAAGAAGTGCTAACCGTATGATCAGTATTAGCTGATTTTCCATTCTACCCTTTTTTTCTGTTCTGCTTACTTCCTAGAAGAGATATTTATTTTGCAACTATATTATTCACTATGCTGCTGCTGCTCTTGCTAAGTCATGTCAGTCGTGTCCGACTCTGAGCGACCCCATGGACTGCAGCCTACCAGGTTCCTCCGTCCTTGGGATCTTCCAGGCAAGAGTACTGGAGTGGGGTGCCATTGCCTTCTCCGATACTCACTATACTGTTCTGTAATTGTATAACCACTATGAGTCCATTGAGAGCAAAGACCCCTCCATCTATAGTGCGAGGCACACGGTAGACACCAACAAATGTGGACCAGTAATGAAGCCTTTGTAAACACATATGCACATGTATATGTACTTATGCATTCAGGTGGGAAATGAATTTTTGTAATGTGCTGTATCCTGGCCATTTTGCCTTGTTATCCTCATAATGGTCCCCAAACTGAAGTACTTCTCCCTACGCTGCCAAATGTCAAGAGAGCATCCTCTGTGACTATCTTTTCAGAAAAGTGAATGGACATTTCCAGATCTGGCAAATGGGCCAGCAAAATTCTCCACTGGAGACCTCAAAGTAGAAATGAGAACCTGGGTTTCATTCTTTCTTTTGGTTTTCTTTCTTTATAACTTCTGACCTTTACTTCAT
This sequence comes from Dama dama, assembly GCF_033118175.1. Taxonomy (NCBI): domain Eukaryota; kingdom Metazoa; phylum Chordata; class Mammalia; order Artiodactyla; family Cervidae; genus Dama; species Dama dama. The sequence goes on along the minus strand of NC_083703.1, from coordinate 10,131,756 downwards.
TTCTTCATTTATAAACCAGGGTTTAATAAAACCAGTCTGAGAAATTCGAGTTAAAATCAGCCCAGGAGCTGACATTCATATACTCATTATTTCAATGAAATCAGACATAGTTATAGAGAACCTATGATTCCCAGGCAGTGGACTGGGTGGAGTGGGTGGTGGGAATAAAATGTTAGCCAGTTGGACATAGTATCTTTCCACACAGAGCCCAGGGACTAGTAAGAGACATGAACAAGTTACAGCACAGGTGAAAAGGTATATGATGGGAAAGTGGGGGGCTTCCCTGGTAGCTCAGACAGTAAAGAATCTACCTGCAATGCAGGAGACCTGTGTTCAATCCCTGGGTCAGGAAGAGCCCCTGGAAAAAGGAATGGCTACCCGACTCCAGTATTCTTTCCTGGAGAATTCCATGGACAGAGGAGCCGGGTGGGCTACAGTCCATGGTGTTTCAAAGAGTTGGACACAACTGAGCAACCAACAGTTACTTACTTAACTATAAATTATATATAAATTTTCAAGGGAAAAATGACAAATAACATACAAGGGAATTCCCATCAGGCTATCAGCTGATTTCTCAACAGAAATTCTACAACCCAGAAGGGAATGGCAAGATATATTCAAAGTGATGAAAGGGAAGAATCTACAGCCAAGAATACTCTACCCAGAAAGCCTCTCCTTCAGATTTGATGGAGATAACAAAAGCTTTCCAGATAAATAAAATTTAGAAGAACTCAGCACCACGAAACCAGCTTTACAATGAACACTAAAGGAACTTTTCCAGGCAGGAAAGGAGAGAAGGAAAAGACCTACCTACAGAAAATATCAAAACAATAAAGAAACTGACAGTAGGGTCATACATACCGATGATTACCTTAAACATAAATAGATTCAATGCACCAACCAAAAGACATAGACTTGGTAAGCAGATGAAAACATGTGCATGTATGTACTTCCACTAACCATGTCACTCTGCTTGACTCCTCAAATTATATATAAGTATTTTTATATTGTTAGTTAATCATATTCCCATTATGCTGGCAATTGTAACTATCTTTTTTGTCTGACGATTGATTGTGAAAACTGATAAACAGCTTTCTCTGTTGTGATTATGTAACTATTACTAATTTAATACCATTGTATCATGATTGGTCAACAGAAAAATGATAGAATTCTATATTACCGAAACTACCATTTAATAGAAAAACCTGTAATCACTCTTTAAAATCCAGATGCATATTATCTTGGAATTTTCTTGGAATTTTTTGAAAAATACAAATGCCCAGGTATTGCTTTATTTTATTTTATTTTATTTTCCAGAGCCCCGAATGTTTCTAATGAGCAGCCTTGTTTAAAAACAACCGGTTATATGAAGATCTTTTATTTTTGTCTAGTTTCTTTTACTTTTCCTATTTTATATTCAGTGCTCCCATTTCATTTAGTTTATGTTGTCCAATTTCTCCATCTCTTTTTCTTATTATGATGTACTTCCTCAAGGCTTTATCAAGTGTAGTAGAAAACCTCTTGTATAAATATATATGTAAATATGTATAATATATATATTTTAGAAAATGTATGCATTTTTGCTTAACTAAAAAATTTGTGACATTTTGATTCCACTTGTTTGACTTAGTATAAATTGAATGCTAGATTTCTTATTTTAAAAAAATAGATATGCAACAAGCAACAAAGGTTTACTGTGTGGCACAGGGAACTATAGTCAATATCTTATAATAACCTATAATGGAAAATAATTTAAAAAATAGTATATGTGTATATGTACAGCTGAATCACAAAAAAATAATAATCCTACTTTTTTTAAATTTAGTAATGTTTATCTTTTTGCCAGTTTTTCTAAATGTCCTATGGACATCTAATAACAATGTATGAAATACAAAATTTTAAATTTATTTGTGTAGGATATAAAATCAATATACATAGAAACCTACTATATTTAAATCATTAATGACATCATTTAATATGCTATTATTTTTTCTACACTTGAAAACTAATCTCAGAAAAATGTTAATAGTCTCACTATGATTATATATTTTTGCTTTTCCCTTATATTTCTTCTGATTTTTGCTTGATGTATCTTTGTTTCTCTGTTATTAGGTGTCTAATGGCTTATGATATCTATCTTCTTTGTGAATTGTACCTTTTATCATTAAAAATATTCATCTTTGTTTCATTTAAAAATAAACAAACAAATTTAATAAAAAAAAAAAGAGAAAAGTGGGGTAATGTGAGGGGCCCTATCCAGGATCCCAGGTAGGGAAATGATCTCTTTAAGACAGTCAGAGCATGTTCCTCTTCTCAAACCTCCCAATATTTCTCGCTTTACTTAGCATGAAAGCCCACATCTACAGGGACCAACAAAGCTTGCTGTGATCCAGGCCCCAACCATCTCTCTGACCTCATCCTCTCTTCTGGGGCCTGTTTTACCCCAGACACTCTGGCGCCCTGCCATTCCTTAGACACAGAAGTTCATGCCTGCCTCAGGGCCTTTGCACTTGGCTCTTTCTTTTGCCTGAAATACCTTCTGCCAGACAACCTCATAACTAGCACCACCCCCTCCCCTTAGGTTTCACATAAGTCCTAACTCAAATGACACCTTCTCAGATAGGCCTTCCCTGGCCACTGTGCCTAAACTCCAACATCCCGACACACCAACCCTCTTTCCTACTTAGTACTTATCACTTCTGTATATTTTCCTGTTCCGAGCCTGACATTTCCATTAGAAGTGAAGCTCTATGACAGAAAGGTCTTCTGTTTATTTCACTCACTGTAGTATCCTCAGGATCTAGAAAACTGCTGGCATATCGTAGGTACTTGGTCAACATTCTGTGAATGAATAAATGCTATGAAACACTTTCCTGATGAAGTGATTAATTGAAAACTGACTTGAAATCTGAAGCATGGAACTCAATTATCCTGGCTTTTGTGAGAATAGGGGACAGTCGGAAGGGAGTGGGAGCAAAAAAAAAGAGCATTTTAAAGAAAGAGACCAGCCTGAAGAGTGTCAGAGGTAAGAGGAAGAAAGTGTTGGAAGAACATTAAGACTTGGTCGAAACGGAAGCCTGAATGCCAAAGAGTTAGCAAGAGACGAAGAGGTGGATCTGGACGAGAAGGCCGGGGCCTGATCAGGCAGGGCCTCATGAGCATGCAAACAAGTTTCCACTTTACAAGAGCAGTGGAGGATACTTGAGGAATTTTAATGAGCAGAGTGATGTCATCTGTGATTAAGAAGAAAGTCATCATGACTGGACTGGACAGGAGCAGGATGGAGGCAGGGGGGCCAGTGAGAAGGAAGGCTGGGGGTTCTGTGTGTACCAGAGCAGGGGAGAGGGCACTCAAGGCGAGCAGGAAGATTCTAGGGGTGACTGGAAGGACTTGGTAATCGATGCATATGTGACATACATATGGGGTGATGGCACTCAAGACAAGCAGGAAGATTCTAGGCATGACTGGAAGGACTTGGTAATCGATGCATATATGACATACATATGGGGTGAGGGCACTCAAGACAAGCAGGAAGATTCTAGGGGTGACTGGAAGGACTTGGTAATGGATATATATATGATATGAATAATGTAAGATTATTTATATAATTATAAATTATACATAATAAATAACACAGTTGACCCTTGAAGAATGCAGCTGTTTAAGGGCATAGACCCTCCACGCAGTTCAAGATCTGAGTGTAACTGCACAGACAGTCCTGAACACACACATCACCGCATACACGGTTCCACATCTGTGGATTCAACCAACTGCCAGTCACGTAGTACTACAGTTAAGTATTTATTGGAAAAATTTCATGGAGTTCCAACACAGGTTGTTCAAGGGTCAACTGTGTATTTCTAGGGTGAATCATGGAGAAGAGGATAAGAGAAAGGGAAGAAAGGATCAAAAGTGAAGTTTCAGGGTCTGGGCTGAGTGACTGGGGTCAGGGTGTGGGAGTATAAAGATGGCCATATTCTTTGACAAGTAGGGATTTATTTCTCCTCTCCTTAACTCTGGGCAGAATTTGTGACATCGTTGCCAACCAACTAGATATGACAGAAATGATGCTTTGTCAGACTGGAGGAGACTGGAAGCTTCCAGTCTTGGTGTCTTGGATCTAAGAAAGCAAGGTTCCCAGAGAGCAACCCAGCTGAGTTGCCAGACCACAGCCCACACCAAGTGGTCAGGCATGCAAGTGAAACATGCGGAGCCGGATCCTCCCAGACTGTTTGAGCCATACCAGCTGACACGTGTGGACCAGAGACAAGTCTTTTCTCAGAAGCCTTGCCCAAGGAGTAAATTCATGAGCAAAAAAAGAACTGATACTGTCTTAAGCCAATGTCTTTTGAGGTGGTTTGTTACACAGCCATAAATAATCACAAGAGAGAGAGAGACAATGAGACGAACAAACTTGTGATTTATCTGACTGCAAACACACATTTCATGCAAAGATGAGCAGAATAAAGGACAGAAATGGTATAGACCTAACAGAAGCAGAAGAGATTAAGAAGAGGTGGCAAGAATACACAGAAGAAGAGCTATACAAAAAGATCTTCACAACCCATATAATCACGATGGTGTGATCACTCACCTAGAGCCAGACATCCTAGAATGTGAAGTCAAGTGGGTCTTAGGAAGCATCACTGTGAACAAAGCTAGTGGAGGTGATGGAATTCCAGTTGAGCTATTTCAAATCCTGAAAGATGATGCTGTGAAAGTGCTGCACTCAATATGCCAGCAAGTTTAGAAAACTCAGCAGTGGCCACAGGACTGGAAGAGGTCAGTTTTGATTCCAATCCCAAAGAAAGGCAGTGCCAAAGAATCTTCAAACTACCACAAAATTGCACTCATCTCACATGCTAGCAAAGTAATGCTCAAAATTCTCCAAGCCAGGCTTCAACAGTATGTGAACCGTGAAATTCCAGATGTCCAAGCTGGATTTAGAAACGGCAGAAGAACCAGAGATTAAATTGCCAACATCTGTTGGAACATCAAAAAAGAGAGAATTTCGGAAAAAATCTACTTCTGCTTTATTGACTATGTCAGAGGCTTTGACTGGATGGATCACAACAAACTGGAAAATTCTTAAAAGATGGGAATATCAGACCACCTGACTAGCCTTCTGAGAAATCTGTATGCAGGTCAAGAAGCAACAGTTAGAACTGGACATGGAACAACAGACTGGTTCCAAATCAGGAAAGGAGAATGTCAAGGTTGTATATTGTCACCCTGCTTATTTAACTTATATGCAGAGTACATCATGAGAAATGCTGAGCTGAATGAAACACAAGTTGGACTCAAGATTGCCAGGAGAAATACAATAACTTCAGATATGCAGATGACATCACCCTTATGGCAGAAAGTGAAGAAGAATTAAAGAGCCTCTTGATGAAAGTGAAAGAGGGGAATGAAAATGTTGGCTTAAAACTCAACATTCAGAAAATGAAGAGCATGGCATCTGGTCCCATGACTTTGTGGCAAATAGATGAGGAAACAATGGAAACAGTGACAGACTTTATTTTGGGGGGCTCCAAAATCACTGCAGATGGTGACTGAAGCCATTAAATGAAAAGACACTCCTTGCAAAAAAAGTTATGACCAACCTAGACAGCATATGAAAAAGCAGAGACATTACTTTGCCAACAAATGCCCTTCTAGTCAAAGCTTTGGTTTTTCCAGTAGTAATATATGAAAGTGAGAGTTGGACTATAAAGAAAGCTGAGCGCCGAAGACTTGATCTTTTGAACTGTGGTGTTGGAGAAGACTCTTGAGAGTCCCTTGGATGGCAAGGAGATCCAACCAGTCCATCCTAGAGGAAATCAGTCCTAAATATTCATTGGAAGGACTGATGCTGCAGCTGAAACTCCAATACTTTGGCCACCTGATGTGAAGAAAGTGACTCATTTAAATGTGACTCATTTTAAAAGACCCTGATGCTGCGAATGATTGAAGGTGGGAGGAGAAGGGGATGACAGAGGATGAGATGGTTGGATGGTATCACCGACTCAATGGACATGAGTTTGAGTAAGCTCCAAGAGGTGGTGATGGACAGGGAAGCCTGGTGTAACTGCAGTCCACGGGGTCACAAAGAGTTGGACACGACTGAGCAACTGAACTGAACTGAAGTGAAACACAGGGTTAGGCAAACCCAGTCCCCCCAAGTATTCCTACTTAGCGGGATGTTGTAGGAAAGCAGAGTGCCCGCCAGTGTGGGGTAGACTACTACTTTGAGATGGTCTCGGAAGGAGTTAATTTGAATCCAAATTAACCAGGAAAGAAACGGAGTATGTTAAATACTTTAAGATCACACTTTCATTTTGTTTGAAGACTGGAGGAAATCCAATTTCAAATTAATATAACCAAGCCAGAAACTTGCTTAAAAAATATTTCATCAGATTGCAAAGTTCAGCTTGGGGCAGGGCATACTGGAACGCTTTAACGGCTACTCTGGTAAAGACATTCTTTTCATTTTGTAAGGGAACAAAAGGTTAAATGAATACCTCTGGAATTGTATAAGTTATTGGTGGGCACTCTCCCTGTGTGGAGCTGAAGATCAGTAAGGTTCCAGACCAATATCAGAGCTTCATGTCAGGGGCGGGTCCATGTATGTGACAGATATGGCCAGACAGGCAAGGGGTGCAAGAAACTCTGCCTTTATTTGAACCACTTTTTTTTTTTTTAAAGTTAGTCAGATATAGACAGTTCCTTTTAAGCACTGGGATTTAGAGTTGGAATGTGGACGGGATTAAAGCAGTTTTATTAGAGGAGGAAGAAGCCCAGAGGGGAAAAAGCATGAAAAACTCAGGGATTTCTAAAATCGGATATCCTCTGACATGCTTACCACAGAGCCAGAAACCACCTCAGTAAACCTCAACAGCTTTGTAAACTCAGGTATTATTTCTAGTATCATCCTAATTACCCTCCTCATTGAAAAGGAAGAAAACACACCTTCACTACAGACATAATGTTCAAATACTTGCCCTGTAGCTTGAGAAAGGTTAGGTGTGTCTCTTACGTTTTTCAGGAACCTAACTTAGACTTATCCATTCAGGCTGTTAATTACTAGTATTTCTTAAATGTAATTACAGCCTTTTTAGGAAATGGGTTGTTGCACATTTTTTTCTCCCCAGAGACACAATAGAGAGTCTAACTCCTTTGTTGTATTTAGAACATGTTAGTGGATGAGTAGGTAAGTGGTTCAAAGGAAAAAAAAGAAGTGCCGAGATCATTAACCATGACTCAGAACATGCCGGGGGCCTCTATTTGGTGAAAGCAAACAAATTCCAAATACCTCCTCAGAAAAAAATGTGGTCATTTTCACCATTTTTACGACCTAGTTAAGAGGGCATGATGGTATCGTCTATAATTTCATAGTTTATGGTATTATTTCCTTCATCTATTACATAAGGTCTACATAATTGATTGTGACTTGAATATAGCTGCAAGAGCAATTTTATCTTCAGAAAGGAATTTTAAATGCTATTTTTTTTTCTCTTAAGAAAATGGAGATGATGCAATCCAACATGTTTCCTTCAGTGGCCTGAAATTTTAGAGGAAGAATTATTGCCCTAATACTTTGATCTGTTCTACTTGAGAGTCTGAACTTTCTGGCTCTTTGGGGTGATTTTTATTTATCTACTTTAACTTTAAAGGTCTGTCATATTATCTTTTAAACTATTCAAGCAAATAGCATTTTCTGGGAGGGAGCAAAGAGAAGGTATGGACTGGGAAGAGGAGTAAATCTTATGCCTGTCAACACCCCAAGTTTCAAACCTATTTAGAAAGTTATTTTAGGGATTCACATGTGTCATAAAGTGGTTATTAAGCTATTCTTGTGCGCATGTTATGTAACAGCCATACAACATGCTTCTTCCCTTCAGGAAATTCTCTCTCAAATAATGGTTGAAACATGATCAGTTGGGTTGATCATAAAGTTTGTTTGGGTTTTCTTGTAAGATGGTATATAGAGACAAAAAGATAATCTAGTATTGAGAAAATAAAGAAGTGAAAATTCCAAACACTGGAAGATAAGTAAAAAAAATTAAAAGTTTCAATGAGAATACATGGTCTAGGATAGTTATGAAAGCATCAATCATTCATATGTTCACTCACTAAATATTTACAGTGCCTGCCATATGTTGATGACAGGGCTAAGGTCTGGAAAGTCAGTGACAAGCCAAAAATAAGACATAAGCCTGGCAACCCGGCATCATCTCTAAGCCTGTGGGCTCAGGAGGGAGCAAGGCTGCCTGAGCTTGAATCCTCACCCTGCCACTTAGAAATGATGGTGCCTTCTAGGGCGGTGGGCAAACCATTTAACCTTCCTGTGCCTCAATATCCTTCCCTATAAACAGAGATGCTAAGAGTGCCTGCCTTTTAGGACTGTCAGGAAGATTAAATGAGCTAATACATGAAAAGCATGGCAAATCTAAGCACTAGTCAAATGTAAGGTCTACTTCTCAGAATGGGAAACGAGGGAGGCCAGGGAAGAGGCAGACCAAAGCGTGGGAACATGAACTGGGTCAGAATCCTAGGAGCTCCCCCCATGCACTTCACTAATGTAGATATAAGGGTCCTGGCTCCAGCAGAAGGGGCAGGTAGGTCACCTACCATTCTAAAGAATGTCCCATGGCTCTCAAACTCAAGGTGCAGGGCAGAGTGCTAGTAACATCACTCCAGAGTGTAGACAAGCTTGAGGCAATTCCAAAGTCTGTCGGTAAAGAAAGTGAGTAAAAACATGTCCTAACTTCTTGTTGCTTCATTTCTCAAACAGAACAGTGTGAGAGTTACCCTCTGACTGTCCCCCAAAGAGGCTGTGTGTGGGGTATGGGCTAGGGATCACCTCATTCAATTCCAAGCAACAAACCATGAGATAAGAACAGAGAGTCTCACTTTACAAACGAGGAGACTGAGGCACAGATGAAGTGCCTCATCTGTGAGAGTATTCACCAAAATTTTAACTTTTTTGCCTAAACCTAGAGGCCAAGGCTTGTTCCAGCAGAGTCCCTAAGCTTGAAGTTCAAGAGATGGTGGGGCTCACAGCTCAGAACTCAGAGCCCCAGGGCCTGATATCTAGGATGGCCAGGCCTATGAAGAGACAGGGATTTATAAAAGCACCCAGGCTGACTGGTTCCAAAGCCTACAATCCCAGTAGGAGGGCCTAGCATGGGTTAACATTTTCCTTTCCATTGCAATTGCCTTTCATTTCTGATAAAGAATCATTACAGGCAATGTGTGTTGTACCCCTTCCCTCCCTAGGCAGGAGACCTAGGCCCCTAGACCTAGACCTAAGCAGGAGACCTAGCTGGGGGATTTACTTGCAAGAACTTGCACACAGACATGACGCGGGCTTGTGACAAAGGTCCTGAGGAGTCTCACCCAGGTGGGGAGAGGGGCATTGTGACTGCAGTTGCCCAGGCTGGGTGGCGGCAGCTCCCAGCAACGCAGGCCGCTCTGGCCCAGGAAACTCTTCCCTGTTGTGGGGGCAGTCGTGTTTGTTTTCTGAGGCCAAGTTCAGAGTCAATAAAATGCAAGGCTTTACATGACATGGGCTGGATGGTTCCACCAGCTCTTTTCAGTCTGTCTTCAAAAATCTGTCTGAAAATAAAACTTTGTAATTGTGGCTTCTCATCACTGGCCATTGGAGGGAGGAGGAACAAGGCTAAGAGATGTTTTAACCACCGGAGCTTTAGATTAAGTGAATGCATGGACTATTCTGAACTTTCAGTACTGCTGAGCAGAGGGTTTGAGGGATCTGCCCTCACCCTCTTTGCAGAGGTCCACGGGTTTCAGTTATGTCAGATGCAATTAGGCACAGCTCGTCTCTTTCAAATTCACCAGGGATTCATTACATGAACCCTTGAAGGTTTCCCTTTCAAATGATCATAGATTTTATATTCAAATCACTGTTCAATGACCACTCTAATCCTGGCTTTAACTGTGCTCCACTCCTGTGTCCATGGAAGCTGACAACGTGAGAAATGGGAAAACAAAAAATACGGTTCTTTGAATCATCACAGGAAAAACAGCAGAGGAGGAAAAAAATTTCACAGCAGATCCGGTAATCAGAGGCTGCCCTTGGCCATGAAGCCACCAGCCTGGCTTCCATATTCCTCCACCCACAGCCTGGGTTGAGGTAAGACACACAGATTATTTTCTTACGATGGCGAGGCGCAGCCCTTCATGACACGAAGCCTCCTTCCCAGATGCTGTCACAACACTGAAAATAAATTGATCCTGTTTCTCAGGTTAGAAGTGGGCATGCTACAATCTATAGAAATTCCTCAGTCTGCTTTCCACTCGTTGACACACAGCTTGTGTATTTATCATTCCAAACAAAAAATACAATGTATGCTCTTCTCCATGAGGCCAAAGAGAGATAGTGGTTAGATTTTCACAAATTGAGTTCCCACTAAGGCTTTTTTTTTAAAACTCACTTGTGAGATACATACACAGACTCTGAGGCTTTGAAGGAAATTAAAATTGACTTTCAAGAACCTCTATCTGCAGATCCACGTATATTTAAAACTATTTTCAGTTTGTTTTTCATCATCAGATTTCACAACAAGAATCTTAGCTTCTGTGCACTTTTAAAGTACTAACTTGCTTTAAAAATAAAGGAGAAACGCACAATAACCAATTGTCTTCTGCATCCACTACACTCTGTATATCCCACAATTAACCCAACAATCTGTGATGAAAGAATAATGTAACCTCATCATGTTCGCTAACAGTGCTGAGTCATTGCTCCATGAGCGGGCTTATTTCTCATCCTTTCTCAGTCAGGTTTAGCTGCATTATTACAGTATTTCACCCCACCGCCTCTCTGTTCTCCTCTGAGTCACTGTTTTCCTCTTCCATTACTTAATTGGAAAAAAAGTAAGTCCCCCTCAAACGTCAAATCTATATATGTACATGCTATGTCTGAATTTCGAAACTGGTAAATGTCAATGTTAGTGAACCAATCTGAACATTCTAAAAGATAGGTCAAGTTAATATTATCTTAGAAGAACATTTTTTCCTTATATTAGGTCAAAGATCATATACATTAAGTATATAGGTAATATATATTAAATATAGTTAATGAATAACTCATTTTTTTTCTGTCAATTTAAACAGTAATCAGAAAGGTTTCTTAGTAGATACAGAATGATATCACTCATGCCTTTACTGATATTTTCAATACATATTTGCTGGGAACTGACTATGCACAAAGTTTTATGGCATGCAATTCACGTGAATAAGATAAAAAATATGGCTCTCAGAGCCCATCAGTACAAGAGATATAAACAACAGGAAATCCACAGAGTGGGGCCATGTGAAAATCAGAGAAAGGAGATAACATCTGGCTGAGGCCCATGTAGAAAGCTTGCGTGGGGGGTCATTTGATGAAGGTAGGATGTGGTGAACATAGACATTTCTCCAATTAGGAGAATAGGTATCAGGATAAAGTGCTGGAAGAGAGAGAGCACGGGTTGCCTAACCAAAGCAGCCAAGGCCTGGGGGGGATTTTGGAATGAAAGACTAGAGTTTGAGTCCAGAAGGGCAAGTTAAGTTTAACACATGGAGGGCCTCGAAAACCAAACCAAAATTCTGCTGATTGATAACAAGGATAGATGGTGGTTTTTAGTTTTAGCTTTGGCCAAAACGCTGTTTAAAAAATAAAAGCATTAGTCAAATAAATTATTAGGCAGAACTGAAAATGCTCTTTTGGCAATTTTAAGTGCTTTGATCATTTACATTAGTGAATAGAGGCAAACTATATGGATTCATGATTGTATGCTGCATGTGAGAATGCAAAGTCGCTTCAGTTGTGTCTGACTCTTTGCGACCCCATGGACTGTAGCCCTCCAGGCTCCTCTGTCCATGGGATTCTCCAGGCAAGAATACTGGAGTGGGTAGCCCTTCTCCAGGGGATCTTTCTAACCCAGGGACTGAGCCCATGTCTCTTATGTCTCCTGCATTGGCAGGTGGGTTCTTTACCACTAGTGCCTCCTGAGAAGCCTGGTTGTACGCTAGTGGTCTATCTTTACCTCAAAATGTTTCTCTGCATAGGATTTGTTATTTTTCACCAAAAAACTAGCAATTCCTGTAGCTTTTCTTTAAAGGCATTTGACATCAAACAACGTACACAAGAGAGGGCAGACACTCTCTCAGAAGAAGAGAAACATGTGTCCCAAGCACCCATGCTTTGACACGACCAATGCCGTCTTTCCCAGATGTAGTATTGCCGGTTAATCTTGTGCAATGTCTCAGATCCTGCCTTTGAGTACAAATGCCATGAAGGCCAAATAATATTTGTAGAGCTTAAAGATGGATTCTTTCTTCCCTCTTCAGATGAAGGTATGCCAAACAGCAATGCTTACACACATTTAGCTGTGAGGCAAGCCCAAAGCAACATGTCTAGACTATTCTCTGTTACTTTACCTTGCACCACGCTTCTCTTTTCTGAATGACCTGTGCAAACTTAACAATTGTAAGTATGTTTATAAAAATGTTTATAAATGTATCCACTCAATCAGTGTTAGAGATAGGCAAACTCAAAGCACTGTTACTATCTGGCATAATACAGCCTTGAGCTTTACCAGATCCTTTCAAATTCAGCAGTTTCTAAACAAATTGGGGGTTGTTCTAATTATACACACGGTGTTCCCTGGTGGCTCAGAGGGTGAAGCGTCTGCCTACAATGCGGGACACCTGGGTTCGATCCCTGGGTCAGGAAGGTCCCCTGGAGAAGGAAATGGCAATCCACTCCAGCATTCTTGCCTGGAAAATCCCGTGGACAGAGGAGCCTGGTAGCCACTGTCCATGAGGTTGCAAAGAGTCAGACACAACTGAGCAACTTCACTCACTCTCAATTATACACATATTTAAAATAGTTCTTACCAATTAAAGTAACAATATCAACGGATGTTTACTATACATTCTTGAGGAAGTTAACAGAACACAATCACTTCCTTTACATAAGGGTGCATTTATGGTATTTTCCCATTTCAAATCCCATTATTTTAATACAAAATGCTCCATTTCATTTTCAATTCTCAGTAAACAAATAAGCAATGTATAAAGGTCTATACAGGACGTGTCTGGTGACACAGTAGATGAGAATCCTCCCGCCAATGCAGGCAACATGGGCTCAATCCCTGGTCCAGAAAGAGTCCACCCGCTGCGGATCAACTAAGCCCTTGCACCACCACCGCGGAACCCACGCTCTACAGCCCGTGAGCCACAACCAGTGAAGTCTGCCCGCGCGAGGGCCCTCGAGCTGCAGCTGCGGATCCTGTGCGCCGCGACCCCTGAAGCCCATGCCCCCGGAGCCCGCGCTCCGCGACAGGGAGGCCACCACGCTGAGAGGCCCACCAGCCACGATCAGGAGGAGCTCCTGCTCGCCACAACCAGAGAAAGCCCGTGCATGGCAATGAGGGCTCAGTGCACCCAAAATAAATACATGGATGAATAGGTAATTTTTAAAAATTTAAAAAGTTAAAGCCTACACAGATCACCAAAGATCAGACTAGATCTCGCAAAAGTAAATCTAGTGATTGACCCACATGACTACAGTCACATATTCCAATATTCTGAAATATTGGAATATGTGGATATTAGAATAATATTTCAGAAATGAATCTGAAAAGAGGAAATCAAAGAAAGTTGAGGGGTTCTTTGAGTGGAAAGTCATGATTAATTTAGGTGTAACAGGATGACTCAGTAAAGTTAAGATAATAGTAACATATTCACTGAACTTTTACTATGTGCCATGCATAAGCGAGGCACACGGTACATATTAAGTTGTTCCCAAATATGCTACTCTTTCTTAAAAGCATGGGGACAGTAGTGATAGCTAATATTCATGGAGTTGCTAGACACTACATTAACATTAAACCATTGTCCTTGCACTGTTTCATGATATCCTTATACCAATTCAATGAGAGGCACTTAGTATGTCCATTTCCCAGATGTAGAAACTGAGAAAAAAAAGAGGCTTAATAATGCACCCAGAACTATGTGCATCATTAGCCATCTTCCCTTGTGAATGGGGACTCTGGTTGCTCAAATGGTAGACAGGTAATCTGGGTCGCTATTAGATCACACAAAATAGACATCACACAAAATAAACTGCCTGCTATTTCTTATCCATCTCAACGCCTGACCCATTTCATTTTCCTCCTGAGCCCAGAGCTAGCTGTCCCTGTTTCCTCTGTGGTTAGGAGTGGCCATGTGACTCAGATCTGCTCACCATTCGGATTGTGGGAGAAAGTGTTAAGTCTACTTTCAGGCAGGCTCATAAAGACCTATCATGAGACACTCTGTTCTCTCTCTTCCCCACTCTGCCAGCTTGGTATTACTGCCCTTGACTGTGGAAGCCATGTGTTGACAAGAACAGAACCTCCAGCAAGCTCGGCTCCTGAATGGCTGGATGATGCACTTACACCCTCCTCCCAATGGCTACTTAGTTAATAACTGCTGTTCAGTTTGATGTGAACCAGACATAAAATTTCATTGTATTAGTTATTAAGATTTTAGCATTTATTATAACATCCAGTATTTACTTTAATAATGGATGTGCCCTATATTTTAGATACTTATATAAATGTCAGATACTCCTTTAGCAATGATGCAGAATCTAATTTCTCCAAATGTTCTCTCTTGTTGAGAAAGAGCTTGCTTTCTCTACCAGCTGTAGCAGACAGATGCCCTGGAATGGCTTTTTACCATTTTAAATTACCGTTGTAAATTTCACCAATAAGAAGATACAAGATACAAAAGAGGGAGACAGGCTAACTCAGTCCACTAACCCTCTGAGGTGACAGAGGGACATGGCTTTGGTGAAAATCATTCTCCATGGTGCTGTAGGCAGCTTGGCCACCACTAGCGTTATTTTTCTTTTGGGGGGGTGGTGCGATGTGGAGCGGGGTTCCTACATACACCTTCTGGAGTCTCTGAAAGCTAATGGTACCTTTCTCTAGGCTTTGATCTCCCAACACTTCCAAGAATTTTCAAAACTCATAATTTGAAGTATGAAACCTCTCTCGGTTCAGAATACCCAGAAAGGTTCCTGTTTTTCTAATGAAACTCTGAGGGATACAATGTAATTTCTACTTCTCAAGGCAACAGATCCTTAACTATTGCCATTAAAGGTATTTTCCCTGCCCTAATGCATCTCCCCTCCAAAGTTTACAGTAATGGACCTCAGACTACACAGACTTTTTATATGAAACTCTTACTGTCAACAACAACCATCAACAGAGGACAGGCTTCTCAGGGGGATGACCTGTGTAGATGCTCAGGACTCTGTGCTCAGAAAGGCTTACGCATGCTTTAATGCTCTGTGGCCTTCTTGAAGTTCTGGGTAACTTTTGGAAAAGGGGTTCACAATTTCATTCTACATTGGGCCCTATAAATTACATAGCTGATCCAGTATCAATGACAGTATTTGAACAAGAATCATACAAGACATATAACAAAGAAAGAAACCCAGGTGCCTTTGTCTCCTTTGTAGGGCAATATGGGAACAAAAAAAGAAAGTACAGCCTTGTATCTATCCTTGACATCTTAACATGTTCAACATACTGGCTTGTAATTATGGTGTTTACTGTGCCAGATAGCAGAGGAACTGTAAGAATGTGCTCCGTCATATATTCTAAAGAAAACATAGACGTTGAATTTTCTGATGGATCTCTGTATGTGTAAGAACGGAAACTCTTGCCTTTGGGAAAACGCCTTAATGATTTTCTTTCCCCCAGATATACAGACTTGAGTCCCAGACCCAAGTGGGATAGGAGTAGGATTTGAGAGCTGAAGTCTCCCGCACAATAAAATATTAAGGATTTGGTTTTTGTAGTGGCTCATGGTACGACAATGGAACTCTGGAGTAGGATATGTGGGAGAGAGATGGACCTTCCCAGCATGGCAAAGTTTGGGGACTGAAGAAAAGCTAATGTCCTGGGGCTAACACACTTCAAAGAACAGTGGTTACATTTGAATGGAACGTGTTGTTCTATATTCAGATTGCAGCAACCCAATCCTGCACTCCGTCTCCTTCTCCACTGCTACTGCCTTTCTTTCCACGGCCTAACTTTAAGGAAAAATCCACCGGGAGTGGCCTTACTCATGGAGTTTGCATTGTTATTAGTTAGTGGTGTCTTCCCAAAGCATCGCTGGCCAAGACAGGGCAGAAAACTACCAGCAGCCTTGAAATGTAAGCCTGGGTGCAGGGATTTGGAGTAAAATATGAGACCACAACATTGGGGTTTTTGGGCACACTGGAAATGTTAACAACACTGGATCTCTCTCAGACTTGACTGAGTGGAGGCTTAAGCCATTTTATTTGGCTAGAAAGGAAAATGTTGGCCTCAAAATCCAAAGGACTTGGAGATATCCAAAACATACCAATATTTCCTAAAAATGGAATCTCCTCTGGAAATGACAGGAAAGGAATATATGGAAGAAATCAACATGAAAGCTGGATAAAGAAGTCTAGTTTAAGGTTAATTCATGAGATAACTGACTAAACAGAGATCCAAGCAAGAAAAGGAATCCCACTACCTATGGCAACTTCCCTGTGGCTAAGAATCCCATTTCCTGGAATTCAGCGTCTTCCACAAGCATAAGACTCACTTTCCAAGTGTGCTAGAAAAAAAGATTCAACTGAAACATCATTTGCACTTCAAAGAGAATGTCACCTGGCATATTTTCATTTCCTAGACCAAAAACAAAAGTATCAAGTTACAAGCATCTACATTTCCAGAATCAAGATGTGAAGCCTGGAGTGAGTATATCTTTCCTGTAACAGACCCAAATAAAAAGATGACCCTCCCCAAGAACATAATATCACATCCTCATTCCAACTATTTACAAGGTAGCAATCAACACTGTGCTTGATTCACCAGGGTTCTCCAGGAAGTCAGTATTTGTTTATGAGTGGAATGGAGCTTCTTAGACAAGCGTCCAGTAGGGCCACCTAAGCACAGTCCCTTGAGGAATGCACATGGTAATAAAAGTCAGATTGCTCTCAATTACATACATTGACAACTTCCACTTCACAGAGCCCTGAAATTACAGTCAGGGAAAAAAAACAGTCTTAGAAAAAGATAATGTAGTTTGAGAGATGGTACATTGATTCTTTAAAATCTAACATCTTTAGCTACTTTTCAGATTTGTTCTTGACAATGTTGCATTAACACCGTAACCTAAAGCAAATTCATATTTATCCAACATACATTCCATGTGAAAAATGGCTTACTCTCTAGATAAACATTCAGGCACGCCTTCCCACCCACATTTAGGAAACCAGAATCATTACTCATACAAGTGTACATCACAAACAGTGAAAAGCTAACTCTTCAAAAATAGCCAAATATATAATACTAGTGGGGACTGTACTGTTATTAAAAGAATACATATGCAGTATTACAGATTAATTGTTGATCTCCTGGACAATTTTATGCTCAGGTCAATTTAATAAATTTGAACATGTCATCTACTAAATTATTAATCACCAAGAAGACCTACTCACCCAGAAACTGTTCTGTTGTTTCAAATGCAACTTTAAAAAAATCATCATCTCAAGCACTGAGAAGATTAAATTACCTGTTTTTTAATTTCAGCAAGCAATGGAGTGTGTCTACCTGCTGGATCCTCTGCCAACCGACAGACAAAAGGCTGAAGGGAGTATACTTTGGATGCTATCAATTAAGGAAAGGCGGTTCATTAATCTTTACTGTCAGCGCCTGAATTCTGCTCTGATGGCTCCTAAGGTATGCAGTCGGCTGCTTGCATTTCAGACCGAGACCCATCCAGCTAAATTCCCCTTGTGGAAAGATAACTTGAGCTTTTCCTGGTTAACTGTTAAGTCCATTTTAAAAAAGGCTAATAACATGGACTTCCCTGGTGGTCCAGTGGATAGGAATCCCCCTGCCAACGCAGGGAATACAGGTTTGACCCCTGGTCCTGGAAGATTACTGGTCCTGGTCCACGTGCCAAGGGCAAATAAAGCCCATGTGCCACCACTAGCGGAGCCCGCGCACTCTAGGGTCCAAGAACCACAACTAGCGAGCCCCGTGCTGCAACTGCGGAAGCCCACCGCCTAGAGCCCGTGCTCCCCAAGGAGAGGAGCCCCCCCCCCCACAAGGAGAGGAGCCTCCCCCGCAAGGAGAGGAGCCTCAGCAGTGAGCAGCCCGCCCACCGCAGCAAAGAGGAGACCTGGCTGGCCGCAGCGCGAGAAAACCTCCCCGCGGCAATAAAAACCCAGCCCCGTCAAAAATAAATAAACCACATGAAAAACCTAAAAAATAAAAGTAGCTAATAATACCTATCGATATGAGGGAAATATTTTGAAAAGTTCTTGTGTTCGTTTATGCAATATACCATTATTTTGTGCCTATTATTTGCCAGGAATTCTACACAAAGAGTAATCAAACTACATCAAAGAAGAACCAGACATCAAGGAGCTATTTTTGGAACCTGACCTCTGTACATACCCTAAGAAGGGCTGAACTTTAAAAGAAAAAAATTATGGCTGCTTTGGATCCTTAGAAAATGAAAAGCTGCAAGTACATACTTTTGAGAATTTGCTGCACATCACTTAGAGTTTTAAGAAAAAGCAAGGCCATATAAATCTAGGCTAGATCTGGACTGGCTTTACCATCACAAGATAGTACAGTTCAGTTACTCAGTTGTGTCTGACTCTTTGTGATCCCATGGACTGCCGCATGCCAGGCTTCCCTGTCCATCTCTCTGGTTCCTCGGCCTTTTCTAAACCCAGCTCATCACAAGATAATCTTTAATTAAACAGAGTTGGCAAAATTTTTAGGTGGGCATGAAAAGAAAGCTGAACGGAACACAGGGTAATATGTTAATGACCTCCAATTTGGTTAATTTTGCCATATAATACATACAAAGATACATTTATTATTGCCTGTTGTATTATTAATTGTAATTAAATTTTCAATAATGAATGATATTAAAAGATTTGAAACAAGTATTTGTGGAAAGAGTAATTCTGAAACTCCAGCAGCCTATGGAGATGGCTGTGACTATCTAGCTAGTTCTCCACTAGAAGAACTAACTCTGGGAAACTTTTGATATTTAAATGGAAGCTTTGTCAGTATCCAACCATGAGGACACAAACCAATAAGAGGTTTAAGTGAAGGGAATTCAATTCAGGGAGCTGGTTTCAAAAGTGATGGGAAAACAAGAAAGCCAAATAAGAACTGAGGAACCTAGAGACTGCCAAAAGCAGGAAACAATAAAGGATGCAGAGGATGGGGTGAGACCTCCTCTCAGGGACCCGCGTTACATGGAGGAAGCTGTCTCTCCAGGTTTTGCTGGCAGGAGACAGCACCATGACGTCACCATGGCAGACAGGAAATGGGAAAGAAACCCCCTGGCTTCTCCTTGCCTCATTCCCCAACCTCATGGCAACGCCTTCTGTCAGCCAAACCCAGGAGAGAGTTGGCCGTGGAAGGCTGGGGAATTCAGCCTGTGAGACAGAGCACTGCAGGAGAGGATAAGAACGGATGCCCAGCCAACAGGGCCAGGACCACCATTTGTGCCTCAGTCTAGACGAAGGGATTTGTCAAGGTCACAGTTCTCGTGTGATGTGACTTAGGTATTACCATGAGACTCGTAATCAAACAAAAGCATCCGTTAACTCCTGTATACCTGAAGTCCTTGTGATTTAACATTCTCTTAGGGAGATTACAGATAATCATGATGGTGTGATCACTCACTTAGAGCCAGACATCCTAGAATGTGAAGTCAAGTGTGCCTTAGAAAGCATCACTACGAACAAAGCTAGTGGAGGTGATGGAATTCCAGTTGAGCTGTTTCAAAACCTAAAAGATGATGCTGTGAAAGTGCTGCACTCAATATGCCAGCAAATTTAAAAAACTCAGCAGTGGTCACAGGACTGGAAAAGGTCAGTTTTCATTTCAATCCCAAAGAAAGGCAATGCCAAAGAATGCTCAAACTACCACACAATTGCACTCACTTCACACACTAACAAAGTAATGCTCAAAATTCTCCAAGCCAGGCTTCAGCGATACATGAACCATGAACTTCCAAATGTCCAAGCTGGTTTTAGAAAAGGCAGAGGAACCAGAGACCAAATTGCCAACATCCACTGGATCGAAAAAGCAAGAGAGCTCCATAAAATCATCTACTTCTGCTTTATTGACTTATGTCAGAGGCTTTGACCATGTGGATCACAATAAACTGGAAAATTCTTAAAGAGATGGGAATACCAGACCACCTGACCTGTCTCTTGAGAAATCTGTATGCAAGTCAGGAAGCAACAGTTAGAACTGGACATGGAACAACAGACTGGTTCCAGATAGGGAAAGGAGTATGTCAAGGCTGTATATTGTCACCCTGCCTATTTAACTTATATGCAGAGTACATCATGAGAAATGCTGGACTTGGATGAATCACAAGCTGGAATCAAGATTGCTGGGAGAAATGTCAATAACCTCAGATATGCAGATGACACCACCCTTATGGCAGAAAGTGAAGAAGAACTAAAGAGCCTCTTGATGAAAGTGAAAGAGGAGAGTGGAAAAAGTTGGCTTAAAGCTCAACATTCAGAAAATGAAGATCATGGCATCTGGTCCCATCACTTCATGGCAAATAGATGGGGAAACAATGGAAACAGTGACAGACTTTATTTTAGGGGGCTCCAAAATCACTGCAGATGATGGCTGCAGCCATGAAATTAAAAGACGCTTGCTCCTTGGAGGAAAAGTTATGACCAACCTAGACAGCATCTTAAGAAGCAGAGACATTGCTTTGCCAAAAAAAGTCTGTCTAGTCAAAGCTATGGTTTTACCTGTAGTAATGTATGGATGTGAGAGTTGGACTATAAAGAAAACTGAGTGTTGAAGAATTGATGCTTTTGAACTGTGGTGTTGGAGAAGATTCTTGAGAGTCCCTTGGACTGCAAGGAGATCCAACCAGTCCATCCTAAAGGAGATCAGTCCTGAATATTCCTTGGAAGGACTGATGTTGAAGCTGAAACCCCAATACTTTGGCCACCTCATGCAAAGAACTGACTCAATTGAAAAGACCCTGATGCTGGGAAAGATTGAAGGCTGGAGGAGAAGGAGATGTCAGAGGATGAGATGGTCGGATGGCATTACTGACTCGATGGACATGAGTTTGAGTAAGCTCCGAGAGTTGGTGATGGACAGGGAGGCCTGGTGTGCTGCAGACCTTGGGGTTGTAAAGAGTTGGACATGACTGAGTGTCTGAACTGAACTCAACTGAGGGAAATTACAAGACTTAAATCTATCCCAGTGGTATAGGTCTAGACACCTCAACATATTTTTGAAAAGCACCCTGGGATTTTACATCCAAATATCCATTAGTAGAAGAGGATATCCTTCACAATCACTGTTTTCCCAGGTATCTTTGGTAGCACTGAGATTGTTCCAGCTGACACATTCTCCAGTGTTTAGCTAATAAGTCTTTTGATTCTAAAGACAGGGTCACAGGGTTCAATACCCACTACTTCTGCGTAGGGAAGAGAAGTCTGTCCACACAGTATTAGTTATCTAGAAATTTCTCACATCTTAGTACAGAAAGCAAAGCTTAAGAGGACAGCTTTAGGGGACAGAATTGTTGTATACGTTCAAAATGAGTAAAAATAATAAAATCTTTAAAGTTTTACAGTATAAAAAGAAAAAACTTTAATAATTCCACAAAAATATGCTTAATAAATCTACATAAAAGCATCATAAGGTTCATGAGTACACGTATCCAGGACTGCCTTCCTGAAAGGGTACACTGAGTGTCCACATGGGGCTATTTTTTAAAAGGTTCTCTGTTATTGGGAAACATGTCTTTACTTCTTTTCGCATTTGATATACTAACAATCATGTCTTAATCACCAAGTAAAGGGCATTATATCTAGTATTTATGAAACATATTTAATAATGAAGCTTAAAAAATTGTTTTAGAATACCTGAAGGAGAGTATTCTCATTCATATTTTGGAAAATGAAAGCCTGAGAAAAAAGAAAGAACTCACATATATTCGTGAAACAGAATGACCTAATCTTTAGTATAGCTCAACCTCTCTTGACCATAGAAATCATTTAGGAACTTATTAAAAATACAGGTTCCTTGGGAGAATATGGTAAATCATACTTTAAACCAATGACTCGGTTGAATTTAACAGCAGAAAAATAAGTTTGAGGTGTGAAGGCAGGTTAACCAGGATCTGAATCCGTCTTTCAATTTTCTAGCTACAGGATGTTGGGCAAGATTCTTAAATTCTTGGAGTCCTGTTTTTTTTCATCCATAACATGGGGATAACAATAGTTCCTACTTAATAGGGTGGTTGTGAGGATAAGATGGACAGAAACCATTTTAGCAGTATTGTGTGACAAACATTATGTCCTCCATAAATGTTATTAATGTTAGAATAATGAGCCAGACATGTGTTTTTTTCTTCCTCTCAACCTGGAAACATATATTTACCTAATCGATTGTTTTCTAGGACTATCTACTCCCACTCTTAGCCTCTCACTTCATGTCCAATATGCTTTTACACTGTTATAATTGGTCAGCTGCGTTTGTAATATATTTGCTAAAGTTAAAATTTTCTGCAAGAAGAATTTGGTATAAAACAGTCACCTTCACAATACCTGTAAGGATTATTTCTTTAATTCTTCTTCACCACCCCCCAAAAACTTTATATAAATACATTCCAAATGGCCTTCATCAGTATGATCTGGGAGGAAATCAGTGGGACGGGGCATCTGCACTGTGAAGTATGCCCCCAGCTGCAAGCACAGCTTGCATAACGAGCCCACAGATACATTCATGGGCACCAGAGTCAGCGTCACGTGTGTGGGACACACTGCTGCTCATCAGAGACCCTCCTTTCCTTCCTGAGGAAGCTGATGTGATACAAGGTTCACGGGAGAAGAAACTGGTAAATAATCCATGGCAGTGTGCTTCTGTTTCACTGACGTCTCACTTGAAGCCAACCCCTAGAGAAAGTGGCCAGTGACTATTTTGTCTTTATCAGGAACTAGGGTGTAGTTTCATCCACGATGAACCTAAACATGTAGTCACCTCCCATCTCTATGAAAGGATGGGAAATGGCATGCATCTCATCCACTCACTGTGAGAAAGTATTTGTGTGTTCCAAAATCACTGCAGATGGTGACTGCAGCCACGAAATTAAGATGCTTGCTCCTTGGAAGAAAAGCTAAAACAAACCCAGACAGTGTATTAAAAAGCAGAGATATTACTCTGCTGACAGAAGTCCAGCTAGTCAAAGCTATGGCCTTCCCAGTAGTCATGTATAGACATGAATGAGAGCTGGACCATAAAGAAGACTGAGCGGCAAAGAATTGATGCTTTTGAACTGCAGTGTTAGAAGATTCTTGAGAGTCTCTTGGACTGCAAGGAGATCAAACCAGTAAATCCTAAAGGAAATCAATCCTGAATATTCATTAGAAGGACTGATGCTGAAGCTGAAGTTCCAATACTTTGACCACCTGATGCAAAGAGCTGACGCATTAGAAAAGACCCTGATGCTGGGAAAGATTGAAGGCAGGAGGAGAAGGGGACGACAGCGGATGAGATGGTTGGATGGCATCACCGACTTGATGGACATGAGTTTGAGCAAGCAAGATGGTGAAGGACAGGGAAGCCTGGTGTGCTGCAGCCCATTTGCATGTTGTTATTTAAGTCCAGGTTTGGTTTTCATATGGAAACATGCAACTCACCGATCAAAACCCTGCCCTAAAGTGTTGTTCACTCCTGTCATCTTCTCCTACAGTCTGTGCCCTCCCAGACAGAGGGCAGAGACCAGCCCAGGTGGGACTCATGGTTCCAGTCTCACCTTGCAAATAAAAGAGAGGTCTCTGATGTCTCATTTCACTTTAGCAGGCTACACTTCACGACTCTTACTCACCAGCACCTGGGGTCACAATGGCATCATGTGCATGTATGTGTGTCTAGGTCTCCATAGACCTTGGAGTCCTGCTTGGCCAGCAGCAGGAGAGTCACCATATCCAGGGGGAATATTATAAAGGGGTACCAGATGGAACTGTGTTTCACAGGTGGCCCAATGGGTAAAGAATCCGCCTGCAGTGCAGGAGACGCAGGAAACATGAGTTCAATCCCTGGGTTGGGAAGATCCCCTGGAAGGGGGCATGTCAACCCACTCCAGTATTCTTGCCTGCAGAATCCCATGGACAGAGGAGCCTGGCGGGCTACAGTCCACGAGGTCGTAAAGAGTTGGATATGACTGAAGTGACTGAACAGGCACCAGATGGGGTCAGCCCTTTAGAAGGCCTTCATACTTAAAGGATGCATGGTTCAATACAAAATCCTCACTAGTGAGCTCACCTGAGGAGGAAAAGTATGTCTGTCCTCGTTTCTACTTTCTTGGAGGGGCAGGGGCTGAGACTGTCTCCTGGTTTCACTGTAAAGTCGGTGCTGGTTATTCTGTATCCTTCCCTGCCACCTGGGCTAGAGGAGGCTGACCCAGGCTGACTGCATTCTCCTAGCCACCTTGCCGTCTGGCCTCTGACTATACATCGGCAGGATGTCAGAGGGTGGGAGGAGAGAGACCAGGGATTTCTTCCCTGTCCACACATCCCTAGCGAGGTATTACAGTCAGTGACCTCATTTCTCCAACTTTACTAAACATTACAATTACTTGAAAGGTTTCTGAAAATCTTGATAACCACACCAAAGATCAACTAAAGAGCAACGAAATCAGATCTCCAGGGGTGGGACCGAGGTGCAAGTGTGTTTAAATTTCCCTGGTGATTCCAACAAGGAGAGAAGGTGGAGGACAGCAGCTCTGCTGGGTGCCCTGTCCTCCAGGGTTCTAGCTGTCACTGGGTTCCAGCAACACTTTCCTGTGACCCTTTAGGGTGAGGGGGTTAGGAACCCCTTCCACCGATTGCTAGGCTCTGTGTGACTCAATATCTTATCTTGGTTTCTTCAACCCTGCCCATACTTTTGGGACTACTCCTTTAATGAACCTATCTTTCTGCAAAGCATCTCAGAGAAATCATATTTCCTACCATGACCCTTTGTTAAGTTCCGCAGCTGCATAAGTAAATAGAAATCATAAACTGATAAGCAGGAGAAGCAAATAAACAAAACAAAACCTAAAATCTCCAGCATGGGGCTATCCTCAGAGATGGAGAGGATCTAATCCAAGGAGACACCTGGGGAAAAGACTTTAAAAAAACAGTCAAATTTCTTTCCGAAGGTGGAGTGAGACATCACAGGCTGCAACTGCCATTTGTTGGCACTAGTCCCAGTGTTTGCGGAGGCTGTGTGGTCACTGCCTTGGAGGGAACATCTCAGCAGGAACCCCCACCTGGATTTTGCAGCCCTCTTTTCATGTGAGATGACTGCTTACCTTCTCATTCCATCCCGCTGCTTTGAGGAGACTCTGCTGAAAAGCATCAAAGGGGCGAGTGAAGACTGGAGGGAATAAGCACAAGTCGCAATTAGGCAAACGGAGATGCAGAGTGGCCCGATCAGAGAGCAGGATTCCAGCAGGGCGGCGGCAGGGAGGCCCAGCACTGCTTTCCGCGCAGGCTTGGGAAGAGTTCTCACTCTCACCATAAACCAGGCACCTGTGTCTTGCTAATCCTCCCACCTTGCTCCATAACAGGGGATGAGGAGTGAGGGTAGAATTATCATGTGGCTTATCAAATAATAGCAATAATAATAAAGCACTGATTCAATGTCTCTTAATCTCTCATATAAATTCCTTTGCATGAATTTTTGTTCTTTTGCTCTAAATAAAATTTGAAAGCACTGGTGACCCAGGCCTTTGCATTTGACAAAGAGTAAAGAGATGTCTGAGGGTATATTCCAAAAAGGCCCAGGAATCTGAACAATCTAGGAGGCAATCAAACAGTGTATTAGTTTTTTTTGTTTTTGTTTTTTAGGATTCTATCACTTTCCCACTGTATTTTCTCAGGAGCCTTGTATAGGTTTCTTTAGGGCTTCTCTGATAGCTCAGTTGGTAAAGAATCTGCCTGCAGTGCAGGAGACCCTGGTTCGATTCCTGGGTTGAGAAGATCCACAGGAGAAGGGATAGGCTACCCACTCCAGTATTGTTGGGTTTCCCTTGTGGCTCAGCTGGTAAAGAATCCACCTGCAATGTGGGAGACCTGGGTTCGATCCCTGGGTTGGGAAGATCCCCTGGAGGAGGGAAAAGCTACCCACTCCAGTATTCTGGCCTGGAGAACTCTATGGACTGTATAGTCCATGGGGTCTCAAAGAACCAGACACGACTAAGTGACTTTCACTTTCACTTTATGTAGTTTTAATTTGTATTCTTAAATGATATGAAATTACTGGGAATGTTTGCTGTGCATTTATGCAACATACACTTTAGTGTATGATCTGTAGGGCTACAGCCCTGGGTTTGTCTCTGACCTGCCAGGTGATGACAGACAAATCGTATCTCCTTATCAATAAAATGAGGACACAGGAGAAAGTCACCTCCAAGGAACCCTTTCCTGATTTAACTTTATAAATTCCCTCCTATTTAGTACTTTAGAAAGCTGAAGATGACTTCTATTGCAAACCTCAGACTGCTATCTAAGGTTTGATGTAGATGAGTCTCATAAATGATATTTAGAGACCTAACTATTAAGTAATGGGCAGTTGAGACTGTGCATTAGAAAAACAGAAGACACTGACACTTTCCAAATGAAATCACAATGTAAGAAAAACTCTTGACCCTGAAAAAAAGTCTCAGCAGCAGAAATAAAGTTATCAATGGTTTAGGAAAGAAAAAAATCTCTTGGAAAATTACCACTGCAATGGGTTAATAGTTACCTTAAAATATAAACTTAATTCTACAGTTATTTACTGCATATAATCTCTGGAATATTCACTACGATGGATAAACTCCAGAGGTCAGCTGAGGGTAAGCAATAGAGTAATAACAGTATTTCTAACAGTAATAACTTGGACTTCTTGAGTGCACACGGATACAGGTACGATTTAGATAAGCACTCTACATAAGTCAAATCACTTCTAAAGATGCAGCCTTTGTCTTTTCCTTACATCCACACAGTAATCAAGATGATGATGAAGATGACGCTAATGATGGTAATTAAAATTTACAGAGTGCTTACAATTTGCTCGGCACTGAGGCCCTTTGAAATAGTACTATATAGAGGTGCAAATTGTTAGTTATTATTTAATCTTATTGATTTACCTGAATATTCTTTTAAATCAGTACTTAATTATCTAACTGCCTTCTCTGCTATAAGTCAAAATTTTCATTTTAATCATTTAATTTCCCAAACACCTTAGAGGTGGGTACTCAAATCATCACCATGTTAGATAAATAAACTAAAGCTCAGATGAGTTTCAGGACATGTTTAAGGTCACCCTGCTATCGAGTGGAAGGGTGAGGAGATTTCCACCCAGCACTGTCCCCAGAAAAGGTGTACCGTATCACCGCCGAGCACTGAAGCCACGATGACCTCACCCTGACAGGCAGGTGCATCAATACGGCCAACAGGCCCTGACGCTCTGTGCTCTGGGCAGTTAGAAAATAACATCCTACAAGTTGGATGTCAAGGAGGGCGTTTACTGGATCTCAGATCCCGGGCTGGTAAGATTCTACGATCCAAACGTTCGCCCGTCTTCCTGAGTATCAGGCACACAGTCTGGACGCAGACTGCCTTTTTTCACCCTTGACTTTCTCTGTGACTGTTTCTGGCAGTGCTGAGTCTTCTCCAGCCGCAGCCAGCGGGGGCCTGCGCGGGCTTCTCCCGGAGGCTTCTCTCGCGGCGGAGCGCGGACTCTAGGCACGCGGCCTTCAGCAGCTGCAGCACTTGGGCTCAGCAGTTGCAAGCAGGCTCTAGGGCACTTGGGCTCAGCAGCTGCAAGCAGGCTCTAGGGCACTTGGGCTCAGCAGCTGCAAGCAGGCTCTAGGGCACTTGGGCTCAGCAGCTGTGGTGCCTGGGCCTAGATGCTCCGAGGTATGTGGATACTTCCCAGACCAGGGATTGAACCTGTGTCCCCTGCAGTATCAGGCAGATTCCTATCCACTGTACCCCCAGGGAAGTCCCCAGATAGTAATGTTTTTCCTTTTCTTTTCCCTTACCACAGAGTCCCACAGGAAAATTTTAGACTTTGGCATCATCTCAAAGACCCCTACGGGGTGGCAATCAGAGAAAATAACAATCTAAGAATTTCTACTAGTAAATGGCCCAATGGGTAATTGCCACCTTGTCTCACCCTCATTCAGAACGTCACTCAGACCCCTGCTTTGAATTAACCACTTTTCCCAGCTGTACCCTTTGGGTATATCTCTCACCTTTTTGCATATGCCAAATCTCTAAGTAACAGGTAAAAATAATAAAACTGTATCATATGACTGTTGATAACAAACATCCTCCAAGTGAGGTTAGTACATAAAACAATTCCCTCCTGACTAAATAACTCTACAGAGGTACTGTTAGTTATTAACATGTAATTTTATTGACCTTATATGAAAATTCCTTGAAATTAGTATTTAATTATCTGCTTCCTTTTCTCTAAATCAAAATTTTCACTTTACACAGTAATTACCTATTAACTTTGTGGCTTTTAATGCAGTTTTAGAAATTAAGACTATTTATAACTTGTATTACATTCGAGCATGTGTGTGCTAAGGCAGTGTTCCACTGTGATACCTTAGCAGAAATTCAACTACAGAGATTTCCATGATCCATTGTGAAAAAGAAACACCTTTGAGAGTTAATGGGCAGCAATGTTATGTTGCTTTGAAATGAAGCACAGAAGGAAGCTGAAGAGCAGCCCCCTGAATATATCAATATAATTCCAAAAGACAGCTACTGAATGGCCTCAATCTGCTCAGCTCTGTCAGATGATGAGTGACCAGGTCATTCAGAGCCTGTGATTGCAGGAGACCTCATGAAGGACAGGAGTTATAAATGTAAGCATTCTTGGTCAAGGGACAGCATGTGCAGAATTTGGAATCAGGGATGAAACTAGCTTGTGTGGAGGTCAGTGAGATGACCAGCCTTGCAGAATAAAGACACAGACAAGGGACAATGATTCATAGGACTGACTTGGAAAATATCAGAATGAGCAAAAGAGATACGCAGTTGAATGAATCCTCATTAAGAAAATGTTGAGGTTTAGAGAACTCATTCTGAAAGAGAAATCTGTCTACACCTGCTGCTCATATTGGACTTGAGGGGGACTCAAATAAATAGTCTTAGGTAACTAGTGACAATCAAGCTTTACAAATGGTGACAATCAATCTGAGCTAAAGCACATGGAATTATATAATATAAAGACTAAACTGGGACATTGAAAATAATATAAAAACACACCAGAGTTGAGAGGTAGTCTTCTTTAAGTATCATTATCTGTACAATTATGGTGGATACAGTGGTGCCAACCATCCCATATCATCTGCTGTCACTTCACTGTCTGGGGCTTTGCTACTCAAGTGTGGACCTTAGGTCCACAGTGTGGGCATCACTGGGACTTACTGAATCAGAATCTACATTTTCACAAAGTCGCTGGGTTATTCATGTCCACTTTAAAGGCTTAAGAAGCATTAGCCAACTGAACCAGAAATCAAATTTGAGAAAGTAGCTTGTCAATCTAAATTTCTATTTAATAAGTGGATTGCCTAGCTTTTCACACTTAACGTTTTATAGTTGTAATAGAACAGAAAAACAGAAACAACCCAATTTCTACTGTGGGTACAAATTCAGTGGGACACGTTTTGTGTATTTAGAATTCTACCTAAATGTATAAATAACTTTTACCACTAGATTTCCTTTCTCCTCTTCTTCTTAATGCTGGCCTCTGTTTTACTAAACCTTTATCCAAGTCAAGCAGAGGTGTATCTTCTAATGTCTAGACTTTCTGCCCAATTTTACCAAGTTAAATCAGATAATTAAGCTCGATTGAATCTTGTGCATATTTATTTTAATTAAATTCTATTTAACTGCCACCAGACAGCCTTACTAGGGAAAAAATCCAAATTAAATTTGATCAAAGGCAACCTGATTAGGTTGTTGGGTTTGTGTACATAGAAGTAGTAAGAGGCACAGAAAAGGGTGGAAGCCCAAGCATCTTTAATGAAACTATGCTTAATGCAATAAAACAGATCTTGGAACATTTAGCAGAAAACTATATAGAGTGCAATGGGATCTTTGTATCAATTCTGAAATCTTTTTTAAGTAACAGATTTCATTTTAAGCTTAGAAATGACATTTTAAAATATTAAAGATACTCTATAAAGGTGATGGCTTGGACACACTACATATTTTATTTACATAGTAACTGTTGAAATGACTTGATATTTTAGATACCCACAACTAATATAGTCAGTGAACTATAAAAGGATATACCATAAAAGATAGTATCTTTAAAAATATTTTCATGTTCTTAATGGGAGTTGAATCTCTTTTCAAGCTATCAAAGATAAATTAAAGCTTGTAGTAGATTTTAACAGATATTAACATAACAGCCTTACAAGAAGCCATTATCTGCCAGTCAAACCCAGAGATAAGAATTGAACTGTGCCTTATTTAAAAAACTCAGAAAGACCATTAAAAACCTGACTTCTTCCTTAACTGGCTCATTGTATCTAAGTGTCAAGGGTTATGCTATTTCATTAGACTATTGAATACAATGGTGTTTGGAAAGATTCCATGAGAATTGCAATGCTACTAGATCTGAGATGAATTTACCATGAATTTACAATGAAGCTTAAACTTTAAGAGCACTCATGTGCACTAGTCCCTTTTAAGGAGCTGGATAGGGTCCTAGCAATACCTTCACACGGTCAATTTTTTTTTTTTTAATTAGCAAAAAAAAAAGAGAGAGAGAGAGAGAGAAACAGTTATGGTAACAAGCTAGGTACTGTGGATAATTGATTCCAAAAGTATGAAAGATTAGTCTCTGCCCTAAAATCTTATAACTCATCATAAAAGAGGCCTGAAGAAGTTTTTTTTTTTTCCCTCCAAATTTGATCACAATTCTAACAACATATATGACATTATTCGTAAAGACATGAAATGAGGGAATCTTTTCTCAGCTATTAATATTTTTTTAAATGTCATCAATTTAAAGGAAAGAATGAATTTAAATACCACTCCATAACAGATTTTGTATTTAAGTTTTTCTTCTCTCAAATAGAGCTCACCTCAAATGTCGTTAAGTTTCAGTCCCCACAAAACCTGAATTCACCCCTCAATTAGATACAGATACTTATCATTGAGTAACAAATACTTTTTTTTTAACATAACATTGGTAGTGGAAAATATAATCTATTTCATCTCCATTGCATAAAGGGGATCAGATCAAGTTGTGGCACAAATAAGTAAACATAAAATGTGTTAAAATAGGCAATCGATGCAATCACACATTTCACGTGTTAAGTCTAGGTCTATGGACCTCCAGTGTTCTGTGAATCACCGGTTAAGTAACCAGTAGAGTCATAAAAAAACTCTCATCGCAGGCTCTACAATTAACAAAGCTCCCACACCCCCATTTCCTACAAACCAAATTCAAGAATGGGTATTCAACAGCAACTAATTATTGCCTATCTCACAGCAATTTCTAATTTTTCTAATTATGGAACAGGCTGCTCTTTTTATGTAAAAGATAATCCTACTTATGTGACCACAACTTTCTGCCGGTGAAGACAGACATGCTGGAAAGCCATCTACACGCTCCGATTGGTGCCCCCTTGCACCCAAAGACAAAGGGCAGGATGGTGATGGGGTTTAAAGTGTCCTTCTGGGGTCATGAACTAGGTTAAAGCCAATGGCCTGCAGAAGCATTAACCCCTTAATTCTGATCTCATTACTCCAGGATTCCAACCAAATGAGCAAACTGCCCACCTGGCTCAAGAGACAGAATGCAGAGAACACATCCAGAAGCAGCTGAAGCACTCTCTGAGCAACAAGGAAGTGGGGCCCACCTAATTACAGCGGTGCCCACTGGGCCACCCACATTTCCCTCATTACTCATTTAATTCTGTTGTCCCTCCCACTCCTCAAACCCCCACAACTGCAGGCTCACGCTGCTCCTTACAGATGTCTGAAAAAACCTCATAAACACATACTTGGCCACTGTTACAGAACTTCTATTAATAAAAACTCGCCTCTCAGACACTCGCAACCACCATAACTCCATCAATGTCCTATGCTCAGTTTTGAGGGTATGAACTAATGAAAAATTTTAAAATAGAGAAAAGGTATTGTTGGAAAACCGCAGGTGAGCTAAGGCGTGGTTCAAGATGGCAAATAATAACAGGTCCTCTCCATTTCTCTTTATTGCTTTCCTTCATGTTTTGCTTTTCTTCCCTTCCTTGCTTTGACTCTATATAGCTCTGCCTTCTGCCTCCAAACTCCACCTTAATTTTACAATGTCTATGAGAATCACAGTTTAGATAGATTTAGGCAAATGGTTCTCAATGAGCCCCAAAAACATTTCCAGTCAACTCAGCCTGGATTTGGGAGGCACCTAAAACCCAATTCTTCATCAGACCATTTGGTTACTGAAAAAAAAAACCAGTTTACCTTCCCTTTCCAATCTACTTCCTCTGGCCTCATTCAGGTCATGGTTTCATTCTTGGTCTGCTGCTTTATATTCCAAACTAGTTTCTGCTCAACCCACCCCTACACACACACACACACACAGACTTCAGTCAGAATAATCTTTGTAAAAGAGAAAAGCATTCAGTCTCCTTCCTGCTTAAATCAATACAGTGACCCTCCCTCGTTATTATCTACAGAATAAGACCCAAGAATCTGACTGTGATGTGTTAGTCCTTCCACAACCAGCCTCACCCCCGCCACCCTCGCAGGCACATCTCACAGCTCACAGGACTCCCACGTTATCCATCCTCTCCTGAGGCTAACTGCCTTCCCTGGTGGCTCAGTGGTAAAGAATCCTCCTTCCAATGCAGGAGATGCAGGTTTGATCCCTGGGTTGGGAAGATCCCCTGGAGAAGGGAATGGCAATCTACTCCAGTATTCTTGCCTGGAGAACCCCATGGACAGAGGAGCGTGGTGGGCTACAGTCCATGGGGTCTCAATGAATCGGACCCAACTTAGCAACTAAACAACAAGACCGACACATGAGGTTAACTAGCCACACTCGCGCGTTCATGCCCCCTAAGTACTTCCTTAGGTTTTAGTCTCAGCTGCCTAGGTAATTTTAACCCATCTTTTAGGACCTGGTGCAGGGAGTCTTCTTGAGGAGCGTCTGAGATGCCCCAGGCTGCACTAAGCGCTTGTCACCTGTCCCGTCACTACCCATTCCCCCACTGTAGCAATGTTCAACAGATTATAATGAAATGCGACTTGTGTTTCTTGCTTCTTTAGAGAGAGTGAGTTATGTAAGGGCAGGAACTTCTTTTAACCACGTTGCAGACTTTGAAGCAAAGTAGGGTCTCACTCAGAGTGCCTAAGGATATGTTTGTTGAATAGAAGAGTAGAATTAAACTTGGTCCATGTGAGGATGCTAGTGACTTCCCAACCTGGGGCATTATGAATGGTAAGCAAGCCTCCAGGTGAACAAATATTATTTCCCATTGCTTCCCGAGTGCTGTGCCCAGAGCGGGCAGACATGTGGTAATGTGGGGGTCCTCTGACACAGTACTGAAGCGTGACCTCAAGCTGGTGACCACAGAGTGTGAGGTGTGCTACAGAGCCATCTCCAGGCCATGCTCCCAAGTCTAATGCTACCATATTCCCTCCGAGAGGAGGCTGCTCCACAGGCTTCTGGATTTGCAAAGGGGACAAAGGCATAGGCCCACTTCCGTCCTCTAGGAAACTTCTTGAAAGATTGACTGATGCAATTCCATGTTTTCGCCTTTGACTCCCCCCAGTGCCCACGGCAATTTGTTCCCGCCGTTTGCAATTTCTGCCTTGCGACTACTCTAATGAAGCTGTTTTTCCTACAGCCATCAGTGACCTCCAAATCAAAATGACTATTGATGTCTTTTTCTTTCTGACATATCTTTCACTCCCAAGAGACTTTATGCCTCCATAACACTACATTTTAACTCTTAACTGTGCACACTTTTATATACATGACCATCTTAATGAAGGCAATCAGGTTTTCACATTCACCATCATATCCCTGTAACTCCTAGGACAAGTAAATGTTTCTTGACTCAGGTTAACCCTGGAATAGCTTATCCAAACATAATATTGTATCTGCCCATGGAAGCCATCTACCAAGAACTCTCAACTTTAATAAGCTGACCTGTAAATGGGATGACGGGAGATTAAATAAAATTTGGTAAAATACCCCTGAAGCTCTTGAAACTGTCCTTATATTCCGTAGTGATTATTCCATGCTGAGGACCAAAGTGCATTAGCAACTAAACTAATTCCATCTCCCCAGGGGCTACAAATTCAATGGGAAAGTAAACCTGTAATCTGATGTACAATGTTCAGTTTAGGTGACTCTTGAGGGAAAATGAAATTAAAACACCCAAGGAGTTCCAAAACTAAACATGTCATCTGCATAGTCTTAAAAAATCATAAGCCATTCTCGTTAACT
The DNA here is from genome assembly GCF_033118175.1 of Dama dama. Lineage (NCBI taxonomy): Eukaryota > Metazoa > Chordata > Mammalia > Artiodactyla > Cervidae > Dama > Dama dama. The sequence continues at coordinate 10,097,206 of NC_083703.1, read as the reverse complement.
CTTTTTCTTAATGACAGCTTTGTTTCTTGTATATTTCTATTGCTCCCAAATACACAGTCGCTTTTTTCCTAGACAGAAAGCTTTTGTAAATTAATATGGGACCTCATTTTCCAATAACATGAGATTATGTATATAAATCTAATTCCAACCAAGACATACTCTGCCATGTGCAGTAATCTCTTCAGTATGAGGAATTATTTAGAGGTTCCAGTTGCATCTAGACTAGAATATTCTAAAGCCTGTCCATCAGTTTGGGATGCCTTGCATTATCTCATCTCTTCATCAGAAAGAGAACTAAATAGATTCTAAAATGACACTGGGCTTCCCCGGTGGCTCAGATGGTAAAGAATCTGCCTGCAATGCAGGAGACCTGGGTTCAATCCCAGGGCTGGAAAGATTCTCTGGAGAAGGGAATGGAAACCCACTCTATTATTCCTGCCTGAGAATTCCATGGAGAGAGGCAGCCTACAGTCCATAGGGTCACAAAAAGTTGGGCATGACTGGAGTGACTAACACTTTCACTTTTCAAAATGGCATTAGGGTGCAAATTAAACATGTTAGTTAACACACACCTGATCCAACTGACAAAGAAAACTCAAATGCTTAATGCTGGCTGTATACTGAATCTTCCTTCACCTGAAGAAAGTCTACATGGGTATGTTTCTTTCCCCATGAGTTAAATTTGTAAAGGTTTGATCTTCCCTGAGAATGAATAGATGATGTGGCCCTGTGCCTGTCCAAATGGTCTGCATTTTTTCCATTCCAAACTCTATTTGCATATCTTCAATAGCATTCCTCAGAATGTTTCACACTTTATCAGGCTGGGTTTCAGAACTGTCATAGAGCTTCAAATCATCCATGTACTATATAGGCATGAGATGTTCACCTTCCCATCTTCGGGCTCTTTGTTTTCTCACATAATGAATTGCAAACAGAATTGCCATATCCTAGATGTCTAGAAATACTCTGTATTTTTAAACTATGGCTCTCCTTTCTATGTCTTTTTTACAAATCAGTGATATTTCAATCACTGTGATCCATAAGAAACTTAAATTTTGAGACTCCAACTTGAAGATTTTGCCAAGATTAAGAAAGATTCCTTTTCTATGATTTTCTTGCCTCCAGATATGCTATGATAAAACACAAATGCCAGTGTAGGGGTCAGGAGACTATTTTTATGGGCAATGGTACTTTCAGTTGCTGTTATTTTCCCTGAATTTTAGAAATGAGTGTGACTACCCAACAAGAGAGGACTTGAGCAAAGATATCATGTGTCCATGCTTGTCCATGCTGTGGTTCATGCTACTGCAAGACACACCTGCCATGCCAAAGTTAGAGTTGCAACATCAACACACCTTTAATGGAGGATGACAATTTATCCATTAGAAAACATTTTGACACTCTAGTGGTAAAACAGTGGTGAAGTCAGAAGTAAGACCTGAGTAGAGCTGGAGAAATGAAATGTAGATGATAAGGACGGTCAGCTGGGAAGGAAAGGGAGAAAAAGTTTGAATCCAAGTAAAAAGGGCATGGGGAAGAACAAAGAGAATACTATATTTCATCAACTCAAAGATGGCAATATCACCCCATCTTAACATCTGTGTAACTAGAAGCTAAAGATACACTGGGGATTTCATAGTTCTCTCCGAGTGATCAGAGCACCTTAACCGGCAAAGAGGGCTGACCAGGCCAGAGTGGCAAGCATGTTTATTTCACTTGTCAACTCTGCTCAACAGGTAGAGGCTGCCTGGATCATGAGGCTGAGAATTCTGAGGCTGGTCTTAGTGTATAGATAGCTGGTTCCATGAAGAAACAGGCTGTGATTGATAAGTAATGTCTGCCTGAGAAGGAATGACTGTCTACAGGATTACCATGAATTTGCCATCCCCAGCCCAGGCTGTTTGGATTAAGTGAGACAACTTTAGATCAATGATTTACCCATAGGTAAAGAGTTTGATTGTCTCAGTCTGAAATTCTAGCTAAGTAATCTACTCATAGAATTACTAAACATGAATTTGGAATTTTTTTTTAAAAAAGATGATACAGATGATCTTATTTACTAAGTAGAAATAGGTTCACAGACTTAGAGATTCAATTTATGGTTACAAGAGGGGAAATGTGATAAGGGAGAAATAGGGAGTTTGGGACTGACATGTACACACTGCTACATTTAAAATGGATAACCAACAAGGATCCATTGTATAGCATAGGGAACCCTGCTCAATCTTCTGTAACAACCTAATTGGGAAGAGAACTTGAAACAGAATAGATACAAGTATACTTATTATTGCACTCTTTGTTGCACACCTGCAACTAACAACATGGTTAATAAATTATACTCCAAAGTAAAACAAAAAGTTAAAAACAGGAAGATTGTCAGTTTACTGAGAAATTCTATTCTGAAATAAACAGACAACTTTTTCTTCCATTTTATTCTCTCCATTTTATAGACTATGAAGATATCTTTTTTTTTTTTTTTTTTAAGATATCTTAAGAAGATCTGAAAGGAGAAAAATACTAGCTATTCCTATAGGGTAGCTACAGAGAAAGACAGTTTCATAAATAGGTTACTGTAATCAAGAATATATGGGTTGGAAGTGTGCTAGAGAGTCTATGTGTGTAAATTCTTCATCCAGTCCTAGAAAGTCCATTAAGTGAAACAAAAACAAAGAATTGAGTAATAAACCTTAAAGGAGCATTGTTTTAACAACAGTGGTAGCCTTATTAAAATATACATCAATTGTAATTTTGTTTCAGTTAGCAAAGGCAAGGGCATCCCAGGTGAAGCTAAAGTGGTAAAGAACCCACCTGCCAATTCAAGAGATATAAGAGATGAGGTGGTTCCCTGGTTTGTGAGGATTTCCCTGGAGAGGGGCCTGGCAACCCACTCCAGTATTCTCGCCTAGAGAATCCCACGGACAGAGGAGCCTGGTGGGCTACAGTCCACCAGAGAGTTGGGACACAGTTGAAGCAAACTAGCACGAATGCAGAAAAGGCAAAAGCCCTTGTCTCATGTGTGCATAGTTGGGTGAAAGATCACTCCTCGTCAGCAACTGTCAAATCATTTGTTGAAAACCCATTTCTTCACATTCAGCTCCCCATATTCTTCTCGCATAAGAATAATGCTTCCTGAGAATAGAATTTAGTGACATATGCTCCAAAGAGAACCACAGAGCCCCTGGAGCTCATTAATCCTGCAACCTTCTATGAGATGCTGGCCTGATATGGTTGGAGTTCACTTTAAACCAGACTGAATTTCAACGCAAAGGGCTCTGAGGTGACAAAGAGCTCATTAATTCAGAGTGTAATTCAGTGACAGGAGAATTGTTTTAAATGCACAATCTAAAACTATTTAAATTCACATTATGATTATAAGCAAAAACTATGCACTTCAAATTTGAAATCTGGATATGTAATCTACCGATAAAACTAATGAACAAAAATTTTAAAAAAGAGAGGACTGTCATCTTACCAAGAAATGCTAATCAACCTGCTTTTTGAAGTGTGCTTCATTTGCATCACAAGCATTATTATGAAAATTCAACATTATGCTTCTGTGTATTGCATTGTACTGCTCTGCTGAACATCAAAAAAAGCAGGCAACACTTCCTCAAAGTGAATAAAAATGGAATAAAAAATCATGATCAAAGATAACTTCAATTCCTTGTTAATTCTACCTTAATTCCACTCCTGGGATAAGAAGTCCTCTTCATAAGTTTTCTTTCCTGTAACAAATTCTCCAGCAAGCTTCTGGTCCCTAAATATATTCCCAAATGTAATGCATGCATGCATAAACATGAATCAAATTTGCATTGCTTCTACCATAAATATGGCAGCACGTTCATAAACTCATTAGAGTTCACTGTGAAAAAAACTCATTACGCTAGCATTAGAACATGGGAATTAACTTTTTAAAATTAATGTTACAGAAGTTGTTTTACTCTGTTTAAAAAAGTAACCAATAACAAATGATTCACTATTAGTTACTTTGAATTTTTTCTTTTGTCTAATATTTTAAAAAATTAATCATTTCTTTCAGGATGTTCATGGTGAAAAATTATAAATAGATGTTGTCTGGTGCATCTGTGACTATATACCAATTTATTTATTTTCTATAAATTTAAAGCATCATTTTCCTAAAAATTGAGGATAGAAAAATCAAGCATGAATAGTTTTTATTATTGTTGCTAATTATTTTAACTGAAGAATGTGCCAAATGGTAATGAACACCTTATAACTGAAATTAAACTTAATTAAAAAGTGAAATGTTGAAAAATTACATGTTGAAAGGTGACGTGCATTTCTCCCCCCAGAAAGTATAAAGTCTATCTCATATTAGACAATATGTATTTAGTTTATTTTTTTTTAAAGTTGACATTTAAAGACTTTTTTTTCCAGCAACTGATTTTCTTCAAGAAACTTTTGTACATTTGTAATTAGAAGTCTAATAATATTACATTATATTTTGACTACATCAAAAATATTTTGTGGCACTTCCTAGTTGAAATAATTACCAGCCATAGCCCACTGGTATGTATTAAACACACACACACACACACACACACACACACACACACACACACACACAAGTGTAAGAGCAAGGTTTAGACTGAGAAAAACAAAATCTGTTTCAATAATAACCATTGCTGTGAAGTTCTCAGGTTCTCAGACAATTACTTGGTGTCAAGTGTCCTTGTTTTTATTATTCCTAAAAAAGGCCATTTGCAGGGAAGGAGCATTTTAATAGCTCAAAAGTCAACGAAATATTACTGATCAAGATTCACTCCTATAGTAAACCTCTATTACTTCTCTGACAGATCAAATTAAATTCTGCTTGGGGAAGGGCTGGGACACTCCTCTTGGTTGAAGCAATGCTGTTCTTTTTTATTCCTGCTGAGTAAATAGCCTCAAGTCAAACTACTTGCCCTGACTAATGATCAAACATATCCAAGAATTCTGTACAAGAAATGCATTCTTCTCTCCTTTGAAGTGCATTGCTGGGAGAGTAATTTGGTTTGCTGGAGATTTTCCTTAGAACTGCAAAAGAAATTTCTTGGCTAAGCATATAATCAAGCTACCGATTTTCTTTCTTCTTCTTTTTTTTTTTATTAAATATCTTCCTGCGAGAGGGTGTACACTGAATAAACATGTGCCTCAAAGGAATGTCAGAATGGTGCACTACTGTCTCTTTGCTGACTGAAAAAATCTCAGCAGTGTTAGGTTAAAAACTTCCATCAGAAGAATACATCATTGTGAACAATTTCATTCAGTCATATAATCCTCGCCTGAAATACCAACGTGCCTCTAATATATTAATATCATTATAATTAGGCAGTCAGGAATATACAAAGATGAATATGACATACAACCTGTCCTCAAAGGACTTACAAACTAGCAGGATAGGTATTACAGAAATAACTTCTTAAAACTATACAAGAATAACCATAAAGTCACAAAGTGACGGGACTTCCTGGGTGGCACTAATGGTGAAGAACCTGCCTGCCAATGCAGGAGACATAAGAAATGGGAGTTTGATCCCTGGGTTGGGAAAATCCCCTGGAGGAGGGCATGGCAACCCACTCTAGTATTCTGGCCCGGAGAATCCCATGGACACAGGAGCCTGGTAGGTTACAGTCCATAAAGTCACCAGGAGTCAGACACAACTGAAGCAACTTAGGCACACATACACACACCGGGTGTGACAAGGCTATCATAAAAATGCCACAAAGTAAATGCCACAGGGCATCTAATGGGAAAGAATTTAAATGTGGCGAAGATGGTTAGCAGAGGTTGTTTGATGATCATGACCATTATGTGAGCTAGGTAGGCAAAAATAGATATGATTTCAACAGGTACGTGGTGTCTGTGGAGGCATTTTAGGCCAAGGACAAAGGCAGAGAAGTAGGCTCTGTCTGGAGAATAGAGGATAGTTCAAAACGACTGAAGTATTAGAGAGGATAAAGGACAAGTTTAAGAAGGCAGTCAGGGCAAAACACGCAGAACTTGAATGCAGATATCATTCACGGGGAATGCATCGGGAGCTTCTGTTGATATTCCAAAAGGAATATTCTACTGTTCCCTTTGACAGTTGTCTTGGATTCACCTTAAATACAGTCATCATAAGGACCAGTTTGCCTGGGTTTGTCTGTTTATACTTTTGTTGAGAAAAAGGTATGTTCCTTTTGTCTGAAAATATATAACGTTACAGCAGGAAAAAAAAAAAAAAATGGAAATAGGATCTAGGCCAGGCAGTTGGTATCCTGAGGAGCTATCTTTCAATCAGCTTTTCTAAGCCAGAACTTTGCCTCCCAGACTACTGAGCTCTTGGAGGAAAATACACTATGCTACCATGAAGAGAGTATGGAATATTGAGAGTCTCAGACCATGTCAGGAATGCCATTTTTAATTTCTAATGCCAGAACAATTCATTATCAAAGTGAGTAAAGCATGAAGTAGAAAGCCAGGATGGTCTCAGAATTAGCATTGAGGTCTATGCAAAGGAGGAAGATCTCTATACAAAGGAGGGAGGATATTTAAGAGGTAAAGTGAATGGATGGATGCAGAACAGCTCGGTGATACGGCAGTAGTGGCATTGGCAGTACCCATAGCACCAAGTTGTCATGGCCTGCCCGCAGTTTGAAAACTGATTGCAGGCTGAAAGCATCAAAATACTGGGCTCTAAGACTAATAAAAAGACTAACAGGGAGAATAGAAGAGAATATGTGTAGACAGGAATGTGTATAAAGAGACCAGTAAGACAGTAAAGGAGTTAACAAGAAGGAGCAAGTAAGAGCCAGCCCAGGCCAAATAGAAGAGTTGGATTGGTAGTCCCACCGCAATGGTCTAAAGAGAACAAAACGGGTCAGAAAGAAAAGATGAAAAAGTGCTAGATCAAATTTACCTGTTGCCTTTGTCTAAAGATGATTGGAGAAGGCAAAGGTACCCCACTCCAGTACTCTTGCCTGGAAAATCCCTTGGACAGAGGAGCCTGGTAGGCTGCAGTCCATGGGGTCGCTAAGAGTCGGACACAAATGAGTGACTTCATTTTCACTTTTCACATTCAAGCATTGGAGAAGGAAATGGCAACCCACTCCAGTGTTCTTGCCTGGAGAATCCCAGGGACCGGGAAGCCTAGTGGGCTGCCGTCTATGGGGTCGCACAGAGTCGGACACAACTGACGCGACTTAGCAACAGCAGAAGGAGATGATAAGTGAGTCTAAACTCCGGTAGCAGACTTAGAGAGTGTGTCAAGGTTAGTTATGGGTCTATTACAGGACAGATTTAATTTACCTGCTTTGCCTACATTGTAGAAAAGGAGAAAGGAAAGAAGGAAGTCATATCAGTGATCTAGTAATATAATGCGTGTGTGTGTATATGTATTCTTTTAGTAAAATGTATTTTGAGCATACCCTAAAAATGTATATTTACTCATCAATTATATATATGTACTAATATACTGGTAAATTATATATGTTATGAAATACATATTTCATAATACAAATTTAGAAGGATAAGAAAAGTCAATTTGAAGAGATGTTCCAATATTTCCTTTGGAAGCCAATAAGTTAGATAATTGCTTTCTCTCCCTGCTCCAACCATAATGCAAAAAGCTTTGATTTTCATATTCTGTAGGCAGTAAAGAAACAAGAAAAGTTTATGAGCTTATATGAGATGATCAAGTGGTTTTTGTAGGGAAATTTAGCAAGGGGATCAGAGTTGGGATGGTAAGAAAGGGAAGCTGAGACTGGCAGACCAGAACCAGAGAAAGCCACATGGACAGTCATGGCAGGAAATGATAAAGGCCTGGATTTATGTGTTCATGGTACAAACGGTCAGTTTTCCTTTCAATCCCAAAGAAAGGCAAGGCCAAAGAAGGTGTTCAAACTACCTCACAATTGCACTCATCTCACACGCTGGCAAAGTAATGCTCAAAATTCTCCAAGCCAGGCTTCAACAGTACGTGAACTGTGAAATTCCAGATGTTCAAGCTGGATTTACAAAAGGCAGAGGAACCAGAGATCAAATTGCCAACATCTGTAATTTCATCAAAAAAGCAAGAGAGTTCCAGAGAAACATCTACTTCTGCTTTATTGATTATGCCAAAGCCTTTGACTGTGTAGATCACAACAAACCGTGAAAAATTCTTCAAGAGACAGGAATACCAGACCACCTTACCTGCCTCCTGAGAAATCTGTATGCAGGTCAGGAAGCAACAGTTAGAACCAGACATGGAACAACAGACTGGTTCCAAATCAGGAAAGTTGTCCATCAAGGCTGTATATTGTCACCCTGCGTATTTAACTTATATGCAGAGTGTATCATGAGAAATACCCGGCTGGATGAAGCACAAGCTGGGATCAAGATTGCAGGGAGAAATATCAATAACCTCAGATATGTAGATGATACGACCCTTACGGCAGAAAGTGAAGAGAAACTAAAGAGCCTCTTGATGAAAGTGAAAGAGGAGAGTGAAAAAGCTGGCTTAAAGCTCAACATTCAAAAACCGAAGATCATGGCATCTGGTCTCATCACTTTGTGGCAAATAGATGGGGAAACAATGGAAACAGTGACAGACTTTTTTGGGCTCCAAAATGACTGCAGATGGTGACTACAGCCATGAAATTAAAAGATGCTTGCTCCTTGGAACAAAAGCTATGACCAACCTAGACAGCATGTTAAAAAGCAAAGACATTACTTTGCCAAGAAAGGTCCATCAAGTGAAACCTATGGTTTTTCCAGTAGTCATGTACGGATGTGAGAGTTGGACCATAAAGAAAGCTGAGCAATGAAGAATTGATGCTTTTGAACTGTGGTGTTGGAGAAGACTTTTGAGAGTCCCTTGGACTGCAAGGAGTTCAAACCAGTCAATCCAAAGGAAATCAGTCCTGAATATTCGTTGGAAGGCTGATGCTGAAGTTGAAACTCCAATAGTTTGGCCACCTGATGCAAAGAATTGATTCATTTGAAAAGACCCTGATGCTGGGAAGGATTGAGGGCAGGAAGAGAAGGGGACAACAGAGGATGAGATGGTTGGATGGCATCACCGGCCATGAGTTTGAGTAAACTCCAGGAGTTGGTGATGGACAGGGAGGCCTGGCGTGCTGCAGTCCATGGGGTCGCAAAGGGTCAGACATGACTGAGCAACTGAACTGAACTGGTACAAGTGGAGAGCAGTGGGCACATATATTCTGGGCATTGAATTTTACAAAAAACAACCATACACATGAACTCCCGTGAAGACAGACAATACAGTCCAAATTCAACTGCAGACACATCTCCTGGAGATATTCCTCTCCTCTCACTTACGCTCTGAGTGGATGTTGGACCCCACTGTTTCACTGAAGAGACTTCAATATATTATAGACGGCAATTCAAGTGATAACAATTTCTTGTTTCTGAGAGAAACAATACAAAAAAAAAATTCTGCAGATAGAAAAAGATCAATTTGTAAAGGCAACGGGTTTAAAACACGTCTCATGGAACTTTCCTAGCGGTCCAGGGGTTGGGGTTTGCCTGTGAATGTGGGGAACACAAGTCCAATCCTTGGGTCAGAAAGATTCACTGGAGGAGGAAATGGCAACCCACTCCAGTCTTCTTGCCAGGGCAATTCCATGGACAGAGGAGCCTGGTAGGCTACAGGTTATGGGGTAGTGAACAGTTGGGCACTGCTGAGTGAATGAGCACGCACGCTGGGAGGATTCCACATGCTGTGGGGCAACTAAGCCCATGAGCCACAGTGACTGAGTCTGTGCACCATAACTACCCAAGTCCATGCACCCTAAAACCCGCGTACCACGGCTAGAGAGTAGCAAACCCTCCCTGCAGCTAGAGAAAGCCTTCGTGCAGCAACAAAGGTCTATCCCGGACAAAAGCAACTTAATTAACTAATTAAATAAAATTTAAAAACAATTATAAAAATTTCTCATGGATTGTAAGTGTCATTTTCTACTTTAATTGCATACAGATACCTGGTCTGATTCAAAAAATCAGCTAATATCCTCCTTAAAGCTACTATATCTGCCTTGGTAGTAAAGAATTACAAAGAATAACAACACATATTTTATACTTTCCAAGGTGTACTATAAACAGAACAGAAAAGAGTACCATCCAAAAAAAAAAAAAAAGACAGGTCTCAATTTTAAGAAAATACTTCTAAGTGTGAATGTTTCACTGAAATGCCCATAGCTCATGATTACTGCTCTGGCGAGATTATAAGAAAGGCATTTTATTAAAAAAAAAAAAAATCAATAGAATGTCTTAATATCTAGGGAGGAAAAGTAACAGGATTTCTATTCTATAAAACACCACCTAAAAGGCAAATCTTACCATCAACCTTGGTGTAAGTAACACCAAGATCATAGAACATTTCTTGATTACCTAGAAGATGCATTCTCTTCCATGGCATCTTACTATATGTGGCAGGCAATAAGACAAAATTCAAGCTTACTTATAATCATTCCATTTCAACTTTCATTTATTACATTGTATTATAATAACTGCCACGATGAAGAGTGGTAGAGCTGAAATTCAACAGAACATCAAGACATGTCTATATGATCACATAAGAAAGCTATATTATAGTGTCATTCAAATATATTATATGTGGCAAGGGCTGGTTTTTTTTTTTTCTTTTTTTAATCTCTAGTGGAAATATAATCACAGGTGATCTCCAATACTTTAAGCTTGGTATTGAAAGTTAGGGGAAATGTTTCAAAGACACTTCATATCTTTGTCTTTTTCATTACAGTGAAAATACTAGGGTTTCCCTTGCTCCTCTCAGGAGTGGAAAGCTCCTATTGGAAAAAATTACAAAGAAATTACTTCATTCACTTAATCTACATTAATAAGGGGATTTCTCAATCAAAACCCCTGGTTTGACTGCCAGACGTCTCAAAGGAGTGCCTATTTAATTTCTTCATTATCTTTGTGATAAAGGTATCCTATAGAAAACTGGTCTTTTAACTATAACCAATTCTCTGTTTATGTATGTTTCAGTGTATGGAGATTTCAATGGAAATATTTATATTTGTCAAAGGAAAACATTTAGAGTATATGCAATAGAGAAAGCAAAATTAAAATAATATCTTTTTAAGCGTTTAGAGTCATTCATGGTTTTGGCCTAAAATTCACAAATGAATTTTTTGAAATAATATCACGAAATTTTATTTCATGCAGTAAAAGAAGGGAAACATCATTACGGAACATCTGACGAAGACAAATCACTGTGGCTTATTTCAAAGTGCAGTGTTGTCACAGGAGCCCTGTACTCTTTAAGCCATGTTCCATTCTTCATTCTGAAACCTATCAGAATCATGATAAAATATTATGGGAGAACCTGTGATGAGCTTTCAGATAAGAGCGAAAACTAAAGTGAAAAAGGTTTCCTAAGCTTCCAAAATGACCTTCCTTTGAGAGAACCTGTTAACCTTTTCAGTGATGGAACATCAATATTTTTAGGTCCAGTTTAACTCCATCATTCTTTCTTTCTTTTAGTTTTAATGGGTATAGTCCTGACTGACCAGAGAACTGCTTGCAGGCCTCTCCCGTCTCCCTGGACACAAAAGAACAAGTATACACAGAGGAAACTTCAGAGGTGTGGGGGAAACCAGTAGGGGTGAGTTTAAAGCTTGGTCATTTGATACACATTACCATATGTAAAACAGAGAGTGGGAAGTTGCTGCATAACTCAGCCCGGTACCCGTGACAACCTAGAGGGGTGGGGTGGGATGGGGGTGGAGGGAGGTTGAAGAGGGAGGGAACATATGTCTGCTTTGGCTAATTCACACTGTTGTACGGCAGAAACCAATACAACGTTGTAAAGCAATTATCCTCCAATTAAAAATAAACTAAAAATAAAAGGTTGGTCATGTGACCATTTCAGGAAGCTTAGTTTGAAATGGAGATTCTAAGAGATATTTTTTTATATCCCATTTACCTCAAGTCATGAGCCCCCCAGGAGCACAGAGAGGGGTGAGTAACAGACATTCCTGAGAAGACACATTTTCACCATTTTCCCCACCCACTTCAATCTGAGGAAACAGAGAACAGAGGATGTGTGGTAGTTTGGAGACTGAACACCTGGGTATTGAAAATTTCTGATCAATTCTTATCGCAATTTTAGAAAACTCCCGCTCAGAGCTATAATCAAAATTCAGCAGTGGAAGAAACACTTTCCTAATTTAACAAGACCCATATAAAACAAAATCCAGCTTTCAGTATGGATTGTACCAAAATACTGCCCTTGATGATGGCCCACCAACAGCATTTTAAACAGCCGAGGCCTCGAGGTCACTGTCAATCTGGGGAACATGCTTATGGATCACTACAAGAGATTAGAGGAAAAATTACTTAGGAACCAATTCTGAGTGCCATCACGCCAGGATAAACATTATTTTATGGGAAATGGGAAACCTCAAGTGACCCAATCCATATACGTCGCAAGTGTGTGTCAACTGCAGATGGGCTGACAGCCATTACAAGCTCATATTGCTCTGTCTTACATGCTGGCATTCCAAAGGCAATGTAACGTAAGAGGCAGGCGAGTTGTCGAATGTCTCCAAAGTACTCAACTTAAATCAGGTTTTTAAACGCTATCTCTCATTCCATCAGACTCTTGTTTTAAAGTATTAGGAAGCCAAAAGGAGTTTAAGATCACAAAGGGAAATGCAAATCAACCTACAACAAATCATCTATCAGGTGCCCTGGAAGAGAATTTTATTGCTCCTGACATTAACCATTTGCTTATCACTGACACCGCCCTCGCTCTTTGTGGATAATATGTGGTTACCCCCCTCACAACTTGGAGTGACATAAAGGAAAATGTATCCCAAACAATCCCCACATTGCTTCAAGGAAAAAGTGCACTGAAATGACTAACCTTTCTCAAGGTCATCAGGCCAAGAAATGGGTTCTTCTGTTTCAAGATAGCTTTCCTCCTGACCCACAGCACATGGTTTCTATTACTGCCAGACCATGACCGCAGAGACATTTCAAATCCCTGTGAAAAATGCGATTCCATGTCTCCTGCTCAGCTGTATGTCACAGAGGACAGTTGAGGTCCTGCCAGACAACGAGGAGGAGGGGTGGCCCTTGGGATTTAATCCATGCCATCCCTTTATGTGATATGACGGGGTCTGTAATAGAGACCTTCTCACTTCTGGTTCCCCTCTTTTATCTTACAAACCACTTAATGCTCATAAGGGACAGTGAATACACTTTGGTGTTTCATGTTTAAGCTCTCCAAAGATGTGAAACAGTTTTATCAAGGGTGACAGCTCTGCCATTCACTAATCTGCTTTTCAAAATGTGTTGTTTTTTTTTTTTAAGGGAGATAAAAGTCAATGTATGCTATTTAATCTGCATTAACACAGCAAACAATATTCTGTCTGATGATTAAGCAATGTTTCTGAAATTATTTTGAATAGATATTTACTTGTAGGTATTACAGTTGCCTCAGAACATTAATAATGTGGACAAGAATTAGTCAACTAATACAAAATATTCCACAAGGCACCTTTAATCCATTCAGATTAGTCAGACTTTCAGTATGAACATAATAATGTTCTGCCTTATTAGATTTCACAAATGACATTTCCTCAGTTTTTAATATAACATAAAATGTAGAACTATTGTCTGGTCTTGTAAAGGAATTTTATACAATTAATTATGAGTTTCTAGCATACCCTAATTTTATAGTAGCCAATTTACAGCATCTCTCTGGGCACTGAAGTTAATGGTTCCTAACAAAAGAGGTGGGCAGTAAAATTGCATACACACAAATATTGACACAATAGAAGCAAATAAACAAGATATTTGCTTTACAGTGAAGTCTTACCAGGTAGGAAAAAAAAAAAAAAAAGCTTTGAGCCATTTTCCTAACTTTATTCATTATTTTTGTCTCACAGTATTAACTTAGCACTTCTTCAGTGTATCCTTTTCATTTGTTTGCTTGCTTCTTTGCCCATAGTCTACAGTCTTTTTTTATCCTTTGGGGGTTAGTTCCTTCTTTGTGATCATTCTGGATAGAATGCTTCATGGAAACAACTGCACAACAACACTCCCCACGCAGCCAGAATGTGTCTAGATGGAAATATTTTAGTATATGCAAAACACTAACCAAAATAAATTCCCTGGTTGAGTATGATATAGGGAAATCCATCTATATCATGTTTCCTATGTAAAGCATGAGAAGCTGCCATACCAAAGCATAGTTTTGCTAATTAGTGGGGAAAAGCTGATCCAAATTATTGCTTTATTGAGCTGAGTGGCCAATTTCATTAAACAGTGGTCTCTCCTATCTCAAGTACCTTTCTGTAGTGCCATATCAGACACATGACCTTGGGAATTATAAAGGCAAGCATTTTCAACATACAGTTAAGGCCAGACTCATTAAAAAAAAAAATGCACTTACTTAGCGGAAACACATTTCCAAGGCTTTGTTACACATCCATTCACACTGCAATTTGTTAAATAACAAGAATACTAAAAAGTTGAGCTGTGTTTGTTTTCAAGGATATACCCAGTTATCATTATCCTCACTAGGGGCTCCTAAGCACATAGGACTTTGTCCATTGCAGTAGCAAGCATATTTGTTAATTTATATAACAATCTCCCATCAGATAATCAAAATCTCCTAATGGTAAGTCTCTGTCTTGATGAAGAAATCCACTCATAACCTATTCTTGGTTCTTGGGAAGATGAAGCTCATTTCGAAAGTGTAATTTTATTTCCTAGATATTATGCATATAAACTTTACACTTTAGTCTTTAGGAATCAATAATGAACAAAAAGGTAAAATTCATCTACCTTTAATTTATAAACCAATCCATCACATCTTTCTAATTAATCATAGGATTTCTATTTCCTCTTATCTTTTTAAAATCTTTATGAACTCTGTATAACACAACTGCATTTTTCACAATCTATTTTTATTTACCTTTTCATGAAATATTTCTTGACCTAATATTTAATATTTATCCATCATCCTATGTACACACATGTTTTCAGAGAAGGAAAATTCTCAATTATTATGTACATTTCTGCCAAACTGATTCACTCAAGTTGGTATTCTGTTTAATGGGCCATCATCATGCAAGTTAGGAAATAGCTCTAAAAGCTCGAATTTCTGTTAACGGCCCTTTAGAGAGTTCTTACCCAGAAATTAATACTCAAGATGCAAGTAGGAGAGAATTAATACAGTCAGGTCTGTCTCCTAGAATTTGACTAAACAGTATGGACAACGTGTGGATGGCATTCATAATTTTATTCATTTCAATTAAAACCCTTCAGAGTCTCTGCCATCTTATGGTTAAAGAATACTAGCTTCATAGACAGTACTCATTCATTAAAGCACTGAAGAATAATGAAAAATACATAGAGTAATAAGGGGAGAATGCTTCATTAACCTGGATGTTTTTGGAGCTACTATGTGGATCCCTCTTTGCCTGGACCTTTTTGAAAGCATAACCAGCTGGACCATACCCAGCATCCCCGGCAGAATTTTCCTGAGGAATTATAGCTTCTCTTAGCAATGAATGAAACTGGGACATTGGGATTTTAACCAATCTGGGCTGTAGGGCAGTAAGCTCTCAAGATGCTTCAATGTAAACTATTCCCAGGTCACAGTTTTGGGAAACTCGGCATACACTAGTCCTTCTTGAATGTTACATCAGCAAATGGAAAGACTCTGATAAGCGCTGCAGAAAAATATAAATAGCCTAACTCTGTTTAACCTACCATTTCCCAAATGTTTTGGAGCCAGGAATCCTCATTCTTTAGTGTGTTTCTTGATTTGATGAGTTTTGTTTGTTTTTGCTTTGTTTGCTTTTTGTCTAATAACTACAAGCAATCCACCTTTTGGGGAATTATGCTACCAATATATTCATTTGGGAGTCTAAATGTGTTTAGCAAAAACAGAAGTAGAAAAGCCCATGGTAAAATCTTTCATTGTATGCTATTGGCCATATTAACATTTTCATGATTTTTTTTTCTGAAGAAGCAATGCATGGGAAAGGTGAGTCAAAGGAATAATAATAACTATTATTAGTAGTAGCATTAATACAAAGATATTGGTAATAGCAAGTAGTACCAAGATATTGCATGTGATGCGGCCTAGCACGGTGTCTGGCATCTGCTTAGAACAGGTAAAAATGATTAAAATGGAATCAACATGACCGTGGCTTCTCAAGTTGCAGTTTCTAAGAGGACGGCATAATGCCCCTTCCAGAGCAGCAGCAGGAGAAATTTCTCTGGTCCAGTGTCTCAGCAGGGTGACCACTGACTCTGAGTGATATACTGACCTTGCATACCTACAGCCACTGACTCTGAGTGATATACTGACCTTGCATACCTACAGCCACTGACTCTGAGTGATATACTGACCTTGCATACCTACAGCCACTGACTCTGAGTGATATACTGACCTTGCATACCTACAGCCAGCTTGGTTCACCTGAGTCAGATCCATAGGGACTAAGCTCTTATGTTATTCCCTATCTCGTTTCTGTCACCTCGGATCAGGACTTTAAAGCCTGGATTTCTCGATCTTGTTCCAAGTGAAGCAAGAACTGAATTCCAGATCTTACATATCAGTTTCCCTAGGGTTGAACCCAGATGAGGGCTACCAAGCATGCCTGTGTTTCTCTAAACATGATACTTAATACGACTTACCTCTTACTGTCTGTCTGCCCAATACAGAATCCTGGACTCACCTTGGATTGGTTGTTAACTCATCTTTCACATGTTCTTTCATCTATGAGCAGAATTACTGTTCCAAATGCAAGCCTTCATGAGTCCACCCTACTTTCTCTTCTGATTCCTGAAACTCTCCACAGAGAATGGTCTGCAGTTTAGGGCTCTCTTTTCCCTAATGTGTCCAAAGCCCAAGTAACTAATGGTGGGAGAACCAACAGTATGAAGAGACTGCTAGAGTTGAAATAAAATTGCTATAAAGGAACTTGTGCACATACAACAGCAAAACTGAATTCAACAGAGCATCTTTTAGTTCTATTTTACCATAGTAAGAGGAGAGTCAGGTTTAAAAAAATCAATCTCTATCATTCATTCACTCAAACAAATGTATATTCTCAAAGACACACAACTAGTCAATGCTCAGAGAGGAATCATTAAAGCACCTTTAAAATTTGTGCCTCCCTAATGCCCATTATCCTAAATCCACTGGGCTTTAACAATGCCTAATACAATCCAGAAGACAATAGAATAAAGTTATTTCAGTCAATGATTCTGGTTGTTCCTGAGTAGACACTGTACAAAAGTGTCTGCAAATACAAAAATGTCCTAAAATATTTTGAAATACCTACACATAGAATGAAGAAACTCAATAAGCTATGATCATCAACATACAGTTCTCTGGTCCCTTCTCATTTTACTCTTCCCTTACACTGAGTCTGCAGTGATCAGGACCCCTGATTTATACCAGTCAGAATGAATTACCCAATATCACTGCACATGATTGAATTCATTCCTGACAAAGCACAGTTTGCTCTAAAAGGGTATGAAAAGGGTATGAAAACACCACTCACACTGCTCTAGAAGCTGGTCGTGCTAAATATTTGCTCTCAGTATATTCCCACTTCTAGCATTTTCTCTGAAGTTTGAGTCTTCCACCTTAAAAAAAAAACCACTAGCTGCAAGGGTAAAGGTCACAAATCGGCATTTCTTCTTAAAATATCTCCATTTAAATGCAAATTTTGGCCTTTATTCCTACCCTTTAAACAGTCATTTCATAGAAATGCAAAAAGTAAGAGTAAATTTGTTTTTTTAATATCTGCAGAGGAGCTCTCTAATGTGTTATTTAGCTTCATCTATGCCATATAAACTCTACATTTTTAAAGCTTGGTGGATTTCTTTAGGGACAAGTAATATTTTCTCAGAAAATTCAATTTTAAAAAATTTAAATATGAATAGAATGGTCTAAATCCAACTTTAAAGAAATTAGAGCCTTGTAACTTTTTATAATTTGAATCACTAGAAGTTGCTACATACTTTTCGTCATACTATTTTTATTTAGCTTATGCAATTTACAAAACTATGGCATTCATTAGTGACAAATAACTTGAAGCAGTCTTTATTTATTATTGATACTAATTTAAATACACTTCTGTGAAGATAAAAATGTAAAGCATTTTTATCTTGTAATGTAATGTAATAGCATTTTCTTCTTGCATTTCAAAATGTAATAACTGAAAACACTATAAAATACTACTTAATAATGAGGTGATAGTCTTGTTCTGGTGACTAACTTAAAGCAAAACTAAAATGTTTAAAGTTTTAAAAGAAAAAAAAAGCTATTCATAAAATATTAAAAATTTCAAAACATTAAATTAACTTACGACTTCGGAATTACTAACAGAATTAAATTTCTCATGAAGTGAATTCAAAGCAGAATCATAAAAAGACAGATGCTAATGTACCAAATGGCTGCCTTTCCAACGCTCCGTAAGGCCGCGGAAGAGCCATTTTGCGCCTCCAGCTGATCCCCTCAGCCCTTCTGGGAAGCACTTTGCTCTGCAACTGCTGCTGGTCGTCTCCTGACATGGAGGCAGGGTTTCTTTGAACTTTCCTTCCACAAGGATGGTGGATATCTTAGCCCCCACCCTGGGCGGGTTGGAAGTTCAAGGGAGTTAAGACCCCTCCACCCCAGACACCTTCACAACTAGGGGAAAAGGAGCTAGTGGTTCATGTCTGAGCTGCTTTAGAGCTCTGCTGTCCAATGGAGTGGTCCCTGGCCAGCTATCATGTGGCTGTTTGATTTAAATTAATTAAAATTAAATACATTAAAAATCCAATTCTTCAGTCACTCTAGCAGTATTTCAGATGCTCAATAGTCACTTGGGGACATGAGCCAGGACAATGTGGACACAGAACATTTCCATCATCAGAAAGTCCTGTTGGGGAGTGCTGTTTACAGGGACACTTCTGCTTAGAGAGGGCTGTGTGGTCTACATTTTTCTTCAGAGTCCCCAGGAGGATTGAGCCTCAGTTACCCACCGTGTTAACCAGCTCAAGAACGTTCTAACCTTTGCTGTGTTTTTCCTTGTTCTCTAACTTACTCTCTGCCTCTTCACTTCTACTTCCCGGGACAATGACCAAAGAAGCTGCTTGCATCCAAATCCTTGTCTCAGGCTCTGCATTGTGGGGACCTCTAACTGAGAAAAGGAGCATCTCAACATGTTTGATTCTGCTTTAGTTAGACGAATGTCATGTTTAACTATGATGCAGACAGGAGCAAGATAATTATAATAATTGAATTATATGTTTTTATATTCCCTTCCCCCACTTAGCCCCCTCCGGGCTTCATTCCTTTACTAATTTTATAACAACCTAGCCGTCATTGATCAGACGGAAGAGGGAACAGGACAGTATCAGAAGCCAACACATGGGCCAAAATACTGTGTTTTAGAAGTAAGGATGATTGAAGAAATGGATAGAAAGAAGAGAGGCAAAGAGGAGAAGAGAAGAGAGTGGTGCCCTTAGGTATGGAGATGTTTAAATAGGAGGGAGATGTTTAAATAGGAGGGAGTATTAGGAAGTCTTGATATATACATCTTATTTTATGCAACTCTCACTGTTGCCTCCTTCAGCAAGACCTTCAGCAAAGACCACATTAATTTTCAAGGATCTCTGGAATTATGTTTCAACATCTTTTCATTGAAACACTGGTCTCAAAGAGACCAAGTGAAATCAGGTTGCATCTCCGAGAATAGAAATCTTTTCAGCATAAAGTTGACATTTGTACTTCAATACCATGTATTATTCAATGCCAGAAAAATGAAAAATGAAAAGTATAGCATAACAGCCTTACAGGTTGACATTACCAAAGCATCTTTTCCCAAAATTCTGGGAATTAAAATTATCTTAGAAGTTTACACATTTCATTACTGGCAGCATAGTTGAGGTTTAAAGGGCAACCTAATTTCTGAAATTATTTCCATAAAGTTTAGTGTTGTATTAAGTTTATGACAAATGTTTCTGAACTTTAATAATTACCTTAGCATGTAACTATTAATAGTGCTAGTAAGTAGCCCTTGAATGTTTATAAAAATGAAAGTCTATGAAATTGTCCATCACTTTACTGTATAAGGAGTCTCCACTGGTGAGCATTAGGCCATATACTTGAATATTGTTATGATAGAGCTTTCAGTATGTTCTCCTTTATATAAATTTATGGTAAATTATGAAATTAAAAGTAATAATGATGATAATAGTGGACTGGCCAAAAGTTCATTCGGGTTTTTCAGATGGTACTGAAGACTCAAACTTTTTGGCCAATCCAATAATAATGTGACTAAAAATGTAGGTAATTTGATCATTTGTTTCTAAATCACTATATCCCTGCTAAACATATTATTTTTCAACTTTGTTATCCAAAGAGTAAAAATAGCTTACAAAGCTCAAAATACATTGTCAGTGAAATTGAGACACACTCATAAGTAAAGACATGTAAGTATATGACATGTAAGTATACATATAAGTATAAAGACATATACATATAAGTAAAGACATACAGAAAATTATCAAGGCTCTTTAATTTGCATTTTACTGTTCTTTTTTAACTGGGAGTGTGGGTGGAATAGGAGTTTTGGGAAATGATTGCCAAAGAACAAATCTTACACTGATAGTCCAAGGGGATAACTGAAAGAATTTTTCTCTAACCCTCCCCCCACTCTGTAAGCCTGAGATTATGCTTCCAATAAGTCACATCAATAAAACTGGAAATATTCATGAAACAAATTATAAACGTCCATGCATGTATCCATTCATTCACTTACTCATGACATCTATTAAGGATATAATTGTGTCAGCCACTGTGCTAGACAGTAGAAATCTATAGAAGTTAATTTATCCAACAAATATTTATTAGAAACATTATTTTTTGTTAGGCCTTTGATAGGTGTGGAGCTAAGAGTGGTCACCAGTTCCTTCCACTGAGGAAACACAAGAGTGGGGAAATCAGGTGAGTAAAGAGAGATTTCCAATTCTGTGTGATGCAGGCCACCCCAGGGAACATGCTCACAACCACCAACCAGAGCAAAATGTGAAGATAAAATAAGCAAAACCAATCTGTAGCAGTATATATAGAGAAAAATATTTTGCCACTTGGACCAGGTGCAATGTCAGTTTAAATTATTTCTAAAGGAATATTTTTAAAGGAAAAATGTATTACTTATGATGGTATCTTTCTAGCCAGCAATGCAAAGGCAGGTTGATCTCTTGGGCCCATTTGATAAAAGAAGTATTTCTAGCTGGTCTAATTATGGAGAACTTACTGATTCTCAAATGCCTGAGGACAAGTTGTTTTCTCATGTAGGTTAAACAAGTCCTTTCCCTGTGGATCTGGCTATGATATGCATCTCTCTGGTAATCCCCTGCCAGTTATAACTTGACCCTTATTTCAGCCCACTCTTAACTAAATTATCACATTTGAATGTGGTTTCTCTCGATCGGCATATTTGACATTCAATAAATCAATATCTACATTGCTTATTGATTTTTCTAGTGCTATACAATCATGCAGACATTCCATTCAGCTTAAGGAAATAAAACAGAAATAAAGACACTAACATGCTCTTCCTAATAAGTGAAAAATAAATCCAGCATCATATTTGAATTTGTTATTTAAATGCCTTATATAAGAATCTGATTTTTTAAATCTCAATTCAGAAACAGAAAGATACCATCCCTAAGAAACTTGCCAGTGTTTGATATAACACAAAGCTTCAGCATTAAAGTGTTTAAAAAAATAAAAAGACACTAAAACCATTGCAGAAGTCAAGCACACACAGCATAACATTTCCTGATTACCATTCAGAGAGGCCCAGAGATCACAGCATGGCCAATGCAAATTTCAGTGATGCCTCTTTAAGTCTTAATGAACCATAGTGCCCTAATGAGAGGTTTCACTGAATCCCAGTCAACCAAGCATACATTTCCCAGAGAAAAGAGAAAACTAGCAACCCACTGTATTTTAAATGGTAATATTTGTATAAACAATGTTTACAGGCTATTTTTTCTTAGGATAAAGAAATGAAATAACTACAATTCTGTGGGGCTCATACATAAGGGTGTTGACTTAATCCAACAGAAATCTCATGTTACATCATGGCATATTCTGTGCCAGTTCATTAATGTTAAGAATTATTTCATTAGTTGAGCTGTTAGGAAAATGGTACTTGCATAATTTTATATAATAAGAAGTGGACTACCCAGGTGGCTCAGTGGTAAAGAATCCACTTGCTGATACAAGAGATGCAGGTTCAATCCCTGGGTAGGGAAGAACCCCTGGGGAAGGAAATGGCAACCCACTCCAGTGTTCTTGCCTGGAGAATCTCATGGACAGAGGAGCCTGGTGAACTACAGTCCATGGAGTCTCAAGAGAGTTGGACAGAACAGAACTTAGCAACTAAACAACAACAAAATATAGTAAGAAGTACATTTTTAAATATTTAACAAAGAATCAAAGACATATGGTCTATAGAAATTTAGTGCTGAGACTAACTTAGAAAATGATCTTCTGGAAACAAAGATATTCAGTTCCGTCGCTCAGTCTTGTCCGACTCTTTGCAACCCCATGGACTGTAGCACACCAGGCCTCCCTGTCCATCACCAACTCTCAGAGTTTGCTCTAACTCATGTCTATTGAGTCAGTGATGCCATCCAAACATCTCATCCTCTGTCGTCCACTTCTCCTCCTGCCCTCAATCTTTCCCAGCATCAGGGTCTTTTCCAATGAGTCAGTTCTTCACATCAGGTGGCGAAAGTATTGGAGCTTCAGCTTCAGCATCATCCTTCCAATGAATACTCTGGATTGACTTCCTTTAGGAGGGACTAGCTGGATCTCCTTGCAGTCCAAGAGACTCTCGAGAGTCTTCTCCAACACCACAGTTCAAAAGAATCAATTCTTCGGTGCTCAGCTTTCTTTTTAGTCCAAATCTCATACCAATACATGACTACTAGAAAAACCATAGCTTTGACTAGAAGGACCTTTGTCACCAAAGTAATGTCTCTGCTGTTTAATATGCTGTCTAGGTTGGTCATAGCTTTTCTTCCAAGGAGCAAGAGTCTTTTAATTTTGTGGCAGCTTTTACACTTTCATCCCAAGGCTCTTTAGTTTCTCTTTGCTTTCTGCCATAAGGGTGGTATCATCTGTGTATCTGAGGTTATTGATATTTCTCCTGGCAATCTTGATTCCAGCTTGTGCTTCATCCAGCCCAGTTCATTCAAAAAAAACAACATCAGTTCCATCAGTTTCTGACATTATATAAGTTAATGTCCACACATTTTTGTTTCCTTATTAGTGATTTTGGTGAGTGTAGACAGAGTGATGGGTAGATATGTCCAAAGAGAGAAAGTCAGACTTAAAGGTGTTACTGTTTACAGTCTAATATGGTGTTCCAAGGTTCTCTCCTTTTTGCTTAAGACCCTCAAAGATGACTACTGGACAGCTGGGACTGGAATTTCCCTTGGCTCCAAGAATAGCACTGAATACTTTGCTTGTAAGATGGAACTCAACCTCAGTGACATGCAGCCCTTTTGAGTATGGGCATCATTTTTTCCTTTTAAAAATAGTTCTGGACCAACATATTTTAACCATTGTATTCGTGAGCAAAAGCAGTGGAAAGAGACTCTGTAAACTTTTTTTTTTTTTATTGTCTAACCATAAAATGGAATAAAACGATCTGACTTAGAATATGTCAAAGCATACCTAGCATTCCCCAGTAGGACGGTAATGATTGCCAGAAGGATGTAACACAGTATATATTACATCCCATGCACAACCTCACTTTTCAAGCGTCAGATATCATTTCTTTAGGGAGGCCTTTCCTGATTCCTCAAACTAGATCAGGCTCAAACTCCCTGTAACTTTTCCTTCATAACACAAGTTCTATCCAGAAGGCATTTGTACAGTTACTCAGTTCAAATTTGTCTCCGCTACTTGCGTGGTAGATTCTGGGAGAGCAAAAGGGCTGTCTGTTTTATATCATTGCCTAGTGCAATGCCTAGTGCATAGGAAACATCCAAATGGTTTCGAATGAAGTAATGAATGATTATGCCATTCAAGTTAGTCCTAAAAGTAAAAGTGTTTTGGTAATGTCTGAAATTTAAACATTCATAACATTTTACCTTCTTAAAAAGAAGCTGTATATTCAGGAATGGTCAAAGAAATATTTAGAAGCACAATAGCTCAGTTATCAGTTTAAATTCCAACAGCAGGTAATTAACTAAAAATTTATGGCACATCCTTAAAATGTACCAAAGTAGCATAATTATTTGCTTGTACTAAGTATACATGAACACACAGAAAAACTTTATACATACACATACATTAGAAAATGTAAGTGAAAGATCTGAAAGAATATCAATTATTAGACTTACCTTTAAGTTGTGAGACTACATGCCATCTTCATTATCTTCTTTATGCTTTTCCTATTTTCCCTAAGCTTTAGATTTGAGCAACATCATTTTCATAAAAAATTAAAATTATTAAAATACAAGGATACCAGGAAGATGGGTTATGACAATAACATGGGTAGAGTGTAATATTTCTTGCCTATAATCCTTTTTTACTTTATATAAGACTATGAAGTCTTCTATCATAGATAGTACATAAAAAATTACTTACATATTTTGAACTACTATTAATGCATATTAAAACTGTATTCAAATGCAAATCAATATGTATGCCTGTGAAATTAAATATCTAGGCTCCAACCCTTTAAAAAAAGCTAATCATTTTGGAGAGGGACCAGAGCAAAGAACACGTCCTAGCAAGTTTTTATTTTGGCAAGGAAAATGTGCAAATACAAAAATAAGATGAATTCAAGAATTATTATCTATAGTACAGGGAACGATCTTCAGTATCCTGTGACAAACCATAGTGGCAGAAAATATAAACAAGAATGT
This sequence comes from Dama dama, assembly GCF_033118175.1. Lineage (NCBI taxonomy): Eukaryota > Metazoa > Chordata > Mammalia > Artiodactyla > Cervidae > Dama > Dama dama. Next base: position 10,072,285 of record NC_083703.1, on the reverse strand, counting down.
ATATAGGTGTATAACTAAGTCACTTTGCCGTACAGAAGAGATTGGCACAACGTTGTAAATTAACAAATATAGTTCAAAAAGAAAGAATTATCACATTATCTATAAAATGCAATCTCTGAAGTCTTTTGGGGTACAAAACCTAGGTCAGAATAAAATTTAGAACTTCTTTTCTACAACTGAGGTCAATGGCAAGGGCCCTGGTTTATGATACTGAGGTAATGCTTACAGTCTCAGAGAGGGGATAATATCTACCTAGAAGTTACTGTGAAATAAAATGCTCAGGCCATACCTGAAATTCAAGCTGCTTTTATTACTGTTGCAATGTGTGGGGACTGGATAGAAGAAAGTAATTTGCACAAATCATCAACAGAACTGTTTCAACCACCTACTTAATGCAATCTGTATGGAAGGAGACTAACCACTGTGAAGATTGACAAGCAAATCCCAAGGATATCAATAAAGAGTTCAATAAGTCATTTGATGCCAACTTAATTTTTTTAATGTACTTGTAGTAGTCCCTGAGGGCCCTGTGGATGCCTCAAAGTAGTTCTGTAACAGCAAATGTCACAGTCATTCAAGGACATGGGGATGCTAATGTAGCATTCTTCATAAAATAAAACCAGGTTGCTGCTCCCCCTGACATCATAACAAAGCCCTGATGGATGTGCACTCCGCGTGCTGAATTGATTTTTGTTAAGTCCCAGCTCTCATACTATTTTATCCTAATGTGCCTAAATAAGCAGTGTTGACTCCTTAATTTACTCATTTTAACACCAGCAGCTTCCAGGACTCCATTAACATGACGCCACATTTAGGTTGTCTGCTGAATCTGCTCACCTCAAATGCATGAAATCTGAATTTTTAAAACTGATAACATTGCCAGGAAAATTGTTTCTTTTAAGGCCAATAGGAACTTGTGTATCAGCATTTTGAGTCACATCCATAAATACTTAAATCAGAGGGTACAGTGAATTAATTAGGACACTTGGCTTATTGAGAGGGTTGACGGTAGGGACAGATTACAAATGAAAACTGAAGGTCCTAAACAAGTAGTTTAATATTTTGCCATCAAAAGAAGCCACTGCAGAGACATTCACTGGAAAGAAATTCAGCAAGCAGAATGCAACTAAACAGATATACGAATTCTGCCAAAAGCAAAATAGACTATTAGGGTCTGGAGTAATTGGAAATGAACAGTAAATTTTGTAAGAAAATAAAATAAAAAGAAAGTGAGGAAAAGAATTACTTCAAGTAATATAGTATTTTAAAACAAATTGGAACCATACACCAAATAGAAGATTATTTTAACCAAGGCAAATTCAAAAGGAATTTCTATTAGAGACATTTGTATGATGTACAATGATGAGGCTAAACCCCTGGGGATATCATAATACATGCATCTCTTTGGGAGTATAAGAAATGTATTTCTTTAGAAGTCAACGAGGGGCACTGTGGGTTTGGAATTGTTTCATTTATTTCTTAACTATTGGATGTTTATTTCTGAGTGTCTGGAGGTTGTATTTTATCACTCAGGGAATTGAGCTATTGTAGGGTGATATAGTCAATGAATTTCTCTTTCCATCAAGTTCAGTGTTTTACTAGTTTTAAAAGCAGCCATTATTTTTATTGTCTGCAGCAAAACCAAACACATGCTTTACTTTAGTTGTGCATCTGTACTGATAATGATAGGTGACCCGCTCTTGAGTACAAACCCCAAACTGTGACATTATAAAAGCCTGCCTCCTTATTGAAGCTTAGCCTTTTGCTCGTAAAAAACAAGGTGAAGGTCCAATTAGCGATTCAGAAGAAAACAGGAGGGCAGTCTTTTGTGCATGGGCATCTCCATTCGAAAACCTATAATCCATAATGAGCCCTGTTTAACACGACGGATGCTTTCCTTTCAGACAAGCCCAAATACCAGGTCACTAATGAGCAAGAATTTAAAACGCCGAGGCCATGAATGAAACAGGTTATTCTGAAAATTGGCCCATATTAAGAGATTTAAAAGACTTGGCTAGTTCTGTTTGGCCTGACAGGCCTGGCTAATTAATCAAATGCTTTGATAAGTAACTAACTTCTCACATTTTAAAAGGGAACTCTGATCTGCCAAACTGTGAAGGAAAAGAACAATCTTGATGTTACTTAAAAAGTAAAGAATGAAATTTCATGGCCTTGTGCATGACCCATACTTATTTTGACAAGGGGCTTCTCCTCAAAGCTGTGATATCAGGAACACACCAATTAAAAAGTATTAGAAAACACGACATTTTTTATGCCTCTGTTACAATTCTTTATTTCATGGAGGGTTTTCTAGCAATGACTTTGGAGGCTGTTGTCACTGGTCAGATTTGTTTAGAAGAAAGACCTGGCAGTGGGGCGGAGCACAAGGGAGCCCAGCGGCCCCTGTCCAGCCCCACGGCCCGGCCCCGAGCTCCTCTCGCTGCCCTCACTAGGAGGCATCGCTGCGGCGCTGCGCGCACAACGCTCTTGGGTAATTAGAGTGTCCGGGAGTCTCTCTCCCTCCTCCTCAATTCAAAGAAAACACATCAGGTGTTTCACATCAGCTTGACACATTAGGTGTCAAGCCTTTTGCCACGCTCAGAGTAAAAACACACAGGGCAGACACGTCAGCTACAAAAGACCGACTGGCTAAGAAGGCGGCAGATGGCCACGGAAAAAGGAAAGACTTTGCAGGCACTCACAGCAGGACTGAAAGACCAGCCCCACTCCTTAGAGCCATGCGACCCTTCTACAGGTCCATGAAAACATTTTGAATCTAACTTTCCGGTCTGAAAAATGGGACAGGTTACACCATCTTTGCAGGGCAAATTCATCATTAAAAAGAGTAACTGGAACATGATAGAAAGTGAAAATGAAAGTGAAAGTTGTTCAGTCGTGTCCAACTCTTTGTGACCCCATGGACTACACAGTCCATGGAATTCTCCAGGCCAGAATACTGGAGTGGGTAGCCTTTCCCTACTCCAGGGGATCTTCCCAACTCAGGGATCGAACCAGGTCTCCCACGTTGCAGGTGGATTCCTTACCAGCTGGGTCACCAGGGAAGCCCAAGAATACTGGAGTGAGTAGCCTATTCCTTCTCCAGATGGATCTTCCCAACTTAGGAATCGAACCAGGGTCTCTGACATTGAAGGTGGATTCTTTACCAGCTGACCTACCAGAGAATCCCTCTGGAACATGATAGTGACTCAATAAAAAGTGGGTATTTCTTCCTTCCCTCTCAGAAGTTTCTGGGGCAGGCAGATACTTTGGTGACCCCTGTAAGGAACCATATCTGCTGTTTATACACCAACTTGTAGTCCCTCCCACTTGGACTCTGGCCTTTGTTATGGAACTAGCTTTGGCCAGTGGGATATTAACAGAAGCTTTATAAATGCCTGCATACTGGAACATTCCTCTCTTAGAATGCTCACCCTTAAAATGATCCCTCTTTGAAATCAGTTGCCATTGTGCGGCCTGTCCATGTGGAGAAGTCATGTGAGGAGAACTGATACCCCTGTCTTCGGCCAGCACTGACCTGCCAGCTATGAGCATGCATCATCATGGGAGAGGATCTCCAGGCAACCCCACCCAAGCAACCCCATAAGATGCCAAGTGGAGCAAAGCTAAGCCATGCCACTGGGCCTGTGCAATCTGCAAAATCGTGAGCAAATTAGTGATTGCTGTATTTTTAAGCTACTAAGTTTAGGGGTGAGCTGTTTGTAATAACCAGAATATTTATCAGCTTTTCATTATCTGCTACTGTTACTGACTCCCAAGAATTGTACACAGTGTTTAAAGACTACAGGCTTCAGTACTCATGATTAACCTAATATTTTCTGAGGCCTTCAGAATTTCCTAATTGTTCATGAGCTCCAAACTGTTTTTGAAGATTGGTTGAATAACTTCAGACCAAATATGCAATTCCTTTTGGTCCTTATTTACTCCTTCTGAATAAATGAAGTTGCTGTACAAGAGATTAGTATATAAACAAATTTTAGAATTTTTCATATAATTATTAGAAATATTTATATTAGTGTTTGGTTCAATATTTTAGTTCAGTCCATCAGTCATGTCCAACTCTTGTGACCCCATGGACTGTAGCACACCAGACTTCCCTGTCCGTCACCATCTCTTGGAGCTTACTCAAACTCATGCCCATTGAGTCAGTGATGCCATCCAACCTTCTTGTCCTCTGTTGTCCCCTTCTCCTCCTGCCTTCAACTTATCCAGAATTCATGTCTTTTCTAATGAGTTGTCTCTTCACATCAGGTGGCCTAAGTATTGGAACGTCAGCTTCAGCATCAGTCCTTTTAATGAATATTCAGGACTGATTTCCTTTAAGATGAATTGGTTGGATCTCCTTGCAGTCCAAGAGACTCTCAAGAGTCTTCTCCAACACCACAGTTCAAAAGCATCGATGTTTGGTGCTCAGCCTTCCTTATGGTCCAACTCTCACATCCATACATGACTACTGGATAAACCATAGCTTTGACTATATGGACCTTTGTCGGCAAAGTAATGTCTCTACTATGTAAAATACATCTAGGTTTGTCATGGTCTTTCCTGGTAGCTCAGACGGTAAAGTGTCTGCTTACAATGTGGGATACCCGGGTTTGATCCCTGGGTTGGGAAGATTCCCCTGGAGAAGGAAATGGCAATTTACTCGAGTATTCTTGCCGGGAAAATCCCATGGATGGAGGAGCCTGGTAGGCTACAGTCCTTGGGGTCGCAAAGAGTCGGACACGACTAAGTGACTTCACTTTCACTTTTCTTTCAATTTAGGTTTGTCACAGCTTTTCGTCCAAGGAGCAATCATCTTTTAATTTCATGGCTGCAGTCACCATCTGCAGTGATTTTGGAGCCCAAGAAAATAAAGTCTGTCACTGTTTCCCCATCTATTTGCCATGAAGTGATGGGACCAGATGCCATGTTTTCTGAATGTTGAGTTTTAAGTCAACTTTTTCACTCTCCTCTTTCACCTTCATCAAAGGTTCTTTAGTTTCTCTTTGTTTTCTGCCATAAGGGTGGTACCATCTGCATATCTGAGGTTACTGATATTTCTCCCACTAAAATTTTAGATTTCCAAGACTCCCTTTCAATGTAATATTTTCTGAAGTCTTCAGAATTTTCTAATATATCTGATTTCTAATTTACCTAATTTCAGCAAGGTATAGCCATGTTAATTTGTTTGACGAAGAAAACTAAGCAGAAGTGAGGTATGGGATTTATAGAAAGATTCATTATAAAGAAGAGAAGAGCTCTTCTGGAACCACCTTCCCCTTTTCTAGCTCCCTTCCTACTGGAAAGGTTGATAACCCAGCAGAAATCTTAGAATATGAGATGATCTGGAAGATGAAAGTCATGTTCTGATGATATAGAAACCCACGTCCCTGGTGACAGGTGAGATACCACAGCAGCTCTGGACTCCTTAGATCTCTACTTCTTTTACATGAGCATTAGAAAAAAAAAAATTAAATTAAATTAACTTCTACCTTGTATAAGCCACTATTATTTTAGGCTTTCTATTATTTGCAGATAAACAATCCTAACAAGTAGAAGTAACCTAAGTATTTCAATGTGTGGGGGAAAAAAAAAAGGTTTGATTTTGGCCTTAATTTAAAAAATTTAAAAAGAAAAAAAAAAATTCAACAAGTCATAAATAGGGACGTTTGCCATAGGAAAATCAATGTATACAATCTAGAATACAAGAAGAACCCATGCCTTTTTACTAAAATTTGTTTTGCATAATCAAAGACATAATATGATAGTAACAGCCATAATAATACAATAGAACATGGACAGGAACAGGAAAACCATTTATCACTGCTGAATGTCTTCAATGTCTTGGCTGTGCCATTAAGCACACTTTGAGAAGATTCAACTAAAAGAAACAAATTCAAAGTGAAGTAATTTGTTTAACTGTCACAAAATAACAGCAACATTTTTTAAATTGTTAAAGTACATAGATTGTATACAGTAGAATGCAACTTGGAATTAATTCATAAGCCCACCCAAGACATGGGTAGGAGATGAGCACTGTGGGTATGTGTGTACCTCAGGTGGTTGGTAATAATCATCAACAGTTCTGTCAAAGCACCTTTTTATTTTTCAAAGGAAAACTCTAGTGAGGGTCTTAAGTTTTTCAAATGATTGAAAAAAGCTTGTTTTATACTGAGCTCAACAAAAGTCAACAAAAGAGTCTGAAATGCAATACTTGGATGCTCTCTCAAAAATGACAAAAAGATCTTTGCTCATTTCCAAGGCAAACCATTCAATATCACTGTAATCCAAGTCTATACCAAAGCCAGTAATGCTGAAGAAGCCGAAGTTGAACGGTTCTATGAAGACCTACAAAAGACCTTCTAAAACTAAAACCCAAAGAAGATGTCCTTTTCATTTATAGGGGACTGGAATGCAAAAGTAGGAAGTCAAGAAACACCTGGAGTAACAGGCAAATTTGGCCTTGGAATACAGAATGAAGCAGAACAAAGGATAATAGTGTTTTGCCAAGAGAACGCACTGGTCATAGGAAACACCCTATTACAACAACGCAAGAGAAGACTCTACATGTGGACATCACCAGATGGGCAATATTGAAATCCGACTGATTATACTCTTTGCAGCCAAAGATAGAGAAGCTCTATACAGTCAGCGAAAAAAAGACCAGGAACTGACTGTGGCTCAGATCATGAACTCCTTATTGCCAAATTCAGACTTAAATTGAAAAAAGTAGGGAAAACCACTAGACATTCAGGTATGACCTAAATCAAATCCCTTAGGATTATACAGTGGAAATGAGAAATAGATTTAAGGGACTAGATCTGATAAGACAGAGTGCCTGATGAACTATGGACAGAGGTTTGTGACACTGTACAGGAGAGAGGGATCAAGACCATCCCCAAGAAAAACAAATGCAAAAAAGCAAAATGGCTGTCTGAAGAGGCCTTAGAAATAGCTGTGAAAAGAAGAGAAGTAAGAAGCAAAGGAGAAAAGGAAAGATATACACATTTGAATGCAGAGTTCAAAGAACAGCAAGGAAAGATAAGAAAGCCTTCCTCAGTGATCAGTGCAAAGAAAGAGAGGAAAACAATAGAATGGGAAAGACTAGAGATCTCTTCAGGAAAATTAAAGATACCAAGGGAACATTTCATGCAAAGATGGGGTCAATAAAGGACAGAAATGGTATGGACCTAACAGAAGCAGAAGATATTAAGAAGAGGTGGCAAGAATACACAGAAGAACTGTACAAAAAAGATCATGACCCAGAAAATCACAGCGGTTTGACCACTCATCTAGAGCCAGACATCCTGGAATGTGAAGTCAAGTGGGCCTTAGGAAACATCATTACAAACAAAGCTAGTGGAGGTGATGAAATTCCAGCTGAGGTATTTCACATCATAAAAGGTGATGCTGTGGAAGTACTGCGCTCAACATGCCAGCAAATTTGGAAAACTCAGCAGTGGCCACAGGACTGGAAAAGGTCAGTTTTTATTACAGTTCCAAAGAAAGGCAATGCCAAAGAATGCTCAAACTATTGCACAATTGCACTCATCTCACACACTAGTAAAGTAATGCTCAAAATTCTCCAAGCCAGGTTTCAGCAATATGTGAACCGTGAACTTCCAGATGTTCAAGCTGGTTTTAGAAAAGGCAGAGGAATCAGAGATCAAATTGTCAACATCCGCTGGATCATCGAAAAAGCAAGAGAGTTACAGAAAAACATCTATTTCTGCCCTATTGACTATGCCAAAGCCTTTGACTGTGTGGATCACAATAAACTCTGGAAAATTCTTCAAGAGACGGGAATACCAGACCACCTGACCTGCCTCTTGTGAAATCTGTATGCAGGTTAGGAAGCAACAGTTAGAACTGGACAAGGGACAACAGATTGGCTCCAAATAGAAAAAGGAGTACATCAAGGCTGTATGTTGTCACTCTGCTTATTTAACTTATATGTAGAGTACATCATGAGAAAGGCTGGGCTGGATGAAGCACAAGCTGGACTCAAGACTGCCGGGAGAAATATCAATAACCTCAGATATGCAGATGATACCACCCTTATGGCAGAAGGTGAAGAAGATACTAAAGAGCTTCTTGATGAAAGTGCAAAAGGAGTGTGAAAAGTTAGCTTAAAGCTCAACATTCAGAAAACTAAGATCATGTTATCCGGTCCCATCACTTCATGGCAAATAGATGGGGAAACAGTGGAAACAGAGGCAGACTTTAGTTTTTTGGGCTCCAAAATCACTGCACATGGAGACTGCAGCCATGAAATTAAAAGATGCTTACTTCTTCGAAGGAATGTTATGACCAACCTAGATAGCATATTAAAAAGCAGAGATATTACTTTGGTGACAAAGACCCTGATACTGGGAAAGATTGAAGGCAAAAGGAGAAGGGGGCAGCAGAGGATGAGATAGTTAGATAACATCACTGACTCAATGGACATGACTTTGAGCAAACTCAGAAAGAGTGGAGGACAGAGGAGCCTGGCATGCTATAGTCCATAGAGTTGCAAAGAGATGGACATGACTTAGCGACTGAACACCACCAATTCATGCCTCCAGAATATGTTTTGGTGCAACATCTTGTTCAAATATATGAGATACCAAATACTTGTATACTTTTGTATTGATAAATAAACATTTGAATCATAAGTTGAATATTAAACATCTATGTAATGTATAAAATCAAAGAAATATATATTTTAGTGAAAGGCCAAGTCTAAAACACTTATGGGATGTCTCTACTAGACAGAAGTCCTTGTCAATAGAAGTGTTGCTTTAAGCACAAGTGTGCTAGTAAGCTGGGAAGTGCCAGACGGACTCCTGAACAAACAGTCTGACCTGCATGGTAGCCAACAGTGGTCTTGAGTGTTCTCCTTAGACTCGTATACGATCAACCTGAGCATAAAATGGAACCACCTGAATTAAACTGAACCACTTGGCAGCTCCGTTATTCTGCCAGCCCAGAACCAAGCCTTAAGATGTGAGCTGGACTTACAGAAAACAAAAGAGAACAGAGGAATGCCACACATGATGGGAACTCTGGCTCTCAACCTTGGCTGCACATTAGAATTGCCTGAGAGCTTTTAAAAACGCAGATGCCCAGGCTGCACACAAGACCAATTAAATCAAGATTTGGGGCAGACGGGGCTCAGCATTAGAACTGTTTCAAAAGCTCCCCAGATGATCCCAGTCTTTCTGTCTGACCAAACTCTCCCTGAGCTATTGGCAGTTAGGAAAGTCATCAAGATAACAAGGAAAAGGAAACACGTAATTCCCCCTAGTGAAATTGTGTGATTGTGAGCACACAAGCTAATTCCTGACTGCCAGATTAAGACATTAACACAATTATGCATATTTTATTAGACTGAAAAAAGGAGCCATCATTTTAATTTGTCCAACTGCTAAAAGAATAACGTATTCCAGTGTCAATATGCCAAACCTAAAACAATTCATATGAAAGGCATCTATTTATGAGTTTTAGCAAGATTGGAGAACTGCCAAAGCATGTTTTCCAGCAGATCTAGGAGGCTTAGCAGGTAGTAAGATTAGCTGGCATGTAGGGCCTTGTGTTAATGAAAACATAGAACTCTGGTTTTCTAACTATTCATAATTGGGAAATTAGAGTTTATGGTTCCGGAGGTTTTTCACTTCGTCTGGGCATAATGAAAAACTGACAGCTAGGTACCCAAGCATCATGCCAACAGCATGTAAATGCTGTACCGAGAGGCACAGCTGCCCAACCAAATGGAGAACGAAAACATAGCAACACACGATGAATAAGTGAGTAAAATCCCTATGAATCAATTCAGGCATACCACTGTAAATCCTTAAAAAAAAACAACAGGAATCTCTTCCCATGGAATACCCAAGGGTAACCAGTATAACAAAGTGGTTAATGACAATACAAGACTAAAATAAACATCACAACCCCACTCTGTCTGGACTCATATTACTTAGATGAGAAGTTAACACATTCTAGAAAAGCTCACTTAATTACACTGGTGATGAATTATCTTTCCCTTAGCTTAGCAGACATGACTTGGGCCTAACTCTCCTGACTTGTGAGTAAGCTGAGCCAGCCACGTGTTCATCCAGATAGCACAGAAGCTGTAGCTTTACAGACAAAGCTCCTTTTTAAAAAGTATAGAAAAGAAAAACAAGAAAATGGAAGATGAATCAATGCCTAATCCCACTACCTTCAGATACCAAAAGAGTTGTATCTGTATTAACATCTCCTTTTAGAATGAGAGGGTGGGGTCCCTCTAGATCTTGGGCCAGCAGGTAGAAACCAGCTTTCATGGGGCAAACTTCTTAAAGGTTTTCAGAAGCTGCTGCACTAATGCTCACCCTGCCGTCCAGATCAGAAGCCCAGGCAATGTCACTATACCCTTCTCCTCCCGGGAAACCTCACTCATGTCTTCCCTTCGTAAATCCTCAGTGTCCCTCAGAGAAACCCACTCTGCTCCCTTTCACTCGCAGCTCTCCGCAGTGATTATCAGAATAGCTGGTGCAGCTTCCTTGACCCTGGGTTTACTCCTATTCAGTCCTTCTAACACAGGCCCAGGAAGCTTTCTAAATGCAAACAGTGATGGGCTCTCCTTCATAAACTTCCCAAGGCCATCAGAATGGGAAAGCTGATTCCACAGCACGGTTCACAGGGCCTCCATCGTCCCAGGTGCTTCTGCCTCCACTGTCCATCTTTAAGTTCATGTCCCAGCTGTACTGTCTTTTCTAAGCTGGAATGAAGCCTCTGGGCCTTCAGACTTGCTGTTCCCTCTGCCTGGAACCTTTCTCCCCAACCCCTTCACACTTTGGCCTTGTTATTTTCTAATATTTTGCTTAAAAGTCACTTTCGCAAAAAAGCTTTTTCTAATCCCCTGGCCCTGGGCTCCCTTAGTATCCGCGTCCCTTACTGTAACACTCAGAGGTGGTGTGCACGGATTTGCTTAATAGCTTTCTGATCTCTGCTGCAGGCTATAAGAAGCTGTAAGAGGGCAGCGGGGTGTCTATCTTGTTCATGAAGGTGTGCACAGGGCCTAGCTATGTGTGTAGCCTCTAGTCAGTTTCCAAGGTAATATTCTTTTGAACAAATAGATGAAACTTGCACATCCTTTTGTTGTACATTGTCTTTCTTATCAATAAGTTCTGCAAACATACCTCAGAATACAAGATGCCCAGGTTAAAATTTCGATGGATTAGATTTGTGATTTTAGACTTGTTATCTTGAGTTTCATTAATATACAATGAAGATGGCCATCTGCCTTACAGAACAGTTGTCAAGCTTTCAGAGATAAGGTATGTCTGGTGACACGTAACTGGTGTTCAATAAGCTGGGAACCATGACCATCATCACCATCTCTGCAGGCACCTCTGAAGAAATCCAAGGAAGAGTAATGAAGAAACTCTCTAAATACCAATGCTGTTTGAGATAATCACATATGTCTGTTTGCAATACTGTAGCTGTACTTGCCACTTAGGATTAATAAACACATCCTTAAATACTACACTTTTTGGTATGATTTCTTCAGTGTGGCTTCATCCAAAAATTGTGTACTGACTGGCCTTCTGATATGTGCATGTTCCATAGTAGTAGCATTCCTTTATATAAAACTGCATATTTCAGCATGCAGCATTCCCATTTTCTCCTGTAAGCAGAGTCATAATATGTTCATGTCAAAATCTTGAACAATGGTGTGACTATTCCAGCCGGGGAATGCAGCTACTAAAATACCCTGATTGGAACCGTATATAGCTGTTCTTCCTTTTCCATACACAAGCTTCTTCAGGGTGATACACAGAGAACCAAGGGTGAAGACAAGGCCCCTCAAAGTTAATAAAAGAACCACGGCCACTCTAGATTGGTACTAGGAATTTGTCCTTTCCCACAGATGGGGCACATATTCAAACTTCTTTGCACTTCAAAAACTTTCCCTGGCCCATCCCCTCCTAGGCCCGTTACCCTGACTGTGAGTACCTCATTGGCGTCAATTTGTCATAAACTCTTTCTTAGTGCCTGCCTCTGTGCCTCAAACAGTGGTCTCTGGAAGAGAGATCAATAAAGGTGTGTAAACTAATGAACTGATGAATGCATAGTTGAGAAATGATTGTTCTCTCTTTCCATGAAAACGAAAGTGTCAGTCACTCAGACGTGTCAGACTCTTTGTGACCCCATGGGCTGTAGCCTGCCAGGCTCCTCTGTCCATGGGGATTTTCCAGGCAAGAATACTGGAGAGGGTTGCCATTGCCTTCTCCAGGGGATCTTCCCCACCTAGAGATCAAACCCAGGTCTCCTGCACTGCAGGCAAATTCTTTACTGTCTGGGTCACCAGGGAAGTCGGCTTTCTTTCCACAGATTGTGACAAAATAGCACCAGGTGAACACGAGCCCATGGAAAGTAAGCAGATACTTTGGGTGATGCTCCTCGGGCTCCCAGCTGTTTTTGTTTTAGCTCCAATTATGTCCCAGTTGCCTGATCTGCTTCTCTTTGCATCAGGGTTTTTCTGAAGCTCCAAAGACTACTGTCCTCATGTGCATGGCAGGCCAGACCAGTCAGGAAAAGTTCCATTTCCAGCCCAGCAGCATTCAGCCAATATCTGATGAGAGTCAGTGTATAAATACACCACTTCTCTCACCCTTTGGATAGGATTAGTCTGAGATAGCTTTACATCATCTCAAAGAATTCTACTTACTGCTTCCCCTTGGCTGACTCATTTCTCACTCCCCTCTCAGTAATTTATGAACTTCCCAAACGTATGACTTACACCTTGACATGGGATCTAGTTCTAAGGGAAACTCTAATTAAGACAAACAAACAAACAAACACAAAACATAAAAGAATATAGAAATTAACACGTACTCTAGCTAAGAAAGTCAGTAAGATTATTTTGACAGGCTGCCAAAATGTATAAATCAAAATAAAATTCCCATTAACTTCCATGTATTATAACTTACTGAATCATATACTCTGATACAAATAAGACAACACAGTGTACACATTCTTGACAAGCAGTTTTCAACATTAGATGTGTGTGAGCCACAGGAGCAATCAGCATTGCAGAAATAAGTAAACTAATAAATTGTTCACGGGCAATGTGTCCTTAATGAGAGCACTGGCTCCCTGCCACAGAATGTTTCTTCAAGCATGATTTCAAATGTGATATCACTCAAAAAAAAAAAAAAAAGGAGTGCAGTTTCAAATATATAAAATGCTCTGATGGTTCTATTTGCTTAGCAACAAGTATATCAGTTAAGAATCCTAATACTCATTAGCATTCACACATCAAGCCTCCAAAACATGTGAATGAATGGAAAAAATGTACATAAATTGAAAGTTCAAAATTAAAAGTTTCTTGAAAAACTAAGTTGTTGCTGAATGGTGTTTTGGAAATTATGTTGCTCAGGAATAACCTTTTACTTACATATATTCTTATAAAATGCTAGCATAGATGATTTAAATGTTTAAGAAAAATTTTACTTAGGTGAGTAGTTTTCTTTTTAGTTCAAATAACTACTAGTGCTGAATCGTTCACTTTGCATACCGTAGCTGTTTACTATTTAAATCATTTTACACAAGTCAAACGCAGTCATGTTTCATTGGAAGATAGAACAGAATGATGGTTTTAAGGCCAGCACCTCATATGATATAATTTAATTCCATTACCTAATCTGTCCAGCTATTTTGATTGAATATAGTCAATAATGAAAAATACTTCAATCCCTCTCCTTGATGAATCATAAGTTTCCATTCCTAACATTAGAGTGAAAAAAGAATTATTTAGATGCATCTTTAAAAATACAGTTTATATACTTATAAGCATTATATATGCATATAAATGGAAAAACATGAAGCGGCTTTATTATAGAAGTGGGTCTTTTAAAAGTTAAAGAAGTGTAATATATTTATATGAATGAAAAAATAGAGATATAAAGTAATTTGTAGAATATTAAGGAATACACCAGCTTCTAAAAACTTTTGAAGGTCTTCAGTAATTTAACTTATTTACTTATTAGTACCTTTATAGATCGGGAGTCTTGCTTCATAACAAGTATCCTACTCTAATTCAAATTCCTAAATTTTGACTTTTTAAGCAACACTTTTGCTATTGTAAAATCAAAAGGAAAATGCAGATATCTGGAAAACAGAGAAAATGAAGGGAGACTGGGTCTATGGGATTTGGGGGTTCCATACCTGGGAACTTAATCTGGCAGACATCCTCTCTCTTTCTTCTACATCTTAAATCCCTCATCCATTTATTTTTCCCCTTTTGATAAATCCTCCTTCTTTCCTTTTCCCCCACAAACCTACCATGTTATCATGCTGTACATTCACGGACAACTTTCTAAATGGAATAGCAAACGGAAACTCAGCTATGGCTCCTTCCATTTTCTGTGCAACCCCTCACAGTGTGGGTTCTAAGTTCCTATCAGTTAATGCCTTTTATCTGCAAAGGATAGAAAATCAAGCAGCATGTTACAGAGTAAAATAAAACACACTGGCTCTGCAGCCAAGAAGTGGAACCGTCAGTCTGGGTTTAGGCACCATCAGATAAAGACCCTCCAACAGTATCACCAAGAATCCACCACTGTCTGCCTCTGCTTACTCCATTCAGTTGACCAGGTGGACAAAGAGTGAGTGGAAGGTTGGTTCCCCAAAGAAAAACTGATGGCGTCTATTAATACTGACTATTTCAGAAGTCAGCAACCCTCGGGCAACTCTAGTGGTTCCCTCTCTGTCTCTTCTTCTTTCTCCTCATACTCACCAGTGAGATCCAGGATACTACTCAGGTCTTAAATCCTCTATTTCCTTCATTTTACGTTTGTCCTGGACTTCCCTTGTAGCTCAGTCAGTAAAGAATCTACAATGCAGGAGACTGGGGTTCGATCCCTGGGTTGGGAAGATCCCCTGAAGAAGGAAAATCTCATGGACAGAGGGTCCTGGTGGGCTGCAGTCCATGGGGTCGCAAAGAGTCGGGCACGACTGAGCGACTAACACTTACTTGGAGATCTTCCCTGGACCAAGTTCTTATAAACAGATATCTATCTTTTCAGCTCTAGGCTCTTTTCCTTCCTTAAACTCTTGCTAAGCAACTTCACTTCCCCACAGGCTTCTGCTATCAACTCTCTGTGGGAGACTTTCAAGCGTACACGTCAAACTGCAAGTTACCTCCAGTTATGGCTAAACCGTGCCCCTCCCGAGGTTCACACACTGCAGCCCTAACTCTAAACTGAATGGTATTTGGAGATGAGGTCTTTGGGAGTAATCAGGTTTAAATGAGGTCCTAAGGGTGAAGCCCTCACAAGGGGATTATTGCCCCTAGAAAAGGACATCAGCGGGCTTGCCTCCTTCTCTCTCCACATGTGAGAACACAGGGAGAAGGCAGACATCTAAATCGCCTGGCACGTTGATCTTGGATTTACCAGTGTACAAGGATAGCAGTTCAAGAAAGTTACCTCCCAACTCTAAATTTCACTTCCACTTGTCTGTTGAATGTCTTCCACACAACTGTCATCGTTAACTATCACCGCAAACTCAACAAACGATGGCCTACACACCAAATCTGGCCCAAGACTATTTTTGGAAATGAAGTTTATTATATCCTAACCATGTTCATTCTTTCATGTACAGTATATGGCTGCATTAATGTTACAAAGGCAGAGTTAAATATCTGCAACAAAAACCATATGGTCTGGAAAGCTTAAAATATTTACTATCTGGTCCTTTCTTAAGAAGATTTTCTGATCTTTGCTTAGAACAATAATTGTTTTTGTAGCAATAGATCAGAATCCCATTGGGAGCTTTCAATAATCCCATAGTCTTACCAGTTAAACTGTGATCCAGTTCAACCAAGGCACCGGGTGACCCCAATGTGCAGCCAAGATGAAGATTCACTGCTACAAAAAAAAACCTCTGTCCCGAATCCCCTATCTTTAGTATTAATGTCACCATTCTCCCAGGGAAAAATTGTCATTGGTGCCTTTTTGCCTGCCTACTCTGTGAGCTTAATTCATTTAGTGTCATGTTCTACTGTGTTTAGATCAGAAATCTTATTGATTTATCAGTTTCCTTCTACTCAGGCCCTCATCATCTTTCACTTGGCCATTTCAACAACCTCTTGATGAATCCCTTTTTGCTTTGGTTAATCCTAGTGATGGTCCCCAGAGTTTTCCTCTAAAATAAAGTCTTAATCATGCCACTCCCATACCAAAATAGACCCTGACTTTGGACACCTTATTAAACTCTGTTATAAAATGAAATAGTTTTATTTAGATACAATTTTATAGGTAGATAATAATCTACAATTAGTGATAATTTTGTCTTTATGTGTATATATAAAGTATGTGCTATTACATTGGCTAAAATATCTGGCATACTGTTGAACAGTAAATTAGCATTCATTCTGGACTTGCCTCTATCTCATGGCAATACTTACTATCATTTGCCAGTGCTATTATAAATATATTCTTTTTTTTTCTTGAGTCCTTTCAACAGAATTTTAGGTGAGTTCTACTTTATCTACCATTTTGGTTCATTCTCATTTTCTTTCAAGATGATATGTGAGGAATAAATCAGATCTAAGATTTATCTAATAATTCTTACTAAGATCTCAAATTCACCCACCTCCTTTGAAAGGTATCACTAAGAGAAGAATAATTAAAGAACTTGAAATTGCAAGTGTTCCATCTCAAATAGAGATTTCTCTTGGTCAACCAATAATACACAATAATATAAAAGAGATGAATAGCTGAGAATAAATATCATTTGAAACCTGTAGATTCTAGGTTTGACTCATAATGAGAATGACATAATTATGTTTCTTGAACCTCTTTCCTAAAAAAAAAAAGATAGAGTACAAACCATTTGTTGAACTGGAATCAGTAGATTTCCTAATGAAAAAACTTGGAATAATGAACAAGTAAATAATCTGTTGCTTACCCTATAACTAAGCTACTCCAGTGTACATATAACTCCAAATTAAACTCATTTACTTAAAATGATCTTTTTCTCAGACCTGTGTAAAAATCCAGCCTCTGCTGCTCACTATAAATGCATGAACTTTGGGCAGTCATATCATTTCTTCTGAGCCTCATTGTCCTCATCCACAAGAGGGTCAATCAGTATTAGTTCAACTCCCTATGACATTAAGAGGACCAAAGAAAACAGTGGATGTGGACTCCTTCTGTGTATTAAAACATTCACTACAAATGTTATGATATTATGATATTACTGCTTTAATTATAGCAAAAAGAAATCAAAGAAAGTTTGGAATGGGAGAAAGGGAAATTTGGCCTTCAGGAAATTCAGATTTGGACTTCATCAGGTCTTAAATTTGGGCAAATAATTTCATCTCATTGTACTTTCACTGACCTACCTTCTTGAGAGTATTAAGTTCAGATATGGCTTAATATAAACTCATATCCTAACAGATATCAAAGTGTTTAAGAAAGCTGAAAACACTATAAAGTCTGCAGGATCTTTATTATATATTCACAATAAGGATATTTGTTCTAAAAATAAAATGAATTCTGGTTGTATTCATTGACAGAGATATTTAAGACAACAGCATTAAAACAAGATTATATTCACTTAAAGCACTCAGGTTAAGAGGTGAGAAATGTGAGAATTAAAATCAAAGAGGAATAGACTATGGGAATAGTGTCCAATTTAATCCAGGTCTATCTTCACGAACTGAAGAACCAGGGTAGAGCAACACTGCAACTCGAAGCAAAAATAAAACAAAGGATGGAAAGGAACTTCTGATTGTGCTAAGAAGAACCTAGATATTAGGAAGCAAAATCAACAACTAAATGACCAACTGAACGTGCAACAATTAGACACCAAAATTCAAGTCGAGTGTAAAAACATCAACTTAAATGCCTTAAGGAAAAATGACCAGTTCTACATTTGGTGCTTTCAACAACAGTTTGGCATAGTTAATCATAAGGGTTAAATGAAATTGTGCACGAGAAGAGTGGACAGTACCGTTTTGGCACATCGTAAACACTCAGTAAATGTTACGGTGTTAGGTATTGCTAATGTTATCGTTATTATGAGCTCGTGATTGAATGCTATACTACACTAGAAAGGGAATCTTATTCAATGAAAAATTAGACTCCAATTTAGCTATAATATTCAGTAACTGAACAGCACCTCTAAGACTGACATACCAATTTTATATTTGAATTACCAGAGGGAATTTAATAGATATTGAGAGATAAATACATGTACACAGGGAACAGATAGAGTGATATATTCTGTTAAGGCAAATATTTAATCTATGAAAACATCAATGTCATTTAGAAACTATTTATGGAAGTACGCATGCAAATTCCTAAATCAAAAAAAAAAAAATCTACTTAAGAGTTTAAGGAGGGGGATCGGGATGGGGAATACATGTAACTCCATGGCTGATTCATGTCAATGTATGACAAAACCCACTGCAATGTTGCGAAGTAATTAGCCTCCAACTAATAAAAATAATTGAAAAAAAAAAAAGAGTTTAAGGATTTTTTTTTTTCTTTTCCAAAGATTCACTGCTGGTTTTCTTTAAAATGCACTCCCCAGTTATATCTCTTATTTGAAATAAGATATAACTTGACCTAGACACAATTTTCCCCAGTAAATTATTCCTTTCTGGGAAATAACAGCACACAGCTTACATTACTTAAAATATGTTCCTCAATTTTTAGGGGCTGTAAGAGCCCTAGGGTTCTGCAACATGGATTATGTCCAGATTACTCTACTGCAACTTCCCTTTTATTTGCCAAATCCCAGGTCATCTTTTCCGGGCACAGCCTCTATGATCACACTCATTTTAAGATACTATTTGCTCCTTCATCCATACATTGAGCAAATATTCAACGTATGTATTTTCTTTCACAATTCTTCTCAAAGTCCTAGAGCTGCAAATCCCCTCTTCTGTGCTCCCTCAGCATCCTTTTCCTGCTTTATCATCATACTCATTGTCATGTTCTACAATTATTTCTTCGATTATCTGTCTCCTTCAACCAGCACTTCAAGGGCAAGGATGACAAAGATTTAGTCATCTTTGTTGCCTTAGTAAATAGCCAGGTTCCTGGAACATGGTACGTATTCACAGATGTCTGCTGAATGAATGATTATCACAGAAAGAAATTATCCTTCAAAAGATGCTGTAGCTCAAAACTTTCCATTCTTTTTGGGTACCATTTCTCTCTACTGATGGTTTTTATTTTACATTACCAAACTTTAATTTTTTAGTGTCTGCC
Organism: Dama dama; assembly: GCF_033118175.1. NCBI lineage: Eukaryota > Metazoa > Chordata > Mammalia > Artiodactyla > Cervidae > Dama > Dama dama. The sequence goes on along the minus strand of NC_083703.1, from coordinate 10,053,032 downwards.
AAAAAAAAATAATCTATTATGTATGCACACACCAGCCAGTAGAATATTTTATTACAAAGATATAATGTCTGCTAACTCTCCTCCATAACTTATTTCTATAAAGTTATGATATCAATTTTATTTTGAAACAAAAATTGTAAGCATTTATAGTTACCCAGCAATGAAAAGCTATAAAGATGCTACCTGGTATTCCTCCTTATATGTTACTCCTGGCTGCCTCCAGGGCTGAGAAAGAGCAGTGGTGAAATGGAGAGTCCTCAAATAAAACTTCAGATTGTGCCCTGAAGGGAACTGTCTACAAGCACAGACTTGGAATGCAATCTCTGCTGATGTTCTCTTTCAGGGCTCATCTTCCCACCAATCACTCTGTTATTTAAAGCTAGTTTACCCAAAGAGGTGTTGAGACATTGCTGAAGTTGGGGGTGTGGAAAGAAAGATAAGGGAGAATAAAGGTTATATTCAGACCCAGATATCATTTTGAAAGAATCATTGTCATCTTCATGCTTATTTCTATCTAAAGGCATATAAGATGCCCTTGGGAAAGAAGATTTTCTATTTGAGTTGTAACAAATAGTAACAGTCCTCTTGAATGCTTATTAGGTATAGGGAACTATTTATAAAATCAAAAGAAATGCTTTTGAACTGTGGTGTTGGAGAAGACTCTTGAGAGTCCCTTGGACTGCAAGGAGATCCAACCAGTCCATCCTAAAGGAGATCAGTCCTGGGTGTTCATTGGAAGGACTGATGCTGAAGCTGAAGCTCCAACAGTTTGGCTGCCTGATGCGAAGAATTGACTCATTGGAAAAGACCCTGATGCTGGGAGGGATTGGGGGCAGAAGGAGAAGGGGACGACAGAGGATGAGATGGTTGGACGGCACCACTGACTCAATGGACATGTTTGAGTAAACTCCGGGAGTTGGTGATGGACCGGGAGGCCTGGCGTGCTGCAGTCCATGGGGTCACAGAGAGGCATGACTGAACAGCTGAACTGACTGATTCTTTGTAATGTTTTGTTGTTGTTGTATGTGTGTAAATTCATTGAATTCCTGCTTTTAGACTTGAGGGGACTGAAGCCCAGAAATGTCAGATGATGTGCCCAAGGTCAGACAGAGAAAATGGGAGATTCAGGGTCTGAGCATCTATGAAAAGCCTAACAAGCAAACACTGCAATTCTAAACTTTGTGACCTGAGTTGATAGCCACAGCATGCTACCATACACTTTTTCCTGCTTCTAAGCCATTGCATCTTAAACCCCAGGAGAGGAAAACAAGGGGGTGTTCAGAAGTCTACTCCTTTTAGACGTATGACATGCGGAAGTAAAAGCTGATGGGCTGTGCTCGCCCACTATGGCTGGCATCATGACATGGGGTTCAGCAAGTTTATGGGCTTTAAAATCAGAGCGACCTAAGTTTGAATCCTGGCTCTGGTACTTCTTACCTGTATCACATTTGTGAAGTTCTGTTCATGTATTTATTTTTAGGTGAATTACTCCAACTTTAATTTTCAAAATTTTCAGAAATAGCTATTCTAGTTTCCTCTTCCCCACATAAATCTTGTAATCAGTTGGCATATGTCTGCACAAAATTCTGTAAGTATTTTGATACTGATAGTGTTGTTCAGCTCTTCTGTGTCCTTGCTGATGTTCTGCCTGGCGGATCTATCAATTACAGTGAGAGCAGTGTCAAAGTCCATGACTGTAATTGAAGACATGTCTATTTCTCTTTTCAGTCCTGCCAGTTCTGTTGTTTGGTACATACACATTTTGGATTATATTTTTTTAATGAATTGACCCATTTATCTCCTCTTTTTTAATATCTCCTCTTGATGCTGGCAATTTTCTTTGTTCTGAAGTCTATTTTGTCTTATATGAATAGAACTACTCTGACTTCCTTTGATTGGTATATATGTTGTGAAATTTTCTTTATCTGTTTATTTTTGATTGTGCTGAATGTTTGTTTTCTCTAGTTGTGGAGAGCGGGGGCTACAGTTTTTTTTTTTTTTTTTTTTTTTTTCCATTTATTTTTATTAGTTGGAGGCTAATTACTTTACAATATTGTAGTGATTTTTGCCATACATTGACATGAATCAGCCATGGAGTTACATGTATTCCCCATCCCGATCCCCCCTCTCACCTCCCTCTCTACTCAATCCCTCTGGGTCTTCCCAGTGCACCAGGCCCGAGCACTTGTCTCACACATCCAACCTGGGCTGGTGATCTGTTTCACCCTAGATAATATACATGTTTCGATGGTGTTCTCTCGAAACATCCCACCCTCGCCTTCTCCCACAGAGTCCAAAGGTCTGTTCTGTATTTCTGTGTCTCTTTTTCTGTTTTGCATATAGGGTTAGCATTACCATCTTTTAAAATTCCATATATATGCGTTAGTATACTGTATTGGTCTTTATCTTTCTGGCTTACTTCACTCTGTATAATGGGCTCCAGTTTCATCCATCTCATTAGAACTGATTCAAATGAATTCTTTTTCATGGCTGAGTAATATTCCATGGTGTATATGTACCACAGCTTCCTTATCCATTCATCTGCTGATGGGCATCTGGGTTGCTTCCATGTCCTGGCTATTATAAACAGTGCTGCGATGAACATTGGGGTGCATGTGTCTCTTTCAGATCTGGTTTCCTCAGTGTGTATGCCCAGAAGTGGGATTGCTGGGTCATATGGCAGTTCTATTTCCAGTTTTTTAAGGAATCTCCACACTGTTCTCCATAGTGGCTGTACTAGTTTGCATTCCCACCAACAGTGTAAGAGGGTTCCCTTTTCTCCACACCCTCTCCAGCATTTATTGCTTGTAGACTTTTGGATAGCAGCCATCCTGACTGGTGTATAATGGTACCTCATTGTGGCTTTGATTTGCATTTCTCTGATAATGAGTGATGTTGAGCCTCTTTTCATGTGTTTGTTAGCCAGCTGTATGTCTTCTTTGGAGAAATGTCTGCTGGGGGCTACTCTTTAGCTGCCGCGCATGGGCTTCCCATTTCAGCGGCTTGCCTTGCGGAGCACGGGCTCCAGGGCGCGCAGGCTCGGGCGGTCAGGGTACCCGGGCTCTGCAGCACGGGCCCAACAGTGACGCATGGGCTTAGTTTAGTTGCTCCCTGGTACGTGGGATCTTCCCAGACTAGGGATCGAATCCGTGTCTCCTGCATTGGTAGGCAGATTTTTTTACCACTGAGCCACCACAGAAGCCCCTGATTAGTATATGTTTAAAGGAAACTTCAAAATTTTAGAATAGTTTTAGACTCACAGAAAAACTGCAGAGATAAAAATAGGGTTTGTACATACCTCACACCCAGTTTCTCCTATTAATGTTTTCTATTAGTATGGCACATCTATCACAACTAACAAACCAATATTGATAGATTATTAGTAACTGAAATCCATACCCTATTCAGTTTTTACCTATTTTTCTGTTTCAGTGTCCCAGCTAAGATACCTAGTTACATTCAGTTGTCTCCTGAGGGTCCCCTTGGTTATGACAGATTCTCACACTTGCCTTGTTTTGATGGCTTGACAGTTTGGAGAAACGTTGGTCACCTACTTTGTAGCATGCCCTCCACTTGGACTTTATTTGATGTTTTCCTCAAGATCAGATGGAGTTTATGGGATCTGGGGAGGAAGCCCACAGAGGTGAAGTGCCGTTCTCCTCACGTACCGATGGCACATACTATCACCAACACGACTGATAACCAAGGATACTGACCTTGGTCTCCTGGCCAAGGTGGACTTCTGTCATATTTCTCCACAGCAGAGTGCAGTGTTTTTACTCCTTCCCATACTGTTCTCTGGGACAGCAGGACCTGATGTACAGCCCACAGTTAAAAAGTATGGAGTTTTGCTGTATCTCCTGAGGGCAAAGTACCTACATAAGTTATGTGAAATTCTGTTAGTCCTTATTTATTTATTCAAGCATTTATTAGTATGACTTCACGGATATTTACTTTATCCATTCCTATTCTATAATATAAACCGGTACAACATTATTTATTTTCTTGGTCAAACTTTCCCACCTTCGACCACTGGAAGCTCTTCATTTGGCTCATGTGCACATTTGTCTTTAAAGCATTTTCTTACTTTCTGCTTTAAATATCATTTGTGAATACACTGAGAACTTCTTCAAACAATGCTATAATTTTTGCATTCAAATATCAAACATAATTTCCAAAACCCACATGGAGAACAATCTATTATATTCACAAAATATTAATCCTTTCTCATCCTCTTTTCACCCATGACATTTCTTGTTTCCTTCTATGACTCCCCTTTGGTCTCAAGAAACTCCTTTAGCAATTTTCAGATTCAGTTTGCTGACCAACAAGTTCACTTGGTTTTCCTTCATCTGAGAATGTCTTTATTTCACTTTCATTCCCTGAAGGATAGTCTCACTAGATACAGAACTCTCTTAACTTTGTGAAGCTATTTAAACTATCATGGCTTTACTGAATTTTTATAATGGTTTATTTAATGTGCATAATGGTTTCAGCAAGTTGGTTGAGAGAAAGTAAGTACCCAACAAATGACAAGATGATACTAACTTATGATTAGTTATTGCTTCCACTAAACTGGCATCTATTGAACAGATGACAAGAGCTAGCATTTGGCAGAGAGGGGAAGAAATACAGTGCATGCCTGCACTATGTTAAACAAGAGATCCATTAACTTATGGACTCTGAGTTTCTCTTTTATATGGAATTTTGCATCTCAAGTATGGTTCTGAAAATGATGGAATTCACATCTTATTATAAAAAGGTTATAAAATAGTATAATCATTCAAGGGACCAATATTTAATGTGAACAGAAAGGAACTGCTGTTAATTATAGTGCCCACTTGGTAGCCCGTAGAACTGTCTCCTAATTCTAAATACAAGACCTAGAAAATATACAGATTAAAAAAAAGGAAACAAGTGAAATGTAAAAAGATAACAGATAGTTAAGTCATTACCAGAATCTAGGAGGAATTTTCTTTGATTATAAGATTAGTTAAACTGGATTGTAAAGTACAACCTTGGCCCATACACATAATGATTGCCTAAATGTAGACAGAAATCTTTTTCCTTAAAGAAATAAAAAGTAACCAGTATGTTGGACAACCATTATTTTCCAGGAGGTGAAATTTTCTTAGGAACAGCTTCATGTTTCTTTTTGAAAATCTGATCAAAGACAATGAATCCTTTCTCCTAAAATGGCATATGTGCATGTACACAAAATTAGCTTAAAATTACAAGGGATCCATGAACTCACTGAAGAACATCTAAAGACTCACAGAGCTTCATAGATACCAACCCGAGAGCTAGGGTTTTCTGTGTAGGAGCCCATTTTTGAGTAACCAGAATTTATCCCCCTCCTACCTTTCTTCATGACAGCATACGGAGAAGCAAAGACATCGCTTGGCCAACAAAGGTCCGTGTAGTCAAACCTATGATCTTTCTAGTAGTCAAATATGGATGTGAAAGTTGGACCATAAAGAAGGCTGAGTGCTGAAGAATTGATGCTTTTGAACTCTGGTGCTGGAAAAGACTCTTGAGAGTTCCTTGGACTGCAAGGAAATCAAACCAGTCAATCCTAAAGGAAATCAACCCTGGATACTCATTGGAGGGATTGATGCCAAGCTGAATTTCAAATGCCACCTAATGTGAACAGGCGACTCTTTGGACAAGACCCTGATGCTGGGAAAAATTGATGGCAAAAGGAGAAAGGGGTGGAAGAGGATGAGACGGTTGGATAGCATCACTGATTCAATGGACTTGAACTTGGGAAACCTCTGGGAGATGGTGAGAGACAGAGACATCTGGCATTCAGGTAGGAAACAACAGTCACATAGGTCCATGGGAAAGCCTCCAGGGCCTAAAGAAAGGACCAGCATCCTGGGAAAGAGGAGAACCTTGGAGAAACACATATCTCCAGGGTCACAAAGAGTCGAATATGACTTAGCGAATGAACAACAGCAGCAGCAACCTATCTTCGGCTCTTACACACACACACACCCCTGCATATCTCCTTTCTTGTTACATCTTGTCAGAAATTGCAGTCCTAGAAAAAAACTGGAAAGGAAGTTTAGGGAAAATTAGTGTGAGTATCATCACTGGTGACCAGGACACAGCAGCTTTCCTGATGGTTCATACTGGTGATTGTGCTGCTCATGGACACCATCAGTTCAAAGCATTTCAATGGGGGTTGTGGGAATTGAGACATGCTATAGAAAAATCCCATCTCCATCCAACAGAGCAGACCCAGATGAAAGCCCCTCAAACTCTGGGGTTTCTCCAAGGTTCTCCGCTTTCCCAGGATGCTGGTCCTCTCCTTAGGCACTGGTGGATTTCCCATGGACCTAGGGGACTGTTGTTTCCTACCTACACAGATATTAATGAGAAAAAGTCTAGATTCCCAGTTTAACATATGCAGTTTGCATAGAGTGACCTTGAATCCTGCATTCTAGTTCTCCAGATACTGAGAAAATCATCTGTCCAGATTTTCCACAACTCAAAGGCAGGTAAATGTGCACAATTCCTGGCAAATCTCCAGTGAAAAAAGAGTATCCTTTCACAAAATAATATAGATGAGGCATAAGAGCAAACAATTATACTACTATTATATAAAAAACAACATCCAAAATAAATTAAAAAATAAAAAGCCATCTGTTTCTAGAAAAAAAAAAAGAAAACTGAAAATAAGTCTTTACAAATATATTTTATTTTGAATGGTGAAATTTAAAAATTAAAACTCAGTGTCAGTCAACTGAATGAAATTTGAGTGAAATGGAAAACCAGATACATATTCTTGGTTTTATTAAATTTGGCCATTGTAATTTTGTTCTGTGATTTTTTTAATCTATTAAAAAAGATTTAGTTTATTGAAATTATAAATGCTTAGATGAGCAAATGGGGCTTCCCTGGTAGCTCAGCTGGTAAAGAATCTGCCTGCATTGCAGGAGACCCCAGTTTGATTCCTAGGTCAGGAAGATCCACTGGAGAAGGGATAGGCTACCCACCCCAGTACTCTTATCTAGAGAATCCCCATGAACAGAAGAGCCTGGCCCGCTACAGTGCCTGGGGTTGCAAAGAGTCAGACATGACTAAGTGACTAAGTACAGCACAGATGAGCAAATAAAAAAGAAATACTACTACTGCTCCTTTCTCTAACAGGAATAATAACAATTAAATAAGTCAGATTGGAGGCCAGTGTATAACAGTAGAAATATGTGTTATAATAATTTAAAAATCAAAAGGAGGAAGGGGAAAGAGATAGAGTGTGTGTGTTGACAAGGGAGAATTTGGTTGGACTAATCAGATAATCACTGAATAAAATATTCATGAATTTATCCATACCAGACATGCTAATATATTTAAATCTATATATCTATATCTCTATATAATATCTCCCTGTAAAGTTGAAATAAAATAATTAAAATAGTAAGGTTGAACTAAATCCCCTCTCTTATTGTCTCACTGAATTTCCTTACTTCTGATTTATAAACTATAAGCTAGCTTGGGAAAGATTGGTGAATCAGACTAAAAAACAACAAAAATGATATAGCTCCCAGCAAAAGCACTGTTAAAGGAAAAAAGTAGAAATAACCTGGGTACTTTGCTCCTATGAAGAGTTTTATTTTGCTAAATAATTATCTACAAAAAACACTAAAATTTACAATTTATGAGATGAAGTGGTAAGTATTCATAGATCTCCCCCTAAAAAAATTGCCACTTTGCCTTCTTCAAGCATACTGGACAAGAAAAAAGTCAGTTTTAAAGAATAACATTAAAGGTAATTTGGTCATATCATTATTTAACCATTTACCTATCCAAGTAATACTAAAAGTCATACATTAAAAAACACTGACTTCAAATTAGGAAAGAACTAAATATATTAGAAAATATTTCTATGACACTCTCAGCAAAGTTTGACTTAATTTATAGTCATCTTAACGAATTCCAAAAAACAAGAACAGTGGAAAAAACTGGGTGATTCATCAATAAGTGCCTTGCTGTGTCTTCTTTTTAAAAATGCCAATAGTTTTCACTTTAGGAAACCCTGTATTTTGCTTCAATTCTGTGCTGCTAATAATTAATTCATTTTGCTTACATTGCATCCAGCTTCAAATCATGGTCTCCATTTCTTGGTAATAGATTCTGCCACAGGCAATATGCCGTGCCATAACCTCAATTACAACTTACAAAGGAGAGGACTGTGCTTATTTTCTGCTGGAGCCGCTATTTTGTCTTAAATGAAATTGTCTATGGGTGATGGGAAGTGCTGTTGCGGTGACAGCCAGTGGGCCCACAACCATCCTGAGTGAACATAAAAATACCTTTTAACTCAGGGCTAAGCGCAAAAGCTTCACTGACATCCAGCAGCTGGCAAAAGATGACTATTAGAAAAATTTCAATTACAGTAGGAAAACTACTGGTAGGTGCAACTCTAAGAATATCATTAAAACTGAAAATTCTAACCAAACAAATCTTTATGCAGATACGAACAAACGATAAAATCAGTTATCTATTTTGAAGATACAAGGTGTGTGTGTCTATGTATGCATAGAAAGAGAGACAAAACCAGAGAAACAGGTACAAGGACAGAGAGAGAGACACACAGACACACAGAGATATTTACTTGTGATACAAATTTCAAAGGGTACCAGATGGGGCAATCATTACTTTGTTTCATCATGATTTACCTTATTAGAGGCATGACCATTACATATATTTTTTTGATTTTTAAAATATCATTGTTAGGATTTCCCTGGAGGTTCAGTGATTACGACTCTACACTTCCACTGCAACGGGCACGGTTTCCATCTATGGTTAGGCAGCTAAGATCCCAAAGGTCACATGGCATGGCCAAAAAATAAAATAATAAAAAAATCACTGTTAAAATCTTGATTTATATTAACATTCAGAATGTATAAATAGAGATGAGTCCAAATTAGAAGGTATACTTATGTATATGCATGTAAAAATGTTCAAATATGGATTAATGGTGTGTGCTAGGGAGGGTGATGGTTTTAACCGCATTTTTATTGTGTTTAATTTCCCTCTGAAATGTTATAGAAGAGGATATTTAACAATGACTACAAGGTACCCCAGATCTTTAAGTTTTTCTTTAATAGAAGTGTTTAACTATAAATGTAAACAGGACATTTTTTTTGCTCCAATTTCCACCTCAGAATTCTCCCACCATCAACTAGATTCCTAGCTTCTCTGGTCGGGAACTCTGTACACAGCAATAGCCAGTGCTAATATGATTATCTGCTAAAGCGACACTCAGGGTCATGCTGTCTCAGGCTGCTCCTACAGGACCGTCACTCCCTTCAAGGTATGTTACGTCATGGTTGGTGATGGCTGAGATGCACTGGTCAACCACTCAAGGGCTCTGTAATTTGGTAGATATATATATATATATAAAATTCTGCTTTGTCCCTGATATTTCTAGAACTTAACTGTGTTGAAATCCTGAAAGTCACTGCCATTGACCCACTGTGCCCTTGGTGGGTGAAACTTAAAAGCAAGGTGGCTAAGATTTCATCTTTTGGACAGTCAAAAGGAAAACAATCAGGAAATCAGGGCCGGGAGCTGTAAAAAGAAAGCTTGGTGTTTCTATCGTCTGTGTTTCTACTTTTGCCTTTTACTTTCTTCTTTCATAGAATAGTCGAAATGTCCAGTTGGAATGGCTGTGATTCATCAAGTTCAGTTACTTTAATATCACAGATGAGGCCTCAGAAAGGCCAAATGACTTCATCAGGGTCACACAGCTTCTCCGGGGCTAGGATACCAAGCCAGGGCTGCTGGTATTCAGTCAGGTCACCAGTCCACCCCACGCTATGCTACACTAACTTCTAAGTGGCAGCACAAGGGAGTAATGTGCCTTTCAAAGAAATCAAGTTTCAAGGAACAATAAGAAAAGAGAGAGGGGAGGGCAGGAAAGAGAAGAGAGGAGATGGAAAGAAAAGGAAAGGGAAGAGAAGAGGAAAAGGAGAATTAAAAAGAAAAAGAGGAAAACATCAGCCCTTGTTTAACAGTACATGCTAGGTAGGCCTGGGCCTCACCTGGATCATATCTAATTCATCGCCAGGTTGACCTGTCAAAACATCATATACACAAGGGATTGAGGAGCCTGCCGGGAGGAAGGCTGCTGAGCAAGCACCGATAAACAGGGCTGCTCTGAAGAGAATGGGTGGTGGTTGGTTTGCTCCAGCCGGAAAGAGTGTGTGTGTATATACACATGTATGTATACAGAGAGAGAGACCAAGTGTAGCCAGTTTTGTTACTGGCTCACAGACGGGGCATCAGAAAGGCCAGATGACTTCATCAGGGTCAGACAGCTTCTCAGGTGTCCCAGGATCCGGTCAGGTCACCGGTCCGCCCCTCACGATGCTACACTAACATCTAGCTTGCAGCACGAGGGCGCTGCGCCCCTTTATTTTCTGGACCCGGAGGGGACTAGTCCCACTCTTCTGACAACACCCTCTGTGTTCCTCGACTTGCCTCCTCACCCCACCTCTGGGGCCCACAAGCCTCTGACCCAGTGGGAGAAACCCCGGACCCTCCGCTCCAACAGAACCGAGCAGACAGCAGTGAGGGGCCGAGCCCCTCTTTGGGATGTGCCTGCAGACCGGACGCGATGCTGCATACTGAAGCGGCCCGAGCAAAGAGGAAGGAGGTGACAGCCAGCGCAGAGCAGCAGTCTGCGCCATCGACTGGGTCATCGGTGAGCATACGTGAAATCTCTCCTGGGAACCCTAATATGCTTAGTTTCTCTGATGGGGGATTTTTTTTTTAAGAAATATGCCTTAGCAGATGGTCAATATACATTATCATTGTAGCTATTACTGCATGAGTAACTCCTGGTGTGAGAATATGTAAAATAAACAGATGAAAGTAAGACATCTTTAAAAAAAAAAAAAATCCCTTGGGGATAAACATTTATGTTGTCATTTTTAATAAGTTCATGAATATGCAAAGTCTGCACAAACACTTTGACTGCCAGAGATGTTAAGTGGACAAATTGGCCTAATGATGAAGTCTGTGGGACTAGAGGGACTGAAGCCCTGGGTCAGGCTGCACAGCCAGGGCGGCTTTTTACAGTGAAATCACAGCGGCAAGTTCTCAGTGTTGGAGGTCACAGGAAGGTGGCAGATCACAACCACGAGCAATGCTGGCTAGCCTGTTATAAAGCATGATCTCTACTAATTCTGAAGTATAAAAAAAAATTACCTCAATTATTGAAAAGCTTTCCACCAGCTGCTTCACTTTTAAAGTATTTTAAGCAGGAGGTGTGATTACATTCCCCCCTTCTATTATTTTGAAGTTAGGATTTCAGGAATAGTAGAAAATTATGTGCTACAAATTCTCTTTCTATAAACATTAAGTAGAAAGAAAACTCACATTGTGTTGTCAAGCGAAATTACGGGTGAAATGGAAGACCAAAACCATATGCACCCATATACATTGACTGTTGTGGCAGACTTAATTAGTAAAATTAGTCAAACCCACCAGCCAAGCTGTGTCAAACCAAACCAGCACAACCTGTGTTTGCTGGCACAGCAACGCAGTTAAATAAACTGAGACTATTTTGATGTAACACAATCCTGGCTTAATAACAATACCCAAGACTATGACTAACCTTCAAATAAAACTATAAAGGTATTCTGGCCTTCAGAGAGAAAGAAATGGACAAGTTTCCTAAAATACTCAACAATGCATCCCGAAAGGGCTTATTTAATTAATCTGGAAAACCCTCTCATTTGCTGGATTTCTGGGGAAAATTCCCCAGTGGAACCCTTACATCCAAGAAGAGAGGTCCTTCCAGTGACTCTCAAATTGCACTAGGCAACCTAATTTCATCAGATACATTATGCTTGAAGAGTTAGACTATGAAATATATTGTTTTCAAAGAAAAAAGTCACAGATATAACCTTAGCTAGGCAATGATTTCCACATATAAAATCCATGCAAATTAATTTCATCTGTCATCCCACCTATAACCATCCGTAGGTTTAATAAGAATTTACTCAGCATGTGTGTGCATGCTAAATTGCTTCAGTCATATTCAACTCTATGAGACCCTATGGCCAGGCTCCTCTGTCCATGGGATTCTCCAGGCAAGAACACTGGAGTGGGTTTGTGTTCATCAGCATAAAGGTATCTATTTATCCTCTTTATAGACTCTTAAAAATACTTGGAATCTGGGGGACACTAATCTGAGTAGCGGAATGCTCTCTTTAAGATATAGCATTCCTTTTGGAATTAACAGAAGTATTCTCTCCTTCAAAGTTTGACTAAATTTCCTTGACTTCTTATGCAGGATGACTAATTTGCCTAAAATGGAACAAGAAAAAAAAAATCTTAAAGACTCAGAAATCGAGACATCCTTACGGTGCCGTCCTCCTAGGTTTTGTTAGTAGGTGCCATTTGGTGACCTCAGCAAAGGTGGTCATGATAGAATGCCTGTCTGAACTGTCAGCTTGACTAAGTACATTTCTAAAGCTTTCCATATTGGCATTTAATCTTTTATTTAGTCACGGAAACACGAAGTCACCATTTTTAAAACTGCCAAGAGAAATTGGGGGAGAAAAGTGTTATCTTTCTTCAGCTCCCAGCAAAACACTCCAAGATAATAGGAAGACAAGAATATTTCTTCCATTAACCCCTTGACCCTGCAAGCTAATGGCTTTTTGTTGCAAATATATCAACAAACAGGGCCCCATGTGAGCTTCTAACCCAGGGAGTGAGGTCTGTGCAATGACATGGACTAGGGTCCAGTGCCCCATCCTGACACCTAATACACTTAATGGGAGGGCTGGGATGCCCAGAAGTTGGCCAGGAAGCCCGACAGTCATCTTCTCAGAACAACTTCTAAGGAAACACACACAGACACTGAAGTAATTACTTTAAACTTAAGCATACCAGAAGCGCCACATCTCTGCTTTGCCTTAATCTAAAGGTCTTACCCTATTGCATAATGAAGGTGACATTTTTATTATCAATGCAGGACTCAAAATCTATGCAAAGATGAAAATGAGTGCCCAAAACTTGGAAACACAATTTTAAGCAATTTCCTAAAAGAAAACACATTACGATTTGCATAAACTATCCAACTAATATGCTTTAGCTACTCTTTAAAAGCAGGACAATGGCAATCAAAATTACTATCACTTCCTATTATTTTAATATTGTGTGGGGATTTCCCAAATTAAAATGCTAGTAAGTAAGGTCTTCATCAGGTTGATTTGGGATGCAAGAAAAAAAATGACGTAATTTCTCCAAAATCAAAATCTCATCAGAAATATACTTAAACAAATGAGAAATCTTTATGGAATAAAACCGCATTAAATTATTATATTTTTCATAACTTTTCCCTAACTGTAAACATGCCCCTTGTCTAACAATTTCCTTCAGGTAATTTTCTAAAAGAGGAAATATTATGTTAGAGAACATATTAAAATATCTCAATATATACTGTTAAATTAACCAGTTCTACTCTAGAGACTCTGTCCAAATGTATATGTTATTAAATTTTTGTGTAATAAAAAAATCTGAAAATCATAGTTATTAGAATTATTTAATTCAAATCACCATTAAAAACTAATTTGGAGTAAAAACTCAGATTTATAAATGTCCCATTATTTCTGAGCTATTGAAATAAGATTATAGCAGTAGCCTTACTCATTTATGTGGCTACAACCATACATCAAATTAAAATAAATAATGCTTTAAGAAATGACAGGACTTAGAGACTAAAGTAAGTTCACTTTCTAAATTATAAATAGCATTTGAATTAGCTTCATCAATTAATATTTATTGCATACTATAATGTAGTAGGTTACCAATGAAATATGACTAGAAGCTTAACATGACTATTAAGGTTTCACCTATGAAATCCAGTAATGAGACAAAAAAGTCACATAGTTGTGTGACTGTCAATCATCCATGTGATATGAATGATAAATACTGCTTTGGGGAAGAAACTTCAGATACAAGTAGGGAAACAATAACCTTCTGAAATCAGAATAGTGCTGCAGATTATTAAGATAAATCCAAGTTGATAAACTGTAGAAAAACTGAAAGATAAAGAACATGGGGAAAAGATTAACTTCTGTCAGTGTACTTACAGGAATATTTCCCCTAAATTTATTCCTAAGTCACCATTTCCAATTACATTTTATACTAAATTCATGTTTACAAGTTGGTTTTGCCAGCTGCTAATGCTAGTTATTACAATTATGAACAGTAACAGTAATAAATATAATAGAACATATCTGAAAATAACTACTCCAGTAGAGTTCCCTAGTCTGACATTATTAATTATACATCTATATATATATATAGTAAGTTAGTAAAAAGTCAACTTTAATCTCAAAATGTACTGGCCTTTACATATAAGGAAAGTCCTATTAACTCAGTGGGATGTGAACTTTAAGGTTTTTTTTTTTTTTTTTTTTCAATTCTGGCCATAAAGTACACTGACACAGCCTTATATTTTATGCTGTCCTTTCAAGACTACTCATTCATTCATTTATCAAAAAATATCTACTGAGTTCTTTTATGCTATTAGCACTGAGGAAAAGCAGTCACAATCCAGGTTCTCACAGAATTTGTAGTCTAGTTAGAAACAGATATTACTCAAATATTCTTCATGGCACTTATCACACACATGGATAAAGATCTATAGTTATGAAAAAAGCTGTGAAGGACCAGTAGTCAGTGCAAAAGAAGCCTGCATCTGGGGTGTGGGGACAAGCAAGCATTAAGTAACTGAGAGAGAATGCGGGGGGAAAGGATCCTTAGCAGAAGGGACAGCCGGCAGAAGAAGGGAAGTGACACAGAATGCACGCGTGCAGACTGCAGGGTGAGACAGGAGAACACACCATACAAACGCGATGGACAGGGTGCAGGTTTGGGGTCACTATCCCAAGGCAACTGGTAGGCACTGAAGGGTTTTAAGCAGAGGGATGACATGCTCAGATCTGGGTTCTGAAAACATCATTCTACCTGCACACTGGAGAATGTGCTGGAGTAACCATCTGGGGACCATTTAAAAGGATATTGAAAAAAAAATAATAATAAAAGGATATTGCAATAGTGCAGGTAAGTGGTGATGATAGTCTGGGCTGGGAAGGAGACAGGTCAGTAAGTACAGATGGAAGAAGGTGCAAGAGCAAGGTGTTTAGGAGGTAAAATGGGAAGGTCATGGTTATGGATTGGCAGTCAGGAAGGGTGAGGGCTCAAGATTTTGCCTTGACATCCTCAATAACACCATGCGCTGCGATAAAGAGCAATAGACGAGGAGGAGCCCAGTGGAGGAAAATCATGGTGCGTTCTAGACATCTGGGACCTGAGAAAATGTCAACAAAAGTGTAGCTTGCGCAGAACTTGTAAGGCATCAGCCTGGGGTTGTTGGGGTAGGACGACAACAGGATGTCCCTTTAAAAATTAAAGCTAAATTTAGAATTAAATTAAAATTGACAAAGCTGTAAAGCTTTTACACAAAAATGTATATTAAAGATGATGACTTTGCATTGTCTTTATATCTTTATACATGTCTTTGCACTTCTGAATTGGTGTCCCCAGTGCACAGTAGGATGGCACTGCCTTTTGCCATCAAAAACAAACAAAAAAGTAGTGCACAGTTAAGAAAAGACAAACTAAAATAACAGCAAATTCAACTTTCCCTCCAACAAAAAAGCGATTCAATTACATCTACAGATTCTAAGAGCATTGCTGAAAAAGTAAACGTATTTCACTTTTTAGTTCAAGTAATTTCTATTGATACTGAATGAAGATGACACTTTATCCATATAAAAGCATTACTTTAACATCCAGTGTTATTCTGGAAATCATCTGGTTATTCAGATGAAATAGCTCTTCTTTTCCCCACCTTTGTTACTACTAGTTTTCCCAGCCTGGTTGCACTAAAACAATTCTTGGTCATCCTTTTCAGTGAGTGTCCTACAGAGAAAAAGCCTAAGAAATTAAACAGAAGGAGAGCATTCTTGGTACCACACTGGATCAATTTCCAGTTATAGATTCCAATCACAGAAGAGGCAGAAAACCTTTCAGAGACACTTATATCAAATATTATCCCCTAACTGAAAAGGCAGGAAGTCAGCAGACAATTCTTCCCTCAGACTTGACAAAAATCGTGGTGATTATTATTCTTTTCCATCAACCACCTGAGGCTCATAAAAACTTAAATATATATAGGTTCATAAAACTCCATATAATATGAAACTGTTCACGTCAAGGTCAGTGTGAACCTCCCTGTGGCCAAATCAATGGGCCCTCTCTTTCTCTTGACCTACTTGGACTTCTCTGCTCCCGGCTTCCACAAGGCATACTGAGCTCTCTCATCCAGGCAACGCTGTTCCCTTGTGAATTTAGGAAGGTTCAGCTCCTTTTCTTACTGCCTTCCAGTCTGTCTACACTTGTTCTTCATTTTATCCCAGTCTTCAAAACACTAGCTGTTCTCTTTAAAATGCACGACATCTCCCTTCATGACCATACCCGGGGACCTAGCTTTACATACCACACGGCCATTTCAAAAACACAACAATGCATAAGGGACTAATTTCTATGTCACCGTAATTTTCAAAATTAGATATCCACTGCCTGTTCCATGTATCTTGTAGGTGTCTCAAACATTGTATGGGTCTAAAGTAGGATCCATCTTTGTTCTACGATTGCAAGTGCTCATCCCTCTTTTTGTTTCCACCAGATCCATAATGAATCAGTGTCCATTCCGTTGTTTAATCCAACTGACAGGAAGTGTTCTTGATTCCTCTCCCCCATCAACCCGCATACCCAATTTATCATCCAGTCCTTCAGGGTCTACCTCCAAAGCGTATCTCATATCACAATCACCATCACCACCATCACCTCTTGTCAAGATGCCAGCTTTCTTCTCTATTATTACTCTCCCTTTTAGAATCCACTCTCCACAGTCACCAAAGTGGCCTTTAAAATTGCAAACAAGCTTGCATGACTTCCACATTTGAAACAGTCTATAGCTTCCCATTATTGTTGGAATAAAATCCAAACTGTGCCCTACTAAGTCCTTCCTGGTCTGTCCTCTCATGCTGCTCCAAACTCAACCTGCCTCACTTCTCACTGAGCATTACCTGCGGTGGCTTCCAGGGCTGTACCTTGAACACACCACGCTCTGTTCCCCCAAATCCAGGTATGGGGTCATCCTGCTAACCCAGGCCTGTGCCCAGCAGTAGGTTCTTGGCTCTCTGCCTCCATCCCATCTTTCCAATCCTGTGCTTTGTGATGCTGGCCTGGGACTGTTGAAGCTACATATCTTCTTTAGCAGCTGGCTTCCTGTTAGGTTCCACCAACAGGGGCAATAGAAGGATACTGGCAAGCAGAAGAGGAGAAAAGACCAGATGCTTCCTATTTCATTCACCACAGAAGAGAAAATGGAGCATCAGCATATTTTAAAAGTAGGTTGAAGGTGGGTTTTTTTTCCGCTTTCTTTTAATACTAGGCATTTCATAAAATATATCAACAAAATGTAAACTCCTTTGAGGACAAAGACTGGATCTTATTCATACTACCACAGTGCTGTGACCCATTGCTTATTCTGTCAATATGATTTTGCTGAGGACTATGAGGTGCTTACAATGTTTAATTTTCAATGCACGCTATGACCTAATACAAGAAGTATTATTTCTATTCTACTTACACACACACACACACACACAAACTCATGTAGAGAAGATAGCAAAGACAAAAATCCAAGGTTATACAGCTAGTAAATGATTAAATGAAATTTCCAATTCATTTCTTTTGGACTCCAGTCCCCTCAATCTCCATTAGCCCAGGGTGTTCTTACTCATTAATATTTACTATTATATTCCTTGACACAAAAAGGTAGAACCCTGTACAAAATAGATGCTCAGTAAATGTTTGTTGAGGAGATACCAGAAAAGACACTTTAAAAAAAAATTTAAGTAACTTTACTTTGTTGGCATGGGTAAATAAACCTGATGGCCTTTCTCTCCCAAAGGTAACACAGCTTTGTGGCCAAACTCAGTGATCACAGCATTCTAATAAATAAGGGACCCAGGCACTGACTAAGACAATGATGGGGACGGAAAAGAAACTGAATCACCCTGGTTAATGGAATTTTCAATACGGTGATAAATCTAGAATGTTAACCTAACTCAAGGGACAGGAATACCAGTGTTCAAAATGCCAGCCCAGGTTCGCATCAAAGTGTTTTGAGGTGCAGACGCTTTGCCCTAATGACTCCATAGAGCTCTGATATTAGCTCAGAAAATCGGCTTTATGTGTCAGATTCTTTCTTTTGAGAGAAAAGCTTCGCCTGTGAATGAGGTTTTGGCAGATTACCAAATGATCATTCATACCCAGATAAACAGCTTTAATCTTTGAAGGCTATTCCTAACCAGTATTCAGCCACAAATAATGAACGCAATTAAAATCTTAAAGAACAAAAATAACCTGGCACTGGAGTGTAGAAGTACATTGATTATGATTGAATAGGAGAGAGAAATATATGTAGGGGGAAAATAACATGTTCTGCATTAAAATACGTGGGTGCATCCACAGTTAGAACAATTCAGAGCAAATCCAATAGTCCTATATCCACAATTAATACAGAACAAGGCAGTGCTAATCTAAATATTCTCATGGATCGTATGCAGAAACAAGAGATGACAGTCATTCCATAATAAACAACTCCTACAGTGCATGATATGATACATGCTTTATAAAGCATCTCTAATTTAAAAAAACCTTAAATATTATAAGATAGAAATATCAATTCTCAACATTTTTAAATTGAAACATGGTTAGTGTTTGGTTTTTCTTAAGAATATTAAGATTTTGAAAAAAAAATTTAATGACATCAATAGAGTACTATAAATGGATTGCCTTTAAGATATCAAAATTAGAGAATATTCTAACTTGAAATATTCACCAAGTTAAAAATATAACGACATAATATAAATATAAATGCATGCATGTAAAAATATGAATGAATTCCTATTTGTACATTATTTAGATGCTTTTAAAAGAGTTTTTATTATAACATATCAATTTTAATTATACTCATATATATTATGTACTGACTGTATGGATGCTAAAGAGGGTTTGTTGGAATCTGAAAGGGTGGTGGAAACAATTACAAGATTCAAAAGTCTTTGCTCCATGTTCCAGCTCATCAATTGAAAATAATCAAAAATTTATAGTTGTTTTGTCAATTCCTTCACATTCCACAGGAAGACACTAAGGTGCAAAGAGAGATAACATATCCAGATAAGACCATAGCAAAACAAGGAGAAGTAATCAGGTCTCCTGATGTCGGTATCCATGTTTTTATCCCCCTACTTAATTCTGGGTCTTCGTTTCTCAACTGGAAAACTGGAATAATAGCTCCTCTGTAAACCACACATCTTTTATAAGGATCCAAAGATGATGTGGTGCTGAAGAAGACTTTTGAGAGTCCCTTGGACAGCAAGATCAAACCAGTCAATCCTAATGGAAATCAACAATGGGTATTCATTGCAAGGAGTGATCCTGAAGCTGAAGCTCCAATTTGGCCACCTGATGCAAAGAGACAACTCACTGGAAAAGACCCTGATGGTGAGAAAGATTCAGGAGAAGGGAGCAACAGAAGATGAGATGGTTGGATGGTATCACCAACTCAATGGACATGAGTTTGAGCAAACTCTGGGAGATACTGAAGGACAGGGAAGCCTGGCATGCTGCAGTCCATGGGATCGCAGAATCAGACATAACTTAGCAACTGAACAACAACAAAGATGATGGGCTCACCACTTCTCAAAGCATGAAGCGCTTGGTAGACATACAGATTGTTGGTGCACAGATGTGGCATATAGGTCTTTTAATCTGTACACATAGAGGCTCAAATGAAGCCCAAATATCTGCATGCACAATTTCATGTACTGTGTTTAAATGGAAGTGGCCTTCTATCATTTATTAAATTGACCTATTTGTACAATGTAGAACTAATTAGTTTTTATCATACTCTGGGTCAAAAAAAAATGCATATAAGCCATACCTGAAGTTTTACAGAGCTTTTTCTAAAAGGAAAAACTCTGTCTGCAGCAGACACTGGTGGCGCCTTTCCTCATAGCCCTCTGGATCGGCTGAGTCAACCTGTGGCTGAGAACACTTCCTGCCGTTATTCAGTTGCTAAGTCTCACCCAACTCTTTGCAGTCCCATGAACTACAGCATGCCAGGCTTCCCCATCCTTCCCGGTGACTGGCAGTTTCCCAGTTTCCCTACTTCTCTCCTCTGCCCACCCCGGGGCTTGCACAGAGGTGCAACCTGGAAATCCAGTGAGGAAACGCACCGTGTTAAGGAGACTTAACACCCCAGGGCGACTCTCAGCCACTGTGTGTATGTTGGTGGGGTGGGGGGTGGAAGCATTATTTTGAGTGTCTGTGATAGAAATTCTACTTGCAAATTTATTCTGAAAAATGAACCATCTCTGCAAAACTCTTAAGGAGCAATTAGTTAACAGTGACTGCTTTAAATTTGAGTCTTCAAGGTCTACTTTTAATTATGTGAGCAAGGTAAAGTGATGCATAACTAGCAAATATATAAACACAACGCTGACCATTTCATTTAGGTCTGGCCTATGCTACTCACAGAAATTTAATTAATCCCTTAAGTGTTACAATGCAACATGTCTCTGCCTTGGTGAAGGTCATTTGACTAGTCCTACTGCGTGAATTGCGTTCCTTTTTAAAAGAAAACAATTTCAATTGTGACTCATAGGCCAGCTTGGTTATAATCCCTTTTATAGGTTGGACCTCTGAAATATTACATATGCTCCTTCTCAGCAACTCATTCCAACCTACACCAACTCAGAAAACAGACTATCTGTATGTAGTCTGCCCTGGGCCTTCAAAGGGTCTTTGGCCCAAAGCAATAGAATCTTTGGTGTATTGAGAAATGTTTGCTTTTCTCTGATCCAAATTATCAATTGATACTTATTGAGTATACTGATGGCCATGGCATATTCACAGAGTAGAAGACCAGTAAAACAATTTTATAGGTATTAGAGTTTTTATTTCTAAACAAATAGCAAGTGTACTTGCAAAATACCCACTTAAAGAGAAAACAGTTGCCAATCAAATTAAAGGAAGAAATGCTGGCTTTTAAAATTTACATATTCAACAGGTTGTTTAGGTTTATTTAAATATATGTAAGAAGTGGATAGAAGCATATTTAGCTCCTTTAATGATCATTTGAATATTCCATTTTCTCCTAAAAAATATACAATAAAATATAAATGTAATTTTAAAATATTTTTTTTTAATTTCAATTTTGAGCACTTTTACTTTTCATCATCATATTTATGCAATGTCAGGAAAGCAAATACAGTTATATTCCTAATGGAAATGAGGATGGTTTATAAGTTTGCATTAGAATTTGCAGTGCCTGAGTAATCTACAAGATAAAGAGAGATTCTTTCCAGGTCATATTTTTGGTCTTTTCAGGGGGATGTTCTGGTTTCAAGGAGAAGTTGCAAAATGATATGACTTTTCTCTCTTTCAACCTTCAGAATGTCTATATTTAGTTAATGAAAGCTAGAGATGCTGTATCACAACTTAGTTTAGGCACATCATACAAAGATGGCAGTTTAATTGGATTTTTAAATTTTTTTGTGTGAATAGTTATATGAGACCTTCGTGCCATATAGTTTTTATGCAAACATCAATTTTTAATGAATGGATTGAAACAGTTTATATTAATTTTAAAATAGCATTCTTAATAAGAAGAATAAAATATATCAGGAATATGTTCAAAAATAATACTGACTTGGGGTAATTTTTAAATACAGAAAAGTATAAAGAAGAAAATAAAAATGATCCAATGTATCACCATTCAAATAAATTATGCTAATTTTTTAAAAAATCAAACAGTGCTTAAAAGTAGATAATCAGAATCTTCTCTTCCCTACAAGTCCTTCCTTATAAAGCAAACCACTATTAAAAATTCTTTCAAATATTGCTTATCCTCCAGTGTTAGGAAAAGTCACCCTATTTATTTGTGCCTACCCATCCACAACTGAGCAACTGAACTGAACTGACCCATCCTTTAAATTTTCCACATCAGTACAATGACTTTTTTATAGGCTGCACAGCATTTCAATATATAGAAAACATGTTTTTTAATTCTTGGACTTGACTACCAGAGAATGGACTAGACTAAACTAAATGAAATACTCTTCTAGGTAAATATTTTTTAGAGTGGTAAAGCCAAGATTTAGTAAAGAGATCTGTGAACTTGCTCTATCGCTCTCTGTCAAGTGCCTGCATTCATGTGGTCCACAAATGCCACAGAATAGACTGCAACATTTCTTTGCATATTATTATTTAGGAAAAGTGTTATCTAAAAAAAAAAAAAGGAAAAGAAAAACAGCCCCTAAGTCCTATATGTTCTCAAAGCACTGTAGAGTAATGCTTTTCCTCTTCCATAAACCGTGTTCTAGAGAAGAACAGAAAGTCCCACACAGCTGTCTGAAAAGGGGCGTCCCTGGCATGGAAAGGAAAACGGGGCACAGTGTTAGGTCTACAGCACACGTTCTACAGTCAGCATGGCTTATTACATTTCTTGGATACTCAGGAAGATAAGCAGAACACGGATTTTGCTTCAGGTGAGATCATGGTACAAGTGATAGGGGCCAAGACTCCTTGGTTAATGTTATCCTGCTTATCCCATCAAGCCACCTTTGCTTTGACTTCGTATCACATCTCTTCAGTTGAACTCACCGTCAACTTTGAACTTACTCTAGGCAGGGGAAAAAAGATTACATGCTCCTTAACAATGACAGGTGTTCTTTCTTTATGGCCTTGAGGATAAGTCAGAATTAACTATTTACAAACATTTACTTTTTCACTCTTTCAATATAGTTTAATGATCTCTTTTTTGAAAGGCTTTCAAAAATGATCATTTACAATGTAAAAGGTAATGGGCAGAAGGTTGATGAAGATGCTTCAAATTAATTATTAAAATTTAAGGACTGGCCATCTCTTTAATAGGCGTTTAATATGGAATCAAGTGGTCTATCCCATTTAGATCATATTAGATATGACAGATCAACTATGAAGATCCGTAAGAACACGGTAGCTATGATTACCATCATGTGTGTAGGAAGGTAACAGAGAGAAATGTATCATGTAGGATTTAAACGTGCAACTTCTACCTCCTTAGAAATTGCCTGAAATCAACCGCATTTCCCAGCAAAGTCCATACTGACAGATTTACAGGTGCATTACTTTTCCTATATTTCAGCTGCTGCATTGCCCCCATTGCTTAGCTTTTAATGCATATTATAGGGTTGAGAGGACAAAGAGGAGAGAACGAGGCACCTGCGAGCCCAGTACCCAACTCTCTGTTCTTACTAAAAAGGGGACAACAAGAAATTCTAGATTTGAAATTCTGAACAGGTAGGTGATCGTTTCAACAAAACGCTGTGAGCATTCTTCTCTACCAGATGCTCTGGTTTCTGGTGCCCTGAGCCTGCCGCACCCCAGGATCTGCTCTGGCTTTTGCCTTTAAAAGCAGAGCGTTCTACCTCTAGCCTCCTGCTCTCCACTCCCAGGAAGTCCACTCAAACTTCTTTTTGCTTCTAATAATGAATCCCTAAGAATTTAAACATAGGTTCAACTCAATCTCTTCTCAAATCTCAGAATGAAAAAAAAGAGACAAATTTGGCTAGTAAAAAGAGAAGAGAGATTATTTGTTTCCTTCCAGGCCAACCTCTCCCCAAGGGAAGAAATAATCAAGGCTATTGAAAGGTGAGGACTCAAATCATGTTAATAAAGAACTGGAGCTGTCATGCCTCAGAGTCAGCATTCGAGGCACTGAAAAGCGCAAGAAATCTCAAGAAGAGGTTTCAATACTTCAGAAAATGTCAAGCCCCTTTCTTAGTGTTCTCTTTCTTTCTCCTCCTCTCTCGCTCTGACTTTCAGTGAGCCAAACAGTATCAACAAGAGAACTGGGAATTCAGAGGCTTTTCATGCACTTAAAGCATTCTATCACTATTCTTCTGCCATCTCATCTACATAAGTATCTGAGGGAAGCAATACTGTGTGTGTGTAGCCTACCTAATATCCCACTCTCCTCTCTTAACAAAGGAAACCCAACGAGGAACACAGATATTAAATGCATTTCCTACCCTCCATTTCAGACAAAGGTGGCCATGGACAGGTAAGTGAAAGTAGTCTGCTGGGGTTTCCAGTACAGCTCTTCTAAGGACGCTGACTGATTGAGGGAGCATCGTTTCTGATCGTCACTCCCCTTCCTTGCTCCTTCTTCTTCCTGCCTGGAACCCAGAGGTGACTACCAGAATTCCAGCAAGTCATCTAGGACCACGAGCAAAACTTCAGATGGAAAACAGACACTAACAGAGAAAGGTGATAAAAGGAGCCAGAGTTCCTAATGATGGTGGATCTCCTGTGTCACCCTTGGCCTGCTCAGGTTCTTTAGCTTGAGACTTTTTTTTTCCAAATTAAAGAAACTCCCCCTCCAACAACTGTACATTTAGTTTCAGTCACATTAATTTGGGCTGTCTGTTACATACCTTACTGATACAGTATGTCCATGAGTATCATTGGGGTATATGCTGGGGGGACATGTGAGATGAAACCCACCAGAAGGATGGTCAGTAAAGCTCACCTACAGATCTCCACCTTGACTCTAAGGCCCAGGAGGGTACTGCACCTCTCCCCTGCCCTCAAACTATGACTTCATTTGAATTAATTTAAATACAGTGGGTCATTTCTTCTTGATCATATCTCATTAAAGACTCTTTTCTCTGCTCATTTCAATTAGATTTAGCTTACAGAAGTATGAAAAAGGTTTACATGTAAAAATGTATGGTGGGGGGCGGTATGGGGATGGTGGATGTGTCAGATAAAACTAAGGTCCTTCCACTCTGGACCAGTGGCCAAGGTCAGCTCAGACTCCTGAAACAACCTCACTGGAATCAGG
Source organism: Dama dama (assembly GCF_033118175.1). NCBI lineage: Eukaryota > Metazoa > Chordata > Mammalia > Artiodactyla > Cervidae > Dama > Dama dama. Next base: position 10,028,035 of record NC_083703.1, on the reverse strand, counting down.
AGCATGCACACCGCCCTGGCTGAGTGTACAGGGGACAAATACAATCTGCTTCATTTAGCACGCTGCCACACAGAAGTTAACTGAAATTATTAAAGGGTAACTAAATAGGCACTGTGTTTTCTTTTTTTCAGGAGAAAAGGATTTTTACAGAAATTTACTCTCATTCTATTGAGTCTTCTTTCTTTTCGGAAAAGTATGTTACAGAGCATCCTTGCCTCAAGGCCCTGTTTACTCATTTGTAGTGATATACTATATGTAAAGTTACATTACCAGCACTTGCAGTTTCCCAACTGTTTGATGCCTGATGTCACAAAATTATAACTAAGAGAGGCTGTTACATTCACCGCTCCAAGGCACGGCGGACTATTATTTCGGCAACAATGAAAGTGTATAATAAAGGACTTTAATTTTAATGACAGCTTGAGTGCAAGCTGTTAGAAAAATTGAGTGTGTGTTTTCCCTATCCAGGTAACCGAATCAGGCGGTCCCCTCCGAACAGCATCCTTTGCCAACCGACTGTGATTTTAAATTATTCAATTTAATTCAACAAGCATTTATCAAATACCCATTACATGCGAGGCGTTGCAGTGGGTGCTGGAGTAACCGAACAGCAACACCTGCCCTTCAGGAGTTCGCAATCTAGGGAGAGAGCGAGAGGCCTAATAACATAACTCGAACACTATGCAGATTGTAAGAAGTGCTCAAATGAAGGGCCGCGCACTGCAGCGAACGGAACGGCCGTGAGAAGCCGCCTGCAGCCGGAGGCGTGGCAGGAGGGCTTCAACCGGATTAGAACACAGACCCTCCCGTCAAGGAGCCCAGCCCCCGGCCTGCTAAAGGCTCAGGGTGGAGCACTCTTTGGGTGTGTTAAGGATAGGATGTCAGGCATCTGTGACCGGAAGCAACGAAAGGAGCGAAAACAAACACGACAGCGGGGAGGGGAGATGCGCTGGAGCAGCAGGAAGGCCGCAGAGGTAGAAGTCCGAGAGCCCGGGGTGTCGGAGTGAGTCGGAACCCCGCGCCTACACCGTGTGACCGGCTCCCTCACTTGGCGGCATTAGCTCCACGTCACCGGGCCCCACTCACATCCCCTGGCCCTGAACACTTCGGGGCCCACAGATCTGACTGCGGCACCTGTATTTTATGTCATTATTTTCCTGTAGGGCTTTCTTTAGTTTCCAGAGCCTGCTTCACCCCCACCTGCACACGGGAGACGGGAAGTGCTGAGGAATTCACGTCCAAGGCGAGCTGTTTCTAAGAGACAAATGATGGGAGCTGTGTGTTAACAGCCAGGCTTCTTTGCCCCTGGGTGTGTAAGGCTGGGCTACCAGAGTCCCCTCGGTGGGTTAAGACACGAGGTAGAAAATCTCTTTATTTCATTCTCTGAGTCATAGCATCTTTATTGATAACATAATTGCTCAACTGCTGCATCAATTACTGATGATGATTATGATTTTACTGGAAGCAATATTAAGAATTAAGATCTTCTACTTCACCACATCACAGTCCTAAACATCAGAATTTACTTTTAATGATGTATAACTCTCCTATGAGACATTCTCTTACAATTCAAGACAAGGAAACAGACTGCTATTCCTGTTACTTATTATGATACATACCCTCTATGATAAAAAAAGTTTTAACTAAGTCTGCCTTTTTGGTTTGGCTACCACAAAGCTCCCTCATATTTGTTCTTATTGATACATTTCCAGCCCTGACACTTTTTCTCATGATGTATAATATTATTATTTTAGTTCATGTGCATTTATAGATGTTGAATGAAGTAGTGCATAAATAAATCAATCAGCATTTCAAACCTGTAAAACCTCTGGTGCCCCAAAATGCCAAACCTGAAACTTGCTCTCTAAGGCTTTCCCTAAGAATTCCAATCACTCTGTGTTCAGATTTTGTGCAATGTTGGGCTACATGGTTTTGCTGTAGATAGATAGCAGACTAGTAGGAGGAAAGGCAACCAAGGGAAGAGAAATAACATCTAGATAGAGACGGGCTCAAAACAAATAAAAGCAGACCCATAGGTATTCTACTGCATAGTAAAATACTGGATTTTTCAATTTCAATGATGTCCTTGGGTCATCCATTTAAATAAAATTACTATATAAAGAAAGCTGAGTGCTGAAGAATTGATGCTTTTGAACTGTGGTGTTGGAGAAGACTCTTAAAAGTCCCTTGGACTGCAAGGAGATCAAACCAATCCATCCTAAAGGAGATCAGTCCTGAATATTACTTTGGCCATCTGATGAGAAGAGCTGACTCATTGGAAAAGAGCCTGATGCTGGGAAAGATTGAGGGCAGGAGGAGAAGGGGACGTCAGAGGATGAGATGGTTGGATGGCATCACTGACTCAATGGACATGAGTTTGAGCAGGCTCTGGGAGTTGGTGAAGGCCAGGGAAGCCTGGTGTGCTGCAGCCCACGTGGTAACAAAGAGTCGGACACGACTGAGTGACTGAACTGAACTACATAAGAAAAATTTCAATTAAAATTACCTTTTTAAAGTTCTGGTATTTGAATCAATAGAATTCGATCCTTTTTAAAAAGCATTTATTTGGAATGACTAGTTGATTGCGTCACGCCTCATGCTTCTCTGTGTACTCATGTCTGTTTCATCACTGTCAATTCACTAGCAATTACATCATGAATCAGCTTGTACCATTTCTTCTTTTTTCTTCTTGTAGATCAAATGGTCCATATGAAATGCCACAAAAAAAAAAGGCCACCCACTTGAAAGGCAGAATAATGTGCCCTCACAGTCCTGATCATGAATCCTGATTCAGCCACTTTCTTATGTGTAACATTAGACAAAATGACTCATTCCCTATGGGCCTCAGTTTCTTCATCTGTAAAAGTCGACAATGATACTTATCTCACATGTTTCACATGTTTCAGGACTAAGTAAGATAATCTAATTGTTCAACACAGGACCCGGCTCACAGCAAACAATCAAACTGTTTGTTTGCTGTTAAACTTACTGCATTTGTTAAAATAGGAAAATTGAACCTAAGTGCAGGATATAATGCTCAGATAAGTATCGACTGGTAATTATTTCAGATACAATAAAGTTTTAAAATAGGTTGAGTACATAAAAATAGGGAGGACATGAAGAATACAGAGAATATAAAGGTTAGAAGTTATTTAAAATCCTATTACTTGTCAGTCTAATAAACCTTCTATCTGTTAAGGAGAATTTGGTGAATAGAATTTTATTTTTACCATATTTCTTACCAATATAAACCTATAATACATAAGAACACTGGGTTACAGAGTATAATACAACATACAGGTACAACTTAAATTCTGTTTTGAATAACAGAGAGATGTAAGGCCATTGTGATCAGCTAACTAAATGCCGTATGCTATCAGCTTGCTGTAAACTAGGGGTCAGAGGGGGACACAGATCATGACAAAAATCCAAAGACTCCTTACAGGTTCTCAGCAGAAATCAGCAAAATGCAACTATGATCTATGTCACATGAGTGCGTAATCACATGAAGGCCAGCACAATCATTGCAATTACCTTTGGAAGATAGAAGGTGTAGAGTGTCTATAAAGAAAGAAAAATAAATCAGAATTTCCACCCACAGGGAAAGCAGGAGTTGATACTGAGAATGGGAAGTCAGATGACCACAGCCCCAGTTGAGGAAGATAAATAAACTGCACTGATGCGCTGTGAGCGCAAATTGTCTTGTACACTCAGCTTGGAACAAAGACATCTAATGATGACTTTTGATAGAACAAGTCTCACAAATTTTCCCCACCCATAATCTTGTCCAATCCAATGCTGACTCATGTTTTGCTAGTTGATGCTAGAGAGGAAGCTGGTCCTGAGCTAATCAGCTAGCTTAATTTTGCTTAATTGCAGTCATCTGTAAGACTATGATAGAAAACTGAAAAATTACATACTGTTGTAAAATAAAATAAAATAAAATAAAAGGACTATACTGTGAATCAGGAGATTTTTCATTCTAGCCCAATTTCCTCCCTTGCTTGGCATTCTTGAATTTGACCTTTTTGAACTTCAATCATTAAATGAGGTTCTTGGATTGCATAATCATGAAGGCACTTTCTATCATACAACTCTGTCCTTCAAGCACGAAGTCTAGCTATTGCAAGGCATTGAAACACTCTCATCACCTAGTCTACCAGCTTGTATCTATCTTACAATATGAGCTTCCTAATAAAGCTCTCTGAGACAGCCAGAAGAATACCCCACCCCCACCCCAGGTAACTCAGCTGCACTATGAGAAGTAACAGATTCATGGCTCTGGTGTGACTCCAACAAGACTTAGGCAGAGCTGTCAGCATCAGCATCACTCCCCCAAATGACCGTGAATTCCTTTGCTGCTTTGTTTGAATGCCTCCTGAATTAATTTTGAATCTGGGCTGAGTAGGTTGTCCTAGAGAAGAGCTATGGGCATCTTAATGACCCATTTTACAGATAAGGCCACTAGATGGGAGGGAAAGAGTTAGAAATTTAAAACATTAGGGAACAGAGACAGATAGAGAGGGAGGAGGACAAGGACAGCTGTCCAGGTGTGGCTGACCTTCCCCGAGATAGCAGAAGGTCAGAGAGCTAACTGGTACCCAGCTCCTCTACCACAGAAAATGCCATGATCAGGGTTTATAGGGCATTTGTAAAGTCTTATCAGAATTTTTTTTTTTCTTACAGTTTGCCTGCTATTTACTGCCAAAATGTACATCTATTTCCCTTTTATGTCCCTCTGGCAATATGAGGCAGTAGTCATCTGATGGGATTGGAAAACAGCTCTGTCATTGGTAAACTTTGGGAACTTGGACAAGTCACTTACTCATCTCTGGGACAGATTTGGGGGAAAAGGGATGGTGAAAATACATAACGAGCTGAGTGGGAGGATTAAAGTGGAAAGGAATGTGTAAGACCTCAAGCTCAGCAGATACTCAAACACTTTTGAAAACTTTCCTTGTTATTGTGAGCTTGAGGTTTTAGCATGACTTTTCCCAAAATACAGAGGCTTATGAATGGTTTGAATTAACACAAGATATCATATTTAAAACCCATTTTTCTCTTCATTGGTAAAACTGGAAGCCACCTGATAAGTGGAACCTGCTCTTAGTACAGGAGGACGCCAGCGTGAAAACTCACACATTCCTTATGTGAGCTGTCAGACACTTCTACAATTTCAAACGGGTTTTTCTTCTTAACCTTTTATGTTTAAACAGCATATTACTAAATTTCATGCCTGGATCAACTAGTTACCTAATAAGTAAGCTTTTTTCTTTTCTCTTCTCTGGCGCCACTCTAGTCCATATTTGTGTTATCTAATATGCCTCTTCTTACTTGTGTGGTCTATATGAATCAGGCTGCTTTCAAACTTGTTTCAGTTTCCAAAAAAACATTAGAGAAAGAAATCCACAGCTGTTAAGGCCTGCCATCAAATATATCAGGCTGTAAGCAGAGGCAGAAATGCACGGTTCTGCTAGCTCTCGAGGCTCTAACACATATCATAGGGCACGGTCTTCGCTCAGCCATTTAATGGTATCTAGTGCTGGCAATTGGAGGAGGCGATGGCACCCCACTCCAGTACTCTTGCCTGGAAAATCCCATGGATGGAGGAGCCTGGTAGGCTGCAGTCCATGGGGTCACAAAGAGTCGGACACGACTGAGCGACTTCACTTTCACTTTTCACCTTCATGCATTGGAGAAGGAAATGGCAAACCACTCCAGTGTTCATGCCTGGAGAATCCCAAGGACGGGGGAGCCTGGTGGACTGCCGTCTATGGGGTCGCACAGAGTCGGACACGACTGAAGTGACTTAGCAGCAGCAGCAGCAGTGCCCACAAGGACCAGCCCTTAATACAGCTGCATTCTGCTTTGCTGGATCCTTTAAAGTAATCACAATGCAGGGGAAATAATTCTTAATAAGCAAAAGTCATTCAAAATAACCCAGTTCACTGCTGGGGATGTATACTGATGTATGCACTTAGGAAGGATGCTAAGCGTATGCACACCACATGACCTAGCAATCTGAAACCTAGGTAAATAGCCAGCACTGAAAGGCATGCACAAGAATGTAAAATGTCTATGCAGAATATCTCCAAACTGGAAACTACCCAAATGTTCATCCACAGGAAAATGGATAAATTGTGATATGTTCACACAATGAAATACTAAATAGGAGTTTGTAAAAAGAGCAAAGAATTCTATATGGTAAATATGGATGTGATTTATGTACTTACGGTTGGCTGACAGAAATGGGATACAAGCATGTACAAACTATATGGCTCTATTCTTATACATTTCAAGAACTTGCAGACCTATTAGAGCTTAGGATACATTCACTTGGCAGGTGTATGTGCACACGTGTGTACATCTGTGTGCACATCTGTGTGCACACGCACGTGTGTGTGCGTGTGTGTGTGTGTGTGTGTGTGTGTGTGATGACTGGATGAAATGTTCTGTTTCTCAATTGGGTGTTGGTTACCAAACTGGCATTCAGTTGGCAAAATTCCATTAAGCTCTACGCCTGATATGTACACCTTGTCATGGATGTATTACATGCAATAAAAAGTTATTTTTATTGGAAATGATTATAAAAATGTATGTTCATTTTGTCAGTCTTGGAAAAGGCAAAGAAAAAACATCCAAATGGTAGGAAGGCATCTAATGGGTCCACTTAGCCAGCACGTTCACAAGCTCAAACAGAAATCCTACTACAGACTGAATGTTTCCCTCACAGAATTAATATGTTGAAGCCTAATACCCAGCGCTCTGATATTTGGAGATGGCATCTTTGGAAGGTGATGAGGTTATGGGTGGAACCCTCACAGGTGAGATTAGTCTCCTTACAAAAGAGACCCCAGAGAGCTCCCATCCCCTTCCACCGCATGAGGACATGCTGAAAATAACGGCTGTCCATGATCCAGGAAGCGGGCCCTTGCCAGGCACCAGATTTGCTGGCAACTTGACCTGCCTTGTTAACTGTGGGGAAAAAAAAATTCTGTGGTTTAAAAGCCACCCAGTCTATGGTATTTTTGTTATAACATCCCAAACTTAGACAGACTCCAGTAACAAGTCTGATGCATGTTTGAGGACCCCTGGGCCAATATCCCTGCATTACATGGCTGCAAAGAGCATCACTACTACCACTCCTACTCCTGCTTCGACTCGTCTCTGTGACAGGCCAGGCACTGCATTGAGGCTCCTTTCGTACACATGATTTCATCCATCCTCACCAAACACCCCATGAGAAAACACGGCAACTTCCACTTTGTAGGTGTGGAAACTGAGGCTCAAGCATGTTAAACTGCTCCCCTCAGGCTGTTAGAAGACCTAATATGTGTGTGGTCGCTTACACTCATGACTGTGATCCCTTTGAGTTCAGACTATGGGCTCCCTTCCCCCTACTCTTGGGCTCCAGGAAATTCCCTCCCCATTGCTGTGTCAGATTACAATGGTTTGTTCCTCTGGTATTCATTGCTTTCCTCTGTGGGTGTGGGTTCATTCAACCTGCGTTCTCTGTGAGTCTGAAACGCAGACAGCGGAGCAGCCGAGGCCCCATCTGGCTCTCCTCTCCCGGGCACACGAGGTTCGGTTCCACGGAGCCCCACATGAAGGCTGCCGGCCTGGCTGGACTCCAGGGACTCATTGTGACTACATGTGCCCACGGAACTATCAGTGTGATCACAGAAGTAACCCCGTCTGCTGCGTGCATTTAGAACTCGCAAAGGCTGATATTAGGGCAGATGTTTACTGAATTCTCAGAGAAGTCCTTTATTTTTCCCCCTTAAGGACACATATAAAATTATGTGTACTCAAGATGAGCAAACTGCTGGAGATCTTCTGTAGTGAAGGGTAAGAATACAGTCAGCATGTGCTTCCATTAAAGATCTTTAGAGACAGGCCTCTGTTCAAATCCCAGTTACGCCATTCACTAGGTCCCGGTCTCCTCATCTAATAAATGTGGAAAATACCTTCATCAGAAAATTCTCATAAAGAGAATGAGACAGTGTGTGAGAAGTACTTAGTTCAATCTCTGCTACATGTTACACTTTTTCTTAGTTTGTAAACACACTCGCATAGAATTTAATTAATTAGCTTGCTACATAGGGGCATCATGCATTATACACACACACATGTACAAGCACTCACATTCACAGAATCAAAGACTTGGGGCTCCCTGTCTTCTAACAGGCAACAGGAAACCCTGCTTTTTGAGAGTGTGGTCATGTGATATTTTCTAAAATAGCTGAAAAAATAGAAAAAATATAATCGTGATCAGTAGCATAAAAAATTATTTGTAAACCAGCAATACAGGTTTTAAAGAAAAGAGTCTCTAAATTCTGGGGACTTCAAAAGTGTAAAATCTGTCCAACACTATGTATTTCTAAACTGCTTGCTCAAATGGCAACTTTACCATATGTGTAGCTTGACTTGCATGCTACGTTAGTCACTTCTAGAACACTCTGATACTCTGAGGTTAATAAACTCTTAACTATTAACAGTCTGTAAGCCTACATGTAATAATAGCCTTTTAATCCATTGTCTTCCCCTCTTGTTAAAGACTACAAGAGTCCTGCCATCTTCCTTTATGTTTTATATGACCTCTCAGAGAACCGAGAGGGGAATAATCGGATAGAGATTAGCCACAGTCACAGAAATGCCTTGGAAGCTAGTTCACAGCATAAGTCAAGAAGACTCTGTCCCCATACTCACTGGTGTTTAATGACTCTGCTTTCTCATTACAGCTCTCTTGCCCCAACACAGAGAAAATAATTAGACCTTGAACATGGCAATTAAAAAGCAGATATCCTGAGTTCTGACACTGCTGGCAGACCAGCCAACTGTTAAGGAGATACTTAACGTCACCCTGGTGGCGAATTTCTAAAAGGTTATAGAGCACCACTGAGAAAAAAAAAAATCATTCTTTAGCAAGTATGACCTAAGAGTTTAGATGGTCTAAGTTCAGGATCCTAGAAGCACACACACATCAGAGCTGACGCTGTTTAATGCTGCCACTGCTTCCTTTAAGTTGGGCGTGAATACTGTATTTCCGTGTTCTCTTAAGGTCATTCTTCCATGACAGTGCTAATTACAACAAAACTATAACCTCAGGTTAAGAACACCAGCAGTCAAATAACTTTATGTTGTAAAGGTATCACATATAGTCTATAAAAATGCTGTTTATAAGACCCAATGAGATTCATTTTGAAAAGAAACTAAGTATTCTTCATCAGCTGGCATTTCTTTGATTTCTCATTGATAAGCCTTAAAAAAAGACACTAGGATGTTTCACACAGAAATAAGTGTTGCTACATCACATAAGCACCCTTCCATCAATGTACAAGTTAATACAGATGAGACAATAAATGCCAGTTATTTAAGCCATCCAGTTTGTGGTACTTTATTATCGCAACCCTAGAAAACTAAGACAGGTACCAACCTTAATTTCAAACACTCTGTATGATGAACTCAACTATTAGAGGTGTTACCATTTGAGCTTATCACTTTGGTCAGTTGCTCTACAAAACCACATTTACTTGAGGCACATCGTAACAAAAGATTTATTTTTGCTTGAACCGAAACTCTCCTGTGGGACAGTTTATCGTCTACTAACCACCGCTGTGGCTGACGCGCAGGTCCCTGTGGTAAGAACCTGGGGCCTCCTGCTAACAGTGAGTGAGTGAGCTGTCGTGGAAGACACTTCCCAGACCCACAGCCCAGGCTTCAGAACTCGCAGCTCCCGCTGAATCCTAATACAACACAGGAGAGACCCTGGACCACAGCCACCCAGCTAGGTCACTCCTGAATTCCAGATCTACAGAAACTTTACAAGAGTAGATGTTTGCTTTTTCAGATCACTAGGGTTTGGTGCAATTCATTGCACAGAATTATACAGGTAACATTACATCAGCCTTCACTGGGTAAATGCACTTGCCAGCTCTGTGCAGGCAGAATTATCCCTGTAAGCACAACAGGGGCAATGAACTGGAAACAGAAACTTATAGAGGAGGTTAAAGAACGTTTTGCTCTCCTGATGAATACGGCTTATTTCATCCTACCTTGAATGTTGATGTGTGATGAACATGGGTTATTTCATCCTACCTTGAATGCTGGTGTGATGGTTGAAGCTGCAGCAACTACCTTACCATTAAGAGGAAAAGGTCAAGGGAATTATACTGATCTTGGTCCTGATATAATTGACTTGCTGAAGTAACACTGCAAATTGTCTGCCTTTAAACTTGTTACATGAAGGGAAAATATGTATTAAAGTCATTTTAATAAAATTTTTTTTAATAAATTTTTTTTTATCAGTAACTGGAATATAGTCTTATAAAAGCTACTTCTCTATTTTATGTCATTTCAGGAATTCTGGCATACCTCTTCTGTTTTTAGTCTCAGAAAATATAATCCAATAACTTCCATGAAAGTATTAATCTATTTTTAAAAACCTTTAGAACCATACATTTTACACATAGTTATCTCCATACATATCACCAATATGAATAAAAAGGAACTATTCTGAGAAAATGTAAGGAAGATAACCACATTTATAAAATAAAAGGAAAAGAAAGAAGAAAAGGAAAGGGGCAAATAAAGTAGCCAAGATTAAAAAGTATATAGAAATAGAAAAGAGGAAATAGTAAAGGAGGAAATACATTTTTAAGAACACAAAAAGGAATTGGTATGAAGATGATTACAAGAATTTAAACACTGAAGTGTAAAAACCATTTGTTGACTCCTTCTAGGATGTCAAAGTTTGCAAACATTATGTACAGTAAGATTTTTGTAAGCATTAAATTTCTTTTCCTAATGTTTAAACTTTGGCATTAGGCAGTGCAATGTTAAATTTGAGAAGCTCTTGTTAACTGTCTTTCCTAAAAATAAGATGTGAGGTGATAATGAATTAAACCTTTGAAGACACAGAGTGAGTTTGCAGGTTCTGGTTATTTTATGGGTTACATATCAAGGAGGGAAAAAAGCAATTATTTACTCTACACAGATAAAAGAGAGATGGGATAAACGGTTCGAAGAAAACAAATACTGAATTAATTGGTGGCACATAAAAGTTTTTTACATTCAAACAAAATGCGTCACACACATATTGTCAAGAAGAAAAAGAAATTACAAATCAAATCTCTAAAGCTCTTTGTAAGTCATCTGTGAAAATAAAACCTTTTTGGAATTTTTTATTCTTCTGTTAAAAGATAATACCTACATAATATTTCAGGTATAGTAGATTGCGATGGTATCTAAAGTTTCATTCCATTTTAAACGAGTGTTTTTATTATCCTATCTTTAGTAAATATTTAGTTATAGTACAGCATATTTCACATATATCTATGACTTTGGAGTCAACCTCTTTGCCTTGAATCCTGGGACACTACAGGTTATATCACTTCCAACAGAAACTGACCTTCCCTCGGTCACTTTGCTGAGAGAAACTGTCTTTGCATCTGCCTTTTAACATGGGTGACATAACAGTATCTACCTTATTGTGAAAATTAGATAAACGAGTCCATGTGAAGTGTTTAGCCTAGGTCTGGAACATATTCAGTGACCACTGTGTTTACCAATTATTTGGAAATAAAGAATAAAATGTGTAGAAGTGAGCACTGTTTGACAAGTACCTGGAAAAATTAGACTGAAAACGAAGAGATTAGACAAAAGTGTGAATCCACAAGAGATTTTTGAACCTCAGGATAAATACATGGAGAACAACCACAGCTTTTAGAAACATTTTAAGGCTGAAACTTTTTTTGAAAAAGCTGAAACAAGATATTCTAAATTTAGGATAAACCAACCACAGTCCAAAGAATAGCAAAGAGAGATAAGAAAGCCTTCCTCAGTGATCAATGCAAAGAAATAGAGGAAAACAATGGAATGGGAAAGACTAGAGATTGCTTCAAGAAAATTAGAGATACCAAGGAACATTTCATGCAAAGATGGGCTCGATAAATGACAGAAACGGTATGGACCTAACAGAAGCAAACAATATTAAGAAGAGGTGGCAAGAATACACAGAAGAACTATTCAAAAAAAGATCTTCAATACCCAGACAATCATGATGGTGTGATCACTCACCTACAGCCAGACATCCTGCAATGTGAAGTCAAGTGGGCCTTAGGAAGCATCACTATGAACAAAGCTAGTGGAGGTGATGGAATTCCAGCAGAGCTATTTCAAATCCTAAAAGAGAATGCTGTGGAAGTGCTGCACTCAATATGCCAGCAAATTTGGAAAACTCAGCAGTGGCCACAGCACTGGAAAAGGTCAGTTTTCATTCCAATCCCAACGAAAGGCAATCCCAAAGAATGCTCAAACTACCACACAATTGCACACATCTCACACGCTAGTAAAGTAATGCTCAAAATTCTCCAAGCCAGGCTTCAACAGTACATGAACTGTGAACTTCCAGATGTTCAAGCTGGATTTAGAAAAGGCAAAGGAACCAGAGATCAAATTGCCAATATCCGCTGGATCATTGAAAAAGCAGGAGAGTTCCAGAAATATATCTACTTCTGCTTTATTGACTCTATCAAAGTCTTTGACTGTGTGGATCATAGCAAACTCTGGAAAATCCTTAAAGAGATGGGAATACCAGACCACCTGACCTGCCTCTTGAGAAATCTGTATGCAGGTCAGGAAGGAACAGTTAGAATTCGACATGGAACAACGGACTGGTTCCAAATAGGGAAAGGAGTATGTCAAGGCTGTATATTATCACCCTGCTTATTTAACTTATATGCAGAGTACATCATGAGAAACACTGGGCTGGAAGAAGCACAAGCTGGAATCAAGATTGCCAGGAGAAATATCAACAACCTCAGATATGCAGATGACACCACCTTTATGGTATAGAATGAAAAAGAACTAAAGAGCCTCTTGACGAAAGTGAAAGAGGAGAGTGAAAAATTTGGCTTAAAGCTCAACATTCAGAAAACTAAGATCACGGCGTCCAGTCCCATCACTTTCTGGCAAATAGATGGGCAAACAGTGGAAACAGTGACAGACTTTTTTTTGGGGGGGGGGGGGGCTCCAAAATCACTTCAGATGGTGACTGCAGCTATCAAATTAAAAGACATTTGCTTCTTACAAGAAAAGTTATGACCAACCTAGACAGCATATTAAAAAACAGAGATATTACTTTGCCAACAAAGGTCCGTCTAGTCAATGCTATGGTTTTTCCAATAGTCATATATGGGTGTGAGAAAGCTGAGCACCAAAGAATTGATGCTTTTGAACTGTGGTTTTGGAGAAGACTCTTGAGAGTCCCTTGGACTGCAAGGAGATCCAACCAGTCCATACTAAAGGAGATCAGTCCTGGGTGTTAATTGGAAGGACTGATGTTGAAGCTGAAACTCCAATACTTTGGCCACCTGAGGGAAAGAGTTGACTCATTGGAAAAGACCCTGATGCTGGGAAAGATTGAAGGCGGGAGGAGAAGGGGACAACAGAGGATGAGATGGTTGGATGGCATCACTGACTCAATGAACATGAGTTTGAGTAAACTCCGGGAGCTTGTGAAGGACAGGGAGGCCTGTCCATGGCATGCTGTAGTCCATGGGGTCGCAGAGTCGGACACGACTGAGTGACTGAACTGACTCACTGAACCACAGGTTCTACCACCTCCTGCTCCTGTAGCCCCCTTTTCAAGATGTGCATATTATTTTAAATATTTTTCTTACTTTCTATAATACAAACAAAACATGTTCACTATGGACTAATCTAAAATACAAAATAGCAATAAAGAGATAAAAAGAAAAAAAAATTTTTCTACATTTCCACTATCAGAGATAAAGCATCAATTTGTTATGTTCTTTCAGACCATTTTCCATGTTGTTTTTTTTTTTATCAATGTAAATAGATCATGTATGTTTTATACCATTACATCATACCATCCGTGGTGTTTATAATCTGATTCTTTCATTCAGAATCATGAGATGATTTTCATGCCAATAAGCATAATTTTTATAGCATAATTTTCAATGGCTAGTTCTTAAAAATTCTGCAAAATTCTTTATGCCTTATGTTGGACATTTAGTCAGTTTCAGGCAAACCTCATTTTATTGTGTTTAGCTTCAGTGTGCTTCAAAGATACTGTTTTTTTAAAAATGAAGATCTGTCACAACTCTGCGTCAACAAGTCTATTGGCGCCATTTTTCTAACAGCATTTACTCACTTCATGTTTCTGTGTCACATTTTGGTAATTCCTCAATATTTCAAACCCTTCACTGGTAAAAAAAAAAAAAAAAAAGATTAAAACTCAGTGAAAACTCAGATGATGGTTAGTATTTTTCAGCAATAAAGTATTTGTAATTAATGTAGATACTTTTTTTTTAGACATAATGCTATTTCACACTCAGTAGACTGCAGTATAGCATCTATACTTTTACACATGGAGCACCCAAAAACTTGTATGACTTGCTTTATTGCAATATTTGATTCACTGCCACGGTCTGAAACAGAACCCACAATCTCTCTGAGATATGCTTGTATAAGCAATGCTGAGGACTTGCCTGATTGTACTGCGGATAGGATTCTGCCTGCTAATGCAGAGACACGGGTTTGGCCCTGGTCCAGGAAGAGTCCACAGGTCACGGGGCTACTAAGCCTGTGTGCCACAACTCCGGAGCCCACGCGCCACGATAAGAGAAGCCAACACCACGGGAAGTTCAAGCACCACCACAAAGAGCAGCCCCTCGCCACAACCCGAGAAGGCCCTCAAGCAGCAACGAACGCCCAGCACAGCCGAAGTCAAATGGGAAAAACAATGCCGATCGTTTCTTACGCTTAATGGTTTTGAATAGGCCTGAGATCCATTCCTAGGGACATGGTACTGCTGCACTCCAAAAATGCTGTTTTATGTGACACTTCTTTGGTGCTTCTAACAGTCTCTATGGCAACCCACCCCAGTATTCTTGCCTGCAGAATCCCATGGGCCAAAGAGCCACGCGAGCTATAGTCCATAGGGTCACAAAGAGTCGGACACAACTGAAGTGACTTTACATGAAACAGTCTCTATAAGTATCAAGAAAGTGACCTCAAACCAGGTGTAGGGGTAAAACTGATTCAAAATGATGAGAAGTCACAGAAGTCAAAAGCACTTTGGGCATTTTGACCTTAATCCAAACCCAGTCACTTGATCTTGTGTAGTGCAGAACCAGCAACTTAAAGAGCTAAAACTGAAAGCTTCTCTGACAGGTATTTAAAGAATGACATATCATTGTTCTGATTTAAAGCAAGAAAACTGTATGAATAATTCACCCCTCCCCCCAACAACAAAAAAAGTTTTTACATTTTCAAACACGTGTTAAAATGGGAACTGTTTTGCCAAAAGTAAGAGGAGTGTAAATTTCTCTTCTTGCTGAGACAGAAAAGGTTCTACATCACATCTCGGTAAGGATGCACCACTGAAAAACACTCAACAGGAGCAATCCCTTCGCACTGAGGGACTCAAAGAAAATCCTGACTGGAAACCAAATAATTCCAGGGAGTATTTATGTTATATGAAGGATGACCACCAGGGTGGTTTTTCACTTTTCTACCTGGACTGAGAAGGAAACCTTCTAATGGCGGAAACATATCAGTTTTGGTAAGTTCACCAATGATTAGGTCTTAAGGGTCCCACTTCATATTCTAAAAGAAAGTCATTTCTAAAATAAGGTCTAAGACCTTATTGTTAATAATAGATTAAGAAACAGCTTAAATTCTGTCTCCTAGTCCTGATCAAACTCAAGCATCCATTTATTACTTTTCCTCAGTTTCAAAACCTAAAGAGAATTGACTCCCTCACTTCCTCTTTTTTGAGAAGTTCAAGGTATGTACTCCTTGGGGAATGCTGTTTGAAAAGTTACTGTCACTGGCATTCACACTATTCACCCAGTAAGATGTGCGATCAAACGATGTCTTAAAAGAAAAAAGACTTGTATCTAACTAAGTAAGTCTTTAGGGCTGCATATGGTCTGAGAACAGGGAAATCAAACTATTACAAACTCCTAGGTTCACAGGAAATACTTTCGTACATTATCACATTGGACACTCACAGCAATCCTAGGAGGTAAGTCAAGCAGGTACCTCAATTTAAACAAAGAGGAAACTGAGGTGCAGTAAGATTGAGGTGATTCTGAGGGGCATGGCAATAAACGGTGGAATCAGGAGTCAAACCCATTCCTCCTGTTGCATACTCTGTGTGTGTGTGTGTCTGTGTGTGCGCCTCACACTAAGGTAAATTGACACTCAGCATTTTTCATCCATCTAGATGTCTAACTACATGGCATTACTTCCTCACTTGTCTCTAAAATTCCTATTACTATTTCATTATTTCAACTTATATACAACTGGCTCCAGCTAGTGTTTTTCCTTAAAAAATTAAAACCCTATTATGATAAGTCTGATCCCGGAAAATTCTTGACCATGCCTACTGTGTTTGTTACAGAGTTAGTGATTCTATCAAGACTTAGTGGGAGACGTTTTCATTTTCTCCAGCTATTGTCCACACAATTCATGGCCAATCCTCCCAGACCTCAGTGAGGTTTACAGTACCATTTACATCACAGGAATTCAACCAATCTCTCATTACTTTCTGAAGCTCTCTCCCTTTTCCTTCCTGGAGCTGCCTTAAACATTGCCTTGACTACCCAGCGTGCGCTCAATCAGTACTTTGGGACTAGCACTTGGATTCCTGTTCTCAGCGTTTGTTGTTGTTGCTATGCAGTTGTCAGTTCTGTTTGACTCTTTACGACCCCATGGACTGCAGTATACCAGGCTTCCCTATCCTTCATTATCTCCTGGAGTTTGCTCAAACTCATGTCCATTGAGTCAGGGATGCTGTCTAACCATCTCATCCTCTGCCACCCTCTTTTCCTTTTGCCCTCAATCTCTCCTAGCATTAAGGTCTTTTATGAGTCGGCCCCTCGCATTGGGTGGCCAAAGTATTGGAGAGTCAGTGTCAGTCTTTCCACTGAAAATTCAGGGTTAATTTCCTTTAGGATTGACTGATTTAATCTCCTTGCAGTCCAAGGGACTTTCAAGAGTCTTCTCCAGCACCACAATTTGAAAGCACCAATTCTTCAGGGCTCAGCCTTCTTTATGGTCCAACTCTCACATCTGTACATGACTACTGGATAAACCGTAGCTTTGACTATATGAACCTTCGTTGGCTAAGTGATGTCTTTGCTTTTTAATTTGCTGTCTAGGTTTGCCATAGCTTTTTTTTTTTCCAAGGAGCAAGTGTCTTTATTTCATGGCTGTGGTCACTGTCCCCAGTGATTTTGGAGTTTTCAGCTAGTTCTATTTAAACTGTACAGAAAAGCAGGAACAATAACACAGAAGGATCCTGGCAGAGTAAATAAATCAGATAGGAGAGCCTTTCCAAACGACAGGAATACAGCATGGAGGATGGGTAGACAGATACTCATAAGCGGAGAATGTAGGCTGGCACTCCCCCCGCAGCACTGGCTGACTGCCCATGAGAAAAATGCATGGCCAGCACACTCTTCAATGCACACACATGTGCATACACACACTCATCATTTTAAACGGAAGGATATTTTCTGAGTTAAACAGCTCTAGAGGAAATGACTAGTGCAGAGGCAGTGCTGAGTGAGGCATCAGGTAGGCGATCTCTTGAATCTGATGTAGAATTGATAAGGTGATGTGGAAGAAGGCCAAGTACTGCGTACTGAGAGGTGGTCTCCTTGATCCGGGAGCCTCTCCAACTAGACAGGTCATTTAACTTCTGCAACTCCGTAGATGAAGGTTTTCATACTGGGCTTCATGGAGCACTCAGAGTTCCCAGGAGTCCAACGGGGGAGCCCCAGCTGTCCTCAAGTGTACTCAGATTTCCAACTCCATTCAGAACAAGACCTGTTTCATATATTGATTTATTGTTAAGATTTTGCTCAAATAAAGGGTTTTTTTAATGCAAAAAAATAAACAAAACCATCTCTAGTGTTGAGCTTCCCAGGTGGATCAGCAGTAAAGAATCCACCTGCCAATGAAGGAGGTGCAGGTTTGATTCTCTAGGTCAGGAAGATCCCTTGGAGAAGGAAATAGTAACTCATAGTAACCTTGCTGGGAAATGCCCATGAACAGAGGACCCTGGTGGGTTATAGTCCATAGGGTCGCAAAAGAGTTGGACATCACTTAGTGACGAAAGAGCAACAGTCTCTAGGGTCTTTTCTAACTCTAAAATGTTATTCTCCTATTCTTTTGGAAGAGAAGTGAATGGCTCCATTCTAACCATCACAAACAATCACATCTGCCAACTTCCGATGGAATTACAGACTTAGCTACATTTAAGGATGGCATGCTACAAACATGGTCAGTCAAGGTCAGCGATGTCCAAGTCATCTGATGATTCACTTTTCAACAAAAAGTTAGGAGTAAAAGAGTTTCTTGGTAAGTTATGTTGGTAGGAAAAATTAGGCGGGAGGAAGACTAATACTCAAGAGACAGAAAAAGAGAGTTTTTAACCCTCTACTTATACCAGACCCATTTCTGCCAACTTCTGTGTCTTATCAGAGGGAGGAAGGAAGAAAGAGAGAGAGAGAGAGAGAATAAGAAATAGACAAAGGAGTTATTAATCTGATTGATTAGAGAATGAGCTACTGATTGGTCATATTTTCTAACAAGTGGGGCCACAATTTTGTAAACTGTATAAACCCACATTCTTTCTTGTGGATCTGTATTCTGAAGTTTGAGGAAAGCAGGAGCTAAAGCTTAAGCCTTGAACTGAAGCTCTCATTGGACCACTAGGTACTAAATCAGCAGTCTGACACCTCCTTCACTGGCAATGCTCACGTGGCACCCTCTTGTAATGTATGTATGTATACTCTTGTACTCCAAGTGGTATAATTTTAGCTGGACAAGGCTGAGACATCCTTGCATTCTTCGACTATCAAAAATTCTACCCTAGTTGCCCCAAAAAAGTTGAGAAAAAATAAATATCCAAACACAATAAGAATATTCAGGTTAGATCAAAGCTAGTAATATAGCATTCGCCCTTCACTCTGTAGTTGAATACTCATATATTGACAATACAGCTTCTGAAGGCTCATATTTCCCTTCTCTTCCAAGCTCAGCAGTATTCAAGACCAGCCCTAGGAATCTGGGTCAATACATCCTGAGT
Organism: Dama dama; assembly: GCF_033118175.1. Taxonomy (NCBI): domain Eukaryota; kingdom Metazoa; phylum Chordata; class Mammalia; order Artiodactyla; family Cervidae; genus Dama; species Dama dama. The sequence continues at coordinate 10,008,909 of NC_083703.1, read as the reverse complement.
ACAGCTTCACCTGGGATGTTTAGCAAAGATAACTTTCAGTCACCAGACCTTAGAAACTGTTCGAGAGTAAATTTACCTAAGGTATCTGGCAGTCCTCACAGGGCATCGTTCCCAGGTCACACTTATGAATGAGGTCAACCATGTCTGTGGTTTTCCTGAGTTTTCTCCTCCCATAGATATGTACAAGAATGTTAAAAAAAAAAAAAAAAAGACACATGAACCTTGTGTTAGTCAGGAATCTGGCAAAGAAGCAATCAGATGGCACAGGGAATGGAATGAAGGATTCCTTAGATGCTATGGATGGGTTTCAGACAAACAGGAAGGTATGTCAGTTCACCAAGAGCAAAGCAAAGCAGTAGTTCTTGTCCTGGGAGTGAAAGTACAGGAAGAAGTGGTATTACTGAAGGCTTGTGAGTGCCAGCTCCCTGAAGAACAGCAAGAGCTTGGGCAAGAGCTATATTCCCAGAGGAGGGCGGCCTTCTCAGAGATGGGATCCAAATCAGGGAGAGAGGAGAAATATCCCAACCCTTCATCACCACCATTCCTCTCATTTCCCGCCAGGGCCTCCCAATGCCTAAGCCACTGTCAAACTGCAAAAGTTAAGTGGCAAGGGAGCCCAGGGAATGCAGGGAAAACTATTCATCTCTTGGGGGTATAGATTAGCACAGAACATGTATGGTGAAATATTCAACATAGACCCTCAGTCTAGGAAAATACAGACGTGTATGTGAGGTTTGTGAAGGCCTGAACCATGCATGAAACCTAGTTTAGAAACTGAGTGTTAATGACTTCCAAATCTACATCTACAGGGTATACATTTCTCTCTCTCCTTCAGGTACCGATTTTATATATACAGCTACCAACTAGATGGCTTTCTTCAGATACCTAGATACTTTGTTCACTCACCTAGAGCCAGACACACTGGAATGTGAAGTCAAGTGGGCCTTAAAAAGCATCACTATGAACAAAGCTAGTGGAGGTGATGGAATTCCTGTTGAGCTATTTCAAATCCTGAAAGATGATGCTGTGAAAGTACTGCACTCATGTCAGCAAATTTGGAAAATTCAGCAGTGGCCACAGGACTGGAAAAGGTCAGTTTTCATTCCAATCCCAAAGAAAGGCAATGCCAGAGAATGCTCAAACTACTGCACAATTGCACTCATCTCACACGCTAGTAAAGTAATCCTCAAAATTCTCCAAGCCAGGCTTCAACAATACATGAACCGTGAACGTCCAGATGTTTAAGCTGAATTTAGAAAAGGAAGAGGAACCAGAGATCAAATTGCCAACATCCACTGGATCATTACAAAAGCAAAAGAAATCCAGAAAAACATCTATTTCTGCTTTATTAACTGTCAAAGCCTTTGAACTATGTGGATCACAATAAACTGTGGAAAATTCTTAGAGATGGAAATACCAGACCACCTGACCTGCCTCTTGGGAAATCTGCATGCAGGTCAGGAAGCAACAGTTAGAACTGGACATGGAACAACAGACTGGTTCCAAATAGGAAAAGGAGTCCGTCAGGGCTGTATATTGTCCCCCTGCTTATTTAACTTATATGCAGAGTACATCATGAGAAACACTGGGCTGGATGAAGCACAAGCTGGAATCGAGATTGCTGGGAGAAATATCAGTAACCTCAGATATGCATATGACACCACCCTTATGGCAGAAAGTGAAGAGGAACTAAAGAGCCTCTTGATGAAAATGAAAGAGGAGAGTGAAAAAGTTGGCTTAAAGCTCAACATTCAGAAAACTAAGATCATGGCATCCAGTCCCATCATTTCACAGCAAATAGATGGGGAAACAGTGGAAACAGTGATAGACTTTATTTTGGGGGGCTCCAAAATCACTGCAGATCGTGACTGCATGAAAGTAAAAAGACACTTACTCCTTGGAAGTAAAGTTATGACCAACCTAGACAGCATATTAAAAAGCAGAGACATTACTTTTCAACAAAGGTCTGTCTAGTCAAGGCTATGGTTTTTACAGTAGTCATGTATGGATGTGAGAGGTGGACTATAAAGAAAGCTGAGCACTAATGAATTGATGCTTTTGAGCTGTGGGGTTGGGAGAAGACTCTTGAGCGTCCCTTGGACCGCAAGGAGATCTAACCAGTCCATACTAAAGGAGATCAGTTCTGAATATTCATTGGAAGGACTGATGCTGAAGCTGAAACTCCAACACTTGGGCCACCTGATGCAGTTCCCAGGAACAACTTCTCTGATCCTAACTCCATCGTGGAAAGTTCATTTGCCGCATTCTCTGTACTCTGTTATTTTGTTTTTCTGTTCTCTACTGTAACTGCACTTTCAATACCATTCTGTGCTGAGTTGCCCTGTATCACCAGGGACCACTGCAGAGCTTGCTTTCAGTAGGCACCCAAGAAACGCATGCGGAGTGAAGGAGTGAATGTCCAGTCCTACAAATAAGATATTTTTAAAAAGATATCAAGATAGATAGGGTTTGTTATTTTTTTTTTAAGTTTGATTAGATTTTTGTCACGCTATAAACTGAGTCAGTGGTATTAGCCTTTCTTCTTTCCAAAAGATCAGAGGAAGAAGAAAGACTCTGTTACTCTACGTGTAGAAACCATGTCCCCACTCCTAGGTAAGTCGTCTAAGATTATACAGACACTTGAGAAAAGATAAGTACAAGGAGAGGAACTCTCTGATGTGCTACCTGATGGCCTAAGTATGTGCTGAAAAGACTACAGAGCCCCTGAAGGGCATGACAGGACTGTCACTCTCTCTTGGGGAAGGCTGTAGACCTTGCAGCGCTAAGCAAGGTCCCAGGCAATGAGGTGAGCAGCCTCATCACAAGAACTGGCCCTGAAGGGGCAGAAAACAGGCCTGGAGCCACATGCACCATCAGAGGCCATATTCAGGGATGTCCCACAGATCTACCCATTCTGGAATGGAAAGACATTTGAGGGAACATGGTGGTGGTTGTGGCAATTTACCGGCGAGAAGATGCCTAAGTATTTGCTGATTTATCTTCCTTGTCAGCAAAAGTTCCTTCCAATACATAGTATCCTGAATTCTTATAAATTGTAAAGTAAAGAGCATCTAGGTTTATGTGTGGAGACTACAAAGGGGGCATTTTAGACACAAGGGCAACTAGCATATTTTCAAAATAAATTTTACCTACAGCTCTATCAAGTGGAAACTGCATTTCAGATTTGGTTGGCTTTAAAAGAACAGTCAGAGAAGAAGCCGCCTTGGAGAGAAACCTAAGGAATATAAAGTAAGTGTCAGGAGTCAGCACTCTTAGATTTGCTTGAGCATATCAATGAGCTGATACAGCGATCTCATAATGAGGATCCCAGGAATAAAAGACAAGCTTAGATAAGAACTACTTTGGATGAAGGGCCAGTAAACTAACAGAAGTCAAGGTATGAAATTGTGAGTGTTCACCCAAATTAGAGCACAGTCAAGTAGCCTGAGTACAGTGAGGGAATTACATGAGGAATCTGTTAGTCTCTTACCTCAGAAATAGATATCATGACTCAACTGTTAGTAATACACAGCAAAGGCAAACTTTCAACAGACTGCATCCAAAAAGAAAGTCAAACAACTTATTGGAAATTGACTCCCTGAGTGGTTTTCACAGTTACATAAGACAGTTTCCTGTTTTCAAGAACCTTGTTGTCAGAATCCAGGGCGGAGATCTTAACAATACCTGAATAACTATAAATACTATAAATCAAAGAAGAAAACAGGATTCCCAATAGAGACAAAGACAAAATGGTCTGAGCAGGGGGTGCAGGCAGCTGGAAAAATCAGAAAAGATCCCTGGAGGAAGAGACAGCTGAGATGGAACTTGGCAGTGTAGGACTTCAATGACCTGCATTATCAGGAGAGGACGCGGGTGGCACAGGAACAACGAGAATGAGTTCCAACAAGAGTGTGCTACCAAGCTACATGGCAAAAGCATTTCCGAGACTAAGATCAGAGAAAGGGCAAATGTAAAGGACATGCTCTCTTGGGGGAAGGGATGGAAGAGGCCTCAGGGTAATGCATGGGAAGGAAAGAGAAGCAGCGTAAGCAGAACTGAAGGATGGAGCATGTGAGGGCACGAGGCCCCAGGTGGAACTGAGGCAGAGGGGCTGAAGGGTCCCGTGCTGCACTTTATTCTAGAGCATGTGTAACTGGCATCTCAGTGCTGGGCTTAGTTGCTTAGTTGTGTCCAACTCTTTGCAACCCCGTGGGTTGTAGCCCACCAGGCTCCTCTGTCCGTGGGGATTCTCCAGGCCAGAATACTGGAGTGGGTTGCCATGCCCTCCTCCAGGGTCTCTTCCCAACCCAGGGATTGAATCCAGGTCTCCTGCATTGCAGGCAGATTCTTTATCATCTGAGCCAGCAGGTAAGCCCAAGAGCACTGGAGTGGGTAGCCTAACCCTTCTCCAGGGGACTGTTCCAACTCAGCGATTGAACTGGGGTTTCCTGTCTTACAGGCTGATTCTTCAACAGCTGAGCATCTCAGAGAACTGTGTTATTCATACACAGTGACTATAAAGAATTTCCACTGACAATTGCATTAAATGTCAGAAAATAATAAGAACCAACTCTTTACTGGGCACCTGGCTTCATGCTCAGCACTTTATACTTAAAATACAATTTTGAATCATATTTTTACACTCACAGTACCAGATACCCACAGAGGACTTTAGAGCTAAGATTTTTAAAGTGCAAGTACTTCCAAGACTGTAAGCACCCAACTTGCCACCACCTTGAAATGGAGAAAGTGCCATCTGCTCAGCGTCACTCCCTGCCTCCTCTCTACCGCGCCCCCAATTCCGTGGACAACACGGGCTCTGACTGCTCCAGCATGCCTTCAGCCCCAGGTCTTTCCCCTTCGGAGCTCTGGGCGGTACGCGAACCGCCGCTCCACCCCCACCTGTGACGTCAGCACCTCATGGCTCCTGCCTCGCCGCCTCAGAACACCTCCCTGGGGTCCGCAGACTTTCTTTTTATCAGATGCTTTCCTCTGCCGCCGCTCTTGCCCAGCTACCTCCGGAATCTCAACTCACTTTTTCTACATTTTGCTCTTCTTCTTTTCTGTTATTTGTTCCATTTTTAAGTCAAAAAGGAACTTAAGCCCATTGACAAATGGAAGAGCATCTACCACTAATGCTATTTGGAAAAAAACATACGTATTAAGAAGTGAAATTGCACAGTAAAACAAACCATACCTCCCCTTTAAGTACATCCAGAATTCCTCTTTAAAAGTGATATGAACTTGTGTATTTATATCCTGATTTTCTAGTTATATAATTTGTGTCTCAGGCTTCAGGACTGAAATACAGTAATTCTTGGTCTTTTTTTTTTTTTCTATTTTAAGAAGTAAAATAGAATTTTCTGAAATTTCTCACCATAATTTAATATTTCTTCTATACTATAGGCAAAACAAATTTTATGGACTAATCTAAGATCCTAATCCATTTAGAAAATTGATTGCTCATGAAAATGAATTTCACACTATAAACTAATTTATAAATACACCTTTCTAATACAGTTTCTTTGTACATTGGAAATTGTCTGAATATGAAGATAAAGTATATTACAATATTGTTATGCAAATTATGACATGGAATATTTAACTAAATATCAGCAATGCCTTTTCCAAGCAAGACTATTAATTATATCTTTTGTGCTAGATCAGTTATGCCATCAAATACTCTTATTCTATCCTTAAAATATCTCATCAGTTTTCTATGCAGTTGAAATGTGTAAGAAAATTAACTCAAATATAAGATATAATACATATTGAGTTGAAGACCTTCCCAAAGTCTAGTTTTGATATGCCTAATAGCATTCAAAAGAGTTGTATAAATTCTCCTGTTGTTCTTATGACTTGAAAATTACAATGAGCCAGGCAAGTAATCTCTATGGTAAATAATGAATAACCTACCTAATTTCAAAAAGGGATTCAAGTCAGCTTCATAGAAAGCATATAATTAAGCAAGATACAATGAATTAAACACGAGCAAGGGAAAAAGGAAAGTGAGATGGAAAAAAATAGGTAGATTGATACACAGATACGTGCCATGAAATATCAGTACTATAAGGGGGCCTCCAGATCTGGCTCTTAGAGTTCTAGAAGCCAAGCTGAAGAGAAAAGAAAAAAAGTTCAATTGCACGACTCACAGTTTTACAAAGGAAAAACCAACTTAATGGTAATTCTCTTAAAGATGAGAACAGCTGGTATTGATGCTGAAATCCTAAAGAGATCCTCAGCATCTTCAATGACATTCTTAGAGATCTGAATGACGGGACCCATACTCTCCATATAAGTAGACGGAAGCACCCCAAGGCCTAGTTGGATAAAACCAGCCCCAGTGGAGGCTATCCCAGTGCTGACCATGGAATGGGCTCCTCCGGGGACTGAGTCAGGAACAGCTTTATTTAACCTATAATAATAAACAAACTATCTTTCAGTCAATCTTTTATAAATATTTGTTTCTAGTCCATGTTTTGAAATGTACCAAATTCACATGCCTGGATCCAAGCACTTAGTTTGGCTGGGGAAATATAGAACTGCATGCTTTAATAAACACTGACTGCTTGGGGAAACAGTCTGCCTATGAAACTGCCATTGAACCATCTCTGCAGCTAACTCCTCTCCACAATAAACAACTGTTGCTAGTATCCTAAAATGATAATGATATTATAAATACTTACTAAAGTAACACATGTTACATAAATCCAGTGGCACAAGTGATCTGTTGGTTAACAACAACAAACAAATGCATGAAAACAAGGCACCAGAAAGTTGAAACTCCTATGCTTGTTTTTCTCCTTTAGTAAGTATGAAACCACTGAAGTTAATATACAGCTGTTTAAAAAGAGTCATATTGGATCTGTTTTCTTCAATAAGCTATATTCCCCAAAAAATAACATTATTGCCCAAATTGGTACTTTAATTTTCTTGAAACTAAATGAAGTTTCTTCTTCTAAAGTCCCTAGACACATTTCAGAGTGTTACAGCTTTGATCCTCAAATTTACCTTACCGTGCTTTTTTAATGTCGTATTGTTTTTCACTTTGCTACACAGAAGCGAAAGATAATAAATTACGGTTTAATGTATTCTGTCACTGAAGAAAGGGACCTTCCTTTTAAAAGTCTAATTGTTTTACTTATTTGCTAAGTTGTCCTAAACTTAGCATTACTTCTTTCAGATATTTAATTTAAAAATGTAATCTCTTGCAATGTATTATAAATCACTATAAATAAACATGTGATTAATATTTTAAGCAATGCCTTTTTGTTCTTCTTACATTTGCTAGAACTGTTTTCATACGGAGAAGAGCATGTGGACTAAAGCTTTATCAGATCAAGATGGGTTACAGGGTTAGTCATTAACTATGGAGGGGCACGGCAGGCTTCTGATTTATAGTTGAAATCAATCCATTATAATTTCCATTAACACCTACTATCTGTAGAGCAAATTATGATTGCCAGGGATATAAATAATAAACAGGAGATAAGGCTCATGTTGTCATGAAGCTCACAGGCTAATGGAAAAGTCAACACATTTTTAAAAGCCATAGACTGTGGTGAAAGCAATGAACACAATAAACAAAATCCATGAGAAGAATCACAAGGGTTGTCACTGAATAGGTGGTTAGCTAGACCACTCTAAGGAAGGATATACTTAAGATTCACCTGAAGGATAAGTAGTCAGGTATACAAAGAGTAACCCAGGAAGAAAGAGCAGAAAGTTGGAAGATCCTAAAGTAGGAAAAAGCTTGATACATTTTAGGAACTGAGAGAAACCAAGGCAACTGGAATTCAGGAAAAAATGGATAAGCAGGAGGTGAATTGGGTAGAGACCAGATCACGCAGGGTCATGGAAGTTTCAGCAAGATCTTGATTTTATCCTAGAGAAAAGGAAAGTTCCTAAAGGACTGTAGAAGAGCAGCAAGGATAAAGGTAATGTATTTAGAAGACAGAATGAATTAACAAAATTAAACTTCCCTTGACGATCCTAAATGATTATCAGTCTTGAGATCGATTTTTAAAGATAGTTCTTTATCAGTTAAACAAAATCAAGTAAATTGAGTATAACATATAACAAATGTTATGTTTGGAATATGAACAATCTTGGTGGTATTTTCTGCTTGTTCACGTGTGAGGATCTTATTAAAGGAATATTTCTTTCCTCTTAACTTCATACATGCTGACCCAGACAGAGGCCTCCAAGATTCTTTGAATTACATTTCTCTCCAAAGAAAAAAATACATAGAAAAGTACAAAGGATAATACAGCAAACACTTATGTTCTCAAACTATTAACAATTTTGATTTTTTCAGACTTAGTTACTAGAACAATTATGTTAATATAACACGTAAATGCATGTATGTGTGCTCAGTCACTTCAGTCAAGTCCAACTCTTTGGGACCTCATGGACTATAGACTGCCAGGCTCGTCTGTCCATGGGATTCTCCAGGTAAGAATACTGGAGTGGGTTGCCATGCCCTCCTACAGGGGATCTTCCCAACCCAGGGATCAAACCCACATCTCCTGTGTCTCCTGCATTGCAGGCAGATTCTTTCCCACTGAGCCAGGGAAGCCCTAATAGAACATCAGTTCAGATCAGTTCAGTCGCTCAGTCATGTCCAACTCTTTGCGACCCCGTGAATCGCAGCACGCCAGGTCTCCCTGTCCATCACCAACTCCCGGAGTTTACCCAAACTCATGTCCATCGAGTCGGTGATGCCATCCAGTCATCTCATCCTCTGTCATCCCCTTCTCCTCCTGTCCCCAATCCCTCCAAGCATCAGGGTCTTTTCCAATGAGTCAGCTCTTTGCATGAGGTGGCCAAAGTATTGGAGTTTCAGCTTCAACATCAGTCTTTCCAATGAACACTCAGGACTGAACTCCTTTAGGATGGACTGGTTGGAT